>NW_024100678.1:1200000-1800000 GCF_016545835.1 Crotalus tigris
AGACAATCCCTCTGCTTTGCCAGGGGGGAGGAAAAACAAGGATCAGGCACAGGACAACCAGTACTAACTGACTGTGATTGTGAACAGCGACTGAGAAAGAGGGACACTGCCATAAATGTGGACACTGCAAAATTATTTTTTCATCCCTGTCATAACTGCACCCAGTTGTTGTCCAATGCAGTTGCTAAACAAGGATTGCCTGCACAGACAGGTCATACAAAGGATCCCAGCCACTCTAGCCAAGGTCTCGGAAAAACTGGAAGAAAAGAGAACTGTTCTTTAAAAAATCAATTACTTTTCATAATTTCCCTATAACTGTAAAATCAAGAGCCTGAATGACTCTTGAACAGTTGAACAAAGAGAATGAGACAGTCTAAAAAACAGTGAACACACTTTTATACCAGGGAGCTGCATTTTTTTCCAACATTCTTTTAACTATCAAGAGCAAAAGAATGTAGTGGATGCACAGCCAACATTTTGTTTACTCCTTTTCATATTTGTGTGTTTTCTAATTGTGTATAGGAGTGTTTAATAAATAGAATAGACAGGTAAACACGCATGTTTTCCTTCTTGTTTTGCATATGCTTTCCCAAAACTTAAAAATTGCACCACCATTATTTGGCACATTGTCACCACATTTTGGCTGGCACAAATTCAGGAAACACAAAAGGAACACAAGAAAGGAATTGGAGACTGCATGTGCCTCACAGAATCAGACAGATTATAGAGTTATCAGATAAATCTGTACCAGAGAGCATTAGGGTGTCATTTGAGTGGAAACCGAATAAGAAAATTGGCTTATTAAAAGGTTTGCAATTTACCAAAATTATCCTAGATGAGGAGATTACGGTGGAATGTATACTATGAATTGGCAAAACACAAAATTCCGTCTTCCACTGTAAAGGTATATTTTGGAAAGAAAGGAAAAGTCGGGCTCTCATTCCCCAGACAGCCTAATTTGTGCTATATGCTCAGGTTCAGGAGAAGATAGAAGATCTTTGGGACATTGTGGCCTAGCAGTTAAGATGCTCAGTTTGTTGACCAGAAGGTTGGCAGTTCTCAAGACCCAAGCACCACATGGCAGGATGAGCTCCCATTCTTGCCCCAGATCCTGCCAACCTAGCAGTTTGAAAGCATGCAAATTCAAGTAGATAAATAGGTACCACTTCTGTGGAAAGGTAACAGCATTCCATGCACCCCAGGGTATAGTCATGCTGGCCACATGACCACAGAAGCATCCTTAACTCGCTCGGCTAAGAAATGGAGATAAGCACCGCCCCCTAGAGTTGGACATGATTGTAAAAGGGAAATTTTTATCTTTACCTTAGAACACGGGTGGGGAGTGATGGCCCTTTTATGACTTGTGGACTTCAACTCCCAGAATTCCCGAGCCAGCCATTTTACAATCTTTTTGCCCTGGTTGTTAAGGGAATTACTACTGTTGTTAAGTGAACCATGCAATCGTTAAGTGAACCTGGCTTCCTCCATTGACTTGTCAGAAGCTCCCTGGAAAGGTTGCAAAGGACAAACTCAGGACATGGAATGCTGCAACTTTGCAAATACTAAGTAACCAAAGTTAGATCATGTGATTGTGGAGATACTGCAATGGTCATAAGTGTGAGAACTGGTCATAAGTTACTTTTTTCAGTGCTGTTGTAACTTTAAACAATCATTAAATGAAAAGTTGAGGACTACCTGTAGTTATGCTTAACCTTGTTGAAGTACTCTTGATCTGGAAACTAAAAGTCATCTAGGCCCAACCAGGATTCTCACTGAAACCAAAGTGAAACCTTCAAGATGGGGAGTACCCAGACTGTTCCAGTTTTCTGGTCCCAACATCACACTTGTGTAATTCCACCTCAGGTCCCATGTCTTTGTCATGTTAGAATGTGACAGAGTACACAAGGAACTGGATTTTATATACACATTGCCTTGAATTCTGTGTTGAATGATATTACTGTATAAATATTCATGGCATAACAAGCACCATAAATAAATGGCGCCTCAGACTGTGGCCATGCCATTGCCTTGAGCCATACAGGAAGTGGAAGCCAGCCACATCTGACTAAGTAAGAACAACATGCAAAGCAGCTCACTGGATTAGATCTGCTGGATTCCTTACAAGTACCTATCAGTAGTGTTGAAAAATCCAGCTCAGGTTGCAGATCACACAAAGAATTTGGGCCAGTCTGCTGAAAGTAGAGAGAAAACTTCCAAAAAAGGGGTGGGTGGGGAGAGAGAGCAATGGGTTGCAGTAAAATTTTGGATAGTTTGCAGGATATTGAATGAAACAGAGCTATTGTAAGAGAGAAGCCCTCTCCATCTCTAATAGCCAAATATCAGAATGAGTCTGGTAGCAGACTAACAAATTTTATTGTAAGTTCCCATAAGCTGCATGAGTGAAGTGGCTTTGCTGAAGTAGGATCAGGGATTTTTCCTTGCCAAAGGAATCAGATTCGGTCTAATGATTAAGGCAGAAAATGAGTTCAAGAGAGTTCAAGTCCCGTCTTAGTGATGGTCCCATCTTAATCATGAAAGCCATGGTTGCTTGACTGGGTGACTTGGGCTAGTCACTCATTCTCAACCCAATTCATTTCACAGCGTTGTTGATGTGGGGAAAACGGGAAGAGGGAGGTAATAAAGGCAGGATACAAATAAATAAAATAATAATAATTCTCAAGATTTTTTACATCCAGTTACCCCCTCTGCTGCTGCTGGGTGTTCAGCAACTGCAATCCACAATCAAGTGGAAATCAGGAGGGAAACCTTCAAAATGAAAATGTTGCTGATTGTGTACATATAGGCAATGTTGATTAACAATTCAGACTGTGAGAACAATTTCTGAATACCTAACAGTGCTAAGCAAAAGGTGGACGCTGAAAGTTTTCCATACATGGGGATGAGACAATGGGAGAAAAAAGGAGGGAGAAAAAAGGGGTTGTGTGGCTCATTAACCATGGCAATGTTTTAAAAACATACTTGATGTGTTCAGAACCTCCTGAAACTGTCCTAAATGTCTTGATATAGTGAGCTATAGCTGCCTCATCTGTCTTGGAATTTTTTTTCATTCCAAAACTTTGTGAACTTTCTCATCTTTATTACTTTTGCTGTTGTCTCTGCTTTGCTTCTCCCAAGCCACAGCACTATCCTCGGAAGAAGAAAGGTGCAGTTTTCAGTTCATATATACATGCATATTTTTTTTGCAAGAATCTGAGAGTATTTTCCCATTGTCTTCTCCTAGGATTCTTCTCTCTCTCTCTCTTTCTTTCTTTCTTTCTTTCTTTCTTTCTTTCTTTCTTTCTTTCTCTTCCTTTCTTTTTTTCTTTTTTTCTGTTCTTTTTTTCTTTGCTTGCCTCTTTCTTTCGTTTCATTCTAGCTTTTTCTGGAATGTTTGGGTCTCATCTCTCATCAAAATACTAGTCAAGTTTGAAGCTGCTGAACTTTTTAAACTCAACCAAGTTTGACTAGCTACTACAAACAGGAGTAGCTCTCTTTCCTCACAAAGAGAAATGAAACTAGTCCAGTTATAAGGATTAAGATGAAAACCTGTGCCAGGCAATTGGGATTCTACAGTGAATCCCTTCCTGCAATGAGGACATTAATAGATACCCCACCACCAGCTCCTGGGAATGGTGCTTTGATTTGTGTTTGCATTTGTCCCCTCTCATAATTCTAATTTTAAATGGTGTGGGCCATTTCAATGGTCTAAAATGCATTCATTGATTCCATTGAAAATTAGAATTGTAACAGCACAACAATATAAGAGTAGAAAAAAGTTCAACATTTACAACTAACTTGATTAAACTCTTATTACTGCTTAAGGGCACTTCCAACGTTCTTGGAGAAGGTAAGCAAAAAGATAACAAAGGCTCAGTTAAATGTGGCTTCCTATTAGCTTTGGGGCCAAGGAAAAACAGTGGCTCTAAATAATAAAGATAAAGTTGATCCAGGATTAATTTTAAAAAGGTACTAAAATAGACCCTCTTCAATATTTTTGTCTCTGAATCATACTGCTAACTCTGTGGGGCTTAATTTTGATCAGTCTGACACAGGATTACACTGTTAATCTTTTATTTCCTTCTCCTTGCAAATACGATGCAGGATGTTTTTTAAATGTAGAGGTATGTAAAACATTAGCAAGACCCTTTTTTTTTAAAAAAAATAATAATATTACCTACATAAGATAAAATGACCTCTTGGTTTTGTAATAATGATCTTCCCTCCCCACTTCTAGCAGAGATTCATAGACATCTATTATTCTAATAATATAATATTATTCAATTGCTTTGTATTATTGATGAAGAGAGTTCTTGCTCATCCTTTTTGATGCTTTCAAGGCAGTTTTTTACTCCTGATGACTGCTTAGATTAATCCCTGCAGTTTTCTTGGCAAGGCTTTTCATTTTTTCATGTTTTTATTACTAATATTATTTCATATTATTATAATTTTGTTAATAATTTAAGAAGATGAAAACTAATAGAAAGTGATATAGAGTAAGAAAAAAAATCCAAGTCAAAGAAAGTGCTACAGTGTAGAAACAAAGAAAAATAAAAAGACACAAAGACGTAGCTTTCAATCTCCTTTACAGCAGTTATAAATACATTTATAAATTTTGCTCTATGATTACAACATAGCCATATTTTTCTACAATCTATTCCTTCTAATCATCAAAAACATACATCATAAATTACTTTTTTCCCCCTGTTTCATGCAAAATTCTATAAGGAACTTCCAGTCAGCAATAAATGTAGATGTTCTCTTTTCTTTGAGCAAAGAAGTCAGCTTGGTCATTTTAGCAAGTTCTATCGTCTTCACTAACCCTTTCTTTATTCTGGGTAGTATCAAATCTTTCCATCTTTGTGCTAGTAAAAATCTTGCTGCAGCTATCATTTATAAAAACAAAGTTCCATCACTTTTTTCCTATTATTTTGTCCACCAGTCTCATAAGAAAAACCTCCAGTATCAATTCAATGTTAATCTTTAAAAGTCTTTGAATTAGTGTATGTATTTGAATCCAAAACATTCTGGCATTTTAACTCATGTGAAGTGGTTTGCCATTGCTTACTTCCATGAGCTGAGAGAGAGTGGCTGGCTCATAGGCACCCAGCTGTACCTAAGGCAGGTCTAAAACTCACAGTCTCCCAGTTTCTAGACTGATGTCTTAACCTTCTCCCTACCTGGTTAGATCTCTCCAGATCTTTTCAAGGGTGAAGCCTTCTTATGAAAACTGTAGGCTCTCCTTGTTCTTTTCTTTGGTTGCGAATTGAAAACTTATATAATGTTTTTAATGTCTATGGAGATTCTTAATCATCCAGGTCATGGTTGTCCCAAAAGTGCTGCAGGAACTTGAAGAAGCTTCTTGGATGAGAAACAAAATGTTTTCAAAGAAAAAAAAACAAGAAAATCTAGTTGCCCTTTGGAAATGGCACCTTCGGGACAGTGTTTTCAATATTAAAAAGGATTCGGATGTATGAAATTTGAAATAGATGCACTGACTTAAACTATACCACACAGAATCGAGTGCTACAGTAGAAACGTGAAAGGCAGAGGCGGAGGGACAGGAATAGCGACCTCAGTTTTCAACAAGCTTTTGAAGTTCAAAAAGAAAGTACTGCTCTGGTATGGTTATCTGGGCCAGTGAAGAAGACTCATCAGTGGTAATTAATAGTCAGTTCCAATATCCCCTGACAAATGAGTTTTGAGAGTTTGATTTGGGATTGTATCAGCCAAAAGAACAGTAAATCCTTCTCCAAGAAAAGGGTTTCAGATTGGGAAGGAAAACTGATTACATCCACTTATTTAAGGGATTGTTGTCTTCAGTGTAATCTTGCAAATCCAGGTCCTTTGGTTGCTAATGAAGGAAGAAATGGAGGGACGAAGGTGGTCAGCAGGCTTGGGATTCCCAAAACAGAGAAAAATAGGATTCGTGGAAGAATAAACTCTTTTAAATGATTTTAAGCAGATGTTTTTGCCCTTGACACATAAAATAGTTATGTCTCCGTTTATAGCTAAAGATGGGAATCCGCGTTATTTTAGTACCACATTTATAAATACAGATAGGAGATGCAGAGGCCTGAAAAACAAATTTCCTTCTCTTCCCTTTTCCGCTCCATGCGATTTGAAAACCCAACCTAAAATTAAACCCTCAGTAAAGTCTTTCCTCCTTTACATTATCCCCCCCCTTTTTTTCCCCTTCCCTTGTATTTTATACTTTTTTCCCCCTTGTATTTTATACTTTGGTAAAAATTAATTTAAAAATTTCAAATCGGGGAAACCCTCAGTACAGGAGTTTGGAGCGGTCTCGCCGGAAGGGACCTAATTTCAACTCCCCTATGGAAACTGAAAACAAATTTAGGCGGAAGGCAACGGGGGATTTTTAAATTCATCTTTCCTAAGGAATTGACGCGACAATGAGACCATTTCTTAAACAAACGAGTCATTTGAGATTGCGGGGGGGGGGGGGAAGATACCCGAAAGAAGACATTACAGCAATTGAGTAACCGTTACAGGAGGATAACCAGACCACCAGCTTCGGGTTAAAGATCTGCCCACATTGAATTGCCTTAAATTTTAATCGGGATTTTTCTGCAGGTGCAAAAACAGCCCCGGGGGGGGGGGGCCTCAGCAGCTTAGCTGTCGCGTTGAAATCGCCCGATTGCAAGGCTCCGGATTAAAGAACCGAATTCGTCCCCTTCCCTTTCCTTCTCCGAAAAGACAAGGCCACGAAATCCTCTTCCTTCCTTCCTCCCTCCCCCCCCCCAAAAAAAGGTCACTCCGCAAGCCTTAACCGTTTCCGACGGGACCTCAGCACACGACGAGGCGTTTTGCGCCACTGGAGAGGTCTCCACAGCACTTCAGCCCTGTCAGGGAGATTGGGGGGAGGGGACGGGGCGGGGGGGGGAGAGAGGGTCAGCAGGGTGGGAGCATGCCCGCCCTCCCTCCCCTAGAGACAATCCCTAACTCAAACAAGTTCAACTGGGCAAGAGAAGGAGGTCCCAGGCGGCTTGGCGTCCAAGTAACCCCCCCCCCCCCGACCACCACCTCCCACTCCCCAATCCCGGAGGCAACCGGGTTTTTGCTCCCAATTGCAAGGGCGCTGACGATCCGGAGCGGGGACCTCCTAGGATCCAGGAGCTCAGGCTGTTCCTCTCCTCTTCCTTCGCCTGCTTTATCCGCTCCGAGGAAGGGTCCCGAGAAAGCCAAGGCTTCTTTTGGAACGCCGCGCCGAATCCCAACCTTCAGCCAGCTACGAAGGCTGCCGATCTGCACAGCCGCGTGGACCGCCAAAGGAAACATGGAAATCGGTTTTTATTCCCCAGGCTTGTTTACACAAGCGAGGTGCGAGGTACAAAAACTTCAAACCCCAGGAAAGAAAACTTTTTTCTCCCCCCTCCCTCCCTCCCTTGTGTACACAGGGGGAAGTGGTGGGGGGGAGGGAGTTGTGATTTGTACCGGCAATCGATCGGGAGCTTTGCCTGATTCTGTCCTGGAAAGGGGTTGTTGTGGTTTTTTTTCGCCCGCTTGTTTGGGCTGCGTTTGAAATCGTTTTGGTCTTTTAAATCTACGCAAGGGCGGTTGGCCAGCTTTTCTCCCGACGTTACCGCGAACGAACCTCGGCGTGTTAATAGTTCTGTTAAGCGAAATGAAGGGGTCAACACGCGCTTCCTGACCGCCTGACGGCATATTTGAGGCAGGGAAGGCGGGAAGAAGCCCGAAAGGGCGAAAGAACGGGCGAAAGAAAAAATGGACTTTTCAAGCTTGGAGCGGTTATTTATATACATTCCGTGAAAATATACACTGGAAGGGCTCGATGCAACGCAAAAAAAAAAAGTCTGTAAAATCAAATTTACAGAACGATCGCCGGGAGATTTCTTACACACACACAAACACATACACTTTGCCCACCCGCGAGCTGGAGCGACCCCGCACTCCTAAACCCGTTTGTCGGTTGCAGTTGTAGATTTCCCCTTGCCTGATGAGAATCCCTCAGGCCGCAGACGGTTGGACACAAATTTTCAGTACAGAACGTACTGTTAAAATCGGCAAGAACCAGATATTTTTTTCCCCTGAATATTAGAATACTGTATCAACATCTGGAATAAAGGAGAAATAAATTCACGTGTGTTCGTGAGCTTCTAAAGAGCTCATATTATGAGTACCTTAAATCCAATAAATCTGATAGAGACATTAATATAAATGGGCTTCTATCCAGGACTAGAGGAAAATCATCATGAACTGGGATGAAATCCGGATTTAGGAAGCCCTGTTTGATAAGGTCTGCTTTAAGCGGCAGTGAATCTGACATTTATCCAAATGCAAGACTTAAATCTTGTATCATGACTTTTATCCAATGAAAACTACTAGCCCGCCACCCCATCCCAAAACGTTAACCAAGATTTGCCTCCTCTTTTTATGGTGCAGGCTTCGCCTTCCCCAGAGCCTATGCATTAGCTTCCTTCTATCTTACTTGGCTATACCTCTCCAAAAGAAGTTGACGGGTCCAGAGTTAGAATGAGAAAAGAACTAGTTCCTGGGTTAGTTACAGTACCTTGATTAAAAAACTACTGGGTTAGTTAAGATGAGTTAAAATCTAATAATAAATTAGTTAAAACTCAAATTATCCCTGTAAAAGGTTTCTTGTATATTGATTTAATTCACACGCAATGTATTAAAACACTTAAGAACTGCTGTTTAAGACTACTGTAGTACTTAAACTGGCGCCTATTTACTTGCAGGTAAGTGGCAAGTAAGAATTCAGTAAAAAATCAGCTGACCATTGGCAGTGTTTTGCACTTGAAACAAATCCCACTGAAATTAGCAATTAGAATCAGACAAGGCAAGATAATTCTGGACAAATCCTAAACATTGCTTAGAAAAATTAGGCATTCCAGCCCAGGGAAGGTGGCTCCTTTTTGGCCTATTAGTTTTCTTATATAGACCATTGTGATTTTGCATTGCAACCATAACACATTCACTATTACATTCTCATAAAGGAAAATCGGTTTGGTTCCACTGAAATAAGTGTGTCAGCCACCATGTTCAATCTGTGGCTTCCTTGGGGACCATCATCAATCATGAAATGAGAATACTTGCTAAAAAGAGATTGTTAAAAATTGCTATGTGAGTACACTACACCTAATATGAAGAACTAACATAATCAATAGCTAATGTAGCTGTTAAAAGTGTGAGATAAGGATTGAAGAGAACTCCGTTTAAATTCCTGCCGAATGTCACTGCAAATTGTAGGCTCTCATTCAGGTTATTGGGATTTTGCATGGTTGCTATGTAAAGTACATAGCTGTGCCCATATAATTAAAAAAAAATGAGTTTCACACAAATTGATCTTTACCATTTAGTATAATGGCCTGCTAGATAGGGATGATGAAGGGTATTTGCAGAGCACCGGGGTTGGAAAAAGTTGCTGTTTAGATTGCCAAGTTAATCATGGTAGCTTTGCTTCATTGTAAATTTATTGCTCCTACTCATCTCTTTATGTTTTTATTGCAGTCCTTTTCGATTGCTTTATCTACTAGTTTGTTATTCTTGTTGTGTTTTTTGATGCATTGTTGGCTTGTTTGTATAGTGTTTCATTATCTTTGCATTAGCAGCTTTCAACCAGACAAGGAGCATTGCCCTTTAACCGTTTTAAAGAACATATATTTACACAGTAGTATTACAGTTCTGCCATCTATACATGTCTATTCAAATTTAAGCCATCAAATGAGCTTAAACCATTCAGTATACTTTACCTGCCCATTAATCCAGGAATCCTTATAACAACTTTATGAGATAGGCCAAGGATTTATCTGGTTCACACCTCAGCCTCTCAGGCACCAGAGGGTTTTAGTTCTTTGGGTCAATTTGCTCACTCCAGTTGGGTGCACGTGCTGTTCTGATCGCTTGGAATGAGAAGGTTCCAATTCACCTTTTTACATCCCAGCCCAACTGAATCCTATTTAAACAGGGCACAAAAGAAAGTGAGAACTTGTACAGTTTACTCATTGAGAGGAATAAGGCACATTTAGAGTTTGTATTTCCAACATTCATATTGCAATGCTTTTATTAAGAGTTTACTGAACGAGTGGTTTGATTGCTATGAACCGTGCAGTCAAATGTGGTTTTGCTATTCTTGTGACCTGCTTTGGATGTTATGGTTGCAAAGAAACATAAATATTTGTACAATTCTTTTCAAATAGGTGATGGGACAGCTTCTCCTAGAAAGCCAAGGTTTGAACAGAGCAGCTCCTGTCCTCACCATGTGACCGTTTGGCCTCATCTGCTTCTAACGTGGGAAATTTCTTTTTGCAAGTTTCACAAACGAACTTTTTTTCTGCAGTCTTCTCTCATCCCCTTTCAAAAATGTACATGAGCATGGGTGTTATGGTTAAAAAAAAAAGATAAATTATACTTTCTATTATGTATGCTGGAACATCCATTTCACTGAATTATATCCTCCTACAAACATCTCCTATTAAAACAGTTGGGAGAAAGGTGTATATGTCTTTTTCCTCTGCACCATTTGGGATTGTACAAACTGAAACCATTTCATAGTAATAGTAGCAGTGTATTATTTTGTTGTTATTTCAATGTATAATTGTCTTTCTACATGGAAGACCCTGCAATTCCTCGATCGACCAGCTTTCTTTTAATTGAAACTAAGCCTTAAACAAAAAGATTCCTGTGCTGTGGTCAAATTCTGCAGTATTGCACACGGATCAGGCATCCGCACACCAATCAGGCGCACGCTTCCTGAAAATGGTAGGGAAACTGAGTACAGAACCAGGAAGGAGAAGTTCCCATTCCTGAGTACCCCAACCGGTGAGAAAGAGAGAAATACTTGCTTACCTCTGCCCTGATCCATTTTGGCTTCTTTTGAAGAGAAAAGGCAGGCATATACGCCCTTGCACCTATCCTGCTGGCCTGATCCCAGCAACTGAGATTGAATTTGCTAAAGCAACCAGTTGTGGAAGGCCTGAGTGTTGCAGCAGGATAGAAGGGCTGCTCAGCAAATTAAAAAAAAGAGTGCAACCCGAAGGGGGTCTATTCAGGAGTCAGTTCCACTAAATTCGGTGAGGCTGAATATTTCATATAAGTAGATGTAAGATTGTTGGCCTAAGGTTTCATTTAACACCGCACACCAATTCAGTTATAATCCCATTGAGCAGAGTCAGACGTATTTCCGAAAGAAATACAGAGAACAGGCAGCTTTTCTAGTTTCCCTGCTATGACTAGCTGTGCTAGGAATGGGAGACCCTTCCACTAGTAAAAAAGGGACCCCTATCCTCCCCACTTGGTACAGCATCTACTGAACCAAGGGCCCCAAAGCAACAAGGATAGCATGGAATTCTGTAGACAAAATGAGCATAGTTTATCCTGGCTGCTTCCAATGCAAAATGACCCTTATTTTATTTGGGAAATGTAGTTATTTGGGAAATTTATATGCCCACCTACTCGCTCAAAGCGACTCTGGGCGGCTTACAAGCAGTAAAACGCAGTATAAAAAAAAATAAATGGAAGATAAAAAAAAAACAATAACACACACACACACTCCAGCAACAACACACAGTCAGATGAGCCATTTGGTGGGCTTGATTGCTGCAGCACGTGGGAAACCGTCCCCAACTGTCCCGCTGGCTTTGAGAGGACGGCGTCCCACTCCCATGACCCTCGACCGGCCCGAAATGCCCCACAGCGCTCCTTTCACCAACTTTTGCCCTGGACGCCCACGGGTGGCTGTCACTACTTGAGGCGCCTTTCGGCTGGGCTCTTCTAAGGCGGGGAAAAGTTGGCAGCCGGGCTCGCCCGCTCTTCTTCCCG
Source organism: Crotalus tigris (assembly GCF_016545835.1). Lineage (NCBI taxonomy): Eukaryota > Metazoa > Chordata > Lepidosauria > Squamata > Viperidae > Crotalus > Crotalus tigris. The sequence continues at coordinate 1,211,818 of NW_024100678.1, forward strand.
ACGGTATAACCCCTCCCGGTTCCTGCCTGCCCTGGGCCAGGCCCCTCCCTCCACAAGCCCTCTCAGCAAAGCCCTGTGGGTTTGCTGCGCCCCCGGCATTCTCAGGAGAGGCTGCTCCGGCAAGCTTGTCTCCACCCGTCCCTTTAAGGCACGACAGCTAGAAGGGAGTGTCGGCCGACGGCTGCTCAGCTGCAGAGAGAGCGCAGGCAGCCCCAGAGTCCCTGCCACGGCTGGGGTAGCTCTCCTCCTGGCTGGGCAAGGGGCGCCTGCAGCTCTCCAGAGGTGGTTAAAGAAGCGCCGGGCGAGGGATCGCATTTCTCCCTACAAGCGTTCCAGAATCGCCTCCACTCTCCAGCCTCGGAGGAGCGGCGTCTTCGGAGAGATTGGCTCTTTCCCGAGGCGTCGTCCCACCATCGCCTCCAACCATCGCAGGAACCCGGCAGGTATTTCAAGACCGCTTCTTACCTCCCGAATCCAGTAGCCCCGATCCTTCGCTTGAGTCGGTAAGCGATGGAAGGTCTGAACGCGCTTTGCCGTGCTGGTCCTCGACGGTCGGCTTCATTTTAGGTCTGCCGGGCATCACAGATTCAGACTGCCCAGGAGGTTGAAGGTCCGAACGGGCATCGCCCCAGATTTCTCCCAGAAGTTCTCAAGCCCCGGCGCCCGAACACCGAGGACTCCAAAGCCACTCTCTTCGCAACCCCACCTGCGTCCGCACTCTTAGATCACTGCCAGACCGAGGGTGCTTTGAAGACTCTCCTTCGGACGGCAGCCGGGAACAGCGAGGCTGGCGCACCCCCGTCTTCAAAGTTACCCGCTGATTGCCTGGAACCTACATCGCCGTCGGAGGCGGAGGCAGAGCCTGGGATGACGGCTGAAAGCTCTCAACCGACGGCTTGCGCGGTGGGCCCCCCTGACGCCGAAGCCGAAGCCGCCTCCAGGCTTCCCGCGCTGGTGAAGATGGAGCCGGCAGCCCCGGCAGAGGCCCTGGAGCCGGAGCCGTCGGAAGAAGACGTGGGCGCGATGGGGGGTTCGCGGCCCATCGGACGCCGCAGGAAGCGGCCAGTTCAGCGCGGGAAACCCCCGTACAGTTACATCGCGCTCATCGCCATGGCCATCGCCCACTCTCCGGAGCGCCGCTTGACCCTGGGCGGCATCTACCGCTTCATCACCGAGCGCTTCCCTTTCTACCGTGACGGGCCTCGCAAGTGGCAGAACAGCATCCGCCACAACCTCACGCTCAACGACTGCTTCGTTAAGGTACCCCGAGAGCCCGGCCGGCCGGGCAAAGGCAGCTACTGGGCCCTCGATCCCCATGCCCGCGACATGTTCGAGAGCGGTAGCTTCTTGCGCCGCAGGAAGCGCTTCAAGCGCAGCGACCTTTCCACTTACCCGGCTTACATGCACGAGGCACCGGCCCAGCCCGTCGGGCCTTCGCTGAGCTCGGCCTATGCCTCTCCTGCTGCTCTCTGCTACCCCTCCCAGCCGCCCCTCTTCAGCCTGGGCCCCCTCATGGCCCAGCCGAGCCCAGAGCTGGTGCAGCAGCATAGCGTGGACATAAACTCTTCTCCCAGCAATGCCTGCTCCTTTGCTGGGCCTGCAGCCTATTCCAACCAAACCTGCACTGCAGCCTCGGGCCTAGCCAGGCCCCACAACACCATGCCTTACTCCTACGCCATCCCCAGTGCCCAGCAGCTCCAGGTTAACCAAGGGTCTTATTCCCAGACTAGCAACAGTAACCTCTTTGGGGCTTCTGCCCGTCTAGGAGTGCCTACCTCACCCTCCATCACTAATGACACGATGGATTTCTATGGCAGGATGTCACCTAGCTCCTACAGCTCTTTCGCTCATGGGTACAATGCCAGTGGGCAACTCAGCAGTCCCGGAGCGTACCTGCGTCACACCACTTACTCCAGTAACATGGAAAGGTTCGTTTCGGCCATCTGAAGCCAAGGAGGAACTTGGGGAAAAAGAGAACAAGGCAGGGCAAGGGGGCGAGATCTCTGGTTATATTATCTTCCCCTTGGGCTTAGGTTATCGTCATAAGCATGTTATCCTGCACTGGCAGGAGGGTTGTGGTGTTCATTCAGTGCGACTACACATCGATATGCCAATCAGTGCCATTATTTAAGTCTGTAAGAGGAACAGGACAACGGAGGTGTCCACAGTACAGGGCTGGTGTAAAGATTTAACTTTGTGAAGCGAATGCACTATACAGTATGAAGCTAGTGACTCTGCTACGTAGATGGGGGTGTTGAGAAGACACAGAGGATCCTTTCAGGCTGTGAGCTGTGAAATACACCAGCTATTAAAGCCAAAGGCAATACAACATATTAGACCTTTTTGTGTACTTTTCCATTCCTGTTAACTCTCCTCCACTTTTGTTTTGTGAGCTCCCTCTTTACAAAATAATCTGTTGTAGCAGTAGCCTCAGTAAGTAGTAAGCTTCTTCTTTTTCATTTTTTTTACCTAGCCCAATTATTAGCAATATTATGAATAACTAGTAGGTGTATGCTTAATACCCTCAATGTCATGTTTTCAGTGACTCACAAGTTCATTTGGAGAAATAAATGAGTTGATGATTCACCCTTCTGTTTGAATGCTTTCTGCTGGCTTTGGAAATGCAATAAATACTCTTTGAAACTGATTTTCTTGGAAAGTTCTGATTGTAGCTGTTATTTTCAGTTAGATAGCTTTTGTTGCAGCAGATAAAGGAACTTGCCTTCACATTTCAGTGTGCTTATTGTTCATTGACTCAAGTCAGATTTCTTTTCATTTTTGTTGGTTGTAGAAATGTATGCTTAGCAGTTGTATAGTCAGCTATATAGTTGGATAGGAGTACACTTGCTAATTGCTTATACATAAGATATAAGAAAATGTCAAATTCATCCCAGTGCCCTAGAAAGAAGACATTTGTCCATATTCAGTAAAATTCCCTGATTTTAAAATTCAGCTTCAATCATTGCTATTGAGAAATACATACTGTATTCAGAGAAATACATACTGTTATTGTATGTTTTCTGATTAGTAAGAATAACATAGTAATCAAATGATTCACCTGAAAAGGCAATTCTAATTTTTCAAAATGATGCTTTTTACCAGGTGTTTTTTTTTTTTTTGAAGTCTTCTGCTCACCCGCTTTACTTATCTGTCATAGCAATCAAGACTTTGATATTATTGTACTGGTAGTTGAGGCAGAAATGCAAGGAAAAGCTGGAAAATGAATGGCTAAACTCATATAATTTACTACTGTACATTACTTTTAAAAGCAAAATCAGTAAAATTCTGTAGGTTATTGTCTTGCAATCCTGGATCAAAAAGCTAGCTTTTTAATAAGAACCATTGGAATCAAGACTTCCATGAGCTGAAAGCAAATCCAAACAAGACTAATATCACATGTCCATATAAATAACATAGTACAACAATTCAGGGTAATATAGATCACATAAATAAGCAAACATTTGAATATTTACACAAATGTAAAAGCTGAAAAAAAATCTCAACCTTCGTTAAGTTAAAAAGCCCTAATGAGACTTTGCTTAATGTTCTATGCATAGGACGTTCTTTACACAGAAAACATTCCAAATTCAATTTCCATAGACATGCACCTATAATTTTGAAATGAATTTTCTATCATAACATTCATATGATTTACATGCAGAGTTTGAATCAGATGGTGTGGACAATCATTCCTTTCAGGATGATAAACTTGACTTACTGAGTTAGACCAAGAATATCATAATCCAGCATTCTTTAAGAAATAGTGGCCAATTAGATTCCTCCGGATACTTAGAAGGCATGAAATTCAGCATATTCCTGCTCTTGTTTGTTCCCGGCATCTGTATAGCTTTACTCAGGTAAAGCATTTATGAAAATGGATTTCATTTAGTAAAAAACATAGAGAGAAACATCATCTATGTAATGTGTCTAATTTTTTAAAGTTAACGGCTATCACCAGTAATTCGGATAGGTTTTCATATGTTAATTTTTTGTTCAGTGTAGAAACTGAATTAATTTGATAAAAGGAGAAGGGGTGGGAATTGATTGAATTTATTGCCAATTAATTGTATGCAGTTGAGATGAAAATACTGTTCTTCAACCACAGACCAATTGATATCCCTTTTATTCTATTGTATTTCTGGCTTTGTTGTCCAAGCATGTGCAGAGGTATACAAAAAAGTTCTGGAATTCTGTTTTATATAAAAATTCTGAAAACTTTGTTTTTGCTAAAATACTGTCAGATTCTGTATCAACAAATTACATGTCCTAGGAAACCTTGTATCCTTCAAATAGTTCTTGTTCCATTCTTTTTCTCAGTATTTTCAGCCAAGCATCTACTGTACGTATGCCTCTATCTGGAAAAGACAGAAAGAACCCAAGACAAAAGGACAGCGATCTATCAAGTGAAGTGGCCTTTGTTCAAGCCTTATATGTGGATCAAGATGGACATTAAATTAAATATGTTGCTTCTCCCATCCCTTGTTTTTTGTCATTAGTAGCAGGTGAATTGATCCTGTATTGCAATTATTGCTATGCAGGTGTAAATTGTACAGCCAAACAGCATAGGAAAAAAGGATTGAGTTTTCTTCCTTGTACCGCAAGATGGAAGGACAGTTGCAGTTTACATACTTCATCTATTGCGTAGTTTGCCTAATATTTTAAGCTTTCTATGAAAAAAAAATCTGCAGTTTGTTTTGCTGTGGCATCCACATAAGTAAACTATTTTAATTATTTTAAAGGTAGTTTGAGAAAGAATTCCACAAGGATAATTTAGACTGCAATAAATTATATTTTATTCCATTCACTTTATAATTTGTAAAACATTGAAAGGGTCTTTTGATGAGGTTTGAACCTTAGGGAGCAATCCATTTTTTGACAGAGTTCGCTATGCAAGCACTGACTTTTCTACTAAAGTGCCTGTGTATGAGAGAGGTGATCTGAGAACGCTCTGATGCATGGATTCCATCTATACAGAATGGTGAGCAGTCCTGTTGGGCCAAACTATTTTTTTACATGAACCAGGAAGTCTTTGAACAATGATTTTCATTGCAGGTGAAAAACAACAGTGTGTATGTGTGTGTGGGGGGGGAGATGTTACAGGGATGTTTCTGCTGTTTCTAGTCTAGAGGAACTGCAGGCATTACCACACATTCCCCAGAACAATTGGAAAAACTACTGCTCTAAAATAAAAATGAACAAAAAGCCGAATGAACCAAAGCAGAGGCAGACAGAAAGCAAGACCCAGACTTGCTGAAATCTTGGGTGATTGATAATAGACCTGTAAAGGTTTCCGAATCCCACACGATTAACAAAAGGCTTTTTCCTTCTGTAAATTAAGCTGCTGAAATAAAAAAAAGAAAGAAAGAAGCACCAGATTCAATTTTAGTAATGGAAGCATCATCTTGATTTCTGCTCTGTGCTCTAAGGTAGAATGCTCCTTAATTTGCTATGTAGGTGCTTGACCTCTGCAACTCTTTTGCACCTTGCATCAGTTGATTGAATTTGGGGTCTCAAGAGTAATAATTTAAAAATGTAGAAATTTGAAGTTTGTTCTCTGTAGTAAAACATCAAAATCGGTACTATTTAGGTCGCTTCTTTGTATATTCTATAGGGCCCTTCTGCATGATATCATTAGCAAGGAAAAGCTGTTCCTAGTTCAGATATGATTTAATTGAAACCTCAACAAGGGCAGGTATTAGGTTGGCATTAACCTTACTGTTAATGTTGCCTTTAGATGCTGTAACTCCATGTCACCATTGGATGGAACTCTTGTCTCATTCTTTTTCCTGGCTCCTGAGTTTCAGGTCCCATGAGGTTAATGCTGGCCTAATAATTTAGCAGCCTCCCTCAATAGTGGAAAGAACAGAAGTAAAATTGGCAAGAATTTGTTTCCATATTCACTTCATTTGGGGACAAAATCTTCCAGGCTCCTGGCCCTTTCTTTCTTTAATTCCTTTTGTAGGGAAGAGAAATGCATTGAGAGGAACAAGATGATTGTTGTAGGACCTCCAGTTGCTCAAGTCAAGACAGCAATTTTCTACACTTGTTCTTGGCATAAAGACAATTATGCTTTATAGGAGTATGCAAAACATTTCAAATTCATAAAATAGATATTCATTTATTAGTTTCCTAAACCTTTCACTACCAAAGTCTCTGAGGGGTATATAGAAACCAAACATATTAATATAAGAAATTCCACAATAAATTGAATTATTATTTTAAACATTTCTAAATCTCCAGATCCATCTGTTTCAAACTCCGACCTTGGATTGCCTTCAAGCTGCTTCTACGTTGAGAAGTAAAAATGTCAACGGTATAGAGTTTCACTAGCCTATATTTTTTTCTTTTTATTCTTATCAGGCAAAATCAGCAAAGCAGGAGATGTGTGTAATTATATTACTTTGCACATGTATACATGGACTACTCACTCAGTCGCTGTTATGAGCTTCCCATGCATGGTCTCAAATATATAATTTATATATATAAAAGGAAAAAGAGAAGACTGTGGGGCTAAAACCCATTGCCATAATATGTAGATTGTTCTAAATAGAGAATTCCAAATGTTAACCGTCTAAAGACCTACAGTGGTTTGACTTTTTCCCCTCAGCAGATTATTTGAAAATAATAATTGTGGAAAATGACAGAAGTATATAAATTAGAGAAGTTGCTTCTGAGAGGGGTCTAAAAACTTGTAAGAATGAGGCAGAAAAATTGACTTATTGTTTCCATGTTATTCTGTGAAGAGATTAAAAAAAAACATAGGTGCATTCAGTCACGTAAGTCCCATCTGTGGTACACAGTGGTGTAGCACAAACATTCACTTCCCCAATGACTACAAATAAGGAACATAAGGAGAAAAAAATGTTGGGGAGGCATTTGTCTTTGCTTGCTCCTCTGTATTATTCATCTTTGTTCTTTCCTGTTCTAACACATTATTAGATGGGTGCAAAGCGTCTCCTTCTAGAGTTCCGATATGAAGAAGTGATGGCTGCTATTATCTGGCAGAGGCATTCTGCTTACCTCTATTTCAACTTCCCAATCTGGAGCTACACAATGTCTTGGATGATAGTTACCATTGTCTTCCATCATCATGGTTGAAGATAATGATCCTTCCAGGCTAAGGCATGTTAAAGATACTAGATGAAGAAGCTACTTCATTTGAACATAGGTCAGTAAACCCAACATTAAAAAAATACAAAATCCCCTGGGCTGAATCGTCCAAAGGTAGACACAGTCACTGAGTATTTCAAAAAGAAGAAATTGCAGGAAAACTACAACAAAGGCTACCAGTTTTTTATTGCTCACACAAGAATGACAGGTATCATGTAGCCTAACAACTTTTCCACATTGAATAGGAACAATTATTATCCACACCCAACTTTTCAATTAAAAGCCAAATAAATTTTGCTCCAAGTGATCATTTTCCAAAGACTGGGGGTCCTCTGATTCTTCTGGTCTTGATGTCTCCTCTAGTCCTGGTTGGTGGGCTGAGGGAGGGGGGAATAAAAAAGGTATCACATACAAATATTTATATTGGTTTAGTCTAAATAATGCTAATGTCTCTGGGTAATAACTATAACCAAGATTAACTAAGCACTGTCTAAGCAAAAAGGAGTGAAACATCAACTCCCAAATTGATTATACAGTAAATAATGTCTTCAAAGATTTTTTTAATTGTTGATGACATATTCATAGTAACAGAAACAAAGAATTAGAACGAGCAATTCTTCAAACACGACTGTTTAGAAAACCAATAGTTTTCACAACAATAGTGTTTGCAAGGTAAAAATTAGATGATATATAATCCAGATGCTATTTCTCTGCTACCTAGGGCACCTGCTACTTTAAACATTTTATGGTCTTTCACAAACCATTGTATTTGTGATTATTTCTCTATAATCCCCTTTGAGATTTTTCAATACAATAAAAAGCTACATTCAAATCTTAAAATAAAGCCAAAGTGTACAAGCACAAAAAGGGATTCAGAAATGAAAAAGAAATTACAATAGGTATTGAAATCGTCTTTTTAATACTTCTGTCCATTAAAGCTGGGCTATAGTAGTTAATCAGTTAGAGTCTTTGATGGCAGAACCACCTCAATCACACTGAATTACAGAATTACATTTTGCCAATGCTGGCACAAGTGACTTATGGAAAGGTATAAGAGGAGACCCCTCTCATTCTACAAAGGGAAGCCAACTGAACTGAAAGCTGTATTCACTTTAACCTGGACAATGGTATAGATTCTCCCTCAACCTGAAAGGCAGAAACCTAGTTTACAGCTACAGAGTAGACTATAGCTATATATTTATTTTATTTCCTAAGACTTATCATTAACTGTAGGAACGATCTAGTGTTTACTACTTCTATTAAAAGTATTTTCTACTTGGTTAAGTGAGCTCACACTCAAACGGACAGGTTACATATGATGCAACAGACTTATCATCAGATCTGTGATACATTTATTCTATATTTCAAAAGTACTGTGGAAGGGTTTGAATGCCAAACAGTGAGGGGAAGTATTCCATATCACTTTCCTCAGGGCTTTTTTTGTCATAGAAAGCCCGGAACGGAGTTCCGGCACCTTTTTTGGATGGAAACTTATAGGGTAGGCAAGGCGGGTGGTATGACGTGTGTGAGTTCCGGCACCTTTTTTTTTTTTTTTTTTTTACAAAAAAAGCACTGACTTTCCTACTCTAAATATAAATACCCCAGGCAAAGGATTACAAATATATACAATAGCACTATATGGCATGTGACCAGGATACTTGAGAGACTGCCTCTTCCTGGTTACATCTACTTATCCCATCAGATCCCACTGGAGAGGCATGTTGCCAGCCCTGTCTACGAAGGAGTGTTATCTGATAGGATCTAAAAAGAGAGTCTTTTCTGCCGTGATGCCTGCCCTTTACAACATTGTTTCTCTGGAGCTTAGCTCCAAACTTGTGGGCCTTTAGCTAGACTTTGAAAATATGGCTTTGCCACCATACTTGGAGATCTGGCAGTAGGGGAGAGCCTCTTCAATAGCTATGCAGAAAGCGGGCACTGACTGGATTCTGCCACTGATTACGATTATTTTTTCTTTTTTTTAATATAGTCTCATTGACAGTTTGTCTGTTTATAGGCCTTTTGTTTGGGGTACTGTTTTAATTGTTGAGAGCTGCCCAGAGCCACCGAAGTGAGATGGGCGGCTATGCAAACAGAATGAATGAATCAATCAATCAATGAAATGTTAATCTATTATTTGGCCCAGAGATTGTTGCAGTTGTCCTTTCAGCCAAATTACTAAAGGAGAACATGAGGCATTGCAATGATGGAAGAAATGAGAAGCTGGCTAAGTTAAATTTAATAGCCCTGGAAAAACTCTAACTAGGGCTACCAAATAAGGGTTGCAAAAGACGACCACCGGCTGACTGCTCTTTGTTGTCCCCTGATGGTCATCAGAATTTTTGCAGATCAGATATGACATCTTTGCTCTTATTATATCTAAGGGCCCCTATTGTTCAATAATCCAGAAAAGATCACTACACTTGTACTTTATTTTCTCAGTAATAAAATAGAGATAGCTACTAGTACAGGAGTGTCCAGCCTTGGCTACTTTAAGACTTGTAGCCTTCAACTCCCAGAATTCCCCAGCCAGCATGGAATTCTGGGAATTGCAGGCCACAAGTCTTAAAGTTGCCAAGGTTGGACACATTTATACTAGACTCTTATCTGATCCAACTGAAGAATCATGGAAAGGGACAGGGAAGATGATCTCCAAAATTATTTCAGAGAACTTCCCATCCAGATCAAATTTCCTTCAGGTTAAATAATACGCTTCTCACGAAAAGAGCTTTTATTTTCAAAGGCTGCTAGTTACAGAACTTACCACATCTGAAAACAGACGGAATTATTTCCTCTTGGGAATATAGCCCTTCCGTTACCACCAGAGGGACAGAGCATTCTTCGTGGAGTCCATGAGTGACTTCAGCTTTCTCCTCCACTGTGGCCACCTGTGTTTCATGACTCTCAGCTTCCTCTGACTCCAATTCTGGTTGTGGTTCTGGTTGTGAAACTTTACGTCGGCCTCGGCCCCTTCCAGTTGCTCTTCCTTTCCGCACTCGCTTCTGCTTCTTTTGCTCCCTACACGAGTGTACACATAAGAATCACTTCGTAAATTCTAGGACCTGACAGATTGCTTTGAAGGGCCTTTTCACTAAAACATTAACTCACTTCTTTAATCACATTAAAATTCCCAGCTTAATTATTAAGATTATTTATTCAGCACTTTTCCATTCAAGATGAGCAAACTTGAGTTGATGGCCCAATTCGAGAGAGGATTGAATGTGTTCCTGGACAGTGATTCAACATCCTGCAGAACTCAAAGCCATGGTCATATCCAAGCAGGAGAGAAAGGTTTGAGCAACAAAGAAAGATGGTGGTTTCTCTGACTTTCACCTTCAATCTATTTCTGCCTGAAATGTATTTGTTTCTTCCTTTCTTAGAGGGCTTATATGGCTGCCTCTCTCACATAGATCTCCCACCAGTTCCATTCCTTGCTGGGGTCCCTTTATGAGGTAAACATGGGTCAAAAAATAAACTTAGTAAATGCAGCAGGGGTGAAAAGGTTTGATCTTATAACTGTAGCTGCAGCAACAATGCTGAGCTGTGAAAAAATTAAAACCTGGTTTTGATACACCATTTCAAAACCTTATCTTCCAAGGATATTGTACAATGGCAAAAAAAATCTGACATTACATATAGATGCAACTTAACATGCTTCGATATGTGGAGATACACCTACACACATAAAGACATGAACACAACATTTTACTGGTTATGACACGGAAACATGTCTGTTAAAATTTCAGAAGCCAAAAAGGGTAGCTGAACATAATGCTTCATGGGCAAGGGTTTGTTTTTTTTATTGTATGTACTATAGTTCCTTGCTTGTACCTCTATAAGAAGCAGAATAAATGATGCCAAATATTAAATATTGCAAAATAAGTTATTTTAAATTAGATGTTACAAATCTATTCTATTGGCATAGAGTAATTTATGAACTGCATAATTCTGTTTCCTGTGCAGGGAGTAGATTCAATAGATGTTGCTGGGTAGCTAAGTAAAACAGATGCATTTCCAGAATCATCTAAATTCCAACCATTTGTATGAATGCATATGGGTCAGCGTGAGAATGAGAAGGACAAAAGATTCAAGGATACAAGTGGGGGATGGCATGTTATCTAGGAATGGAATAAGCAAAAATTTTAACATTTGAGTTGGAATGAAATACTGGCCAAGAAGAAGGATAGCTCTATAAGGTGTATTAGGAGAAAGTTCTATATGAGGAAAAACAAAACAGATTTCTTGTTTTTCTTAGAAGAGAAATCTATTGTGGTTACTTTGATTAAACTTTAATGTGACTAATTTGTTTTTTTTATGAGAGCAAAAGTAATGTCAGTGTCATTATTTAGACACAAAACATCCTTTTAAAAGCTATGTACAAACACATCAGAGCAGATTGCTTTATCTCTAAAAGAAACATCACTTTGTCACCATCCTAATTTACCCCAGAACCCACTGTTGAGTGTCTTTTTCTTCTGCTTCTGCTCTTCTTTTTCTGAGAAGTTCTCGGTCTCTCAAACGGTGTGAAATGCCAACATCTGCAAGAAGTAACAACAGTTGCATGAATTATGCTAAGAGATTACACTGTTAAGAAATCCAAACAAAAAAAATGACAGAACCATTTCAGCAACTAATACAGAATATATTGGGTTATGTTTAGGAAATTAACTGCCTACAATTAGTATTTGCATGATGGTTAAGTTGAGGAGAGGGTTTCAGAAAACTCTTTTAAGAGTTTAATTGGCTACATGAACACGAAGTGAACATTATTCCAATTAAATACTTCCATCCTGGCTATTGTATGTGCTCATCTTTTGTCTCCATTAAAAAAATCTGCTGAGACAAGCCAGAGAAATAGTAACATCCTGATAAGTCACAATCAGAATGAAAGTTATTATTTTCTTTCCTTGTTCAAACCAATTCAGTGGGTTTAAATATTATTTTAGTATGCAAAATTCAGTAAGCAATTATGCAGCCCAAAGCTTTTAAAAATACTAAAGCTTCATTCTCTATGTATAGTATCTTCATATAATTGTACAGTCTATGTTCATGTTTGTCCATTTAGCTAAACTTATATTGTAATGTAACCTGCTACCACAGGTGGTATAATTCATTTCATTAAAAACAATCAGGTCCATTTTGCTGTGTTTCATTTCAGTTTTGACCCACCTATCGCAATTCCAAATGAGAGCAGAAAGAGTCATTTTGTCCAGATTAGAGAAATAACATCAGACACTTTTGTCCAAACAGTGAATGAGAACATGGAATAGAACTTTGCTTGATTATTAATTCTGAACTTAGAAATGTTTTTTTCTTGTTGGAGATAACATATACAGAACAACCTTAAGACAGCCTATAGTAATGGCATGTTGATTTGGGCATGTCAGATTGCATGTGGTATCAACATTTATCATCATCTGAGTAATATCCAACTTGACTAATATCACAATGGGAAATGCCCTCTTTTTTCCCTTTGTTTGGAAAACAATCTATAGGACATCTTTCTACGGCCATTATAGGATGATATTTCATAGTCAGTTAAGATATGAAAGCTATAACATGTGGTAACAACTTCATTTTCTAGCTTGACAGAATCTACATTTCATTTGCCTTTGACACAGATGATGACACATGTAAGATAAGTGCATCTTGCTCATAAATACTTTTTAACATTTTTCTCAGGTAATGGTTTTCCCAAAGTTTAGGAAATTTCTACTTGATTCTCCTTCATTTGAATCTGTTAATAATGCTATTACAATATGTCATGAGGCTATACCTATGACAGAAATTAACTCCACACTTGTAATAGAAGCACATCAGCTGTAGCAGTGTTTTTTTTCAGTGACACCTTAAGATTCGCTTATTTATATTCTATGGTATTCAAATATAAGTATTAAAATGGTATCTACCTTAGATGGACTGTACCGTAAAACAAAGAAAAAAAATATTGCATCAGCATATTTACTAATGCCTGCCACCTGATGGTTCTCTGTGGTTTGGATTCATGCAAGACACAAACGTTTGTTTCAATCCAAATGTGGAATATTATCCATAGTGTCCACTTCAGCAGCAAGTGAAGTCTCCCTATGCATGAAATGAATCTATCCTCCAATCTTTGATGGTGAGGGAAGCACTGAGTATCTTGCAATGTAAAGAGATTTGCTCTTATATCATTTGGCGGGTACCTATGTACCAACCGTCTCTCATCATTTCATCATTACACTTTACCATTTTCTATAGTTTTTGCTTGGTACTAATGTCCAACCGGTACAACGAAACAAAATAAATAAATAAATAATGCCATATTTCTCCTCACCCTCCCCTGCCACAAGTGCCGCATAAAACAGAAAGGTTGTTTTGACAAACTGTTCTCTCACAGCAAGGACCACCTTTGCCAAACACAGCAACTCTATGGCAACATCATCTGTTCTGATGCCTTTGTTCAATATTCACAACAGAAATAAAGAGAAAAGCACTACACAATTTGTGATTGTCTATTCTAGAAATGGATATTCTGAGTTCAATCTAGAGTTCAACAATAAGATTTCTTTATAAGGCTAATATGAGGATAATGGACTCTTATGGTAGAGATGCAGGACATCTGACTAGCAGAAATAATTTTTAATTTTCTTACAGTTATTTTCTCATACCAATTCCTTTTCCCAGCTATATTATCCCATTTTTCCACCGCAAGGCTTCTGGACTGGAAACAAGTCTAATACAGTCATTGTATTTATCTCCCTGTTTTTCACATTTATCTCTGCTTTTCCATTTATTATTCATGGCAGCTTGTGGCAGGTGTGGGGAGGCGTGGGGTGAATTAGCAGTGGGTTTAAGACATTTGGCTGCCTGAGGCAGAACATAAAATAGCACCCATCCTTTCCCTAAGTTAAGATACACATGACATCCAACATGGGATCAAATTATTTTTGTATCTGAGGTAGAAAATCCCATCAATGCTTCTTTATTTCCCTGGCAATACAATCAAGGCAATAAAGTAATACTTTGCACATCTTTCCTGATGCTTGAAATAAAATACTTGCATTTGTTCCCTTGACTTAATTGGTGGCTAGCTCTACTGTAGTTATACTTCAGTATTTATCTTGGTCCCTGATTTTCCTTTGCAAATGCACCGGGCCTCTTTCATTTGCATCACTATAGCAAACGATGCTATAGAGATATACATTTGTTAGGTATTGCCAAGGTTGGGTTATTCTCCAGAGTTTTGAGGATGAAGACTGATGGAACATTTTATGTGGAAGCAGTTTGAACAAATCAGGGTTCTCTTGATCCATATTTATATCCCTTACTTCCTCATTCTACATTTGCAACCTTGCAAAAAAAATTAGGTGAGGAGTTTTTAAGATCATCCAATGAGCTTCATAGCTGGGAAGATCATAACTGATCATCCCAGTCCAAGTCTAAAGCTGTTTAAAAGTAGAGGGGATAACCTTCTGCTATGTTTAACATTTTGCTTGTTTTTACATATTTGAAGGAAAGGAGCTGAAGCCTAAAGGATGCTATGCACACAAACAATATTTGCAGAAGATCCTCCCAATGTTTACTCACCAAAAGCAAAATAAGAATAGAGGTTTATCAGGAGCAAGGATCAGAGACCAGGTAATTCTCAAAAAAATGCAAACCCGAAAAGAAATCCCTTTCCCAAAATAATTTGCATTACCTGCAACCGCATACTCTTCAGGTATGGCCTCTGGCTGCTCTGGTGTTTCAGAGTATGAATGATCCTTTTCTAAACTTGCCATCTGTAACAGTTTATTTTAATATTTACATAGAAAAAGGAGCTGAGCTCCACCATAAGATCATGGAACGCATCTAATGGTTTAGTCAAAAAAGTTTCCAAAACGGAGGGGGAAAAAAAAAAAAGAAATAGACTACCCGCCCTACACATCTTATCTGCCATGGACATGGCTGTGTTAATACTATTTTTTCTTATCAAGTTGCAAAGGTGTTTATATTGATGCTAAAAGCCTGACATATCAATTTCCAAACGCTTTTTCCTCTCATGAAATAATTATTTTATCAAAGAAATGTGCCACTTTTCAAACATTTTGCATTTGGAAATTCCTGGAAAACATCCTTACCGCACCATTTAGAAATAATTACCTTCTCAAACAGCTTTGGAAAGAATGGTTTATTAGATAGAATTGCAAGCATCATTTAAACACAATAAGAATACTTCTCTGGAAAAAAATCTGTTCAAATCTATGTGTGCGTATATTTCCACGCAGTTTGGGTAAAGATCGCTTGTCTTATGTTTTCAGTTCTCTGAGAATATTCAAATAAACTAGATTTTTTTAAAGAGAATCTAGATGAGAAAATACTCCTGAGGTTTTTTTTTAATGTATATTTATTTTCTAGGGAGTGATCAGTACAATTCTAAAAACATATGCTAAATAAATAAATAGAAGCATCTGGCACACTTACAGTGTAGCAATTTATTTTGAAGAAGATTCTGCAATGGATACATTACTTTAGTTTTTCATATCAAACTTTGCAGTTAATACTACAAATAACTGAAATGTGATGTATGTTACAAACACTATCATTTCTTATTTTGCCTAATTTCCACTTTCTTTTAACCCTCTAACCATATTCTTGAAATGTACCTCTGTAAAATGTTTGATACGTATTACCTTTTAACATTGGGAGTTCCTTTTCCCTTGTCCTTTGGACACCTCCCTGGGGCTTAAAGGAGATTATTTTGCTGCTCTAAAAAGGTGGGGCAGACTAAAAGTGACAAGAGAGAAGGGTGGAGGTAAAAGGAACTAAAAGCACCTCCTGCTTTTTGTGATATGCAGAGGCAAGGCACTCATAGCAAACAACTGCAGGCTTCAAATAATTGAGAAGGAATCCTCAACTCTATTATGGCACTAGATACAATCCCACACATTCCATTTTCTTGAACAACCAAGAATCTTCAGGCATTTTCAAGATCAGCAAGTTCATTATGGCATAAGATTTCATCAGAAGCATTCAGTGCTTTTCTAAACTGGGAGGACTTATTTGTACAGTGGTAGTGAAACAAAGGTTGTGAAGTTTTCTAAGTTATTTTTTAAGTTCTACAGACTTTTATATTATTTTGGTTGTAACCAACCTCTATGATGAGAAACTACAGTTTTTCTCTTTCATTTCTGTAGAAATTACATGTATTTCTCATACGTAGCCTTAGTTGCTATCAAGCTAAGGCATAACATGTGAAATTTGAAAACAGTTTATAGTTTAATATGTTGCATAAATCCCAATGGTTGTTTATTTAATAAACTTTGGTTATCCGTATAGACTAGACTAGACTAGACTAGACTAGACTAGACTAGACTAGACTAACTGAGTTGGAAGAAACCTTGGAGGTTTTCTAGTCTGACCCACTGCTCAGGCAGGAAACCCTATACCATTTCAGACAAATGGTTGTCCAATCTCTTCTTTAAAACTTCCAGTGTTGGAGCATTAACAACAACTTGGAGGCAAGTTGTTCTACTGATTAATTGTTCTAACGGTCAGGATGTTTCTTCTTAGTTCTAGGTTGCTTCTCTCCTTGATTATTTTCCATCCATTACTTCTTTGTCCTGCCCTCAGGTGCTTTGGAGAATAGCTTGGCTTCCTCTTCTTTGTGACAACCCTTTAGATCACAAGTGTCAAACTCGATCATAACACGTGACATATCATGATGTATCGCGATGGTTTTTGCCTTTGCAGAGCTGGGGTGGGTGTGGCCTGTGCATGATGCATCCGGCCTGCAGGCCGCCAGTTTGACATCCCTGCCTTAGATATTGGAATATCAAAGAGATGACCAAGGTAGAATCTTTCTCTTTCACATTTTTATGTGGAAGGATTTTTAAAAAAACATAGAAGAGTTTTTGTCATATGAACACTTACCAGCAGACTGAAATGGTAAAGACAGATTTGTCAGATTGCTGAGAGATTAAGTAGCTCCAATAGCAGCAACTATACATCTGTATGATTAATGAAAAAAGCAGAAGAAGGTTGTGTCTAATTTCTGCAGCAAAAGCGACAAATGGATCAGCCTTCCTTGATTTTATCTGATCAGTTTAATATCTTCTCCACCCTATCACACTGTACTTTGTTATGAATAGAGTAGAAATGCAAACATTGCTTGCTATTATTGTTATATCCTGCTTTGCCTACAGACGGTACTATTGATTCCTGTCAGCATAGTTTCTCAAAGTGGTGTACATTTGAGCAGAAAGATAAAATAACACAATTAAAGAACCCATATGACAGTATCAACACAGAACTCAAATTTTTCTTCCAAGCCACAAACTATGTTTATCATTTTAACTGATACAGTAGAGAAGTTATGTGCCAATGTTACAGAAATTCAAGAAATATTGTCTGTTAACACTACAACAGTTGTGTAAAAAGTACTCCTAGAGTTGAGTCATTCTGCTTAAATACTTCATTTTGGTCATACTGTACATCAAAAGGCTACACTGTTGTGTTTTGTTTCGGGTTGCCTAAGTGATTTAAATACTATACTGTACATTACCTTTGGAATAAGTGTTAGAGTACAACACTGACCTATTGCTTACTTTTGTTGCTATAAACTTTTATAAACGTATCAGCTGGGTGGCTAGGATTTCATAACTTTTCAAGTTATTTAAGGTAAGAATAGAAATCTATCCCTCTTTCTAATAAAATAAACATTTCTGTGAAGCTCAGCAATAATATTTCCCTGTTATAAAGAAATTATCTACATGGTATTTTCTTGTTTCTTTTCTATATGAAAACTATAAACTTAGTATTGTTTTTGACAAAAAGGAAAATTTGTCTTGGGAATGAAGGAACCTATCCCACAGGAATCTCCCAACTTTGAGGGCAGGCAAACACATTTTGCAGACCTGTTTTACATTTTGAGAAAAATGCTAGACCAGTGGTTCTCAACCTTTTTAATGCCGCGACCCCCAACCGGTCGTAAGTCAAGGACTTTCCCTGCCCGGGAGCGCCGCGCATGCTTGGTGCCGCCCCCTGCGCTGGCCGAGGCGAAGCTGGCAAGTGGCAGAGACGGTGCAAACTGACCATCGGCTGAGCCACCAGCTGGCCCAGCCCAAGGGAGGTAAGGCACCCGCCGAGCCCCACGCGCGCCAGCAACCCTGCCTGCACCCGCCGACCTCCCACCTCCCACCCCTGGCCCTCTTTTACTTACATTTTTAGTAGTTGCTCAGCAGGGAGGGGTGGAAGCTTCCAGACAGCTTGCCTTCGCTGCAGACAACTTGCAGCACCGTTTGCAGAATGGGACTTTTGGCGGGCTCAGCAGGGCAGAGACAGCCTGGACAATTCCTATTGGCTTTTGAAAGCCAATAGAATTAGACTCTATTCAAGAGAGTCTATTCTAATTGGCTTTCAAAAGCCAATAGAATAAAAGGGAGTAGCACAGCTAAGGAAAAGGGGGAAAAATGGCAGACTGCATTGTTTGGCGACCCCCGTGAAATGGTCGTTCAACCCCAAATGGGATCCCGACCCACAGGTTGAGAACCACTGTGCTAGACATTGTTGTAAAACTGTAATCCAAAATGGATTTCATAGAAAAGCAAACTAGCTAAGGAAAAGTCAAATAACTATTCCAAAAAAACATATACATGGCAGATATGGGATATATGCTTCAAATCGGATATTTTTTTTCAACCATGATTTACATTTAGAATATCTCACAGAGTAACATACATTTCCTCCTTACACGCTCGTGGTAAGATTTACTCTCTTACTCTAGCCACATAAAACATATTATGGTTTGACACAATATGAGAACCAAGTCATTGTGATCATAATATAAATATAAAATAAACAGAACTGTTTATAAACAGCATTGTGAACTGCTGTTTATGTATGGCCTATGAACCCAGCTGGGATATAGTTAATAAGCCACGGCTTACTCTAATAACTAGACATTAACCATCAAATTGGTAGCTTTAGAAAACATTTGGGGAAAATACAATTATTCAATTACAGTAGATTCTTTACCTGAAATTGTCATTCGCATGAGAAATCTTAACTCCAGTTCCACATCGTTCTAGGGCAGTGGTTCTCAACCTTTCTAATGCCGCAACCCCATAATACAGTTCCCCATGTTGTGATGACCCCCAACCACTTATACATCACCGGGTGCCAGGGGCGTGGCCAAAGAAAAGGGGAAAAAAATGGCGGACAGCCTTGTTTGGCGACCCCCGTGAAATGGTCGTTCGACCCCAAATGGGGTCCCGACCCATAGGTTGAGAACCACTGTTCTAGGGAAAGATCCACACAATGTGTTAGATAAATTTGTTTGGCTACTTTGTGGCTCAGTATACTATCACATTAAGTAGGTTAAGGGCTGCCATTTTGGAGAACAAAAAAGTCCTTACCTATTCCCTCCAATCTTTCTAAGTATTCTAAGAACCCTAGAAAGCCTTCATTATGTGAATGACCCTTTTTCATTAACTAGGTAAGCAGCAATGGATGTTGTGAGGGTGCTGCCGTTCATTTGTTGGGAAATGTCTTCTTAGGTTGGTAAGTGTTGGTAACAACTTGGGCAAGATTTGCTTTGAATTTTCAGATTCTGCACCTTCATCTCATTTTCTTGAAGAATGGACTGGGCAGGGCAAGGCTACTAATCAAAGTATCTGGATTTGGGATTTGCAATAATGTCAGATCTCATGAAAGTGCATTGACTAATAATGACCTGAATATTTTAATGCCAGAATGATCTAATTCCTAATCCTGAATATTTTGGGGATTGTAAAAGAGACATATGAATTTAATTAATAAATGAGATGAATAATGGAGATACACATTTTTGTGAACCCAACCATCCATTAACTATTCATAAGGTGACCAACTTTTTTACAACAAAAAGGAGGACACGAATAAATTGAAGAAAAAAATATCGTAAATAAAAGAAACATTGTATTTATTGCAACAATAATACAGAATACACTATAATACGATAAATGCATAATAAAAACCATTTTTAACAATAACGTTTTATATTGTAATTATTCTTACATGCCTATTAATTATTTAAATGAGTACTTTTCCATTGAATGAATATTTTTTTGTCTCATCTTCTAACAATATATTGGAAATATCTGAACAAGAAATATCCTTCATATTGAATTTTACGGCAAGTGCTGCAGCTAGAGTATCAACATTCAATCTCGATTTCTCACTTGTCCAAAAATCTACACAGCTGGATTGCGCGGGGGTGGGCGGCGGAGGCAGGTGTTGTGAGCCAGGTGCTCCAGGACAGCCATGTAGGGGCGCAGGGTGAGGTGGTGGCAGCACAGGTCAGCACTGCGTAGACCACCAGCTGGTGCAGCCCATGGAAGGTCAACTGCTCACCACGCCCCCGCCCATAGCCGCCCCGCCAGCACCGCTGCCCTGCCATGGAGAGCCGGCCCTGCGGCTCGCAAAGCACCAGCCGAGCCAGCTCTGGCCCTGCAGCCACCCCCCAGCACCACTGCCCACCCTGTGCATCCCCGTAGAGCCGGCCACACAGCTTGAAAAGGCAAAGCACCAGCCATGCCGGCTCCGGCCCTGCAGCCACCCCCCCAGCCGCCCCCCAGTACCACTGCCCACCCTGTGCATCCCCGTAGAGCTGTCCCCACAGCTCGCAAAGCACCAGCCATGCTGGCTCCGGCCCTGCAGCCACCCCCCAGCCGCCCCCCAGCACCACTGCCTACCCTGTGCATCCCTGTGTAGAACCGAACAGGGAAGATCAAGAGAAACTTACTGCTCCAGTCTTCTCCAGCTATCTGCAGAACTAAGTAGGAGATGGTGTAGTTGGGTAGCAGTGAGGGGTGCAAAGTTCCTGCAACTTGCACGTGCAAAGTTTGCCGCCTGAGTGTTTTGGCGCACTCAGCAGCAATTCCTATTGGCTTTTGGAATGGTGTCTTAGATATACAAAGAGATAAAAAGGGTCTTCCACTTTTTTTAAACAGGCTAAACTACCCAAAGCTTTTTTTGACTTGAAAGAGGACTGGGAGCTGCGAGACTACTGGCGTGAACGCAACCAGGAGGAGAGAGACTTTACTTTCTTTTCAGATAGACATCAATCCTTTTCAAGAATTGACTTTTTTTATTACAACTGATTTATATTTTAGGGTAAAGAATGTAAAAATTTTTCCTAGGACGTTGACAGATCACAGTCCAGTCTGGATGGAGTTGGTTGATGAAAAAGAGGAGAGGAGATCGTGGAGGGTGAATGAGAATCTATTTAGACAAGAAAAGAATATCCAAAAATTAGAAGAACATCTAAAGGACTATTTTGTTTTAAATATGCATAAAGGAACTTCAATGTCAATGGTATGGGATGCAGGTAAAGCCTTTATGCGTGGGATTTTGATACAAATGAATAGTGCTCAGAGACAAAAGCAGATTCAGAAACGTAAGGATTTGGAAGATGAGATTAAACTAAAAGAAAAATCTCTGATTCTAAATCCCACAGATGAAAAGGTTAAAGAATCTATAAAACTGCTCAAAACACAATTTAATATGTTGATGGCTGATCAAACCGCAACTAACTTATTGTATATGAAACAAAATACATTTTGTAATGCCAACAAACCAGGGAGATGGTTGGCTTACCAATTGAGAAAGAAACAGAGACAGAGAATTATAGATAAAATAAATTATAATGGTAAATTGGTGTACCAGAAGGAGTTGATCAAGAAATCTTTTTTAGATTATTATCAAAAACTATATAAGAGTACTAACGTACAAACTTTAGATATAAATAATTATCTAAGTGAAGCCAACTTCCCCAAATTAACAGAAGATCAGAAACAAGAAATTAATGGTTTAATTACTACTGAGGAAATTGTGACAGTGATTAAGGAATTAAAATTAGGTAAAGCACCGGGTACGGATGGTTTGACATCTATTTATTACAAAACTTTGCTAGAAGAGATGATTCAACCTTTATGTGAGCTTTTTAATAATATATTACAGGGTTTAGAGATTCCTCCATCATGGGGCAGAGCCTTTATATCTTTAATTCCAAAAGAAGATCAAGATCTTACTTTACCAAAGAATTATAGACCTATATCTCTTTTAAATGTAGATTATAAGATTTTTGCAAAAATCTTAGCCAATAGGCTTATGAGGGTTTTCCACCAGCTTATACATAAGGACCAAATGGGTTTTATAACTGGCAGGTATATGAAGAATAACGTTAGACAAATCATTAACTTACTAGAATACTTAGATAAGAACAACCAAGTTTCTGCAGGACTGATATTTTTAGACGCTGAAAAAGCCTTTGACCAATTGAACTGGCAGTTTATGTTAAGATTAATTGAGGATATGAATTTTGGAGAAAAAATTTTACAAGCTCTTGGTGCTATATATCAAAAACAAACGGCACAACTTATAGTTAACGGGGGTTTGTCAGAGGTTTTCACAATAGAAAAAGGGACAAGACAGGGATGTCCATTGTCACCACTACTGTTTGTTTTAACTTTGGAAATTTTGCTGATTAAAGTTCGAGAATCCCAGGAAATAAAAGGAATAGAAGTTAACAAAAAAGAATATAAACTAAGAGCTTTTGCAGATGACTTGGTGGTTACCTTGTCTCAACCTACCTATTCTGTAGTAGAGTTGTTACAATTGATTTACCAATATGGACGGGTTTCGGGATTTAAAATTAATAATAATAAGACTAAAATATTACCCAAAAATATGACTAATTTGGATAAGCAGACTCTGGTTAACTTGACAGATTTTGAAGTTGTTGATAAGATAAAATATTTGGGGGTCACTTTATCTGTTTCTAATGCAAAATTGTATAAAAATAATTATGAAAGGTTGTGGGTCAGCATACAAAGAGACTTGAAAAATTGGGAGAAGTTGCAATTATCCCTTATGGGAAGAATTGCGGTGATTAAAATGAATGTCCTGCCAAAGTTTCTTTTTTTATTTCAAATGATACCTATCTTAAAGAATGAGGTTAACTTAAATGAATGGCAGAAAGGTATCAATAAATTTATTTGGGCAGGGAAAAAACCAAGAGTAAAGCTTAAAATTATGCAAGATATTCGTGAGAGAGGTGGACTCAAGGTACCGAATTTGAAATTATATTATGATGCTGTGGCTTTAACATTACTTAGTGACTGGGTTAATTTAACAAATGTAGAAATACTTCACTTGGAGGGTTGGGATTTACTTTTTGGATGGCATGCCTATTTAATTTTTAATAAAAAAGTTGACCGGGTTTTTAAATCTCATATTATAAGGATTTCTTTACTTCGGGTTTGGAGGAAATATTATAAAAGTGATTTTAAAATACCATTATGGGCTATACCTTGGCATGCGATAGAGAGGATAAGGAGAGGAGTTAAGATGGATAGTGTTTCTTATGCACAATTACTCAGATGGGATGGTAAAAATTGGCAGTTAAAATCTTTGGAAGATTTAGCACATGAAAATCTTACATATTCATGGTTTCAGTATAGACAAATAGTGGATAGATGGAAGATAGATCGTAATATGGGTTTGCTTAGAGAAGATGAAAATCTTTTTAAACAAGTAAAATACCAAAGGCGAACTCATATTAAGAGAATCTATGGGGTGCTAGTAGAACTGGATTCAGAACCAGAACTAATTAAAGAATGTATGATTAAATGGGCACAAAATTTTGGTGAACCAGTTCTACTAGATACCTGGGAAACCATCTGGGTGAGGAATGTTAAATTTACACAAGCCCAGAATTTAAGGGAAAATTTTTACAAAATGTTTTATAGATGACACCTTGATCCACAAAAAATGTCTCGTATGTATCCTGACTTACAGCCTAAATGTTGGAGATGTGGTTGTTTGGATGCTACTTATTATCATATTTGGTGGTCGTGTAAAAATATAAAAGCTTTTTGGATTAAGATGTGGTGGAATATTCAAAGAATTTTTAGAAGGAGGGTAAAATTTACCCCACAATTGTTTTTGTTGGGTATCGTTACTGATTGTGATGTTAAGGAGGTTACACTGATGTTAAACTTAATCACAGCCTCAAGGTTGTTAGTAGGGCAATACTGGAAGAAGGAATCTTTGCCTACCTTTCAAGAATGGTTTTTTAAAGTTTCTTATTTGGCGGAAATGGCAAAGATTTCGGCTTTTTTAAAGGATCAATCGCAAGAGAAGTTTTTTGCGGTATGGGAAAAATGGATAGATTTTATACAACATAAGTTGGATATAAAAAAATATTACTTAGTTTTTCAATAACTTATATATAAATCTTAATATTTTATAGATTGTATTTTTTTTCTTCTCTTTCCTTATATTTTTTATTTTTATTTCATCTTATTTTATATATATATATATATATATATATATATATCTTTTTTTCTTTCTTTTCTTTTTTATTCTTTTTCTTTTTAAGTAATTTTTTTTCTTAATATTTATGCCTTTTTATATATATATATATATTATTGTTAATTATCTTATAAGCTTAGGTAATGTATTTAGATATATTCATGGTTTATACTTTTTTAATTTTTTGTTAAGATTTTTAGAAATTTTAATTAAGCCTATATTCAGCTCTGGGAAGGTGGGGGGGATGGAGTGGGAGGGTTGGGGTGGTTGGGAAGGGTTGTTTTTTGTTTTTTATTTTTTATTTTCCTTATCTGTAAAAACTTTAAAAACTTTCAATAAAAAAAAAAAAGAAAGCCAATGGGGAAGTAGCACAGCTCAGGCAAAAGTTGAAAAAAAAAATCAAAAAATGGTCCCGGAACGCCTTCTGAGCGTTCTATGAGGAAAAGAAAGCTCTGCAGGTAAGTCTTCAAATATAGAAAAAGAGGACATTTAGGAGGACATTTTCGAGGGAGGACAGAACTCCCAAAAGGAGGACTGTCCTCCCAAAAGGAGGACGGTATATGGAAAAGGAGGACATTTAGGAGGACACTTTTTGAGGGAGGACAGAACTCCAAAAAGGAGGACTGTCCTCCCAAAAGGAGGACGGTTGGTCACCTTACTATTCAGTGAATTTAAATCTTTCTTAGCCAATGCTAGGACAACTTCTTACTATGCTAAATTTATAAGTTTTAAAATAATTAACTATTTGCAGCTAAATTCATACAAACTAAATTGTGATTAGTCTTTGCTCCAGGGGTGTTAAATGAACCAAGAAAATAAACCATGTTTTAGCTTAACCATGGGTAAATATAAAATGCAAGGAAAGAAAGCTAGAATTAAATTGAAAATGTTACAAGAAACTAAGGAAAATGGAGGTTTTGGCCTGCCAGAGTGGGTTTTATATTATCAAGCATCAGTATTAACATGGGTAAAAGAATGGATAACTCTTAGAAATAAAAGGTTGTTGTATTTGGAGGAACATGACTTACAACTCGGTTGGCATGCTTTCTCATGGTATGGGAAAAACAAAATTCATAAATATTTTCAAAACCACTACATTAGAAATGCACTATTACTAACATGGGAAAAATAAAATGTAAAATATACTTGAAAATTCCAGGAGGGCTTTTAACAATGGAAGCATTTGTACAACCAAATTTAGTTAGTTTTGAAAAAATATGGACATATAAAGATATTCTAAATTTTGAAGGAAATTTAAAATCTAAACAAGAGATGGAAAATCAGGGTATTGATTTATCATGGTGGTCATATTTACAAATGCAAGTGAGATATGATTAAAGATGTTAAATTGTATGGTTTTTACAAAGAGCAGACTTTGTTTGACCAGATATTATTAATTTCTGATGAGAAATTAATTAAGAAAATGTATAACTTTTTACTGAATTTGAAAATGGAAAATGAACAAGTAAAAGATACAATGATAACATGGGCAAATTTTTTTGGATATAATATAGATTTAGAAAAATGGCAAAACTTGTGGGAAAGAAATTATAAATTGACAATGTCAAACTCTTACAAAGAAAACTTACATAAAATTTTGTATAGATGGCACTTGCCACCAGCAAGATTAGCAAAAATGTTTAAAAATATGTCAGATAGACATTGGGAATGTAAACATAAGTCAGGTACTTATTACCATCTATGGTGGACATGTATTAAAGCAAAGAAATATTGGACAAAACTACATACTTGGCTAGAAAAGATGTTGGGAAAACATGTAGATTTTTAAACCTGAACTTTTTTATTAGGTATAATGTCAGAAAAGCTTGATAAATAAAGTATATATTTGATTTTACATGTGATAAAAGCAGCAAGAATCATATTCACACAATATTGGAAAAATGAAGAAATACCACCATAGGGAGAAATAATTAAAAAAATACTAGACTCTGTGGAAATGGACAGACTTACTTTGAGATTGAAAGAAAAAGAAGAAACAGAATACTTTCAAACTTGGGACTTATTTTATCAATGGCTGGAGAAAAGAATAAGGGATTAGCAATCCAATTTGTATTAGTGAATAATAAACTCAGACAACACGTTTGTTGAATAAGTACTTTTGAACTGTATGAAAAAATCAATAAAAACTTAAATAAAATAAAATAAAATAAAATGTATACATAACCTTTTGGTACCTTTTAAGATTAAAAATATAAAGTATAAAATTCAGCATTGAAATAGCAGAAAGATATACACTATACTTCCTAAAGCTTTCCAAATAACCTGCATGAAACTCTTTTAAAAACATAGAACAAGAACTGGTGAGTTCTTAAAGTCTGTTGAAAACTGATAAGTACATTATAAGTATGACCCAGCAAAATATTGAAAATGACAGGCTAAATTAGATAATGTTTCCTAGTTTATGAACAAGGCCAAATAGTGCAGAAATACAAGATTGTTCTATCCTATTTTTCAATAATAGCGATTTCCACAATACTTGTGGCTAATTTAATCCTGGCTTACTTAGCCCCTCTAAGTTTATATTACACGTTGATTGAAATCAAAACACAAGTAACCACGCATAATTTATTGTGGTTCAGTATATTATGTAAACACAGCCAGTCTTGAAGGATATTTACAGACTGTGGTAGGAAATCTCTAATTGGATGCAGCAGCTACCAAGTAATATGCATTATTTTCTCAGTTTATAAATTTAATAAAGATTTTCCAGGTCAACCAAGAATTGGGCAGTGATAATTAAAGCAAAATAATTGAAATGGGACCTGAACATTCTGAGTTATTCTAATCACATATGGGTAAACATAGTTGCTTAGACTGTCTGATTCTCATACAGTAAAAGAAGCAGGAAAACCTAAGATTATTTTATGCATTTGTCCTGCAACAGTTAGAATGGCTGTGAGCTCTGCCACCTCTATTTTGGACCCATACATTTCATAGTGGGTTAAGGTTTTCCAGGAGGTGAAATGTGGTTGTCCAAGCCTTCATGTGGGAAAGGATTGTTCTGCTGGTCTTGAAGGAGACAGTGGTTCAACCTCATATGGCATCCTTTGACCCAGCTGTGATGGTCAACTTTTGTCTAGTTTCCAATTTTCCCTTTTTAAGGAAGATTGTTGAAAGGGGTGAGAAGTACTGAGCTCTTAAAGAATTTACAAGCAGCATAGTGGAAGAAGCTGATCCCTTTGAGAGTTCAGCATTGAACCTTCTTGTGAACAACCTCTGGAAGACTCAGGGTGGTGGCAATGCATCCATCTTAGCCGTCCTGGTTCTCTTGGCAGTATCAATACAGTAAAGAGCCATATCCTTTTGAACTGGTTTGGGAGGTTGGGAGTGAAGCATCGTACTTATAGTAGTTCTCTTTCCTCCATGGCCAGTTCTAGTCTGTGTTGGGGGAGAAATCAAGCTCTATGTCACTCTTATGTTGGGTACCTCAGAGCTCAATTCTCTCATCCCTTATTTACCATCTACATGAACTGGCAAATTCATTCCGTAGTTTGAGGTAAAGTATCATCAATAGACATATAGTTTTTATCTCTTTCATTCATTCCATGAATTGAAGTGGAGTATCACCAAAAAGCTGATTATGTATAATAGTGCCTCTCTGCCCCAGGCCAGATGGGCAGTGCCAGTGTAGGTGTGTACCTAGTACTTGGAGGCTGTAAGGGTCTGAATGGGCAGAAACTAGATGGAACACCACCCTAGCAAGAAGTGTGACCCTGGGTTTCTGGGGTCCCTGGATCTGAAGAGTTACTATCTAACTCTGGATGAGATAGCACTCCTTCATACAGAATTGGTGTATCATTTGGGCTCACAGCTGAGTCCTGCTCAAGAAACAGGAGGCAGCTATGGCCCAGAAGCCTTTTGTGCAAGTTTACTTTCACTCATGCCCTAATCACTCCCCATTTGGACTGCTGCAACACATTCTACATGAGGATGCCTTTGAAGATCATTTAGGAACTGCATTCAACTAGTGCAGAATTCTGGGTGCTCTGCAATTTGCCCATGCTGCACTGTTGCTGCATGAACTTCCTGTTTCTTTCTGGGTACAATTCAAAGTCTTGAAATCACTTTTAAAGCCCTACATATCACTATAGATTATTTTTGGGATGTCTTCCCCTGCTGGGTTGCATTGGGTGCACTCACTCCAGGTCCCCTTCTGTTGGGACCTAGAAAGCTTTTCCATAGCTGTGGTTGTGAAACAACTGCCCTCCTGAGGTGCAGAGGAATCCTACCCTTCTAGAAAGCTGCCTTTTCCCTCCGGCATTAAATCATCTATGGTTTTGTGACTGGATTACAGGTAGTCCTTGATTTACAATTGTAATAATAATAATAATAATAATAATAATAATAATAATAATAATAATAATAATAGTAATAATAATAGTAATAATAATAATGACGACGACGATGATGATGATGATATTATTGTTGGAAGGGACCTTGGAGGTCATCTAGTCCAACCCTCTGCTCAGGCAGGAAACCCTATACCATTTCGGACAAATGGCTGTCCAGTCTCTTCTTTAAAAGTTCCAGTGTTGGAGAATTCACAGCTTCTAGAGGCAAGTTGTTCCACTGGTTAATTGTTCCAACTGTCAGGAAGTTTCTCCTTAGTTCTAGGTTGCTTCTCTCTTTGGTTAGTTTCCATCTGTTGCTTCTTGTCCTGCCTTCAGGCACTTTGGAGAATATCTTGACTCCCTCTTCTTTGTGGCAGCCCCTGAGATATTGGAACACTGCTTCATGTCCCCCCTCGTCCTTCTCTTCATTAAACTAGACATACCCAATTCCAGCAACCGTTCCTTATATGTTTTGGCCTCCAGTCCCTTAATCATCTTTGTTGCTCTTCTCTGTACTCAGTCTCAACATTTTTTACATCATGGGGACCAAAACTGGATGCAGTATTCCAAGTGTGGCCTTACCAAGGCATTGTAAAGTGGTATACTTCACATGATCTTGATTCTATCCCTCTGTTAATGCAGCCTAGTACTGGCTTTTTTGACAGCTGCAGCACACTGCTGGCTCATATTTAAATGATTGTCAACTAGGACTCAGAGATCCCTTTCACAGTTACTACTATTGAGCAAGGTACCACCTATACCAGGGGTGTTAAACTGCCGTGGGCCAGATGCGTCATGCCAAAACCGCGTCCACCCCAGCTCTGGCAATGGGGAAAAAGTCACAATACATCGCGACACGTCATATGATGTTGTGAGTTTGACACCCCTGACCTATACTATACCTGTGCATTTGGCTTTTCTTGCCTAAATGTAGAACCCTATTTTTTTCACCATTGAATTTTATTTTGTTAGATAGCACCCAATGTTCAAATCTATCAAAATCCTTCTGTATCCTAAGCCTGTCTTCTGGAGTGTTGGCTATTCCTGCCAGCTTGGTGTTGTCTGCAAATTTGATGAGTTCCTCATCTATCCTCTCATCCAAATCATAGATGAAGATGTTGAAGAGCACTGGACCCAGAACAGAGCCCTGGGGCATCACACTTCCCTCCATATAGATGCAACTCTATTGAGGACCACACGCTGAGTATGGCCAGTCAGCCAGCTACAAATCCATCTGGTGGTGATGCTTTCTAACCCACATTTTGCTATCTTATCAAGTAGTAGGTTGTGGTCTACTTTATCAAATGCCTTACTGAAGTCCAGGTAAATTATATCCACAGTATTCCTCTGGTCCATTAATTTTGTCACCTGGTCAAAGAATGCAATTAGATTTGTCTGGCATGATCTGTTTTTGACAAACCCGTGTTGGCTTTTGGTAATGACTTTGTTTGCCTCTAGGTATTTGCTGATTCGTTGCTTGATATTGAGGTCAGGTCGATAGGTCTGTAGTTTCCTGGATCCATTTTTTTTCCTTTTTGAAGATGGATACTACATCAGCTCTTTTCCAGTCCTCTGGTAGTTCCTCAGTGCTCCAGGATATTTGAAAGATATAGTTCAGTGGTTCTGAGATCACATCTGCCAGTTCCTTCAGAATCCAAAATTTATGTTGCTAAGCAAGACATTTGTTAAGTGAGCTTTGCCCCATTTTATAACTTTTCTTGCCACAGTTGTTAAGTGAATCGCTTCAGATTAGTAACGTTTGTTAAGTGAATAAGGCTTCCCCACTGACTTTGCTTGTCACAAAAATTACATGACACCAACAACACTGCAATTGTCATAAATGTGAGCCATTTGCCAAGAGTCTGAATTTTGATCATGTAACTATGGGAATATTGCAATGGCTACAAGTGTGAAAATAGTCATGTTTTTTTTCCAGCACCTTTGTAACTTTGAAGTCACTAGATGAATGGTTGTAAGTCAAAGACTACCTGTATAATGCTTGAGGGTAGGATAGGTTTTTAATTTTTTAAATTTTGCTATCTGTATATTTGTTGCTAGCCATCCAAAGTTATTATACATAATATGGGTGACCATTCAAATATTTTAAATAAATGAGAAAGCTTTTAAAAGACAAATTATTAGTTTATTTGTGGCCATGCAAATAATCAATTTTAATTGTTAATAAAATGTAATTGGCACAAGTTGGTCAAAATGAACCATTTCCTTATTAGTGTAACATTTAGCCATTTCTTTTATAACAAGAACATATAATTATATAACATGAGCATCACCTGCTGTTGAAACAAGCGTTGTGTCATCATATAAAAGGAGTATTGTAAATACTCAGTGAGCAAGTCCCTAGATGTGTGATTAATAGTACACTTTATATAATACAGGGCTTTTTAAAGATGCAAGTCTGAACACAGTTTGCAAATCTGTGGAGACACATATGATCTATATTCATCCTGAAAGTAGGACTTGTAAAGGTCTGGCAATTGGTAGTTTGTTTCAAAAATGATAAGCAACAGACTTTTTAAAAGCCCAAAGGATAAATTAGCTGGTTTTCAATGAAGAAAAAATCTGTGGGTTTATTTTCTGTTATTTCATTATTTTCATACAAGTACAATCTTAGGAATCATGTCCGACAAAAGGAAGGGGATGTTAGCATTCTGAAGTAGACTATCATTGTGGGTAGCCTATATGTGCTTGGCTATTCTTCCGTAAGTAATTTAAAATATTTTTCAAACTAGCTTTTGATTTTTGGAACAGTTGTTGGATTGCCTTTTGGGTCTGGGTCTTTTTCTTGTCAGACATTCATTAGCAAGACGTATACCTGAAGTCATAATTGTTAATTGAATTATGATTTATTCAATTCCATTTTCTGGGTTCGTATAATTCACTGATTAATAAACCTACAGTACTACATTGGACAAGTTCACACCACCTACAAGCCTAAAACATGTTGATTAGTTTATGGCTTACAGTGTTGTACAAATGCAAAGGTGCCTTTAGCTGCAGCTGCCCAAAAGCATCAGTTGTCTCCATATTAGGAAAAACACCATTAGCTGATTTGTATATGTTACCCTAACCTTAACAAATAACATGCACATTTTTAATGATCACAAAGTTCACAATTATTAATTTGCACACCACCCAAATTCCGAATGACTGGTAGTTAGAATGCCCACTCACATCTATGTAATCAAAATATTTAAAGTATGAGAAATCTCATTATTAACGTGGCATTTAATTAGTAAGAAAGAGCTTTGGGTTATAAAAATAAACATCCTTGGGTTACCATAAGAGTTCTCTAAATTCCAGAAACCCAGAAGGCATAACAAGACTACAAGTATGACAGAAAACCACTTGTACTCATCAGTCAACAGGGTGAATTATAAATCATAAATTACTATTATGAAGTTGCTACCTGGTCAGATTTAAAATGACAAGTTCTGCTGAATGCCTGTCATTTAATGGAGAAAACAGGAATATTTTTGAATTGTGCAGTGCATGAAATATGAATAGAGGGGATTTCTTTTTACTTTGTGATGCCTGGCATAATTTTTAGCTGGATCCTATCTCAAAATGGTTGGAAGCTATGCTGTTGAATCTCAGTAAATTTACAGGGGCAGTCCTCCCTCCCTTTTCTCCTGCTTTAATAATAGAACTAATCTAATACTCATAATCAGTATTATTGGTAAGTAGCCTTTATCTCTGTACATGTGAAGGAAAAAAAAAAGACCAAAGCTATGGGAAATGAGAATTGCAAGAAAAAAGCAATGGGCAACACAAAATTTATGAAAGGAGATTAAGATAAACATTCTTGGACTAGATTTTTAAGAATGTGTCCATGCCAATTACTCAGAATAGCTGATTTCTATTTTTTAGGCTACATTCTGATGTTTAGCGGGATTGTTTTTGAATCCAACAAACTATAAATGGGGCTATTAGTAGAACTTTGTGCAGTGTATAAAAATCACCCCTGCATTTCATCCATGAGCAGGGCTCTTATGTCGAAGATAAACACATCAGATTTAGAGACACGTCAGATGTAAACTCCGTCATATTCCAGGTAGAAAAGAAACAGCATCCCTGGATACATTTGGTGCGTTTGGCTTGTACTGCGGATCTTTTGAGCCTAAATCTTCCGTTATGCATGGTCAAAAGAAACTCGGGATGGGAAAATTTCTATAAATCTTCTACGGAGAGGGGGAAGATTAATCGGAGAAGCGTTCGAACCACTATTCCTTTACAGAAACTACGGCGCCATCGACGAAAGACTGCAGCGGATGAGACTACGGTACTGTCAGCAAGGAGAGTAGGGTGTGGTTTGGACGAGGAAGTTCCGGGCAGCCCCTTCTGCAACTCTACTGCGCCTCCTGGCGGCCACTTTGCTTCGGCTCAGTCCAGCCAAGGGCCCCGTTGCCAATTTAACTGCAGTCGCAGCGAAGGAGGCGCCCAGCGCTCCCGCCCTCCTCCTGCCTGCAACTCCCCCTCCACCGCTTCCCTGCGAGTTGACTCGGCACAGTAAGCGCAGGGCCTGAACCCAGGCCCGTCCCGTTCGTCCCGTCGCCGTCATGGACATGAAGAAACGGATCCACTTGGAGTTACGAAACCAGACTCCGCCGGATGTAAGCCTGGGCGGGAAAATGGGAAGTCGGGGACGTCCTCCTCCTTTTTCAACAGCTTGTTCTCTTGCCAGCCGTACAGGCGCACACCGGCCCGGGGAAAGCGGGCTGGTTTTAAATTTAAAGCGCGGAGGGGAGGGGGGGTTTGAAAGAGCACGCATGGCGGTCGCTGCTAGTCCGCGGGCGAGGGCAGGAGCGCCGCAGCTGCGGCCGCAGGGCAAAACGAACGTCTGACGGACTCGAGGAGGGACTCCGTGGCCGCCATGTTTCCGCTGCTGCGTCGGTCCCGCGAGCGTGGGGCTGCTGCGGCGGAGGAGCGAATAGCGCCTCGCTTGCGCGCGGCAACCGCTTCGTCTGCCGCCCACGGCGCGCGTTTCTCCCCCTCTTAAACGGGCAATCGTCGCGCGAAAGGGGCGCGCGCTCTTTCTCGACGCCGCGTCCGTTGCCTCTGGCCGGGCGCGTGCGCTCGGGCCTTCGCGCCTGTGTGCGTCCTCTTTAAACGGGCCACAGTTGCAGAGAGCCGGGCGCGCGCGCCCTCTTTATAACACTCTCCCCACCAAATCGGCGTTCCCGCCAAAAAGTTCATCGTAAACTGAAGGTGCTTTTCAGCCAAATCTAAGCTCTGATGGCCTCCCTGGGAAGAATTTGAGAGATTTGTAAACGATGCATTTCCAGTTGCAACACCCTGAAGTTGGCCTCGAAGGGCTTTTGTGGTGCAAAATATTTTGCAACCTAATTTTTAAAAAGCAGTAAAAGGGACGATACTTTAGTCTTTAATGGCTACTTTACCAGGACGATTGGACCAGAAAAGTATGTTCGTGCTCTGAAGTCTATTTAGATTATTTTTAAATAAAAATTCCTATTGAATATAAATATACTACCAGGCATTGTTAAAATCTAAATCAAAGGTTTTTCTGTTTTTTAATCTGCCTGTGGTTTTCTGTCATATCTGAACTTTAGCCATGCTGTTGCTTCTTTTTTTAACCCTTTATATTTTTCAACAGCCTTTATATGTACTCTGGTGCCAGAAAAAAAAAAACCTACACATTCCACTTGTTTATTTTAAGGCAGGAACTATAAGTTGTCAATGTGTCTCCTCTCATGTCTTACTAAAATATTTGTCTGCATAAAAATACTAACAAAAATCAGCATGGTATCCCAGAAGATAAACAAGATACATACTTGTACTCTATACAGTACTCTTAAGTTCATATCTGCTGAGTTTTGGTTTCTCCCACTAAAATGGAGGCAATTTCTGGCAGGTATCTTAAAATTGTCCTGTCTGTTACTTCATTCTTTATGCATCTGGTCAGCCCAAGGCAGTTTCAAGTCTGCTCAAAAGAGCGTGTAGTAGAGCAGACATGTCAAATAGAAGACCCGGGGGCCAGATGTGGCCCACGAAGTGGTTTCATGTGCCCCGCAAAGCCATCCTGGAAACAGTGAGGGAACGGCCCAGGCCGGCCGGGAGCCAATGTACAATTTTGTGGTGGCCATCTATGCTGAAATGCATTCAGTCTTAGCTCCACAAGGCTATCTGGAATCAGTGAGGAACCAGCCCCTGCCGCAACAGCCCTACTCCCTGGGTGCATGCTGGGGAGGTGTCATCCTTTGTGAGGAATGAAGAAATGTACCATCACCTGGAAGTGGCCAGCAAATGGCCCTCGCCTACTTCACATATCCAGCTTGATGGGCTCTGGGGGAGGGGTTTCGGCAGGCAGCGGGGCGTTCTCATAGCGCTAAGAGGCTGAGCTGGGCAAATCCAAAAAGAAACGCGAGGCCGCCCAGCTCCCAACATGCCCGGTTTCAGCAGACAGCAGGGCGCTCTCCTCACAGCGCCAAGAGCTGAGCTGGGTGGCGCGAATCTGATGAGAAGTGCAATGCTGCCTAGCCCCCAGCCTACCAAGTTTCAGCAGGCAGCAAGATGCAAAATTGGTGAACTTCGCACCGCCTGGCTCAACCTCTCGGCGCTGTGAGAAGAGTGCCCTGCTGCCGGCTGAAACCACACCCACTCCATCCACGCCCACCTAGTAGGCCACACCCACCTGGCCTCCCGAGGGCAACCGCAATGCTGATGCGGCCCTCAATAAAATTGAGTTTGACACCCCTGTAGTAGATTATTCTCTTAAATTTGGAATGAAATAAGATTCTTCAAAGTCACCTTTGATCTTGATTTTTTGTTTCACATATGGACACTTTGAAGAGATGAATATTTATAAGATACTAGTGTTCTTTAACATAATATACTTATCTGTGGTTAACTTAGCCAGGATGACTTTTTTTAACTCTGAAACATAATAGGAATTGTACAAAATTAAGATGGAATATATATCTATTATTGCATGGACTGAGTGTACTGCATGGTATGCTAATGTTGCTAAGGGTTATGTTAATTAGTAATTCAGCCACTACCATGTTCCTTTCTAAGGCCCTTAAAAAAGTGGATGGCTTTTTAAATACGAGAGCATTTATATTTAGAGAGTTTGCCAAATTATTTTAAAGTGTAATGCAATATTCTTAAAGTGGTACATATAATATTTTGTTAATGTTTATATAAATATTGCTCAATGATTTGTAAATATGGAAAGAACATTTACAATTCAGTATGACTAATGTGTTTAAATACTTTTTGTAGAAGTTAATTATAAAGATCAGTAGGTATTTATGTGGTGTCTCTAGTAAAGGACAAACTGATAATTTTATAACAGTTTAGTTCAAAATGCATTATATTGCAAACTTTGAAAATACCTTGTTTGGAAACTGATTATGAGAGTCTATTGTATACTCTGTGTGCTGATTTAGCAGTTTGAAAAATGCGTAGTTGTATTAATTACTTCCTTAGCACTGAATTTGGCCTCTGTTTCCTAGCTTTGAAAGTTCACTCAAAACATGGAGACAGTCTTGTTTTAATTTCATAAAATTATTTTTTTATGAAGGAACATGATTTGGCTATTCTTATCTGCTAAAATAAATAGGAAGCATATAATGATAACAGTTGAAAGGCAGTCAGTGCTGTATTATATATAAAAATAGATATGTTTTAAAATAATGGTAGTAAAAGATAGCAAACAAATTTTGAACATCTTTTGTCATTGCATTTTTTTTTCTTATGAACTTACTGCAGAATTATCTTATGCAGAGACCTGCATTCTGCTGTAATACTAGACAGCTTTGGGGCTGAACCAAATTTGGATGAGCAGATATAATCCCTAGTATGCCTCTTTTTAGTGGGAAGATGTTTGCTGATTTTCACACGTAAGCCTTGTGGCTGCAGAAGTTGTTGCCTGTATTGGTTAAGGATTATGTAGAATTATCTAACCAGATTGTCATTGCTCGGCAAAAAATGGGGAAGGTTATTTATTGGAATTAAAGTACATTGATATGAAATTGAAGCTTCTGCTTTGACAATAAAGTTGTGGGCTAGACTGTTTTATTAAGAATTTTCTGGAACAAATCTCTCCAATATATTCTTAATTTCCTTATTATCTCATATCTTATTTCTTAATTTTTTTAGATGTCTACTATGTATACTAGCAAAATGTTTAACCATTTTAATGGATTTTTAAAGTTTTAATATTCGTTAATGATAATGATTTTATATATTTATTGTTTTAGATTTGGTTTATGCTGCCCAGAGTCCCTTGCTCATGAGATAGGTGGCTCTATAAGTGCATAAATGAATAAATAAGCATATTAGTAAATTGGGTCTCTGCATATTCTCTTTTAACTTCAAGTGCAGTCTCCTTCATAATAAAAGAAATGGACCAAACTGATTTTTATGTTGCTAGAAATAAATTTTAACATGTATGCCAAAAAGAATAGCTTTTACACATTCCTTATTATAATAGTCTCTGAAGTTTTCTAAGTTTTCTGTAATGAATAAGCAGAAGTCCTAAAATCATCCAATAGAAAGTAAAATGTTCCCAAATAGAGAGATGAGATTGTACTGTAACTTTACAGTATGTAATTATAACTTGATGGAAGATTATAACCTAAGAATTACAGTATGTCTTTTTTATCCATTCTAATTTTGAAATCCAAAGTATAATATAAAGTGTTTAAATTCCTCAACTAACTACAATGTATTTGAAAACCTAATTCCACACTGGGCATAACCCTATTTTGTGACAAATGTGTTTGAATGAATGATCCATGGCACACGAAAAATTTTTGAGTAGAGCTTAGATTTTGAAATCTACATTAATTATCATTAGTTTGTATGGGGAGTATGTGTTTAAACTTTACATTCATGAAAGCCAGCAATAAAGTCAACTGCAAAATGAAGTTCTATCATTTTGCATACAGTTTCAAAAATGTACTGGGAGATGTCAGAGGCCCATGTGAATAGAACTTTATGCATTTGAGGCAGGTAGAGCTAATTAATGTTCATGCTCCATGAGCTAATTGAAATGACTTGCTTGTAGAAGTGCAGATTTTTATCTAATTCAAATCAGATAGGTATGCTAGTGCAAAATTCCCAAACTAGTCAAAGATGAATAATATTATTTTTACAGGTGAGATACACTGAGGTAAAAAAATGAATAATTAGCAGATTTTTTTTCCATGAAGAGAATCCCTAAATCTATATTTTTTTAAACTTAAATTATGTTTGTTGAAAGTAGAAATATGAACACAAATATGAACACAAAGACAGAATTTTAAAAAATTAAATCTAATTTTAGTAATCAGACACAGACATACAAGTTTTAATCTGCATTAACATAATTGTACAGAGAGTGGGAGAACTATGCTGATTGGAAAGCTCCAAATTCTATCTAAAGTTAGATTTCCATCCTTCGTTATCTTCATCAAATTTCTAACTTTCACAAACAAATTATGTAATTCTAACCAAATCTACATCCTGACTTACGTTTTGTTAGAGCAGATTGTTTTCTTACAGTAACAGTAGTGCAGGTACAAAGATTTCCTCATTGCTGACACACTGGGTTCTTCAGGTTCGTTTCCTGAAGATTTTGTCTCAGCTTATTTGGCAGGATAACCATATTTGAGGATAAGCACTGTCCCAGAACTATAACCAGAACTACAAGTGATTTGATATCAGTACTTTAAGGTTCTTTTCTCACAGGGCTTGCAATTCTTGTCGCAATCTTTTTCCTTCTACTACATTTCCTGCTGATCTGCCTTCGAGATCTCCCTTTACGAAGAGGCAAATGCCTATTCAGTCTTAGTTTTCAAGGACTTTTTCCATTGAATGAAAAGTAATGTTTTGATTCTCTGAATTTATTTATAAGCATAATTGCCAAAGCCTTCAATCATAAACAAAAACTATTTTATGTGTTTCATATAACACAAACATACTGTAAATATATACTTATGCAGACTTTTACAGAAGTTAGTATCTTATTATAACACTGATGTTAAATCTAAAATGCCCACAGGTTCCACATCACCCTGCTAACCAAACCAATTAAGGAATGCCCTTAGCCATATTTTTAGGCAGGAGTCAAAATGGACTGATAGAGCCTGTTGCAAATTATTCTTATACTGTAATCTCTCTTGCTTATTTTTGTTGCACATCTCATATTGAGATGTGATCTCAAAGAAAGAAACTGCTTTAGATAATTAAGTAGGTAATCATTGGTTTTATTTACCTGCTGCTCTAGCTTAGGAGGGCACTGTTGCTCTGTTTCATTAGGACCTTTAAAATTCTCACTGAATAGTTGTCCAATTAAATGGTGTTCAGCCTATTTTGTTTTCATA
This sequence comes from Crotalus tigris, assembly GCF_016545835.1. Classification (NCBI taxonomy): domain Eukaryota; kingdom Metazoa; phylum Chordata; class Lepidosauria; order Squamata; family Viperidae; genus Crotalus; species Crotalus tigris. The sequence continues at coordinate 1,250,939 of NW_024100678.1, forward strand.
TTAAGCAAGGGGGGGAAATTTTGGTGGCTAAGGATCATATTTAACATTTGGAAGACGCTTGAGGTCTACAGTAGCCAAGGTAATTATACTGATGGGTGGGACTGTGATTTACATTTTTAGTTTTTTGGGTCATGTATAGAGTCTGAATTTTTTTAAACCTACTTTATCAAGCAAGTCTCACTGGTAAGAGTATTCCATAGAGGGCATTGTTGGCACTCCCCTTTTTTCTTGAAATCATCCATCTTGCATCCCTGGATGAAGGTGGCTTGCGAAGGCCCTGTGGTACAATCATGGAATCCTGGTGGGCAACATAGAAAACACCCTTTCAGATAAACAGTTTTAAACTATTCATTTCTTATATGCTAATATCAACACCTTGAACTGAGCTTGGAAACTGATTGATAGTAGAGGTGGCAAAGTACAGTAATGGTATGATATGATTGAGCATATTTTTTATTAATGTATTTAAGTCAGTGCTCCCCAACCTTTCTGGCTCTGAAAGGCAGTAGAGGGGGGAAGGGGATGGTTTTGCATGCTCGCCCACCACTTGCACGGCCTGCTTCCCAACAGGCCATGGCCTGGGTTCAGGCTGCAGACTGGGTTGGGGTGGCCTGATTTAAATCATTTTGGGGCTTATTGTTTATTTTTCATGTCACAGATGTGTTTTCAGCAATTATACTCAAGGTAGTTCCAGGAGCTAAAAAAGGAGGTTCAAGGGTTGTAGATTATCAGATCTGCCCTAAGAAATAGGAGGAAGTTTTGGACCCATCATTTTCACTACAGGCTCAAGGGGTGCTCACAGCACTTTTTATCATCTTTGGCTGATAAAGCCACTATGACATAATTGGACACAAATAGCTTTGCAGTAGTTATTCATGCTCTAGTAACCACCTATTTATATTATTATAACACACTATACTTGGAACTGCCTTCGAAACAATGTAAAAACTCCATTTAGTTAAAAACAAAGTACAATAGACTACTAATAGGCTTATACTATTACATTATATTGTTATTTTGCCATTTATACTGTCCTTTCAGGTCTAATTGAAAGTGCTGGTATTAATATACATAAAGATCTAAGTGGCTTTGGGGGCAGCATATCTAAAAGAGCATGTCCTATATTTACTTACCAGAATTCCAAGACCTTCACCCAAGGACCTTCTCCCTCTAGTGAAGTTGGATGGTTGCAAAACACTTGTAATGGTGCCTTGGCTATGGAACACAGTGAAGCTTGTTTGTTGCTTCATTATGGTATTTTTAAATTTTATTTGTATGCTGCCTTTATTATTTTTACATTTAACTCAAGATGACAAAACATATCCAACACACTTTCTTCTCATTTTTTCCGCACAACAACAACCCTATGAGGTAGGTTGAGAGAGAGTGATTGGCCCAAATCACACAGTTGACTTCCATAGCTAAGATATCCTCTTTATTATTTATTGCCATTAGTGGTGCTCTTGGTTTGCTGACATCTAGTACATTGCTTTATATATTGTTTTATATTTAATTGATTATGCATCATCCATAGAATTCCTGATATTGAGAGTTATAAAAATACAACAAATAAATAATAACTTCATTGTCTGTATGTGTGTGTGTGTGTGTGTTTCAGGTCAAAGAGCTTGTTCTTGATAACTGCAGATCAAATGATGGCAAAATTGAGGGACTCACAGAAGAGTTTGTGAACTTGGAGTTTCTCAGCTTAATAAATGTTGGATTGCTCTCTGTCTCAAATCTCCCTAAACTCCCCAAATTGAAAAAGGTAATGATCTTGTCTGTTATTTTATTAAAGAGCAGAATACCATGAAAAAAATGTCTAAATGATCATTAACGGTTGACTCCAACTTAATAACATGCAACTCAGTTTGGAGGGAAAGAAATCTCCTTAGTCTTCCTAATTACTTTTTTATAATGATTCTTATACTAAACCTTTTGGGACTAACAGCTCCCAGCACTATCAGATTGTCTAGTAAGATCTGGAAAATAGGGTTCGGTTTGGGCTCACAGTTTAAATGAGAGTTACTATCAGCGATCATGAAGATGGCCCTTTTCTCTTGCTGCCTTTCTGTGGAACAATCTTCCCTGCAGAATTAGATCAGTACTAATTCTATTAAAACCTGGTTTTCCCAGGAAGACTTTAAAGCTTGGATCCTCTTTGTACTATGAATGATTCAGCTAGTTGATATAATTATCCCTTAGCACAGAAAGACTTGAAATAAGTTATATTATGTTAATGTTTTTTTTATCTTAGTTGTCTTCTTTGGATCCAGTTGTAAAATCTTGATTGTTCTTTGAAGCTTTGAAATTCTCTGGAACACAATATAATTAAGTTTGAGGAGAAAGTGATAAAAAAAATGCTGGAACAATGAACATGTATAAAAGGAGCCATTCTAGGAAAGCAGTTTTTAAGCTCTGCATTTATTTGTGTGTTGAGAGACAGGTTGCTAGGGATGGAGATTAAAAAAATCAGGAAAAAAAAAGATTATTTAAGGCTAAAAAAACACTTTATATTCAAAGGCAAGAAGGTGCTTTGGAGCAGAAGACTGGAGAACTACAACTCACAGCAGAAATATGATATGTTCCAAAGTACTGTTTTGTCTTCTAATCCGAAGCAGTCTATATAAGTACTGATTACTCCTACACCTGTTGCTAGCAACAAGATCTGTATGTAGATCTGGAGAATGAAACATTAGAAGTACCTTGTAGTCTCTGTGTCCTGCCATTTAGAAATGAAAATGGTAATGGAGGAGCCACGAATTTAATGCTTTCAATTAGTAATAAAAATACGAATTGGCAAAATTTTGATGACATTTCCCAGAAGGTACAGTGATGTAGATGATCAGATGAAATTACCTGTGATTATAGTTGTTGTTAAAACTATTAGGCATATAATATCATAGTTAATAGCTAGGAGTATGGAAGAAGTACATTCTTAATCAATATGCCTTAGAATATAAGGTACTCAGTGTCTTATATCTCCTAAATAAGAATATGTAGTACTTCAGAATTAAAATCTAAAAGCTGCTTCAGAGTGCACATAAGTGCATATTTAGCATCTATCTGTAACTCTTTAAAGAAGCTGTAGTTTTTCCCAAGAATTCTTCAGAGGTAATCTGAATCCTGGAAAACTCATATTTAAATCAAAGACTTACAAATGGATGCCATGTTCATACATGCACATACTCTAAAACAACTTTCTCCTTAGAAATCCAAATCATCTTTGGATTTGCAGCTCTGCACCCTAGCATCTTTTTTGTCACTTCATCATTAAGTCATTCTTTATTGCTATAATCTTATTGTAATATTGAATTGAATTGAATGGTTTATTTGACCAAGTGTGATTAGACACACCAGGAATGTGTCTCAGGTACAGAAGTACCCAGTGTACATGCAAAGCACTATCTATTATTATTATTATTATCATCATCATCATCATCAAAGTAAAGAAGATATTAAGGAAAAATAATAATGCTACAGTCACACTACATAGGTTAATGTTATCTATCCAATATCTATTCTAAATTTACTGCACTACCTTTAGTTTCGAATGCATATTATATACAAATTCATGTATATACAATACATATTATATACAAATGCATGTATATGTATCCTTTAGCTACAACTGTTATAATTCTTGTCTCCTGTAGTCAAGTATACAAATTAAAGGAGAACTGCTTATAAATATTATTATGTAATGACTTGTTGGATGAGGGAACAGTTCCCTGAGTCAGCCAGGGTTTGATTTAGCATGTTAATCAGTCAACGTTGTATGCTGTATTCGAGTTTTTCCAAAAGGTAGGGGTGTGTGTGTGTGTGGCACTAATTAAAACGCTGTTTGACAGAAATTTATAACTATTTGTAATTATATTTATGGACATGTTTGTGATTTTTTGAAGATGTAACAACTAAGATACGCTAGTATACTACTTTTAAAAATTGAAGTGCAGTACTTTATTGATAACAGCTCACAGGGAACAGAGATCCCCAGCCTATTTGGTATGGTATGCATAATGGAATTTTTAGAATAAGTTGCATAAATGTTCAACAAGGTACTTCAGTCAGTTAGAAAACACCCCCTTGGACTTGGTACTCATTTGCAGCCTTGTTAAGGATACACTGAGAACTGCGCTATCAATATCGAATAACCCCTTCATCCCTCCAGGCCATTTGATCCAACAGAAAAGAACATCATACACAATCTCAAAGTCTTCAGAGCCAACATCTGGGGCAGCTTCCCATTGCCAAGGCATGGTCTTCACCCTACCAAGCAAGAGAACAGATCTGAAAGAGAATGAAACCATAATTGCACAAGACTTCTGAGTGTTAATGTAGTGACTTCTGATGACTTGCCATTTGATCAAGAGATTTACGCTTTTGATTTGGAGGAATCACAAAGATACACCCTCTTGTCTGGGTCCCATGGTTGGATACCAGTCAGTGGGATCTCTGAAGAAAGCCCAACACATCCTGAACAGCTGATCAGATTGCATGAGGCTCTTGATCTTTAGTTACAGTAGATCCCATCTGAATATTCTATTGTCTTCAGATGCTTATAGTATACGCCAGAAATATTGCTAATATTCTGGCTTTGTTGAAATCAATAAAAAAAAGTATGGCAAATGTCAGTCTCTATTCCTCTGATCAAAAATCTGTTGCATTAGAAGATGTAGCAGTTTTTTTCTGGCATTTGGCCTTTAAATCACTGGTAGTTAAAAAATCTAAAATCTAAAAATCTAGTGCAAAGTGTCTTATGGCCCTTATTAATAAAGGAGAACACAAATTGAATACTTTTCATATTTTCTTAATTCACAACAAAGTATTGTATAGAGTGGTAATTTCCAAGCCTATAACGGCTAATATCAGATTTTTCTTTGTGAAAATATGACCTATCATCTTTTCATCTATGCTAGATGATAAATTAGACCTTGCTTTCATTTTCTTAGCAGAGGCCTCCCTAATCTCCAAGCAGCAGATGAACATCACTGAATATAATACAGCTGCCTATGTGGCTGACCACATTAAAAAGAGTTATTGCTCTCCGCTGCTACATCTGATCAGAACCATTGGTGTTTCTTGAAGTTCAGAACATGATGGAAAATCTCCTGCTCATCACAGAAGAATTTTACTTCTAGAGTTCAGCTAATGCTATGGAGAAACTCAAAATCCTAAACACTGCATAGAAATGGCAATCATTCTAGTCCAGTGGTTCTCAACATTTTTAATGCCGCGACCCCCAACCGGTCATAAGTCGAGGACTACTCAACTGGTGCAGCACCGTTTGCAGAATGGGACTTTTGGCAGGCTCAGCAGGGCAGAGACAGCCTGGACAATTCCTATTGGCTTTTGAAAGCCAATAGAATTAGACTCTATTCAAGAGAGTCTATTCTATTGGCTTTCAAAAGCCAATAGAATAAAAGGGAGTAGCACAGCTAAGGAAAAGGGGAAAAAAATGGCGGACTGCGTTGTTTGGCGACCCCCGTGAAATGGTCGTTCGACCCCAAATAGGGTCCCGACCCACAGGTTGAGAACCACTGTGCTAGTCAGTAGCAATGTCTTTGCTGCAAATAAGATCCACGGTTGGAAATAAATTGCCCTTCTCTAGCATGGCAGTTGTCATAAGCTAATGTGCAACTTGAGGAAACAAGTTTTCTCAAAATGGCTGCCTCCCCTTTTATTTTTACAAAAGACTTCAAAGATATTCCTAAGTGTCATCTTTGATTTAGAATATAATCTCCAGGATCACTACTCCAGTTCCCACTGGCATTTGCTCTCCAAGGATGGAAATCCAACACTACAGTGTCTTAGTCTCAACTTCAATAGCTATGAATTCAAGCCTTGCAGTATTTCTTGTTTATCCTTTCCAGTTCTGCTGTTGGTATATGAAGTTTTGTTCATAAAGGAAGTATAATCAAGTACCAAACTCTCAGATGTGAATTGGATTTGATTATTTTGTCATCCTCAAAATTGAAAAGTGAAACTAATAGATCTTTGCAACTCATCAAATAATATCTAGCTCAATAAATTCATGATAGTCACCTTTCAGATTAGCTTATTTTGTTGTGTTGGGGGAAATGGTTTTCCTAAATGGATCCTGGAGCTACATGTTTCCATATAATGTTACAATATATGATTATCGTTGTATGTCTACATCTGTTTGGCATACACATATTCACCCCGTGATGACTATTGGCTACATTGTGCAACATAACATTTTGTTCAGCTCATTCAGTGCATCAACAAACAAAAGGTTGTCCTATTCATGCACCTTTGGATATATGTATTTCTCATGGAAGTTAATGTATTATATATTTAATGGAGTTACTCAGAGCACAGATGGATGCCCTAATTTTCCAACATTATGCCTGTGAAAGGGTCCTTCAATGGGAAGCACCCTCAGTGGACTTGTTTGTTGCTGTAAAAAACACACAATATAGTGTTTTCTGCAAGAAAATGAACACAACCCGGTATTGTTAGAGGATATATTATCAGTTGGAATCAACTAATTTTGTATATGTTTTCTTCACCCCTATGGTAATTAGATCAGTGCATGAGTCCTTTGATTACATCTTGATAGCTGGCAACTCTGATTGCTAGTGCTTTTGTCTCTTCTCAGATACTGTACTTTTCATTGCCAGGCAGGAGGGACTTTTTTGACTGAAAGATGCTCAAATATATCACTCAGATATTTCCCTGAGTTTTATAATGTAACTCCTTGCCTGGCAATTTGGATAAAAATTAAAGCTATCAACAGTGTTTTGTACAATAGGAATTGGGGCATGTTCTGTCCATGTTCCTTCTTTTATTTGGTCATTTCAGGGGTTTTTCCCCAGTACTTATTACATCTTAAGATGTACTATAAAGTCTTTGGTTGTTATTGTTGAAAGTCTGTTCCCCAGTAAATTCTGCAGTGTATGTTTCTGCATCCATTAATGCAGAATTTGTGAAATATTTCAAACAACTACCCACCTCTGAAATATTCCATGTGAGAGGGGAATATTATTAAATGGATTTCTCCATTCTATGCTCCTTAAGGGATCTTCCATCTTCCTTGGGGAAATTTCCTTCAAAAAAAGAGGCTAAATGCAATTCTAGGAACCACTAAGCTTTTCTATATTCTAAACTTTGCTCACCTTAGATTTGGAGTGGAAAGGTTGGTTCACAGTGCGTTGTACATTAACTTTTTACACTGATTGCACTAAGGCTTTGCATGCTTCCATTTGTTTGTTTGAACTATGATAGTCTGAGGAATGCTAGTCTTTCCTCAAACTATGTGGACAAACTAAAGTTACTGCAGTCTTCTGTTTTTAGTTGGCAGACCCCCAACTTTGCAACCTGTTGTAAATACATGCTAATTGCCAAGCACCAAAATTGCAATTACATGACCACAGAAGTATTGCAATGGTCAAAAGTTGAAGGATTGGTCTCAACCACTTTTTTTTTCAGTACCATAACTTTGAACGATTGCAAAATGAATGGTTGTAAGTCAAGGACTACCTGTATTGTAGGAATAAATTAACAGACATGGATTGAACTGTGTTGCTTTAAATGGTATTATTACATGATACATTATTTAGGTCAGAGGCCCCCAATCTTTTGGGCACCAGGAACCGGTTCCATGGAGAGAGGTTTTTCTGTGGATCAGAGAGAGTGTGGATTTTGCATGCTGCCTGCATTCCACAGATGGAGCTTCACTTGCTTGCGTGGCCTGGTTTCTGGCATGCTGCAGACTGGTGCCGATCCACGGACCGGGGTTTGGGGACCCCTGATTTAGGTCCATTGGAAGAAATAGAGTGACATTAATTGCTTCATTCCATCTGCTGTGTCCTTTTTGCCATCTTTTATCAGTTTTATTGTAATTTATTTGTTTAGTTGTGAGCCACCCAGAGTTGTTGGGTCGCTTAGCATACAAGATTTAAATCATCACCATCACAATTGGTCAATTGCAAAAAATAGCTTTATTTGGAACAACTTACAATTTGTAACAATACTTTTAATATTATTAAACAGTAACATCTGCATATCCAATGTCCTTGGGAAGAACTCAATAGCAGACAAAAATGCCAAATCCAGTCTAAACATCTGGCTGACTGCAATCAATAATATCCTCTAACTGTATTCTAATCTAACAAATGACAATTTCATAGAATTACTGAAAACTGCTATGCAAATGTATGCATATTAAATAGAATGATGGAAGATATTAAGGGATTTCGTGGTAGTTTCAGGAAGGGCTAAATGCAACGCTAGGGAACTTCTTGACTTAGTGGACCTCCATTTATCAGCTTTTGAATGCAGTACAGGTAGCTCTTGCTTACTGAGTACTCGTTCAGTAATCATTCAAAGTTACAACATTGTTGAAAAAAATAATTTTATCACCAGTTTTCAACCATTTACAATATTGGTAGTATCCTTCAATCGTGATCATCATTATAGTCAGTATACATTGTTCTGTGTCTGATCTATTGTTCCCCTCCCCCTTGCAAAATTGAGAGGTTAGAGAAGAGATCAGAAGAGAGTAAGCAAGCACACAAAGAGGAATACACTGGCTGTTTGTCAAAGATAGTTGCTGCTGCTGGCACCAGCACATTTCCCCATTGTGTAGCTGCTTACTCTCTTCTAATTATTTCCTCTCCAATAAATATAAATTCAAACAGTAATTCCCTTCTTGTGAATTGTCTAATGCCGAGTGAGATTCCAAAGACCCAGTGGTTAGGAAATAAACAAAAATTGAAGGTGTGAAACTGATTGCTTTTTACTTATTTGTTTTTTTTCTGCCTTTATTATTTTATTAATAAATATTTCAAGGCAGAAAACATACATAATACTTCTTCCTCTTCCTAATCTTCCTACAGCAATAGCCCTGAGAGGTAGGTTAGGCTAAGAGTGTGACTGGCCCAAGGTCCTCCAACCAGCTTTCATCAATTTCAAGCTGGAAAACATAGTCTCACATAATTTCCCACTTAGCAACCACTTTGCTTAGTGACCAAGTTGCTGGTCCCAAGGGTGGTTGCTAAATGGAGACTACCCGTGATCCTAATTTAGTAACCACAGTAGGATCCAACATTTAGTAATATCTAAAGCATTGGTGTCAAACTCGCCGCATCAGTGAGGTGTCGCGACATATTGCGACTTTTTTTTTGTATTGCCGGAGCTGGGGTGTGCACGGCCTCTATATGATGCAACTGGCCCATGGGCTGTAGTTTGACCCCCCTGGTCTAAAGGAATCCTTAGCCTCAGCTTTGGTTGTAAATGTGGGGATTGGTCACAAAGTTACTTTTTCAGTTTACACTATTGTAATTGCAAACAATCACTAAATAAAGTATTCACTAAATGAGGACTACCTGTAAATGAAAGTTTTGTTACACTATAAATGGATGTTTGGAATATAAAAGTTGAATAAGGAGGTTAATAGAATCCTGTGGAAAAAAATTGTTTATTGGCAACACCAATATCAAATAATAAAACTACGCTCTAACTCTTGGATGGGTAACTGGAGTCAACTTGCCTATATAGCGGTAATAGAAACCAGAAGATGGAAAAATGCACTCCAGACAGCCAGATCAGCCAAGTTAGGCTTTCAACGTTCTGCCCATGTCCCTGGAGGCCGTGTGATTCAAACTATAAATTATAGAGGTTAACATTAAAATGGAGGACACGCAGTATATAAAGAACTGACTTAGTACACTCAAGCAAAAAAGAGCCTGAGCAGAGCAGTAAGATGTACAAAACTCATAATATCTGGGAACATAAAATTCTAGTGAAAATTGTATCAACAAATTTTGCACATCTCTACTTGGAAATTCTAGAAAGAGATAAAAGAATGAGAAGCAAAAATGTTATGAAAATGTAAAAGGAAAAAGATTAAAATGACTTTCAGAATAAAAGAAACATGGATTAAAGCCACGGACAACAAGAAGGACATATTGTAACTAAACATCAACTTCAAGAAAAGGTAAAGAAATATCTCTCAAGAATACCAAGACTGGATCTTGTTTGACAACACTGTATGGTTGTATTTCTTATAATGTAAATTAACAAGATATAATTCCTGTCAGCACTGCATTCTAGCTAAGTAGCCAAATTATTTAAGCATCTCTTTGTTAGTCTGTTTTTTGTTAGTACTTGATAATGAAGACTGCTTGGGCTACCAATGTTATTTATACTGCATCTTTAGACTTAAATTCTAATTGCATTATTGCTAATGTGTCATTTCCCCTTTGTATCTCTTTTCTCATTGCAGCTTGAACTCAGTGACAACAGAATTTCTGGAGGCCTTGATGTATTAGCCGAAAAACTTCCTAATCTCACACATTTAAATCTCAGTGGAAATAAACTGAATGATATTGATATTTTGGAACCACTGGTATGTCATTAAAAGGTTACCGTAGGTCTCAGTGGGGTTAACAATACTAGCACCAGTAGTAGATGTTGAATTCACACTAAATGTGTCCAAATCATATATGTTACATTTTGTACATAACTGTAAGCATTTTGAGCCTAACCCCATTTCAGTAGCTAATATCTTGGAAAGGTATATGCTTTCCTGTGTACATAAAAATCATCTTAAATCATCTTAAATCCAAGAGAGCATTGAAATGTTTGTGCATGACAGTTTAATTTTTTTTTGTCAACTGTTGGCATAATCTAAATTAGCATTGACACTATTTTTATTCAAGATTATTATGTTTTCATGTTAAAGTAGTTCTTTCTGATTAGATGACACTTTTTGTCTGGTAGATTATAATTCTTAAATTGTTTTTCTACCTCATCAGAAATCAGAATGTTAAAACTGCTTAGGTCAGTTGTGATGCCAGACAACAATAACTTACTGTTACAAATCATCCTAAAATATTAATTAATATGGAATAATGTATTAAAATAAGAGGAAGTTATATTTATACACAATCTGCTTTTACTATTATCCAATCTAGAATATAAGAGGTCAGTATGAGATAGAAAGAAGTTCCCTCATGGATAGGGAAGAAGGGACTCTTCATTTTTTTTTTTTTAAAGTAACATGTCAAGGAGATGGCATCAGGCAGCGTAGTCTTCTTGATCTTGTTTTTCTTTTCACACAAAGATCAGAAAGGGATCTTTAAATGAACTGAAATAGCTTTAGATTAATTCACATTGAAGAGGGATTTCTTTAAAAATGATTTGTTAGTAAATAATAACCTTCCTTTATGATTTTGACTAAATGAGAAATGTATATGATAATTTCAAAATTCAAGTCTTGTTCTTTTTCAGAGAAGTTAGGTTAATTACATTGTGAACTCATATTTAATTTGGGAATGTCATGAAATAATATACTGTATCAGCTCAGTACATGGCTTTGTTTATCTCTCTCCCCCTCTCAATCCAAACTGAAATTATGAGCATATCTTGCTAGATTTGTGTATGATCTCAATATACTAATGATGCTTAAAACTAACAAAAGCATATTTTTAATTCAGAAAAAGTTGGACTCTCTGAAGAGCCTTGACCTGTTCAACTGTGAAGTAACAAATCTAAATGACTACCGAGAGTGTGTCTTCACACTTCTTCCACAGCTCACATATCTGGATGGATATGATCAGGAAGATAAAGAGGCTTCTGATTCAGATGCTGAAGTAGATGGTTTTGATGAGGAAGATGAGGAAGGTGAAGAAGGTGAGGTCAATCATATTAATTGTGAATTGGAAAGGGTTAATTCTTGGCTATGACCAAGGTCTGCGTAATGTAAATATGGCATTTGAGTCATTTGGAGCACCACATTAAATTATCAAATGTGAAATGTTCTCTGCACTATACAGTGGATATAAAAAGTCTATAAAACCCTGTTAAAATGCCATATTTTTGAAATGTAAAAATATCAGACCAAGATAAATCACTGCAGAATTTTTCCATTGTGTGTGTGTGTGTGTGTGTGTGTGTGTGTGTGTGTAGTTGGGTTTGGGGTTTTTACAAATAACACTTTCAATATTCAGCAAACAGCATGTCTGGGTTCATGTATTTAAAGAAAAAAACATAATTATCATAAACAATATGTTAATTCATTGCTCAATGGTCTTCTTACTAATCTATATTCAAAGTTACATATCACATTCCTTTCTCTCTAACTTGTTTTTCTAACCATTGATAAAAGTTATCCCATGTTCTAAAATACACTGAGTCTTCTTTCTCTTTTGTCTTTAAAGTCAATCTATCCATTTCTGCACACTCTAAAATTTTCTTAATTAATTCTTCTTCAGTTGGCAAATTTTCATTTTTCCAATATTGGGCAAATACAATTCTTGCTGCAGTTAGTATGTGTAGAATTAAATATATACAGTCTTTCTCATAATTTGCTCCTATTATTCCTAACAAGAATAATTCTGGCTTAAAGTCTACTTGTTTTTCAATCATTTTCTCCAACCATAAATGTATTTTGAGCCAAAATCTTTTTGCTTTAGGGCAGTGGTCGGCAGCCTTAAACACTCAATCAGCCAGTTGGACCAGTTTCCCACATTAAAGAAAACAATGGGAACCACAAAACCCTTTTGACATCTAAAATGAAGATAACACTGCAGATATCGTTTTTTACCTTTATGCTATGTATAAAACTATAAAAACTACAAATAGAAAAATAGAAAAGAAAAAAAATTGCGAGGGGAAAAAAGAAAAGGCCAGGAGAAAGAGGAAAAAGAAACCTTTCTCCTTCATCCCAACAGGTAAAAATATTTTAGTAGCTTATCTACCATCTTTAAATACAGCATAATTATCCCCATACCTCATCTCTTAATTAAAAAAATATCAAAATATTTCATTAAATGTTCTTTACTAAAAGTCCAGTAAGGACAACCAAATATATTCGTATTCTCTCTCTCTCTCTCTCTCTCTCTCTCTCTCTCTCTCTCTCTCTCTCTCTCTCTCTCTCTCTCTCTCTCTCTCTCTCTCCCTCTCTCTCTCTCTCTCTCCCTCTTCCTCTCTCTTCAATCATAATCCCCCCTGCCAGCCACCATCGCCGATCTTCTCCTTACCTGACCAGCTAGCCTCACACTCTTCTCCAGCATGACTAATGGAGAATCCACAGATGGTTTGATCTTGCCTTTCTGCCCTAGAGACTAAGTCAATCAACCTTTGCCACGCCTCTCTTCCTCCGGCTAGGAATCCCCAGTCACAACTTAGTCTTAGCCCAAGAGAGAAGTGGTGAAGATTGAATCTTCTTTCTACCAGAAAGACAAAACTGGATTTTCCCAGGTTGTACCTTTCCCTTCCCTTCTCTGCGCTGATATCAGCGCTGCTTTTCAAACCGCTGAGTGTCAAAGTGGTTTTGTAGGCTTCGGCTGAAGCCTCAAGCTATTTATAGCTTCCAGGCAGGGCAGAAGTGTAGTAGTCGCCATTTTGAGCGCCACTTTTATTGTTCCTGAGTGGGAGGGGACCTTCCCTTCCAGTGAGCGCCATTTAGACTCAAATAGAATCAATTTTGACCAGAATTCAGCCAGCAATTTTATTAGTCAGCCATAGAAGCAGCTCCCACATTTATTAATTCGGACATAACGACGGAGTAGGAGGTCACTTACTAGCGGCCGCCATCTTGAAAGCCTTACAAACACTCTCAGGCCATTCAGAAGCCAGAATTAAGGAGCGGCATTTTGAAGGTGCTGCTTCTCCAATTCCAGGCTCCTTGGTAGCTCGCCGCATACAAAGCTATTACAATTAGAGGTAGCAACAGCCTCCTTCACTGTGTCTGGACGCAATTTCCAAAGATTTCAGGGCGTGGCTGAGTGCCTGCTTTAACTGCCGCCATTTTCAGCGCCTCTTCCCACCACCGATTTTGCTGCTTATAAGTGTGCTGGCTACCCCATTAAGTTGGTCTTGCCACAACTAACAGGATTATCAGTGTGCTGGCTACCACATTAAATTGGTCTTGCTGCCACTAACAGGACTGTGAGTGCTGGCTATCCCATTAGGTTGGTTGTGCCGCCACCACTTCTAGCCACAACTTGGCTCCTTTCTATTGGGATCACTGTTGCAAACACATTGAGATTGCCATTTCTGTGATATCTCTGATTTTGCAATGGCAGATAAAACCACAGAAGTTCAGATATCTCAAGGTGCCTCCAGCACTTCCTCCAGGCACAAGAAATCGAGATCTGCCAAGCAGGAGGGTGCTGGGAAATTCAGATCCAAAGCTATCTCTGGCAAAAGGTCTCCCAAAGCTGCTGAGAAAGAAGGCAGCAGGCATTGGAAAAACAATTATCCAAAGCTGCAAGGCAAAAGAATGATGCAAAGGTTGGTCAGATTACTTCTGTTCCCATGGAAGCATCGGTTTTTGGCCCTCAACAAGCTCCTTCAACCTCTGCTACTCCAAGTGCATGGTCTCCAGAAGGGGAAACAGGTCAGTTCATTTTTCCCATGGCAAAACAGGTGGAAATGTTTCCCCATTCCAGTGAGGGGTTTGGCTTTCATATCCCTGCTCCGGGTACAGCTAGACCTCTGGGGCCAGAGACCACATTCACTCCTACAGCGGCAGGGCTTCGCCCTCCAGAGGCTCAGGAGACAGAACTATCAGAATGAATACACCTTCTGATTTCTCAGGCTATTGCCCAAGGTGTAGCTTAGACCCTAAACCAGAGAGCTCGACCCGAGTCGATAGCATCAGGGATCCCATCTTACAACAATATCGTATCTCTCCCAGGTGGAAGCAGCCGCATACCAAGGGCCAGTTTCCCCCTCCAATTCCTCCAGGAGTAGAAGGTTGTTCATATGGGACGATGAACAGAGAGAGCAGGGGATGTCAGAAGATGAAGACTTACCTCCTGATCCCCCTCCTTTCATAGGCCTGTTTAATCCGGCCCTCTTTAAATCCTTACTTCATAAGGCCAGGAGCACTGCTCAACTTGGTCCTGAAAGTGTTCCTCAGGCTGAACCTTCCACCACCCAGGGACCTACCAGTAAGGTCTTTTCAGAACCAACGTTTACCCAACAGGACATTCCCTGTCCTCCCATTTTCCCCAATGTAGTCCAAAGACAATGGGGAATGCCAGGTACTTTTCTATCCCCAGGTGGGACTGATAGAAAGTTATTTAATATGGCCCCAGCACTGTCGGAGGTGCTAGCAGTCCCCACTGTAGATGAGCCCTTAGCACCATTGGTTCTCTCCTTCGCTGTGTCTGGAGATATAACAGAGGTTCTGAAGTCAGAGGATAAGAAAGCAGAGCTTAATTTCTGCAGGACCCACCAAGCCTCAGCATGGGCGGTAAAGGCAGCTACATCAACTTCCTTTTTCGCCAGATAAAAAAAAAAGAAGAGGTATGGATGCACCAAGATTTAAACAAATTGGTGGCTGCATCAGAATACATGGCTGACTCATCATTGCACGTGGCCAGATTTTCCTCCCGGGCATTAGCATCTAATGTTATCTCTCGCAGGCTTTTGTGGCTCAGACAGTGGTGAGCGGATGCTAGGTCCAAGTGGCGGTTGGCCTCAGCCCGTTACATGGGAGGCCAGTTATTTGGAGAGGCACTAAACCCTTATCTGATTGAGAACAAGGATAAGCATAAGGTCATGTCCCATTTTATTAGGAGAGCAGACAGGAGAGCTACCCCTTACACCCATAAGCAGTCCTTTCGCTCAACCGACACAGGGTCAGAATTCATCCTTTACTCCCGTCCTTATCCTCCCAGACCAGAACGTCAATTCGACAAATCTGGTAACGGACAGACCCAGGCAGCAATTACAGGCCAAACGGCCCTTTCGAGGCGCGGGAAGCTGTCCTTTCAGAAAGTCCAAGTGACACCAAAGGTGCCTCTCCCATAAGGGGCAGGTTGGCTTTCCTTGAACACAAATAGGAGAACACCACTACAGATCTCTGGGTCCTCAACATCATCAGATTTGGCCTAACTTTAGAGTTCAATTCCACCACACACACACCCTGAGGCATTTCGTCTCTTGCCCATCATCCAAAAATCTGGTCAAAAGAAGCCTCATGAAAGAGGCCATTCGACATCTCCTGGAGATCCAGGCCATAGAACTGGTACCGGCAGGGCAGAAGGGATGGGGGTTTTATTATATTCTGTTCATCGTTCTGGAGGCCTCGGGAGAGTGGAGGGCAGTCCTAGATTTAAAGAAATTAAATATCGATTTGGCAGACAAGAAGTTCAAGATGCAAACGTTCCAATCCATATTAGCAGGCATCAGAAGGGGGAACCTCCTGACATCCATCGACCTGACAGAGGCCTACTTACACATTCCCATCCTTCTCGGACACCGGAAATTCTTCAGGTTCTGCTGCGCAGGCCACCATTTTCAATACAGAGCTCTACCATTCGGCCTGTCATTGGCCCCCAGAGCATTCATAAAGGTCCTGGTGGCGCTAGCCGCGCATCTCAGGACCATTCCAGTGTGTGTCCAGTGTTATCTGAACATTCTCATTCAATCCTCCTCAGTCCAATTGGCTCAGTCAGAACTGGCATTGTTCATCAAGACCCTCGACCACGGGTTTTCAATAAATTTTCAGAAAAACCAGATAGTTCCCTCCACCTGCCTCCTTCACCTGGGCACGGTGATAGATACAAGGAAGTACGAGGTTTACCCGTCTCAGGAACGTCGGGACAGTATCCGATCCCTAGTCACCCAGATTCAAAGGGAGCAAGTAGTCGCCCTAGCAATCCTTTCTCAACTGCTAGGAAAGATTGTTTCCTGCATAGCAGTAGTTCCTTGGGTTCAGCTCCACTGAACCCTCCAATGGTTCTTGCTCCCGTTCCAGAGACTAGGCACCAATTTCTCCAACCACAAGGTATGGGTCCCGTCACAGACCCTGAAATCCTTCCAGTGGTGGGTCTCCCCAGCGATGGCCAGGGGAACCTTATTCAAGGAGCCCAACCGACTCATCCTAACATCGGATGCCAGCTTGTTCGGCCGGGGAGCGCACCTGCAATTCCAGTTGGCTCAGGGTCGGAAGCACAACATAAACTGGTTAGAGCTCAGAGCTATATATCTGGCTCTACGACACTTCCGCAACACAGTGGCAAAGCAACACGTTCTAGTCCTCACGGACAACGTGGTGGCGAAAGCCCTTATCAACAGGCAAGGGGGTACCCACTCCAGGTCCCTCATGGCCGAGGCTCAATTATTAGGAACCTGGGCAGAGACCAACCTCTCATCCCTCAAGGCAGAGCACATCTCGAGAAAGACAAACTGGCAAGCGGATTTCTTGAGCAGGGCCACAGTGGGCCACTCCGAATGGCGCCTGCACCCGGATCTTTTCAGGGAGATATCAGAGAAGTTCGGTCATCCAGTGCTGGACCTGTTCGCTACCCCAGCAAATTCCCAGCTCCCGAGATTCTTCTCCCGGTTCCCGTCTCCAGGGGTGGAAGGGGTAGGTGCCCTATCTAGCCCGTGCCCCAGAGAGCTCCTGTATGGGTTCCCTCCTCTCCTTCTGATCCAGGCAGTTATCCAGAAGATACTGCAGGAATGGGCAAAGGTGATACTTGTTGCTACCCACTAGCCAAGACGGCTGTGGTATGCCGACCTCGTAGGTCCCTCAACCTCTCCTCCATGGAGGATACCCCAAGATCAAATTTCCCTCAGCCAGGGGGTTCTACCTCAGTAGCTCCAGCTAACCACCTGGCGTTTGAAAGGAGACTCCTAACAAAAGAGATCTACTTATCAGATGTGATTACCATGATTCAGGCTTCAAGAAGGCCTGCAACTAATAGAATCTATGATTCCACATGGAAGAATTTCTGTAACTGGTGTGTGGGAGACAACAATTAGATCCAGCTACAATTCCTATTCCAAGAATTTTGGATTATTTACTGGAAGGACTTAAGAAGGGTTTAATACTCAACACAATCCACAGACAAGTTGCTGCCCTGTCCACGGTGCTCACGTATGGGAAGTCAGAGCCCTTGGCTTAACACCCCATGGTACGTTCCTTTGTCAGGGGACCAATCAACAGCAAACCGCCTGTGGTTCACAGATATCCCTCTTGGGACCTGTCCAAGGTCTTACAGGCTCTCACTTTACCTCCATTTGAGCCCGTCAGAACCTCCACTCTATGGTTCTTGACACTCAAGGTTTCCTTCCTAGTAGCCGTCACATCGGCTAGGCGCATCTCGGAATTGGCAGCACTCTCAATTAGAGATGACTTATGTATTTTTCATAATGATAGGGTGGTCCTACACTTAGACCCCTCTTTCGTCCCCAAAATCAACTCATTGTTTCACAGGCCACAGGAGCTTGTGCTGCCAGATTTTTGTCCTGAGCCGTCCCATGATTTGGAATGTAAATGGCACACCTTGAATGTTCATAGAGCCTTGCATTGCCATATTAAGCGAACTGCCTCTTTTCGCAAATCTGAAGCCCTTTTCGTTTCATTCCATCCCTCTTCACTGGGTCAAAAGATGACTGCCTCTACTATCGGCAGATGGATTAGAGCTTGTATAGCAGGGGCATACCAGATGCACTGCTTCCTAGTTCCAAGACGAATCACCGCACACTCGCAGTGCAGCAACTTCAGCAGCGTGGGTGACACAGGCATCAATCGAAGAGATATGCAAAACAGCAATTTGGTTGTCTCTTTCCCCATTTGTGAGGCATTATAAGTTAGATAAGTTCGCCTCAGCAGATGCTTCATTTGGTAGGAGAGTTCTCCAAAGGGTAATAACAGGTAATGGGACACAGGCCCGGACTTCTTCCCACCCATAGGGACAGTGAGGCTTTGGTATGTCCCATCTATGCATTCTCCATTCGTCATGCTGGAGAAGGGGCATTGTTTTACATGAATGCCTTTTCTTAGCATGACGATGGAGAATCTACTCCCCCCCCCAGGGACCATCCGGTCCTGTGTCAGGGGAATTTGAGCCACCACCACCTTGAAATACCATCAACTGCTGCGCCTTCATCGTGACTGGGGATTCCTAGCCAGAGGAAGAGAGGCGTGGCAAAGGTTGATTGACTTAGTCTCTAGGGCAGAAAGGCAAGATCAACCCATCTGTGGATTCTCCATCATCATGCTGAGAAAAGGCGTTCGGGTAAGACAATGCCCCTTCTCCTCCTCCTCGTCCTCTGCACTCAATCAGCTGCTAGCGGCTTGGGTGGCTGTGCTCCGTCCAGGTTGAAGAAAGCGGAGGCATAGCGGAAAACAGCTTTCTTCAACTTGGACGGAGCAGAGCCACCCAAGCTGCTAGCAGCCGATTGAGTGCGGAGGAGGAGGAGGAGAAGAGCATGAGGCCGACTGGCCAGGTGAGGAGAAGATCGGCGATGCTGGTTGTCTAGGGAGGGGGGATCATGGCCGCTCGGGGGGCTCTGCAAAGCCTCATGGCAGTGGCATTGGCAGCTCCCCCAACCAGTCCGTTTCCCCAGCTCTATATAAGCTTGGCAGAACCCCACATCCCCGATCGGACCCATGCGGCACCTTTCTAGGTCTACCACCGCAGTCCTCTGTCTCTTCCTCCACCGCCATGTGCAGTCCCAAAAAGAAAGGTTTGTGGGCAGTCCCACAAAAAAAGTGGGACTAAAAAAGTTCAATCAATTCTAACTTCTCGCGGAACAAGAAGATCTCGCGAAGTTGGAATTGAGTGATTGAACTTTTTTAGTCCCACTTCTTTTTTTTTGTGGGACTGCAAATGGTGGAGGAGGACTGGGAGCTGCAGTAGAAGGATGAAAGAGCCGCATTGCCTACTTGTGCTTTAGAGCATGTCCACCAGATATGGTAGTAAGTACCTGGTCTTTGTTTGCATTTCTAACATTTGTTTGAAGTATTTTTAAACATTTTTGCTAATCTCACTGGTGTCATATGCCACCTGTAAAACATTTTATATAAGTTTTCTTTATATGCCACTGCTTTAGTTAATTTATCATTTCTTTCCCATAACTTTTGCCAGTTTTCTAATTATATATTATATCTAAAGTTCTTTGCCCATATTATCATTGTTTCTTTTACTTGTTCTTCCTCCATTTTTAAGCTTAACAGATATTTATAGAGTTTCTTAATCAATTTTTCATCTGTTTTTAACAGTATCTGGTCAAATTTTTTATAAAATCCCATTGTTTAAACATCTTTTTCATATCTCGTTTGGATTTACAAATATGACCACCATGATACATCAATACCTTGTTCTTGTAAATTTGTCTGTCTTTCAATTTTCCTTCATTATCCAAGATTTCTTTATAGGTCACAACTTTGTCGTAATTAATTAAATTTGGGTAAGCAAAAGCTTCCATTGTTGAAAGCCATACAGGTATTTTGCTTTTATTTTTTCGGAACGTTTCCATCTTTAATATAACATATAAGTTGTACAATTCAATTAAAAAAGAAACTGAAATCTTTTAGGGGGAAAAACAACATTTATTTATTTATTTATGAGACTTATATACCGCTTTAACTGCAAGCACTCTCTAAGCGGTGTACACCAGTAAGCAATGTATATATATATTTACATTGCCCCCAACAATCTGGGTTGTTGTATTGTATTAAAATATACAATAACATGGTTGCATAATTATGCACACCCTTAAAATGATACTTTGTTGAAGCACATTTTGATTTTATGACAGCATTCAGTCTTTTGTGGGTAAGAGCCAATCAGCACATCTTGCCTGGGGAATCTTTGCCCACTCTTCCTTGCAAAGTGCTCCAAATTTATCAGATTACGAGGGATTCTCTTATGTGCAGCTCTACTCAGGTCCCCCCTGAGGTGTGGGCTCTGGATGGGCCATTCCAAAACTTTGAACTTCTGGTGAAGCCATTCTTTTGTTGATTTGGATGTATGCTCTGAGTCATTGTGTTGAAAGGTGAAAATCCTCTTCAGCAGAGGCCAGAAGATTTTATGCCAAAATTGTCTGATATTTGGAAGTGTTCATAATTCCTTTTATCTTGACTAAAGCTCCAGTTCCAGCTGAAGAAAGCAGCCCAAAGGATAATGCTACCATCATTATGCTTCACCGCACCGTTGATATGGTGTATTTTTGGTGATGCACAGTATTGTCAGTATTGTTTTTGTGCCGAACATACTTTTGGGAATTATGGCCAAAATTCAACCTTGATCTCATCAGATCGTAACAAATTTTCCCATATGCTTTTGTCAGACTTGATGTAGGTTTTTGCAAAATGTAACTGGGATTGGATGTTTTCCTTTTTAAGAAAAGACTTCCGTCTTGCCACCCTACCCCACAGGCCAAACATATGAAAAATACATGAGACTGTTTTCACATGTAGTACATAACCAGTACTTGCCAAAAAAAATCCTGCAGCTCTTTTAATGTTGCTGTAGGCCTCTTGGCAGCCTCTAGGACAGTTTTCTTCTTGTTTTTTAATCATTTTGGAGGAATGTCCAGTTCTGGCTAATGTCACTGTTGTGCCATATTTTCTCCACTTGTTGATGATTGTCTTCATTGTGTTCCGTGGTTGGAAATTTTTTTGTACCTGACTGATACCTTCCAACAAAGAGATGCCTTTGATGTTTGGAAGCTCTTTGCAGACTATGGTTATTGCTGTCAGAGGCAACTGAGACAATGTCAGAAAAATTTTATTAGAACAGTTGAACTGTCATGGTTCCAACTAATGAAACACTTCAAAGAACTTCCAGGCATTATTTATCCTAAAAAGTCTTTATTCTTTGTGTAACAGAGTGTCTGCACGGCATGGATGGATGCCAAGATCTTAATTCTCCTCCTTTGTACATAACATTCCAGCCTATTCCCCTCCCCTATTTTGCAGTCATAAATCAAGTTTTCCAATCAGAGTGGAAGGGCAAAGGTTCACTTCCTTATCTTTCTCCTCCCCTCCCTGCATCATCTAAGTTAACTCTAAAAATACCAAACAGTTCTGTATATTTTGTCAAAGCAATAATATCCAATATTAGCAGCTTAATCAGAGTCACTTTAATTAATAGTAGGTGTGTACTGTGTATTTACCATAGTTTGAATGTGATTGGCTAATTGTAAATACAATCACATCCCTGCTTATAAGAGGGTATGCACATTTATGCAACCATCTTATTGTATGTTCGTTATAGTTACTTTCTTCCTAAAAGATTTCAGTTTGTTTTTTAATTGAATTATGTGTCATATATAATCTGTAGTATATTATGCTAAAGGTGGAAAACATTCTGAAGTGACTTATCTTGGTCTGATTTTTTTTTTGTTTCAAAAACCTGGCACTTTAACAGGGGTGTGTAGACTTTTTGTGTCCACTGTATTTGAATCAACAATACTTATGTCAGCTGAGAAAGATCAGTTTTAAAGCATAGAATAACTGTTATGGTTTGTATGATCTATAACAAAACACACCAATTTTCAAGAAGAAAAACTAGTGTGGATGTTGCCCTTTATTTCCTTTAGCTGGTTGTATGGTTGTAATCTCAATTTACTGTCTTCTGAGTAGGTAGGCTCATTTTCAAATAGAGCATTGATGGCAAACCTTTTAGAGACTGAGTGCCCAAAAACTGCCCCCACCCTCGCTCCACCCCCTGCTCCGCCTGCCCGCATGGCCACTCACCACCTCCAGGGCCCGCCACAGATTGCCCAGGCAACCCAGCAGCGCCGTGCAGGCCACGCCCTCTGCCCGCACCCCGCAGCATCAACTGTGCATGATGGGGCATGAGGGCAGAGTCTTTTCTACGCTGCCTGGCTGCCATGTCCTTGGCTGCGCTGCTCCGCGTGGGCCACTCTTGGGGGCGACTGTACTCCAGGGGGGCTGCTGGGGAGGAGAGGGCCGTGGGGAGAGGCGGGGCTGGGGCAACAGCACGTGTGCCCACAGAGAGGGCTCCGAGTGCCGCCTCTGGCATGCATGCCATAGGTTCGCCACCACTGAAATAGAGCATTGCATTCCAGCCTCCTACAAACACAATTACTACTAGGGACATGGAGCCTGGTGGATGCTTAGTGAGATTTCTAGGGACACATCGACACTCAAAGGGATAACATTAGGGATCCAGATTCTAATATATTAAGGAATCTGTAATAATATAGCAAACTGTTGTAATAGATTGCAAATTATTAGCACATCCTCTTTTAGACTGACAGTTTAAACTCATACTGCCTTTTAGATTGCTTAATTTATAAATTGCAAGTCTGAAGATAATTATGAAACATTGGTTGATATCAGTATGTGTTTTTTATCAGTTGTTCATAGGAAAATATTTAAAAGGAAACACCCTTTGAATTAATATTATTTTGATGTTATGGTAGCTTCCCTAATTGATATGTATAAAACTCTTTTATCTTTTTCAGAAGATGATGATGACGATGACGACGATGACATATATGAGGAGGAGGACGAAGACGAGGATTCACTTTATGCTTTGTTTGTAGGAGGGCAAGATGAAGAAGATGAAATTAGTGGAGAGGTTGGTTTAAAATATTGTTTTCTCTTTGCAGTAAAATGTTTATGTGCATTTATTAGACTGCAAGAAGAGTAGCTATTCTTATTACTACTAGTAGTACTGCTACAAGCATGCCATCACACCCCAAATGTCTTACAACAATCAGACAAAGAAATTACAATAAAATCAGTGAAACATAAATGTTGGATGGCAAGTGTGGTGAAGCGAAGGATTTCCCTCTCCCTTACCAAACGCCTGGGTGAAGAGCCACATCTTCACAGCTCTTCTAATACAACAGTAGAGTGGGGATCATCTGTATTGTGAGGGGAACCTTGTTACAGAGGACAAGCACTGCTATAGAAGGTGCACTTCTGAGATCCCAATAGGCCAGACATGTCAAACACAAGGCCCGGGGGCCGGATGCGGCCCTTGAAGTGGTTTCATGTAGCCCACGAAGCCATCCTGGAAACAGTGAGGGAACGGTCCCTGCTGTCTTGGCCCTGGCCCGGGCCACCCAGGAGCCAATGAACAATTTTGTGGTGGCCATCTTGGCACTTGCCCCAGTGGACCATGCCTTGGAACTTGCCTCGGTCTCACCCCCTCCTGCCAGAGACCCTCAGATCTGTCCCACTCCTGCCCAGGCCCCCCATAGGCACTCTTGATGTGAATGATGTAGAACTGGCCATGCCCACCCAGTAGGCCACACCCACTCCATCCATGCTCATCCATTAGGCTGCACCCACTCTGGCCACACCTACCTGCCCCCCCCCCCAGGGCAACCGCAATGCTGATGCAGCCGTCAGTGAAATTGAGTTTGACATCCCTGCAATAGGCGATATTGTTTAATCAGTGAAAGCTGGAGCATGCTTGACCCTGCAGGATCAAATCAGCTGGGCAGATGGCTATGAGAGATAGGTATTTCCTCAAGTAACCAGGCCTATGCCATGTAGGGCTTTATAGGGTTTTTTTTTATAGAGAGAGAGTGAGCCAACACCTTAAATCGTGACAAAAAGCAAACCGGTAACCTGTGCAGCTCACAAAGCAGAGGTATTAACATTGGCATCCCAGTGTTTGCCCTTTACTGCTCACACTGGGTTCTGGAGCAGTTCAAGCTTCTTAGTAGTCTACAAGGGCAGTCCCATATAATGTGTTACATTAGTAAAACATTAATTGCATGAGTCAAGCTCCAAGCTGACATGGGCCTAGATGACTTATCTGAAGGATTCCCTGATCTAGGAAACATAGCAGCTGGTGCCCCTGATGCATTTATGGAAAACCATCACGGTCACAGCTGCCCCTTGCTCTTCAGGCAGGAGCTGCAAGTACAAGAAGGCTCCTAGATCAGTGGTGGCGAACCTATGGCAGGGATGCCAGAGGCGGCACTCGGAGCCCTCTTCGTGGGCACGCGCGCCGTCGCCCCAGTCCTAGGCCTTCAGCTGGGTTTTATAAAACCTTTTCGGTTTAGGCCTCCGCTGCTGTGTTCAAAAAAAAAAAGGTTCAATCAATCAGTCAATTTCAACTTCTCGCGGGGAAAAAAAAGATCTTGCAAAGTTGGGATTGATTGATTGAACTTTTTAGTCCCACCCAGTCTGCTGTTACTACTGCAGCTACGCCCACCCAAATGGCCACGCCCACCTGGCACCCGACGATGCATAATTGGGTTTGGGTTGCAGTTTGGGCACTCGATCTCTAAAAGGTTCGCCATCACTGCCCTAGATTGTGCACCAACTTCAAGGGGAAGTACTACCCTATCCAAATATTTCCAGATCTGGTTGGCTCAAGGACCTACATCCACTCGATCTTGGTAAAACAGAGTCAGATATGATTCCTCTCCTTCCAAACAAAAACAGCTTCCAGGCACTTGGACAGAACATTGACATCCTTACTTGGCTGGTCTAGGATCGAAAGATATACAGGTAGTCCTCGACTTATGACCACAACTGAGCTCAAAATTTCTGTTGTTAAGCAAAACAGTTGTTCAGTTAATTTTGCCCCATTTTACAACCTTTCTTGCCACAGTTGTTAAGTGAATCCCTGCAGTTAAGTTAGTAGCACGGTTGTTAAGTGAATCTGCTTCCCCATTGACTTGGCTTATCAGGTTATAGAAGGTGATCACATGACCCCAAGATACTGCAGCCATCATAATTATGAGCCAGCATCCAAATTTGGATCATGTGATTTTGGGGATGCTGCAACGGTCATAAGTGTGAAAAAATGATAAGTCACTTTTTTCAGTACCATTGTCACTTTGAATGGCCACTAAATGACCTATTGTAAGTCAAGGACTACCTGTAATAGGGTATCATCAGTATAATGATGTTGAATGCAAACCCACCAGTTCATGTAGATAAGGAACAAATTGATACCGGAGCAGCTGAAATAATGAACCTTGGTTTGGTTCTGTTTTTATGTTCTCATTGGTTGCTACTAACATGGTAGCAAACAATTGAAGGCTGGATTACAACATATTAGTATCAGTGTTTTTCTAAAAGATTTTGCCCGCTGAGCAGAAAATGGGAAGCAGATGTGATAATAGGAAAGCCAAAGGTATTTAGTTTCAAAGGCAAACCTGTTGTTATTTTTAGGAGGAAAAGGCTGGGCATGACAGTGAAGAAGATGACGATGATGATGATGATGACGACGACGAAAAAGAAGAAGGTATGTGTTAATTTTTATGCCAGTCTTTTTATTTTAGAAAACCTTAGGAAGGTAAAAGTACTGATAAAAGTACCAGTGGAAAAAACCGTGCAAGTTTGGAAGATGATAATAACGACGATGTGTTGGCATTCAAGCCTGGAATGCAAGTAACCATCATCCTGTATCCATTTGTTCGGCAACCATTATGGAGGCTTTTTAAAAAATAGACCTACACTCAAATTAGTTGTTGCAATATCTCTGTGGTCATATGATTGTGATGTGGCAGCTTGAGTGCCCAGCCATTGTGACCGTCCCTACTGGATTTCAGAAGCAATCATTCCTTAGTGTAACTGTATAAAACAGTGGTTCTCAACCTTTCTAATGCCGTGACTCCATAATACAGTTTCCCATGTTGTGGTGACCCCCAAGTGGGTGTGGCCACCAATAAGAGGGAGTAGGACAGCTAGGGAAAAGGGAAAAAAATGGCGGACAGCATGGTTTGGCGACCCCCGTGAAATGGTCGTTCGACCCCAAATGGGGTCCCGACCCACAGGTTGAGAACCACTGGTATAAAACAACCATTAGCTGTTTTCTATATGTAGAGATGATTTTAAAAAAAACCTTTCAGGTATTTTTAATTAAAACTGTTATTACACCCAATCAGTATGGTCAATAGTAAACAATTTTGGGAGGTTTCTAAAACTTCTTCCTTTATGGAGCCCGTAATAGGCTTGTTGGATGATTCAACTGGATATATATGTCCTTGGAATAGTCATCATGGAATAATTTCTCTCTCGCTCTGCAGATGAAGAAGAGAATAGGAAAGGGGAAAAGCGAAAAAGAGAGACAGATGATGAAGGGGATGAAGATGATGACTAAAGTCTTCTGTGTCTCCAAAGGACTGTTGAGTATTTCTTGGGGTACCCCTTGGATGATCTGTGACTTGAGGAGCACGTGTGGCGCACCTGTAGTTCTCCCCCTCCAAGCGCAGCACTCAAAAAAGCCAAAGAGTCGGCTATTCCCGTGACATTCCATGTATCCTGCAGCTGATTTCTCCAGGTGGTTACAGACCTAGCCTTCTTGGGCTAGCACCTTCCCTTATCCTTTTGGGGGTTCCCAGGCCTTCATCTCTTCCCATTGCCCTAGCAAGAAGAACAAGTGTGATGGGCCAGTCCTGGCTATAGGGGCTCCACACCACCCACTGACTGTACTTCCCTTTTTACTCTCTGTGCAACAAGGCTTTGTAAATAGAGTCCTAAAGTTTTGGGGACTGTTCTTCATGCTTTGCTTTCCCTGCCTTCTTTTTCCTTTTCTAAGCCGTTGGATATTTTTTACATTAGGATGTTTTATGCAACAAACAGAAAAAGTATTTTTAAGAACTTGAATTAAATAAACGTTATTTGATAAACTAATCTTGCAGTTATTATAATTCAGAGAGATTTGAAAATCTGTGCCTTTTTATTTTTTTGCTTAAAAGTTGGTAGACAGGGTTGTGAATATTCCGCATTTGTGAAATAAAACAAAATCTGGATTCTTGGATCTATGAAGGTTGTTTAGGTTAGGTAATTTATTTTGCTAGGCAAATAAATAACCCAAGAAGCCTTGCTTCATCTTTCTCCCCAGCTTCACAGATTGCTGTGTAACTAGTACAATTCACAGCATAAGTAAATTTAGAAAAGTAAATTTTAGTAAATTTGACTTTTGATGCTAATATGCTTCCAGCTTGTTGAGTGATCAGTTCCAGACTTGGAAGATTTTAGGTGTTCACAAAGGTTTTTATCTAGATGTGTTACTTATTCAAATATTATTGTTTGTAGCCAATGGTTGTAGTTTTTTTAGCTATTTTGCATAAGTATTTCAAATAGCCAAATACCTTTTCTATTAATTATCACCTTTCTTCAGCATATCCCAATAAGGACCAGCTCCATTACTATACTAGCAGTGGTCATAAAAGGGTTTTTGTTTTTTGTTTTTTTGCAAAGCCATGCTAACATTATAATCCTATGCATATATGATAGCAATAGTTTTTATTGTGCCCAGAGGAATTTGCTGCCCTGTATAAAGGATTCTGGCTTAATGTCCATGTTTCAATATTTGATAGAAATAATACATTCAGTAGTAATACTTGGTTGGCAGTGTTCTGATCAAAAGGTGAATTCTGGAATCTGTGTAAGTGAAATATCAGAGGATGTATTTCTAAAGTTTCTTTAAATACATTTTGCAATCCTGCCAATCAGCAGTTTTGTTGTAAGGGAAGGTTCTAAATCTAGCATTATTAAAAAGCCATTTGATTGAATGTCATCTTTAAGGGGGAAAAAAAGATACATACATGGATTAAAACTGTTGAGGTGTCATTGATGACGTATGACGTGTGATTAAACAATAGTAAAATACTATTGTGCACTAGTAACTGGATTTGGTTACATGGTTGGTATAAGTATTAACAATGCTTAGCTTTTCCAAAATCATTCCTTGTATTTATTAAGTACAAGCCTTGTCATTCTTTCATATATCCCCAATGGCGTTTCAGTTTCCTTGCTTTTTAAATCACTGTAATAGGAAAAATACCACCACCCATATATCTTTAAATATAGTTAGGCACTATTTAATAAAGCATAATCAGTATGTCATCACTATATAGATTTTTCTTTTCTTTCCCTCTGCCTCAGAAAGCATACATGACTAAAATGTTGGTCTGCATGTACTATTTCAAAAATGTTTTTAAAAACAAGAGTAATTTTTAAAAATAACTTTCAAGTGCTAATTTGTTTTATACAAGTCTCTTGGTAAACAGAAAAAAAAGCAATACGTATATACATTTTTCAAGTAGATTTGGGATTCTTCAACCCCTTTGATAAATGGCTAACGTTGATCAAAGCAATACATAAAAATATGCAAAAAAAATCAAAAAGTACACATTAAAAATGCATTTTAAACCCTTTCCCTTTATCTTAAGCTGACAAATACTTAAAATAATTTATTTGCCTGTAAACAAGATAAAAGACAAATTCCCAAATTGCAAGCTATCATCCTTAATCCAATAATGTATCTTACCCTTTTGTTTCTGTAATTGGCAGCATTTCTCCTTTTGCAACAAGATGTTGCACATGTAGTTTCCCAAACATCTATCAGCTCATAATGTATTAATAATAAAAGATGGATTCATACCAATTGGTTGTTTAGTCTACATTCAGTCCCATTTTCCAAAAATATAAAGCAGTATATCTCATATATCCGAGATTAGCTGCGGAAAATAGTGATTCTAATATTGTCTGCCCTACAAGGTAGGCCAAATCAGGAAACTGACCCCACAGGAAGGTTGCAGCTATACTGTACTATACGTACTCTTTTTGTGATTAGCCTGTAACAGTAGAATCTTACAAGTCTGATTGTTTTCCTTCCCCATGTTTTATCCCTCTTTGCTTAGATAACGGTTCTGGCCTCTTCCCCAAGGCCATCTTTCTGATTCTCTACAATTATGCCCCAAGTTATAATTTCAAGACATGTTATGATTCATCTGGCTAATTTCCTAAATAATTGGAATTGCTTTAATGTCTTGATCACAACTGTAACCTATGCAAATGTATCAGTTGTTCTTAAGAGTACGAATTAAAATCCCACAAGCACTTAATACCAATTACTGGGATTAGTACAGAGGCCAATTCATTTTATATGCCTAAAGCTTGTTAAATATAGAAGTTCCATGATGCCTTTTGTGCCATTGTGAATATTCTTTTAAAAGTATATTTAAGCAACACCAACTATAACATTAGATTATAGAATGTGAAATCTCAGGGATCTACAACTCTTTTTGAGTTTTTCCCCCCTTATACATATTAACTTTAACCCAAAATATGCCATTTCCTTCTGCTATATAGGTCGTCTTCAACTTACAACTACAATACGACTTTTCTTGTCACAGCTGTTAAGTGAATCACTGCAGTTGATAAGTTAGTAACAAGGTTAAGTGAATTTGAGTTCCCCATTAACTTTGCTTGTCAGAAGGTCGCAAAAGGTGATCATATGACACCGGGACATTGCAACCATCATAAATGCATGCCAGTTGCCAAGCACCTGAATTTTGATCACGTGACCATGGGGATGCTGCAGTGGTCATAAGTCAATTTTTTCAGTGCCGTTTAACTTTGAATGGTCACTAAATGAACAGCTGTAAGTTGAAGACTACCTATATGTACATATTAGCTATGAGATGGGTTCCTGCTCGAAAAAGCAATGGGGAAGTGAGGGGCAATAGCATAGAAAAAAAAATACAGGAAAGACATGCTTGGGCAATTTTATCAACCCACTAGGGCAGCGACCCCCAACTTTTGGGCTCCGGAGACTGGTTCTGTGGAGAGGTTTTCCTATGGACCGGAGCGGGTGTGGTTTTATATGCTGCCTGCATCCCTCGGATGGGACTTTGCTTGTTTGTGCAGCCTGGTTTCTGGCAGACCACAGACCGGTGCCAGTCCATGGATCAGAGGTTGGGAACCCCTGCATTAGGGAATGTCACAATTTAACAATGGATTAAAAGAAATGATTTAACTTTGGTCTTGAAGGAAAAAGAGGATAAAAGAGAACTGTAAGAGAAAAGAATGTTAAGTTCTATAGGCTAAACCATAAAACACAGAAGCAGTACAGAGGGAGGGTGAACAGTGGTATTTCTGTATTAAATGTTTATACAATATTCCTCAGTTTGATTACAGCGCAGTCTTCTGGTACTAATTCTAACTTCCCAATTTCTATTTTTTGGGGAGTTTCTTTAAATCCTGCACAAGTATCTTAACTCAAACTCTAAAAGTAATTGTATCTTACAATTTTATTATGTCTGGTGCAGCTTTAGGTATGTTTTTTTTCTCCAAATTTTTTCAACCATTTTGTACATGAACATTTTCAGCATTCATGATTGAGGAGAAATTTATGTTAGCAAAAGTCATCTACCCCCCTCCCCCATCTTGGGCTTCATAATCTTTGGAGTAGTTGATCCTGCTCTCAAACCATTGTTGGTGGCAGTGCTTTGCATAGTGTATCATAGAAATCAGCAAGGAAACAAACATGAGATGAAATATTAGTCATAGGCATCAAAACAGCAAGTGTAAAGTGTGAAAAAAAGGTTTTGCAATTTGACAGTTGTGGAAAATGAGTTTCTGATAAACAGGTTGATAGAGGATTATCAGAATTATGTTTCTTCACACTTCTGGATACTGAACTGCAATATGCCTTATATAAGATCTGGTGCAACATTCAGAGTAATAAAGGAGGAAAGATTTGGTGAGTAGAAAATCCAGCTTCAGACAATTGGAAGAAAGCCATCTTAAGAGCATTAGTAATTCAATTCCTACTTGGTTTAAGGCATGAAGTGATCCTTAAGAGATTATGGATAGAGATGGAAGACACATTGACTTGGTCTACAGAACCCTTCCACTCTGGCTCTGATAAGACCACTTCAGCAGCAGTGGTTTTATTTTCTCCGCCTCAGTAAAAAGCATTCATTTTCAAAGCGTGGCTCTCAGAAGCATCTATTTCTGACTTTCTTTTTAAATTAATGACATCTATTTCTTTGGTCCTTACCTCCTAGGCATAAATATAATTTTAGAAAGCGATGACTCATAAAACCTAAGAGACAGTGATGGTTTAGATTCCCACATAAACTCCCCTTGGTTATAGGAAACAAAACTAATTCAGTGCAAAATCATTCGTGATCCATCCAAGAATGCAGAGCAAAAAGAATCCTGAACAATTCCTATTTTGGTTCATCACCATGTGAAAGAGTTGAGTGCTAAAGTCCAAGCAACCGTATTTCCAAGTTCAGTTACCTACTGGGGACTGAAAGGATGTTCATACCCAGACAGGTCTGCCTTCACTTTGAAACACCTCCAACTGAGTTATCATGGGACTACTTTGAAACATGGAGTTTCCTGCAAAGAATGAATCCGATAAATAGAGCATCACAAAACCCCCAGTAACGTCCAGTAAATTCCAGCTTACAGGATATGGGCACTCATGGTAGGCAATAGATTGCCAATAAATCTGAAATTCTCCTAATCTATAATTTCCAAAATATAGTAATTTCTGGCAACATCTGTTCTGAGACTCCAAATGATAGCTTGTCAAAATCGGTGAGAATCCACACGAAGGTTTTTGATCTCAAGCTGTAGCTGTTTGATCTGGATATCCCGCTGGATCAGCACTTCACGGAGCCGCCGAATTTCTTCTTGCTGTCGATAAAACATCTGTAGCAGCTGGAAAGTAAAGACTTCATATGTCATTTGTGCAGTCATACATTAAACTCATCTGATGTCTACGTGAAACTACAGAGTCAAGAAAGAGAAAATGACTATGATGAAAATTTAGACACAAATATGAGTATCCCAACATGAAAATGGCATGCTTATAAAAGAAAGTGCTATTTAAAAACATAAAATAAACATGCAGATTATGCTAAATAATATCAGAAAATATAATAAATATATCAATTCCTCCTCTAATATTCCAACACGAAAAACTGGCAGTAGGTTTAGGATCCAGTTTACCCATCAGCTACTCGTGCAGCAGAATATCCTTCATACTTCCCATGCTGACATTCATTCCTCATCTACTATCAGATATTTGAAATTGAGAGAGAGGAAGAACAGAATAGAAATGTGTTTTATCTTGACCTCTATTCAAGTGAGAGGTCACAGCTGTAACATAGAATCGGTGAATTGAGCAGAAAGATATGCTTCTAAGAAATAATTCTATGTCACTTAAATCCAGTGAGGCATGCCCTCGTTTCCTACCTTGCTTGTACTTCCTGAGAAAGAAGCTACTTTTTTTCTATTTTCTCTCATTTACTCACTAACATAATTTTTTCTGGGTCACACCACTGTACCTCATTTTCTGTTTTAGGTGGAGGACATTTGTATGCGTCAACGCCGTTAGATAACTTCATTAGACTGTTTTGCTGTTGTCTTTCCTCAGTCTTCCTGGTCCCCCATTTCTCTTGGATTTTATTCAACTTTTCGGTGGTATCAATCACTCTGTCCCGGCCCTGGATAGGCTTAGTTCCTTCCATGGCAATCTCCTTTTCAAAAAATGGTGGTAAAGAATTCAACATCACGGAACCTGGTCTCAAAGACATCAAGACAGGACCTGCAGGCCACAGAGAAGAATAATGTTGTCTCAAGCAAAAAGGAACAATAGCAACTAGTACTGAGTGGTCCTCAGAACCAAGCCACTAAATGCAAGAACAAAAGAAAATTTCATTCATTCCAAGAAGGGCATTTAGATCAGTTTGTGTGCTAGGACAATGTACACAGCACCAAAGCATAACAATTTTGATTCAAAGCAAGTTGATTCCCTCAATCCACAGGTGGAGATGAGACAGCGTACAGGGGAGAGGTACAAAATCTATCCTCATGGTGCCTAGAGAACAACCTGTACCTGAACATTGGCAAGACAAAGGAGATGGTGTTAGACTTACGGAGGAAAAGAGAGGAACCTGCCCCACTTTACATCAAAGGGGACTGTGGAGAGAATTTCCTCCTTCAAATTCCTGGGAGTCTACCTCTGTGAAGATCTTACCTGGAAAATTAATACAGCCCAGGTGGCCAGAAAGGTCCAAAGA
Organism: Crotalus tigris; assembly: GCF_016545835.1. NCBI lineage: Eukaryota > Metazoa > Chordata > Lepidosauria > Squamata > Viperidae > Crotalus > Crotalus tigris. The sequence continues at coordinate 1,284,482 of NW_024100678.1, forward strand.
GACTCCACTTCCTCAGGGTCTTGTGGAAGAACAGGGTAGAACAACGACTCATGACCTTCTTCTACTGGTCTACTATTGAAAGCGTTCTCACATACTGTATTGTGGTTTGGTATGCTGCCTTGACAGCCACGGACAGGAAGGTATTACAGAGGGTGGTAAGCACGGCACAAAACATCGTGGGCTGTTCCCTGCCACCACTGGATGACATCGCCAGGGCCTGTTGCCTTGGTAGAGTGAGGAAAATTCTCAGGGATGACTCACATCCTACTATCGGATAGCAGATATAGAAACATAGCCAGCCGTACCAACAGGCTGAAGAAGAGCTTTTATCCATGGGCTGTCAGCTCTTGAATGGGACATAATTTTATGCACGGCAGACTCGTGAGGCCGGCGTGCTGTGCAATTACCTCACAGGGTGTAATAAGTTGGGTTTGTAGTCACTGTGAGTTGTGATGGGGGGGCACAGAGGGAGGCTCAGCCAATCTCACTATATACATGTTATACTTTGATAATAAAGGTTCATTCATTCATAATTAATTCAAATTTAGGAATATTGTATCATCTTGGGATACAGCAAGGCCAGGTGAAATACAGCAATAGGCCTCACCCACAATCAAATTGATTGGAGTTGATACCTTTCTATTATATAACAATACCAGGATAGCAGATGCTGCAATAACCCAAGAAGAGGGGGTAATCCATTGTCAAAAGATCTGAAGGAAGAATTCTACTCCATACCTATTACACAAGTAGCTGAACTTAGCTCTTCTTCCAAGATAGTTAGAACTCATTTTATGTTTTAAAACAACCTAGATGTAAACTAGTTATTTAAGATTGTGGATAAAAGTATTGTATTCTGCCCATCGTACCACAGACTAACCGGTAATTGGCATGCAAAACACACAATGCAAACTTTGGATGCTTTCTCACAGCTGGCCTTTGTGCATTATTGTTTTGGGGCCTGTGACATTTACAATTTCAGTCTTATGGCTGAATAAATTGTGTGGATCCTTCACATGCATACCTCTCCAGCAAATAGCTAAAACGTTAGGCGTGATACCTTAGAATAGAGATATAGAGAACATTATTGCTTTAATTGCTGAAGGACATGGCCAGTTTATTATGATAATTCTAAACACTGCGATCCAGATTATAGTACTGCTATTATGTGTACCTGCTGGCCTCCAGCCTTACCATAGATCTGCCTTTAATGTAATGTGATGCAGACAGATAAACGAACAAAATCTTTTGTTTCTGACAGTTCAAGTAATTGTATCACAAACCTTTATTAGTGCCATTCAGCCAGTCTTGTGCTGTCAATGCTGGCTGGACCCCAGCTGTCATTGGATAGATGTCTTCCTGGTACGATTCAGACTGCAAAGGAACAGGAGAGTAGAGTCCCATTTCCGTATCTGGGGAACTACAGTATCCTCAAAATGAAGCCCCTCCCTGCCACATTGCCAAAGAAGAGATATCCACTCACCCGGCGAGGCACAATCATAGAAATGGGTTCAATCAGGCTTTTGCCCGGAATCAGTTTATAAAACCGGAAGATCTCACAGGCACAGACATCAAGACCCCTCTTGGGCATAACACCTGACAGCAGTAAAAAAAAAAAAAAAAAGTTAGGACAAGTTCATATGACATTCCGCCAAAACATGGGTTTGGGAAATCCAACTGCTGCTCTTCTCTTCGGCAGAATAGTCATGGAGGAAGGAAACAGAGAAAGCTGAAATCTTTCCCCTGACCAGTACTATGCCCCAGGCCTAGCCAATTTTCTTTTAAGAGAACAAAATACTTCCCTTTGTAATTTAATTTTTAAAAATGTAACTAAAATGATTTTTCCTTTTCTGATCTTGTCCAGAATTGCTAGGTAACCATTTGAAAACCTCCCTGTCTCTTCTAGTTCCAGCCATTTCATTCCATTCCTCCTTTGGTCTCACGGTCTAAGAACTTGTGGAAGATTGATGTACCCATAATTATAATTTATAACTTCTACAGTTGGAGGTTTGGGACCATCCACTCTCCTATCCATGGATTGACAGATATGCACAATCAGTCCTTTTAAGAAGGAGACTTTTTTTGCTCTTCCAAACAGACTAGATGGAACCTCCTAGAGCAGGGGTGTCAAATTCAATTTCATTGAGGGCCACATCAACATTGTGGTTGTCCTCGGGGGGCTGGGTAGGTGTGGCCAGGGTGGGCACGGCCTACTGGGCGGGCATGGCCAGTTTTACATCGTTCGCATCAAGGATGCCTGTGGGGGCCTGAGCAGGAGTGGGACAGATCTGAGGGTCTCTGGCAGAAGGAGGTGGGACCAGGGCAAGTGCCAAGGCATGGTCCACTGGAAGAACCTGCCAAAACCCCTCCCCGGAGCCCATCAATGGCAAGGGCCATTTGAAGGCCACTTCCAGGCGATGGTGCATTTCTTCATTCCTCATAAAGGGTGACACCTCCCCAGCATGCACCCAGGAGGTGGGGCAGACGTGGCAGGGGCTGGTTCCTTGCTGTTTCCAGACGGTCTTGTGGAGCTAAGACTGAATGCGTTTCAGCATAGATGGTCACCACAAAATTGTACATTGGCTCCTGGCCAGCCTAGGCCGGGGCCAAGATAGCGGGGGCCATTCCCTCACTGTTTCCAGGATGGCTTCACGGGCCACATGAAACCACATCGCGGGCCGCATCCGGCCCCCGGGCCTTGTGTTTGACATGTCTGTCCTAGAGTTTGGAGTTGGAAGCAGGTGAAAAAGCAATTGTCAAAATTCTCTTGTCCTGCTGGCAAAGGTTTTCATTCAATCTTCCACTATCTAGTTCCTCCAGATGTACTCGTCTACAATCACCATCACCTCCTGCCAACACAGCCAGTGTCAATGGTGAGGATAATTTGAACCGTAATTCAACATATCGGGAGAACACCAGGTTGGGGTGTTAAACCAAGGCTGGTTTAATCAATATTCTGAGAGATAAAGACACAGAAAAATGAATGTCATGAGTCAGTGCTGTGCAGCCATGACAAAAGTGAAGCAAGGGAAAATAGGCCGATGCTTATTATCTGCCTGTGACCAGCTGCCCCTCCCTCAATGCATCAGTCGTTCACAGGCACCTTGTCCCAGTTCCTCAGCATACAAACTGCAATGAAACGGCTGCAAACTTACCAATTCCTTTCTGAGGGAAAGGAGAGCGATATTCCATCAGGTAATGGAGGTATGGCTTCTCCGCATTTATCTCATAGTACCTGATGTTCCCATCTCCCTAAAGACAATTGTAAGAGATACACATTCAATGGATGCTCACTTCCTCTTCCTATTAAGTTATATAGGAAAGCCAGGATTGCACTCAGATGTGGACTTGATTAAATTATTTTTGGCCGTCCAGAATAACATGTGGCTTCTCTTTGTTGAGTCATGGCAATTGGACTTCTCTTCTTGTTGTTTTAAATGTTTCGCTGCTTATATAAGTAGCTTCTTTAATCTGAGCAAATTGGTTAGGAGATTCTCATATATGTCCTCCAAGAAGGTTTCATCTTATTACCTAATCTGTATAGGCTTGTCAGGGATAGACTTGTTAGGCAAGACAAGAAACAATGGATGAAAACAAAACAAGGAGAAAAACAATCTAGAACTAGAGAGAAATTTCCTAACAGTGAGAACAATTAACCAGTGGAACAACTTGCCTCCAGAAGTTGTGGATGCTCCGTTACTGAAGGCTTTTAAGAAGAGACTGGACAGCCACTTGTCTGGAATGATACAGGATCTCCTGCCTGAGCAGGGAATTGGACTAGAAGACCTCCAAAGTCCCTTCCAACTCTGTTATTCTGTTATTCTGATCTTAAATCTTAATCAACCACCTCATGGGTTCACCAAGGAGGCCACACATAACAACCCACTAGGTAAAGGATTTAGGAGCTGGAGCATTTGCATCCCAATAACACTCTGCCTACTCACCTAACAAGCCTATCCAGATTAGGTGAGAAATAGGGCATAAGCCAAGGCCATATTCTAGATCAGAGGTCCCCAACCTTTTGGGCACCAGGGACCAGTTATGTGGGGAGAGGTTTTTCCGCCGACTGGAGGGGGAGTGGTTTTGTGTGCTGCCTCATCCTGCAGATGGGACTTTGCTTGTTTGTGTGGTTGCTGGCATGCCGCGGCCCGGTTCTGGTCCACGGACCGGGGGTTGGAGAACCCTGTTCTAGATCAGCAAAAATTATATAACAAATATAACTATCCTCCAGTTTTCTTGAGAGTTATAATGAGTACAATCAGTCTTAGAGATTGGCATCATTATAAGTTTCTTATATATCTTGGATCTGTAGCTAACACAGCACATCCACATCCTAAATTCTGTCAGTAAAAAAAAGCGGGAGAGGAGAAATCAGAAAAACTGCAATATTGGACAAGTAGCACATCGGAGTAGCATCTCCTATCCTCAGCCAGGAGGACTTAACAAAACAAGAGTGTTTGTTGGGAGGGAGCTGGCAGGCAATACATCAGTGGGAATTCTGGGAGTTGAAGTCCACACAGTTTAAAGTTGCCCAGGTTGAGAGACACTGCTCTGCAGAAATGATTTATGACAGCACCGGCTGTATTGCTTTGCAACTACGCAGCATATTGTCACCGCTAATTATTTCAACTTGGTCTACAGATAAAACTCACCTTGCTTAACACATATAACATATGTGTGTCTGTATCATAGAAAGGAAATAGGAGGCCTGATGACCCATCCACATCTTCCTCATGTAAAGGCACAGAAAGATCATCCTGTATATATACAGATCACAGAATCAGAAATTACTGCTATGTTTTTACTGTATCCCAAAAAATCAAGAGAGCACAAATAATGACCATACCCCATCCTTCCAAAAGGACCATATTCTCACTGCAATGAAATGTTTGAATTTGTGCTAAAAAAAAACCTCAGGTAGGAACTCCAAACCAACTAATTAAATAGCTTTTACAAGCAGGTCCAAGAAAGGGTGCTGTGGGTTTTTTTGTGCTGAAGTCCTATTTGGAGTGGGGAGGGTGGGGAGGTAGAATTTTGAATCATAGCAGTTCTCACTGCCAGGAATAATGCAAAGCAGATTTTCCCGTCACAAAGAGAACTCCAGTTATCTGGACTGGGAAAAAAATATAACTGAGGCATCAATATCATCTCAAGCAGCAACACAGAGAACCGCAAAGTTAGGACATAAATATGACAGGAGTGAAACCATAAGGCATTCTGTAGGCTTGGCTTCCTCCTGGCATTTTAAATGAGGTGCCTCTAGCAGTGAATGGGCATTCTACCCTATGATTATATGTCAAGCAGAATCTTCACTTTCCTTCACGTCTCTACACTTTAAAGGCAGGGCTCTCCAACCTTGGCCACTTTAAGACTTGTGGACTTCAACTCCCAGAATTCCTCATTGCTGGCTGAGGTATTCTGGCAGTTGAAGTCCACAAGTCTTAACGTGGCCAAGGTTGGAGACCCCTGCTTTAAGGGATTAAATTAAAGAGTATGAACTGGTTGATCTTGGTGGTATTATAGAGGGTGAGCTAATCGGTGCTGTGCATTTCCATGTAGTACTCTGTGATTCCCTCACCTGAGAGATGACTGCTGAATCAAGGGGAAAAAAATAAATGCATTTGAATCGAACATCTGAAAGGCAATCCCAGAGCAATTCACTATTTTGGAAATGTTCCAGGATTTACCTGTAATTACCAATTGTGTTCTGATCAATATACATTTGCTGTAAGAATTTTCAAATTCAAGCAGACTCAGGTCACAGAAATCAATTAAGTGCAAACCATACTCTTGGACCGACACAGGTTTATTTGGAAATTTATTAGGGCATGTGTTCTTTATGAGACGAATGATACCTTTTCACCTCCTACAGGCAGTTATATGGGAATGATTAATATTTATCTATTAAGGCACCATTGAGACCCAGAAAATCTGTACATAAAAGTGAGCTAGCAATGGAACCAGCTGCTTCAGAGGCTGTGATATAAGAGGAGAATGCTTGGATTAAACTAAAGCAGGGATGTCAAACTGCCAGCCCACGGGCCGGTTGCATCATGCAGAGGCTGTGCCCATACCAGCTCTGGCAATGCAAAAAAAGTTGCGATGTGTCGCAACATGTCATGTGACGCGGCGAGTTTGACACCCGTGAACTAAAGGATTCAGAATGCAGCTGTTCTAGATCTCCCCAGCAAGCAAAGTGATACAGATCATTTTCAAAACATTCTGAGTTCTCTGTCTTAATTTGAACTGCAACAACTTTCCAGTCTAACCCAAATTCTGGTCAAAGTAAAGCAAACACAAGAACTAAGGACCAGTTTAGGCAATCAGCTCCTCCTTTTAAAGCAGCAAGATACTTACAATATATTATATAATTGTCCCCCAAATCTGAAGGGCATTAACCTTCAATGCACTTCCCACAGCAGTTTTGTAGGGCTGATACAAAAAATACTATATGAGCTGAGATTATGCTCCTATGGACAAGGGGCCATTGAAACTACAGTTCATGTCTTGCTATACGGTACCTTCTATAAGGACTCACGGGCTCTCTAACACCTCACCTAATAAAATACCCGGGAAATGCTGTTCTCTCTTATGTACAACTACTGTTATTAGATCAGTATAAAGTAGTTTCTTTGAATGTAGCCAAATTTTGTTATACTGTATGCAGAATTAGGCAAACTCTAACTGCCCACTGATAATCCACCACTAATCGTAAGATATTATTTTCTCTGTTTTTAAATGTTACTATTGCTTTTAATGCTTTTATTTGCCATGCTGGTCTGTGACCATAATTAAAATTGATAGATTAGGCAATCAGCCCAATTAAATGGTCAAGCTTTTCCTAGCATGAACCACTTTGGACCCTGGGATACAGTTTCATCTTTGAATGCTTCTTCATAAGCGTAAGTTCCCTCTGATATAAAAAAAAGCAGTCTGAGAGAAGCCTCCATAAGAAATACATCTAAAGGAAGTTGCAAGTGTGTCCCAGAGTCACACCCGTTTAGAGTGTAGATGAGGCTGACACAAGCAATTCCTCTTTATCCTTCCAAAGCTTTGCTACTATCACCTTTGAACAGCTAAAAGAATGAATTAAACAGTCTTTGGTTGTCGGCCCCAGCTCCAGACCAAGAAATCAGTTTCGCAAGAAGACTAAAACAACTTTTATTGAGACTGGCTGTTATAGTAGGGTCTTGCAAGTGTAACTGAGTTGTATCTCTTCCCCTTATACTTCAGTGAGTTAGGGACGTGACTGTCTGGGCTACCTCAGAATGTTCTCTGGACATTCTGGAATTAAAACATGTTTTACTTCTTGCCACTTTGGCAACTAAGTTTGTATATTTCTATCAAGGTCATCTTCCTTACTCTCTATATCAGTGATCTTACAGTTGTTTGCCGTAAACTCACCTGATCCCACAAAGCAATCTGCCTATTATTCCACCTGGATGTCCCTGTGGTGAGCAGCCTTTTCAGGTTTCCTAGAAACACAACTTTATTCACTCGGTGAGATTTGCTGCTAGCTTCCTGTAAGAACGCAGAGCATGTTAAATTATAGGAAATCAAATACCCCAAATATTTCTCCTGCCAGGGAAATCTGCCTACCCCTAGTTAATTCTTCAGTCTTCTGAAATCTCTCCACAATCACCCAAGTTCATCTCCCTTACACTCCCTAGCTGAGAAATATTAGCAGATGAATTTAAAAATAGGCTAATTAAAAATAGGCACATGCGGCCCTGGACCTCCAGGATAGTAAACGTTTAACATTATCTGCATTTATATACATTAGCTATATAATATATTTTATACGCAGCCAAAGACAATTCACTCAGCGCAGCACAGGCAACCCAAGAGGTTGGACACGCCTGCCTAGATCATGGGGCTTCCTATCAAACCATTTTTGTCCACTATGAATTGAGGACCACTTGAATGAATGATCAGAACTGAGAAATTATGCAAAGGACAGGCCTACTAATGGCCCATCTTCTACACCAGGGGTCTCCAACCTTGACAACTTTAAGACTTGTGGACTTCGACTCCCAGAATTCCTCAGCCAGCAAAGCTGGCTGAGGAATTCTGGGAGTTGAAGTCCACAAGTCTTAAAGTTGCCAAGGTTGAGGACCCCTGTTCCACACCACTTAATTATCAGAATATGACAGAGATAACAGATCAGCTCAAGTGCGTTACTCTGCTGCAATTAATTTGACTTTTGATGGCTTCCAATTAATACCTGACAATCATATTCAAAGTAAATATGATTGATCCTCGGATCTTCTCTATGCATAACGTAAGTTCCTTCCTATAGATAGAAGACTGAGAGGAACCATTTGGAAACATTTCAGAAGTAAAAGCAGTGATAGTAAAAATTAAACCCTGGAGAGATAAGAACTGAATCCTTAAGACTCAGTAGTGGAGCAACTGAATGGGGCAACAGGGTTTCTGATAGAAAGACTTAGTTGGCCAGCAATTTTTTTTAAAAAAAGAAGAAATAATTTATTGCCTGAATTATTGATGCTGATGTAAAATAATGGGTCCAATCCAAAGACATTTACTGGAGAAGAGTCACTTTATTGATGAGATGAGTGGCATATTAATTCAATAAATAAATATTAAACTACCATTATATTTTGCAGTCTGAAAACCTAGCAACATTTGGAAAGCATGTATAAGAAGACCGGCAGGTGAGTTTTTTCTTGGATGGTACAGATTGATGTGAGTAGACAGCAAAATTGTACATAGAAAGTCTTGCTAACATGCATGACTAATGTTTCTTAGCAATGGGGAACAGAAACCATATCAACAAATAACAAGCAGATCGCCTGCAAAGATCTTTGGAAATTAAGATGAGGCTACAGGACTCCCTGCACTTTTTCTCTAATATAGTTTGAAATAAGTCAAGGGGAGAATTTCAACTCAAACTCTGGATTCTTAGGAAGTGGTTTTTAGAAGTCCTTCCCATCTCTAGAACACGACAAGGCTGCCTATTTGGGTTTGTTTGACTGTATTTCTCCAAATACTGTAAATCTGGTCCACAGCCAGTCCTTGCAACAAGATAGCCTGCTTCTAACAATGCTGCTTTGGAGAAAGAGGCAATTCTCCTTCTGCCTAAAACCAATCCATAGGTCCCACCTACAAACAGCAGCCTCCTTTCTTATTAATAAGAACCAGCCTTACTGTTCATGCCAATCATTTTCCCCACCAACTTGCCTGAAAGATGGTTCCTGCTCGTGGGTCTATGATCCTTATTTTCCTGTCCCTGCAGACTGTGGCTAAGAGGCTGCCATCCGTGTTGAATGACATGGAGAGGATGACATTTGTATGGAAGCCGATTGTCTTCACTGGCATCTGAATTGTATGTTCTTTGGTGTCAAGGTTCCAGATCATGACCTGTGACAAAAGTACAGGGATGAGAGAATATTTTCTGAACGTTCCACCCACTGGGCAAACAGACTATAAAAAAACCATGCAGCAACTGTGCCCCAAGTGTGATGTAGCAACAAATACTATCTCATTCAATGCAAGCCCAAATCACTCGGTGGATCTACAGTAGAAGCTCAAGATCTGACACCATGGCTGAGTGGAGACGGATGAGAAAGGGAGTGCTTAAAATAATTGGAACAAAAGTTTAATTCTATACTAGAGTAGGTAATCTGCATAGGCAATGTCCGAATCAAATCAAATCTTGAAAACAATCACAGACCAGCATGTAGACCAGTGGTTCTCAATCTTTTTAATGCCGCGACCCCCAACCGGTCGTAAGTCAAGGACTACTCAACTGGTGCAGCACCGTTTGCAGAATGGGACTTTTGGCGGGCTCAGCAGGGCAGAGACAGCCTGGACAATTCCTATTGGCTTTTGAAAGCCAATAGAATTAGACTCTATTCAAGAGAGTCTATTCTATTGGCTTTCAAAAGCCAATAGAATAAAAGGGAGTAGCACAGCTAAGGAAAAGGGGGAAAAAATGGCAGACTGTGTTGTTTGGCGACCCCCATGAAATGGTCGTTCGACCCCAAATGGGGTCCCGACCCACAGGTTGAGAACCACTGATATAGACAGTATCAATTTCTACGATATATCACAAATGTGTGATTTCAAAGGAAAGAAATGACCCAAAGAATGGCTTTTTCTCTTACTTGCAGTTTTTAGTTTGTCAGAGCATGCACGGTCTTATTGCGCTGAGATAACCCAGGAATAAATTCAGTAAACAGTGGTCTATATTAAATGGTGGTTTAGCTTACACTATCTACAATATAATACATCAGGAACAATATATATACATGCTGTGTTAATACAGCAAACTGCAACACACAGCAGTTACAGTAGGGAAACAGATGAGAGATACTCCAGCAAAAGCCTTCCCTTTTATACTCGGGCTCTTAAAGGGACACAGACCCTGCTGAATCATTCCTATCATTGCATCATCCACCTTACATTACATCAGCTGGTTAGCCTTTAAATCATTACCCTGACATAGTTCATAGATTTAGTTTGCAGATGTTGTAAGGTAGACTATTGTTTATTTAATTAGATTTTGGTGCTGTCTGACTCCAAAAACACTTAGCATTCAAGATGTAAAATGACTGGATTAATTTTACCTGGCCAATTTACACTGTATCATCACTGAAGATTGAAATAAATAACTGGAATGGAATTCTTCTACTGTGGCATATATGCTCCTTCTCCTCCATCCCCCAAGTTTCCTTCACAAGACTCTTGTGAAGAAGCCTAGCAGTATTTCAGGGTTGAAATGAATGCTCCTAAGGTCTCAACTCACTTTGTAATCATAACCAGTGCTGAAGAGGATGTTATTTGCAGTTGGGTGCCATTCGATAAGCCCCACTCTTCTGGAATGGCCAAGAAGGTCCTTCTGGGCATCTATGATGCTTTTGGTTAGCAAGTGCTGGGGGATATTCCAGACCTTAACCTACGAGACAGAAGATGCAGCACAACCCAAGAAGGCTCCATTAACCCAGATTATCTCATTCAATGCAGCAGCATTCAAGAGCAAGAGCATGAAAAGACCACTATTAATCAACTGCTAAGCCTGCAGAGGTGGAAAGATGATTAGCAAGAAAGGGAAGAGGACAGGAGACATTCTTGTGCTCCCCACCTTCATCCTGTCTGGGTCTTTTGACTATTTAATGTTCACCCTACACACAGGATTACCAATATGAAAAGGAGAAAGGTTCCTCTGCACAGCAGAAAGTAGCACTGGCATCCATCAAAATGAAAGAGGGCACTTATTTACTCTTAGTCCCTGCATTTCTGGGTGGATGGGAGAGAGAACATGTATCATACATGTTTTCATTCCCAAAAGAAATAGTCTCTTCACTTGCAGTTCTTTTTTTCCAAAGTACCGTATTTTCCGGCGTATTAGACGACTCGGCATATAAGATGACCTCCGACTTTGGAGCCGATTTGAATGCTTAGAAAATCGTCTTATACGCCGGAAACTACCGTAATTTCCGGCGTATAAGACGACCCCTGACTTTGGAGCCGATTTGCATGCTTTAGAAAGTCGTCTTATACGCCGGAAAATACGGTATGTCATTTTAGCCACTCAACAACCAGAAGCGACAGAGTACACAAAGACATCAGTCTTGCTCAAGGACACCTATGAACCTGATTTGCAAACTTCTAAATCCAAAACTAAAACGTTACTTGGGGAGTTTACAGCTCTCTTTTGAAAGCTCTTGAAAAAATGACAATGTTAGAACCAATGCAGGCGTGACATGGTTCAATCTGTTAACCATCTGCAGCATTAAGATGCAGAATCTGGCACATGGATCCTGCACCATTTCATTTTCAGAGTTAAAAGTGATAACAGGGGGATCTGTGGGGGTGGAATACGGAGGCAAATGGTGAATTGCAATGTAAAGTTTGTCCCTTTTGAACATGCAATATGACATCACACACACATATGCAGGGGCAGAGCTTGCACTGCAATGTCACAATACTCATTGGACATCCTACCGAAACTTTTAAGAGTCCATGGATGCTGCTAAGTGATAATTTGTCCTAGGAACATGTGGTTAGGTTAACTCCACAGTTTACAACCCTGGTTAAAAATCCATGGGCATGACAGAGACTGAGCTATCCAACTGTAAAGACATAACTAAATGTAATGAAAAACAAGAAAAGGACATTTGAGATATTGTACTCCTGATTTTGTTCGTTAAGAAATGAGGCTATATTGTGCCTGATTCAGGCAAAGGTTCATAACTCTGACTTACTGTGGTATCTTCTGAACATGATGCTATTACAAAGTCATCAAAAGGGTTCCATTTGATGTCTAATACATTTCCTTTATGCCCACAAATGCGAGGGTAATGCGGGTCAAGTTTTCCTGTCTAAAAACAAATGGAAAAGTTTAATTCTACAATGAGAAGCTCTCTGAAAAAGCTTACTTATTATTGTTGTTGTTGTTAAAACTTCTATCTATCTATTATAAAAGGCCACACTGCTTGGATCCACACATGTACAAACGGATATATTATGATATCCTATGTTCTTGGGAAGAACTTGATGCCTTCGAAGGCAAAAGCCAGCTGAAGAGCTAGCAAGTATGATTTCCCATTGTTGTGTATATAATAACAATAATATTAATACAATAAAGCTGAACTTTCCGTAGCATGCATGTTTGTGATCTCCACTGCTTGGATCAAAAGCTGGCTGATTTTTAATTTGTCCTCCCTTTATTTAAATATCAAATGCTTTATTTTCTAATACATAATTCATCTTAGCATTACCAATCATATATGTGCTTGGTCAAATAGTTCTTGGCTAATAACTATTAGTTTAACAACCATTCAAAGTTACAAAGACACTGAAAAAGGAGATAGATAGCTCCCCTGTTACAAAGAGAAGCTTCTATTTATAGCACCTGGGAGAGAGTCTTGCCTTGTCTTGTACCCAGGCCATGAAATATACTCTATTGGATATGCATCTGGACCTCACTGTTGCAGGGCTTAGAAAATCTGCAAAGATGCATCTGGGTGCCCAGGTTTTTAATCAGGTAATTTTAGTCTTATAAAATGATTGGTATAACTAATTAAAAGTGAGGCTTAAAATTCTTTCTGGTACCGATAATTTTATTTTTCATTTAAAATGGTTTGTGCTTTGTTTTCATATTTTGTTCACCACCTTAAAAGTGCTTGCCAAAGCAGAAAATTAGGGTATATATAATGTAAGGAAATAAGAAGAAAAAATAATAGCTTCAGTGTAAACATAACACACAGGGAGCACAGGACAAGCCCTTTATCGGCTGTGGCAGAGCCAGGCCAATATGGAGTCGTACAGATGTAACAGCATAGATTAGAGGAAGGGAGGGGGGAGGCAGAAGCAAAAAGCAAACTCTGCATGTCTTATGCTAGCTTCCTTACAGTTCATGGTAATTAAAGCAGTCATTCCCCAAGAGGAGGCTGTGAGAGGAATACTAGCACACTGTAAAACAAATTAATTAAGTAATGCAAGGCTGCCATCTAGCCAAGTCAATTCCAATTAAGTCTCTATCATAACCTCAGCACTAAAGGCTAGAGCTATATGCAAACTTTATGCCTCTTTTTTGAGTTATTTATGCAGAACACACACAGATTGTTTCATATTTATTTATTTATATTGGATTTTTATCCCACCTTTATCACTTTATAAGTCACTCAAGGCAGCAAACATAGGTAATACTCCTTCCTTCCTCTTTCTATTTTCGCCACAACAATAAACCTGTGAGGTGAAGTTCCACTAAGTGCTGCCCAAACATGTCCCAGGGATAGTTTTGTTCTGCTGTATCTTTATGATGTTGCCTTTCTGTTATTTCAGCCTTTACCTGAGGCAGCTTAAACTCAGAATGGGACAACTCGCTCCAGCTGGCTAGCCGAGGCCGACTTACCCCGCTCCGGATGGCTAGCTCCATGGCCAACTTGCTATGACCAACTTACCAGGGGGCATCTTGCCATGGGACAATTCAATACAGGATAACTCAAGAGAGGGACAGGTGAATTGCAGCAGGCCTCGTCTTGCTTTACGTTTGAATGTTAGAAGTCCTCAAGGCTAGGATGAACCAGACCATGGAGTCCTAGGGGCCCAGCAGTCAAGGCATGCCCTAAGTCGGCCGAGCCATGGAGCAAGCACGGTACACCTAGTCTGTGCGGATCCAGGCCGAGGGTGTGGTGTGTTTGTGAGAGGGGGCCTGCCGCCATTGCTGTTTCTGCCTGGTGCATCTGATGAAAGGGCTAGCCACCCTGCTGAAATACAGGTACACAGGGCTGGAAGGGGAAGCGATGGGCTTGGGGTTTTTTGGTAGCTTCATTTTAAAAGGGTCGCAGATTCTTCTGAAGCTATTTACTCAGTCAGAAATAATTGCTAATCAGTCCAGTGGCATTTTCCTGACCGGTCCATGAAGGATTCCTTGAGGATTCCTGGGATCAGCCTGTCACTTCTTTTTTCGTCTTTCCCGGTGGATCTGCTTTTTCTCTCCCCCACGGCCCCTTTCTCCCCTCTCTCGATTTTTGTTACCCAGCAAGAAGCTTAAGTCAAAGCCACGGGATACAGAATGGGAAGCATTTCCCTTAATTCCTGCTTTGTTCCTTTGAAAAAGAAAAAAGACTCTGCTACATGCTGCACCCCTCTTTATTTTACTCGAGTACAAACAGCTATTTTACTGTAAGCTACATATCTGTCTTGGTTTGGATGAATCAAATTGTGCGCGTATGCAGACGCACCTTTGAGTCGGTGTGGATTCATGATGAGTGGCAGGACAAGTCCCTGCAGTTCCCTTGGTAAGATTTTCAAAAATTATTTGCCATTGTCTCCTTCTCAGGGCTGAGAGAGAATGCATGGCCCAAAGTCAACCAGCTGGCTTTGTGTCTAAAGTCAGATTAGAACTCACAGTCTCGGTTTCCAACTTGGTGTCTTAAGCACTAAACCAAACAGTGAACTACATTCTAAACCAATGCTGTTTGGCTTCCTTTCTGACAAACAGTAATTTGAAATGGTCATTAAATAATGGTTGTAAGTAAAACCAACTACCTGTAAATGAACCCACTGTGTATCAACTTATGGAGTTACTGGAGGCAATATTGCTATTTTTCAAGTCACCATTCTGGGCAAAAACAAAGCCCTCCTTGAAAACGAGTTACCAATTTGGACTTTATCAATATTTGGACTCATATGTCTTTATCCACCCCATCACACCCACATTGATAAGCCAGTTATAAAGGACAGGCTTTGGAGATACTTACATGACTGATTGGTATAACAACAAATGCTCCTCCACCTGCACATTCTGTCACCACGGCAATAAAACGAGGATTGACAGCACAAAACTGGTTGTCATAGACACTCTGGGTGATGGGCACGTTGTCATAGCAGTTCTCCTTACTGGCGGCCTTGCCATAAACGTGGCGGAATTTAGAACTCCGGTACTGAGGATTCCATGACATCTGCAAGGCAGAAAGAGAATACAAGCATGAAGCTTTCAGACTCTTGAATTTTCCATATTCTTGCCAGAGGTCTCCAAACTTGGCTGAGGAATTCTGGGAGTTGAAGCCCACAAATCTTAAACTTGCCAAGTTCGAAGATCCCTGCTCTTGACCTACAGTTAAAATTATCTTCCAATTATTGCTGTGGAAGTTCTGACAAATTTGAGACCGCCTAAGGGGAGCTTGACTGCTTGGAATCTCCTATATATGGCACTGGCTAAGCTGGACTAGTTTCCCAATCGTTAATCAATAAGAAGGTCACTTAATGTAAGATCTTGGGAAAGATTCATGAGGAAGATCTCCCTAAGAAACCCAGAACCTTTTAGTATTGAAAAGTCATTGATGAAATATTTATCCAGGGGTCTTCAAACTTGGCCCTTTTATGACTTGTGGATTTCAACTCCCAGAATTCCTCAGCCAGCATGCCTGGCTGAGGAATTCTGGGAGTTGAAGTCCACAAGTCATAAAAGGGCCAAGTTTGAAGACCCCGGGATTAATCTGTGCTTTTGACAGACAATTTTAATGTGAAGATCTTTTTTATGCAGCCAATACCAATCAACCCTCGGGCAGCTGTATTTGAAACAACTGAATTGCTCAACAGGGTAACCTTCACAGGCACCATGCCAAAGAGTCCCATATATTTCACATTTATTTTGACCCAGTTTGTTGAACAAGTCACAGTGGCCTGGTCCATAAGCCATCGACTGCAGCTTATAAATCTGTTCTGTAGTTGGATTCAGCCACTGTATAATATCAAAATCAAACAAATCGTATGGCAGATTACTGCCTTGTGTGAATTCAGGAACATATAATGCTGCAAAAACAAACCAGGAAGCTGCAAAGAATGTTAAGGTTGCTGCCCGATCCTGGGGGGGCGGGGGAGGAGAGGCAATACTGTATGGTAGGAATACATACCATAATATCTTGCTATTATTTATTATTTATTTATTTAAAATATCAAAGCATACTGGGACTTGAAAGGCCAAGTCCTGTAGGAAGCACAGCTTCAGGCTAAATTCTAACATCCTTTTAAATCCATTTTTTTATATACTGTAACTGGTAATGCCCTAGGTGATTTATTTACAGATTTTTTAAAAAAAAGAGGGAAAGAATTAACTCAGCAACCAGATTTCCTGGTACTAAAAGGAGAAGAGATTATTATCTCTCTTTAAAGACATAAGTTATTGGCTCCAGGATATGTTGACATAGTTCCCTTCATTAATCCAGCACATATTTTTCGTAGGTGTTTACACTCCCAAGGTCTGTAAGAATGCATTGCTATATTGCACATTATGTTTTCTATATAAGGTTTCACCAATTACTTTCAACTATGAAGCACTCAAAGAAAAAGAAAAAATACCCTTAAGTTCAGCTTGACTCCATGTGATTATTTATTTTATGTACTTCGTTATCCTACTTCTATGCCATCCATCACACTTGCGGTGACTCTGGGTGATAGAAGATTACAATGAGACATCCATGCCACCTTTCAGCAATGGTTTGGAACAATCTGCTGACATGCTTTTACTGACTCCCCACCACCTTGCAATTCCCTTGTACTCTCCATTTCAAATAACTAATTAAGATCAACCCTGCTTAGCTTCTTCAGGCATAAATCCTACAGATTTCAGCAGGTTTCCAAATCCCAATAATTAGAATACAAATAATCTTGTAATTAAGGTTTATTGGATCTTATTCATAAAGCTACTATAGAAATTCCAGACACTTTTCCTTTTTTAAGTTATTTCCAATAGCACTTAAAGCAACCCTTCCTCTTATATTAAATTAATACCAAACCCTATATTTTAATGATATACCTTCAGATTTCTGATGTGAACTGATACCCCTTCACCATACTTGTTATTTCACCACTTCAACACATCATCTATGCTAGGAAAAAAAACCTTGTAAATAGCTACGTGTTCACGGCGTCACCCAAGGACATGTTTAAAAAAACATACCTTCAAGCTATTAGTACTCAATGTATGACAAATGGAAATAGGCAAGCACAGCTAGACTGACAATTGCCTTTATTTCTTTCCTTCTTGTTTTGGGATATTAGCACCATTTATGAATTTTTCTAGCACACTGTAAATGGGAGGACATTGTCATGGAAAGCAGGACAGCCTGGGAAAGACACAGGATCCTGTGTCCATCCTTTGTAATAGAAGAATATGGCTTCCTTCTTCTGCCCATCAGTGCACCATCCTCAGGGCATCTTAATAACCATCAAAGACAAGACTTTTATTCAAGATGTTCATTTCCCCTGGTTTCCCAAGGCACAGAGGGGTTAATAAAAACACACATGACAGTCATGCTGGCCTATCCCAACTACCATATGTTTGTCATCAGGTTGAAGATGGTCTTGTATGAGTTGGGAAATAAATCCGGGAAGTTCACTCTTCCTGCATTCGCTCAAATGGACCTTCGCCCTTTAAAGCTGTTTATTTATTTATTTATTTATTTTCAAATATTTATATGCCACCCAATCCCAAAGGACTCAGGGCGGCGTACAAAGTTAAAACAATGATAAAACAATAAAATAAAACAGTCATACCGCGAGTCCGATCATATCCCGGCCCCCCGGGGACATCAGCCCCAGGCCTGCCGGAACAGGAGAGTTTTAACGGCCTTCTTAAAGGCCGTTAAAATTGCTGCTTTTTTTTTTTTTTTTGCACAACGAGCAACAGAAATGAGAAAAGGCGCATTACAGATTTACATGTCAAAATTGCCAAGAGAAACTTATGTTCAGGTTGCTCTTTCCATCCTTTCTGCTCAACCTTTCTTCTGCTGCTTCATCACTGTTATCATCATAACAGTGGTAGAAATTTGAAGGTGTGGAGGTGTCTTTTCGATCTGCACAAAAAAAAACCATCCAACCCATCCAACCCAATCATGGTAGGCTAACAAAGACCAAAAAGTTTGGTTTTGGTTTTCCAGTATGAAACTCACAAATGAGACAGATGTTTAGCACATCACAAAGCATAATAATTGGAGGAAGTGGGGAAGGGAGAGTCTATTCTGAACTGCTGTCCTCCAAAATCTAACAGCAACATAGAGAAATGCTTGTAGCATGGAGAACAGTTATTAAATACAGGAAATTGCCAATCAAGCCAGGGTTGCAAATAATAGCAGGCAAGTGAAGAGAAAGAGTGATTTCTACCTATACTTTCTATGTGAATCTGTGTGTAGACACGTTAGCCTATCTGTCTGTCTGTCCACACAGGGCATTTTTTATATCTCTAACAGCACCTTTATTGGCTAATAGTTGGTAAAGTTTCTTCATGCAATGTTGCCAGTCAATGAGCACACCCTACCTGCTAAATGTGTAACAACCTGTTTTATTCCTTGGCAACTCAGGGTAAGCCAGTAGAAAACCTCCAGACTTCTCATTTTCCTGGAGAGCTGCCTTATACAACTGCTGGTCTAATTTGACAGGTCACAAGTTGAATAAGCCAACATTAGGCTGATGCGACTACATATCTCCAGAATCATAACAAAAACAGTACCTGGCAAGGATGCTTACCTTTCACTGACTTGATCTCAGCTCACAATCACTTTAATCTTTCTACCGCCTGCATAGGTTGCATTCTGCCACCCTCATGAAAGCAAAAATGCAGGGTGGTTCAAAAAAACGAAACAAATGAAACAATGAAAACAATCCTGACAGAAATGAGTCAGCCATGCCCACTGGCTACACACTTATCCTCTCAGCCTGTGCCTCCATCCACTATGTCCAAAGCAAACAAATTACTGAAGCTGAAGCTTCATTTGCTGGGGTGTGGCCAGAGTTACCTCCACACCATCAGCTGAATAAACTCATTTTGCAGTCTAGGCATGTCTACCTGTGACCTCAGGGTATCGGTGACCTACCCTGTTTGATTAACCTTCTTGAGGGCAGCAGCCAAAGTCCAAATGTATTTCCAAGGGCTTTTATTAAACAGATTTCTCTTTATGACAGGCACACGCTAATGCTAAACCACTTTCTTTTTCATTATATTCTTCTTTTTCCATCATTCTTTCTCTTTCTTTTCCAATACGGCCTTAGGCAAAAGCAGAAGGTGGATCAAATTACAAGGTGGACAAAAAACCAGCTGAGTTCTTGAGGCTGTATCTTCGTTTCACAGTACATCACAACATAACAGAATAACAGAGTTGGAAGGGACCTTGGAGATCTAGTCCAATCCCTGCTCAGGCAGGGGGACAGATGACTGTCCAATCTCTTCTTAAAGACATCCAGTGTTGGAGCATTCACAACTTCTGGAGGCAGATTGTTCCACTGGTTAATTGTTCTAAATTTTTCCTTAGTTCTAGGTTGCTTCTCTGCTTGATTAATTTCCACCCGTTGCTTCTTGTTCTGCCTTTGGTTGCTTTGGAGAATAGCTTGACTCCCTCTTCTTTATGACAACCCTTGAGATATTGGAACACTGCTATCATGTCACCCCCTAGTCCTTTTCTTCATTAAACTAGACATACCCAATTCCAGCAACCGTTCCTTATATGTTTTAGCCTCCAGTCACTTAATCATCGTTGTTTTTCTCTGTAGTCTTTCTAGAGTCTCAACATCTTTTTTACATCGTGGTGACCAAAACTGGATGCAGTATTCCAAGGCATTATAAAGAGGTATTAACACTTCACGTGATCTTGACTATATTCCTAAATATACCCATATGCTTAAAGTCTCAGAAGACATTTTGGATTCTCCTGCATTACTAGACTTAGAGGTCAAAACAAAGAGCACAGCTAACAAATTAAATTCTGGGGCATTCCAGAATTTATTTTGAACTAAAAGACACATACTATATGAAATAAAGCTATGTGACCTATTAAAACACAATTCAAGACTATCAACCAGGTGTCTTACCAGAAACTCTCCACAGCTCCTATTTCCTTTGACGTGTTGGTCTTCAAACTGTAGGGCTGGCATTGAAATATACAGATTAGCAAGTACCCAATTGAAGCAGGGCTGTGTTCAGAAAGGGCATGGGTGGAGAATTAATTTTCTCAAGGAGACACATGAGAAACTGGGACTATTGTGGAGAGTCGAACCCTAGGATTATAATGGTGTATAGGCACGCATGCACACACATAGGTAAACTGAAAAAAACTCCAGGCTCCTTCAAAATAAATGCAATGCAATTGTATTACACGTATGATGTATATTTATTTACATTTGATTTCTAATTTCTATTTGACCTCATGTAGGCTGGACAGGGACAGCCAAAGGGCTGGATGTGGCCAGGAGGCTGTAAAATGCTCACATCTGAGATAGGGTGTGTATATTGGACAAACTTAAAACAAGTCTCTGGATAAAATATCAGTCATGAACTCGTTAACATGGGCAAACAATCACCTCTGTTTGTTGCTTTCTCTGTCCTGTATCCTCCAGACATATTGTAGGGCATGTCCCATCATTTCCAACCCCCGTGGCCATATCTACAAAACATCAGAGGAGGGAAGTTTAACTGAAATCCAGTCAAAAGCAACGCAATTGCACCTAAGTTTATGTCTCTTCTGATAATTCTGAGAACAAATAGGTAGAATAGTTTCACCAGATGCTCAGGTTTGAGTGAGCATCAAGTGCTTCCAGCAAATGCTAAGATCTGCACTTCAGCAAATACCTAACTCTAGAAATGAGGAGGCAGAGACTCAAAAATGCTCTTCTGAATCTTTGCCAGCAGGCTGGCTTGCACACAATATAGATTGCTAATGGACCTCGAAGATTGTAAAAGGAAGGAATCTTTGGAGGTTAAATGTTGCATTGTGCCTGGAAAATTATCAATACAAATCTTAATCCTTCCTCTGTAATTGGAAGACACTTGCTCCTTTTATAAAAAATTTTCAAAGATTATAGTGATTATGTTACAGGGAAGGCTGATGTTCCTAAGAAGCTCATTAAAAATTCCTTCATGAGAAAATGAGAACAACACTGCTCTGAAGTAGTGTGTTACCACAACAAATCTTGTATAGTATTGTGTTGAGGCGGAAGTAAGGCCCTCTACTCTTAAGCCACTGTTATGCATGAATAATATGGACATGCCAAAAATCTGTCCTAATATTCTCTGAAATGCCCAGTGATTTCTCACAATAGAAGGATGTTGGATATGCAAATAGCTTCATGTAAAACATGGCTGTCATATCCTGGCTGGATTAAAATAATCACAAGATTTGACTGCAAAACTCAAGAACAGCTCCCAAATAAATAGCCATGAAAAGCAAGGGTTTTATGTAATTCCTGTTGCCACACAGTGGTCTTCCGGATTTTTGCAGCTCAAATCCAATCTTTACTGACACTCTAAATTTTTTTTATAAACAGACCCTAGATTATCTAACCGTGCGCACTGCGTAACCTAAAAAGAAACAAGCCTCTGCTTGTGGACTCTTCCACAAGATGCTTGTTTGGCTTCAGAACAAGATATTTTAAACGCTGAGAGCAAACCAATTTTCTACTTCTGTGGAGAGGCAGACAGTCTGATACTAACATAGGGCTATTTCCCCAGAACTGAGATGCTGCTTTGACATAGTTGTTATTGAAAACCATTCTCAGTGCTTTCTTTTCTTAAGGCACATCCGCAGCAGAGAAAAAAATGTGTGCCTGTATGTAGAGGACTTACAAAATGAGACATTCATGAAAACAAGACAAATAATCAGCAGATGCAATGTACAGGCAGAACAGATCACTATCTCATATAGCCTCAAATAAATACTATTAGATTTATCATCTTAAGGGGGGGAGGATGGCAGGAATGCCTCTTGGGGATTTCAAAGAAGAGCCGGGGGGGGGGGTGTTAGGATTTTTTCTTCATAGCAAAACCTGCTGATATAACCACTCTCTTAGAGGCAATGCAGTGAAATAACTGCAAGATTCAATATTGCCAGAAGAATATTTCCATTGGCTGACAAATGCCCTCTCCTGGTCAAAACTATCATTTGCAAAAACACTCTTCAAAAATATACGCAACCTGGGTTTGGGGAAGTAGGAAGCCACTGCTGTCTCAGTATTACTGTGAAATAAAAGATGCACAGAGTTGGAATGGTACCCAAATTACACCACAGGCATCTTCAAACTAAGCTGTTAGCAGAACAGTATCAGTTGCAAAACAACTGCACTATCTTAGAACTCCAAAATTTATAAAATAGCCTTCTTCCTTCTCCTGACAAATTCATACAATCCCTTGCTAGGCTGATTCAGCCCCAAAGCCCAGCTGGAGATGGGAAAGCTTTTAATCACAGAATATCAGGAATGAAGTTCCAATTTTAGCTACAAAACACTTGAGAGAGAGACAAGGATCATTTTTAAATAACACAGTAGAATGACAGAAGTTAGGAATTTTATCTGAGTAATAGCTAATTAAAAATAAGCACTATTTTCCTATGATAGATAGAAATGCGTGTGTCCTTAAACACAGAACTTTCTTATTAAAAAAATGAGACAGAACAAGAATTTTATTTTTTTTTCACTTCAAAGTCGACTGGATTCACATGGAAAACAGCCAATCACATCTAACATTGTCTTATTTGCCCCACATATGGATCTACATCCCGTTTCATATCTAGATATGAAGCCAGTGCTAAAAGAATGAATGGAGACTGCGAGGTATTCACAATATGGCTGTTTTTCTTACAAGCCTACACAGCGGACTTTAAATGGATGGGACTTTTAAGAAGTAATGCACCCCTTCTTTGCTTAAAGCATTGTCACTGAGTTGAGATCCTTTGTTATAGCTGAGTTCCAATGCTTGTAATATAGGAGTGAAACAGATTCAGCTTATCCTCATGTTGTAGTTACATGTTGCAAACATCTGTATGTCTCCTGCTTGCTCTATAGGGACTGGAAGGCAAATTGTCCTTCTGAACAGAAGATGTAGCTGCAATACTTCAGAAGAGAAGTTTTAAAATATTTGTAGCGTTCAAGACAATGAATTAAGTCTTTCTGCTAGTGCTTAAAGAATCGAGCATGTGATTCCTTGCTGAATTCACGGCTGAAGCATACTACTGTACTGGCTAGGATGAAAAAGATGTAATTTGTGTTTATTTTATTCAAACGGAGGCAATGTCAGGTTCTTCCTGTCAGATACTTTGGAGATCTCTGTGTGGTTTCCTGTAGTACCACTGAACTGTACACAACCTTTTTGGTGAACTTTCTTTAGACCTTCCACCTCATCAATGTGGGCACTTTCCAGATGTGTGGTTGGGAATTTTGGATCTTTTTTTTTTTAATTGAAAATTTTTACAGTTTTACAATAAAATAATCCCCCTCTCCCACCCACCCCCAATCCCCCCATCACCCTCCCCCCTCCTTCCCAGAGCTGAATACAGGGTTAATAAAAACTAGAAAAAACCTTACAACTTAAATAAACATCAAACAATTATAAATACATTCAAAGAACAAAATTTTAAATACTTTAACTCCAATATATAAAAACAAAACAACAGTTCTAATCGTTACCTTAAACATAAATTATTCAAAAGCTAAATAATACTTTTTAATCTCATATTTGTGCTGTATAAAATTCACCCATCTTTTCCACACCAAAAAATATTTCTCTTGCGATTGATCTTTCAAATAAGCCGAAATTTTTGCCATTTCAGATAAATAAGAAACTTTAAGAAACCATTCCTCTAACGTAGGCAAAAACTCCTTCTTCCAGTATTGCCCTATCAGCAGCCTTGCCGTTGTAATTCAATTCAACATTAAAATAATTTCTTTATCATCACAATCAACAATAATGCCTAACAAAAACAATTGTGGTGTAAATTTTATCCTTCTATTAAAAAATTTTTGAATATTCCACCAAATCTTAATCCAAAAAGCCTTTATATTTTTAAATGACCACCAAATATGATAATACGTTGCATCCAAACAACCACATCTCCAACATTTAGGCTGCAGATTTGGATATATACGAGACATCTTTTGTGGATCAAGGTGCCACCTATAAAACATTTTATAAAAATTTTCTCGTAAATTTTGAGCTTGCATAAATTTAACATTCCTCACCCAAATTATCTCCCATGTATCTAATAAAATCGGCTCTTCAAAATTTTGAGCCCATTTAACCATACAATCTTTAACTAATTCTGTTTCTGAATCCAATTCCACTAAAACACCATAAATTCTTTTTATATGAGTTCGACTTTCGTCTTTAATTTGTTTCAACAGATTCACATCCTCCCTGATCAAACCCACTTTTTGATCTATCCTCCACCTTTCTAATAAGGGAATTTTGGATCTTGAAACCCATGCATCTGGTGGGCCCAAGTCTATCCTATATCTTATGGACCCAAGACTTTTTCCTCCTAGATTGGTCTCTGCATCTTCCTGGCCACAGAGGAGTAGATTTTCAGAATTATTATTTCCACTGGAAATTCTGAAAAGAGATATGACTATATCTATTCTTTGGTTTGCTCCATGTTTCTGCTCTGGCCCTAATTTGGTCTTGGAGGCAACTACTGGATTATCCATAGTTTCTGGCTTTGATATTGGTTTATCTCAACATACTGCCAATTGCCCAGCCCAGAGACTCCAAGAGTTATTGGGCAACATTTGAGATTCAATTCTGCCCAAGGTTCCATGGACAGCCTGGATTTTACAATCTCTATTACCTCTACAACAGGAGTCTTCAAACTTGGCCCTTTTATGACTTGTGGACTTCAACTCCCAGAATTCCTCAGCCAGCGTGCCTGGCTGAGGAATTCTGAAAGTTGAAGTCCACAAGTCATAAAAGGGCCAAGTTTGAAGACCACTGCTCTACATGGTAGTGAAGCCATCCCATAAATATGAAGTAATACCTACTAGGAACCATCCTGTGGAGAAAATAACAGGTCCAAGAGCTTCCCTTAATCTAATGATCCCCATAATTCCCAGAATCCTCAGGTCAGTTGAAGGGAAAGTTAACATTAGAACAGTGGTTCTCAACCTGTGGGTCGCGACCCCATTTGGGGTCAAACGACCATTTCACGGGGGTCGCCAAACAACACAGTCCGCCATTTTCCCCCCCTTTTCCTTAGCTGTGCTACTCCCTTTTATTCTATTGGCTTTTGAAAGCCAATAGAATAGACTCTCTTGAATAGAGTCTAATTCTATTGGCTTTCAAAAGCCAATAGGAATTGTCCAGGCTGTCTCTGCCCTGCTGAGCCCGCCAAAAGTCCCATTCTGCAAACAGTGCTGCAAGTTGTCTGCAGCGAAGGCGAGCTGTCTGGAAGTTTTCCCCTTCCCTGCTGAGCAACAACTAAAAATGTAAGTAAAAGAGGGCCAAGGGTGGGAGGTTAGCGGGTGCAGGGAGGGTTGCTGGTGCGCATGGGGCCTGACGGGTGCCTTACCTCCCTTGGACTGGGCCAGCTGGTGGCCCAGCCGGTGGTTGACCTGCGCCGTCTCTGCCGCTTGCCAGCTACGCCTCGGCCGGCACAGGTGGCGGCACCACGCATGTGCGGCGCTCCCGGGCAGGGAAAGTCCTTGATTTACGACTGGTTGGGTAGTCCTTGACTTACGACCGGTTGGGTAGTCCTCGACTTACGACCAGTTGGGTAGTCCTTGACTTACGACCGGTTGGGGGTCGCGGCATTAAAAAGGTTGAGAACCACTGCATTAGAAGATCCTAATTGCATCAGACCATCCACCAGAGATCTCCTACCGGTAACAGCCAGTCACATGTTTACAGAAAGGAAGAAGGTACCAGACTGTCTCATTAGATGGACCAGTTTGTTTTGTCGGCCATGTTTCCATGGAATGTAGGATCATGAAAGAGGGAGAAAAGACGTTTATCTCTATTTCTCAAACCATTCCTGAATGGATCGGCTTCTACATGCAAAATCTCCTCTTACCTTCGCAAAAGTATCTATTGCAGCTTCATCTGCTTTTCATCACATTGGATGCACATTTCTCATGAACTAAGAGGATATACTTTTAGAAAGGATATTCACTCCCTAATTAATTTACCTTAAATTAACAAAATGAAACCCTAAGAGAAAGTACTACAGGTAGTCCTCAACTTACAACCACAACTGGGGCCAGAATTTCCACTGCTAAGCAAGGTGCTTGTTAAGTGAGTCGTGCCCAATTTTACAACTTTTGCCATTAAGCAAATTACTGCAATTTTTAAGTGAAGCATTATGGTTATTAAGTGATTCCCCCACTGACTTTACTTGTCAGAAGCTGTTTGGGAAGGTCACAAAGGTGATCTCACACAATCTTGGGATGCTGCAACTCTTATAACTACATGCCAGTTAACAAGTGCCTGAATTTTGATCATGGGGATGCTGCAACGGTTATAAGTGGGAGGATTGGCTGTAAGTTACTTTTTTCAGTGCCATTGTAACTTCAAGTTATCACTAAACAGATAGTTTTAAGTTGAGGACTATTTGTACTATAGGACAGGGGTCCCCAACCCCCGGTCCATGGACCTGTACCAGGCCATGGCATGCCAGCAACCGGTCCGCACAAACAAGCAAAGCCCCATCCGTGAGATGCAGGCAGCACACAAAGCCACACGCCCTCTGGTCTGTGGAAAAAACCTCTCTCCACGTAACCAGTCCCTGGTGCCCAAAAGGTTGGGGACCTCTGCTATAGGAAATAGAAGTCATAAAATAAAACAAACCGATATTTTGAGAAATAAAATAGCAAATGCACAGATCACCTTTTGTATCTTTGTTTTTGCAAGAATATGTACCGATATTATTTTTCTGGGACGGCTTGAGTTTGAAATAGGGAACGTGCTTGATGAAATGGGGAAAGGGTCTGCACAATGTACTGAGAGGGCGCTCCCTTTTCTTTCATCTCGAGTCATCCTCTACCTCACCAACCTGCCAGCGGGTTATTTGGGGGCAAAACTTCTCCCAGAAGACTGGCAGACGGGCCTCCCCACTCACTTGAATTAGATGGGGAAACTGGCAGACCGCCTGTCAATGTCATCCCAGATTCCCAGTAGTCGCACAGTAAATAATGCAAAGGAATGGCAGTGCTGGCAGTCATGCTTTACCCAGGAACCTCTCATGGAGTATGCAAAATAACACTGCCCCTCTCCCAAAGCAATAACAACAGCAGAAAGCAGCCATGCAAAAACCCTGCTGGCAAAAACAAAGCCACTAATGCACTCTTGGAACAGAACCAGCAATACATTTCCTTCCCCGTTTCAACACATCAGCAGCCCGCTCCTTTTTTTCACTGCAATAATCCAATCAAGAAGTCACTAAGGAAAGAGCGACTATGGGCACAACTCCCAGACCAGTGTACTTTGTATCTAAAGAACCCATATAATTTAATGTCTGAATGGCACTTTGTGAAGGGTGGGTCCGGCACAGAACTAGCTAATGCCTCTACAGAAACCAAGTATCTGGTTTCCCTTGCATCTCAAGTCAAACTATCTAGGGAGGATAGTTCCTCTTAGTCAGAGGAGAAGAGGTGTGCCTGCAATAGTCTAACCAGGCCAACTGGAGCTTAGCAGATGCCAGTTCTGACCACTTTTGTCACTAAGATAAAATCATTTGCATGCCAAGACATTTGATAAGAGAAGTTGGAAAACACTCCTTTAAACACCCTTATTCTTCTTCTAAGGAAGAATTTAGGCTGGAGATAAGAGAAAGGCCTATTATGAAGATAAGCAGTATAAAAAATCTTAGTGCTATTGCTATGTCTTCTAAAAATGATTAGCGAGGTATTTTCTTGAAGCACTTAACAGGATGTTAGGGTGAGCTCTAACTGAGGTGGGATTCAAGCAGAAATGTTCCTAGAGCAGCGGTTCTCTTTCCATGTGGGTCGGGACCCCATTTGCGGTCGAACGACCATTTCACGGGGGTCGCCAAACAACACAGTCCGCCATTTTTCCCCCTTTTCCTTAGCTGTGCTACTCCCTTTTATTCTATTGGCTTTTGAAAGCCAATAGAATAAACTCTCTTGAATAGAGTCTAATTCTATTAGCTTTCAAAAGCCAATAGGAATTGTCCAGGCTGTCTCTGCCCTGCTGAGCCTGCCAAAAGTCCCATTCTGCAAACGGTGCTGCACCAGTTGAGTAGTCCTCGACTTACGACCGGTTGAGTAGTCCTCGACTTACGACCAGTTGGGGGTCGCAGCCTTAAAAAGGTTGAGAACCACTGTCCTAGAGGAAGGACTGAGATGAGCTCTTTCCCTGCAAACCACTATTTTGGATCTTCAACTTTTTAAATGTTTAAATTTGCTACAATAAACTGGCAGTTTTGTCGACTCATCCTCGTTAAGAACAGCATTTCCCAACCTCATGCTCTTCAGTTTTCCTGAGAGTTCAGTTCCTCACATTCTGGAATTTGAGTTTTCTAGACCAACTAGGGGGCACTAAGCTGAAGATGCACAACCTTTTGTGTAAATAAAGGAAAGGAACAAACAAAGGGAAAGTTTTCAACTTTTTGAATGTTTTTCTTAGACTGAAAAGCTTGAACAGACCCGTCTTTTTAATACTGGTCTCATATGCTCATCTTCTTTCCATTTGGGACATATTTAAAATAGAGCAGGATAGGGTAGGATAGTATAGTATAGTATAGTATAGTATAGGATAGGATAGGATAGGATAGGGTAGGGTAGGGTAGGGTAGGGTAGGATAGGGTAGGTAGGGTAAGATAGGATAGGGTAGGGTAGGATAGGGTAGGTAGGGTAAAATAGGATAGGATAGGACAGGGTAGGGCAGGGTAGGGTAGGATAGGGTAGGATAGGGTAGGTAGGGTAAGATAGGATAGGATAGGATAGGATAGGGTAGGGTAGGGTAGGGTAGGATAGGGTAGGTAGGGTAAGATAGGGTAGGATAGGACAGGGTAGGGCAGGGTAGGGTAGGGTAGGGTAGGATAGGGTAGGTAGGGTAAGATAGGATAGGATAGGTTAGGGTAGGGTAGGGTAGGGTAGGATAGGATAGGGTAGGGTAGGGTACGGTAGGATAGAACAGAACAAAACAGAACAGAACATTTTATTGGCCAAATGTGATTAGACACACAAGGAATTTTAAGCTGCACATGGGCGTTCCTTCCTCAAAGGAAACTCTGCAGTTTTGTAAGAAAGAAAAATTATGGCTCTCAGGCAGAACATTTCCAACGTTCTCAGCATTCTCGTTTGGATTCTTGAGCTGGATATTGACACTAATATTGTAGCTCTAAAGATTCCTAATCACAAGCCTCACATATGAAACAGCTACCTGTAGTGTAAAACCACCTGCCGTTTGCACTATCTATACTCCCTTGTCTTTCTCCTTTAACTTCTCCAGCACCACAATCTTCTTAATGCCATTTTCTTTTTTTTTAAATGGCAACTGTCCAGTAGAAAAAGTGATCCCGTATGGATCCTGATCTTTCACATGAAGGCCAACAGATGTTGTTCCGTGTTTTAAAGTGATCTCAGACTAAAGCAGAAACTGCTACGTGCACAGTCTTGAAATCCTGGATCCAGCTGGCTTACCCGCTTTAGCAAGAACACGGCAAGGGCAGCTTGGCTCTGCAACTTGCTGCTTGTTCCACTCCTTTACAGGCTGCGCTGTTTAACAAATTGCCAGACTCTTTTGCCATCTGCTCCTTCTATTCACATTAAGACACATGACACTAGATGCCCTACCTAAATGAAGGGTCCTTTTGTGTAGTGGCAAGCTGCGAGAAATGTAAGACGGCAGACTACAGTATTGTTGGCAAAATCTTTCCTTGCAGCAGAATAATGTTTATTTCAAAGATGTCTTTCAGAAAGGCAAAAAGTAAAAAAGATACAATCATGGTCCACTGTTTGGCTTATTTTACATAGAAATCCATATAATAATAATAATAGCACCACTTGAACACCACTGGCATTGACAAATTCGCTATTTGTCAATTGCAAAAGGCGGCCTTACTAAGAACTGCTTCCATCCTGCGACGATATCTGTAATACCATCAAACATCCACATCTGCCTATCCCAGATCCTTGGTAAGGACTTGATAGGTAGACAAAATGCCAAATCCAGTCTGAACATCTGGCTGACTGTGCAATGATCCATAGTAGTAGTAGTAGTAGTAGTAATAATAATAATAATAATAATAATAATAATAATAATAATAATAATAATATGAAATAGAATTGCTGGCCAACACTGTCTGTATATATAGCCAAGAAATTGCAATGGAGTTTGGCTTGGACAAATGTGCCACACTTACTATCAAACAAGGAAAAATAGTGAAAACTGAAGGAATCAAAATGCCCCACAAAAATAACATTAAGAGTCTGGATGAGGAAGATTACTACAAATACTTGGGTATCCTTCAAACTGACAACATCAAGCACACTGAAGTCAAGAAAAAGATTAGAGGTGAATACATCAAGAGAGTGAAGAAGATCTTAAAGTCCAAACTCAATGGAGGAAATACCATGAAGGCAATCAACACCTGGGCAATTCCAGTCATTAGATACACAGCTGGAATAGTGGACTGGACTCAAGCAGAACTAAAAGCAATGGATAGAAAGTCCAGAAAAATAATGACTATGAATCATGCCCTTCATCCACGCAGTGACATTGACAGACTTTATCTACCAAGGCAAATAGGTGCACGTGGAATGCTACAAGTACATCAGATGGTTGAAGAGGAAAAAATGGCTTTGGGAGAATATTTGAAGGACAGTGATGAAGATTCACTGAAATTAGTATATCAGGAAGGCTTACTGACTACTGGAGAGACCAAACTGGCCTACAAGAAAGACCAAATAAAGAACAGAATAGAGGCATGGGAAGACAAAGCACTACATGGCCAGTACATTAAAAAATAGCTGGGAAAGCAGATAATAACAAGACCTGGCAATGGCTAAGAGCAGGAAAATTAAAGAAAGAGATCGAGGGGCTAATTCCGGCTGCACAAGACCAAGCCTTAAGGACAAATGCATATAAAGTCAAAATTGAGAAGACAGCAACAGACAATAAGTGCCGCCTATGCAAAGAAGCTGAAGAAACAGTGGACCTCTTGGTAAGCTGCTGCAAGAAGATTGCACAGACTGACTACAAGCAGCAGCATGACAAAGTAGCAACAATGGTGCATTGGAAGATCTACAAGAAATATCAATCATTTGCCTGTAAGCAAGAACTTGTGGGATCATAAAATAGAGAAAGTCATAGAAAATGATAAAATTAAACTGCTCTGGGACTTCAGAATTCAAACAGACAAGCACCTGTAATATAACACCCCGGACTTAACAACTGTCGATAAGAAAGACAAAAAAGTCTGGATAGTGGACGTGGCAGTGCCTGGAGACAGCAGAATAGACGAGAAAGAATGGGAGAAGATAACAAAATACAAAGACCTACAAATAGAAATAGAAAGACTGGCAAAAGGAAGCAAGGGTAGTACCAATAGTAATAGGCACCTTGGGTGCAATCCCAAAACAACTGGAGCACCACTTGAACACCATTGGCATTGACAAATTCGCCATTAGTCAATAGCAAAAGGAACTGCTTCCATCCTGCGATGATATCTGTAATACTATCAAACATCCATATTTGCCTATCCCAGGTCCTTGGTGAGGACTCGATAGGTAGACAAAAATGCCAAATCCAGTCTGAATATCTGGCTGATTGTGCGATCATCAATAATAATAACAACAACAACAACAACAACAAATAACAAAACAACAAATAATAACTAATAATAATAACTAATAACAACTAATAACAACAACAACAATAATAATAATAAAGCTGGAAGGGACCTTGGAGAGCTTCTAGTCCAGCCCTCAGCTTTAGCAGGAGAACCTATTTATCTTGCAAAGAACTATGATTGGTTTTGCTTTATTGTATTGAGTACTTGATGTTTTTTTCTTAGTTGATACTAATTGTTATTATCATCAGTAAGTAGATAAGGAATTATCAAGATGACATAGTTAGTGCTTAGTATATATTGCTGCTGAGAAATTAACCATAAAAAGTATACTAATAAACAATGAGAATCCAATAAAGAAGAATATTTGTAGCTCAGGGTAGACATGAGGGGTCCTTTGTGCTCTCTAGGCTTGGTTGTTTTCTTGCAGACGTATCATTAGAACAGGGGTCCTCAACCCCGCGGTCCGTGGACCAGTACCGAGCCGCAACATGCCAGCAACCGATCTGCACAAACAACCAAAGCCCCATCTGTGGGATGCAGGCAGCACACAAAACCACGCCCTCTCTGATACGTGGAAAAACCTTTCTCCACGGAACCGGTCCCTGGTGCCCAAAAGCTTGGGGACCTCTGCATTAGAACACATCCATGAACACTAACTAGCAGTCAGAAGTCATGAGGAAAACTCTTTAATTCCATAACACATGGGCAGACTTAACTATAGTTTTAATTGGGAAATTGTGACCCTCCTAAACCAAGCCAAATCCAAAAATGCCACGGTAGGGAATTTCTAGAAGCCCAGCACTCTGACAATTTAGCCATCAACAGACACATAGACATAAACAAATTTTGACAGTTGAATTTTGAGAGTTCAAGCTGCTAAGGTTTAGAAACACTGCCTTAAATCATTGCTATATAGCAGAGGTCCCCAAATCCTGGTCCATGGATCGGCACTGTACGCAAATGCCAGAAATTGGAGCGTGCAAACAATCGAAGCCCCATCTGCAAGATGCAGGCAGCATACAAAATCACGCCCCTCCATGGTCTGCGAAAAAATCTCTCTATATAGAATCAGTCCCTGGTGCCTAAAAGGTTGGGGGCCACTTCTGCCTAGCACACTGGCTCTATGTTTGCATGGTTTATCACAAGAATAATCATTTCTTCATCTTCAGAGCCTAGCTAGGAAACAAACCTGGTCCTATCTTCCATCATATCAAACACACAAACTAATCCAAGATTCCCCCCATATCTACCCTGAACAAATTAAAAAAAAAAGAGCATCTTTTGGCAGCACAGATTGTCTGATAAACTAAAAAACAATAAACTAAGCTTGGTTGTTTTCTTGCAGACATTTCATTACCCAGACTAAGTAACATCATCAGTGCTAGCAACGATGATGTTATCTAGTTCGGGTAATGAAATGTCTGCAAGAAAACAACCAAGCTCAGAGAGCACCAAGGACCCCTCATTTCAGCCCTCAGCTACAAATATTCTCCTTTATTGGTTAAAAAAAAATCCCTACTTTGGTTAACTCATCTAAACATGCTATGTTTTCATGTCCTAGCCACAGAACCATTCTTCTGATTATGCAATCTTTCCTTCTTTAAGGCATATTTGAGCTAATTTCTCATTGTTACTATATTTTTATTTTAAATTATTTATATTTAAAGCCTAGTATCTAGTTGTTCCCAAAGGAACCCAGAACAGATTTATATCTGAAGGATGTACTTTCTGGAGTGAAGAGCAGATTATTGTAGGGTTCCCCCAGGACAGATAGAAATATTTAGCTGAAAAAGGTAAAATAATCCAAAAGCCTTTTCAAACTTCTTCAAAATGTGATGGGGTGTGGAACAGTGCACTAGGAGGCATCATTTTATACCTTAAATGAAATGACAGTGAATTATAAAGCAGTAATAAGCATAGCCTGTATCTGTGCTTGAACATATTTAATAGGGTTATTTAAGATTTAGAATCTTCATTTGCTCATCATTCTAAATTTCATTCACTTTAATATTCATTAATTTTCTTCACTGTGGCATCTTGTGTGAACCCAGAGAATGGATTAGTTCATGACTGAGTTAAGCATGTTGTGCAAACTCAGCTACCCATGGAAAACATACTGGTTTTGCTTTTGGTATTTGTGCTTAATTTATTTAAACTGGACCTGAAAACCTTTGGCCTGCCAAATCAAATTTACTGGGATGCTCAGTGAATTATTTCTATAGTCACAAGTGGGGTTTTTGATATACTAGAACGAGTTTGGCTCTGTGGGTCCAAAATTGCACAATCCAGTTTACTGTCCAGACTAGAGTGTAGAATTTGTGTTATTTATGCCTCCTGATGTACTGAGAAATATTTTACCTCATCAGAACAAGTCAAGGAAACAAATCTGACCTCCGTAACTGATACATCTTTGAGCAGTTCAGGTGCTCATCAGGAAGAGCCTCAAAGAATAATTGCACAAAACAGGTCTTCATCTCTTTCACACATGGACAGACGTACATTTATTACAAAGAGGTTTATTCATACTGCCAATCACAAGTACAAATACCCATTGTTTTCATTCTGGTCTGTATAGCAATTAACAGTGATTAGAGGGCAAGACATGTCTCTTTTGAGCATTCTGTTCTCTTCACCATGATTCCATCACACCAGTATGACCAAGAAACACAGATGAGACTCCTAAGAGATCTTGTGCATGATATATGCTCTGATTTTCAGTGGCTTACGATTCTTGAGACAAGTTTCTTCTGAAATACATTTAACTTGCAAGCTTCATGGTCTGCTAAGAATTTTAACTTACAACTTCTAATTAATTATTGGTACGCTTACTGGAAAAGTAACATCCCCACTGTTCCTCTTTCTTCTATGGAGGCAAATTATAATTACAGGAACGCAAACAATGTATTTCTGAGAATTAACGCACAACTCCTCCTTAAGGAGCAGGTGGCAGCTGTGGCCACAAGGGCTTTTGTGCAGCTCCATCTTCTGAACCAATTGCAACCTTCCTGGGAGTAGTAGAACTGCTCATTGTCACTCCTGTTTCAGTCACCTTTTAACTGGACTGTTGTCATGTGTTTGGCACGGGGCAACATTTTTATAAGTCTGTATTCAGAGAGCTGCATTGGGTGTTGGTTGATTTCTAGGTGGAATTCAAAATGCTAACTGCCACTTTGAATGGTTTATGCCTGATATTCTAGGTAGGACATCTTCTCACAGGATCATCTGCCCAGCCATAAAATCTATTATGACGAGCTGTTTACCCATCATATGACTGTCATCTTCAGGAGCCACAGAAGTGTGTTAGACTAGAATTCCTTGAAAGGTGGACCTTTCACTTTCTTGGTCCCTAATCCAGATTTACATACTTATTACCATCAAGAGAACTCCCTCACTCATGATTCTTTCTCTAGATTATGTAAGGATTATCAAGCTCTTTAGCAGCAAACGATAACTGAAAGTAATTCTCACAGTGTTTTCTTTAACAAGATTTATTGAAATTAAAAATTTGGCTTACAAGAATTCCAGCATTGATTTTTTTTTTTAGTTTACAACTAATATATCCCTATGGACATCAAGGTGGAGATTTTCTCATTTTTCTATCCAACAACCTTCACTGGATCCTGTAAGGAAGCAAGTCTCTTTACTGATAACAAATAAGTTTGCAGTTGATTGCAGTTGACATAATGGTTTCCAGAATCCTTGCTGGTATGGCAACCCATTTTTATAGCAATGTTGAGAAAAAGATGTTTCAAGATCGAAGTTGCATTTACACATGGCTGTACATATACCACTGATTTACAAGAACATATTGGGGAATCAAACACATAAAATCAAGAAAATCACACTGGTCCTACCAGTGTAAACAGAAAGAAGTACAGAAATGAATTAGGACAGAAAATTACAGAAAGGGATTCAACAATCCTTTGTTTCATATCTGATGTAAAAACACTCAGGAAATACCATGAAACTCATGAAATTTATTGTGTATTTTACGAGTAAGCTACAAAAAACTAAAAAGAATGACAAAACACACTGAACAGCAATCTCAATTGTTGAGAGTATAATTTTACCTACATTAATTTACCTCAAGACTGTATCCTGTCTGAAAAATATTTTCATATAATAATGTTTTATAATTAGAGAAAGAAGATAGTGATATCTTAGGCTATCTGTCCATTAAAATATGAAGTACTAATAATCCAATTAGAAAAATTATGAAGGGAAATTTACAGAAGACATTTCACCTACACTGAAAAGGCAGCTCATCTAACTGAACAATTTCATCCTTGAGTATTTCATACAGAAATTTCAAAACAGGCAACGAATTTGTGTAATACTGAAAATTAATGTGTATCTCAATTGAGAAAGAAGTATGAATCATCAATACAAATGCTTTGCTTCTCTACTTCCTCTGGCTTAATGGTCTCTGACAGAGAGCTCATAATCAGCCTGATTAAAGAGATAAATTAAATAAGAAATTTCATTTGGATTTACTCTTCCTGGGCTGGCTGATCATGAAAAGACATTTCAAGGTCAATAGAAATGAGAGAATTGTTTAATTCTTTGTTCCTTATTTGGGCATTGTTTTCCCTATTCTAATCTCTATCTCTCCTTGTTGCTTATTGTCCATTGTTTCTCCTGCCTTTTCTCCTGCAAAGGAAAAAAAAAAGCCATTTGAAGTGAAGTTAGGAACATTTGTGGTCTTTGTGTAATCTGGCAGTAAATTGCCTGGGATGATAGCAAAGTGCCCTGAAAAATCTTGGGACTCTCAACTAGCTACTAAACTGAAATTGATAATAATTAATTAAAGGAGGAGACACTAAGTAAATTAAAGGAGGAGACACTAAGTAAATTGTTGGTTAGAAAAAATGTCTATTCTTTTCCAAATTGAGAGAAGAAGAAGGAGAAGACAGTGGATAAAGCAAACAGAAAGAATCAGGTATATATCACTGTAATAAAAAAATGAAAATATATTTACATCTTTTAAAATTAAAAAAAAATGACTATGGAACACTCATGGATTGCCACAGGAACTGTCAAGATGAAAACATTTGTCTACAAAATTACCAGATGGTGAGACAGACTTTGCAGCACAAGACTACTAGATTTGAG
Organism: Crotalus tigris; assembly: GCF_016545835.1. NCBI lineage: Eukaryota > Metazoa > Chordata > Lepidosauria > Squamata > Viperidae > Crotalus > Crotalus tigris. Next base: position 1,321,630 of record NW_024100678.1, read on the forward strand.
CCATAAAAACCCAGGTGACAACTAGATGACAGAATAGATTTTTCTTTACCTCTCTGCTGCCATCTATTGACTATCTGGATTCTTGTAGTTTGACTAAATGTAAATTAGATTAATTTAAAGCTTAAGCTTTGCTCTTGCCCTTTTGATTTTGGGGAGTGCAGTCCATGTTTCACACTCAAAAACTATCAATCTAAAAAAACTTTTTAAAAATTAATAACCAAAGAACTAATAAACGACAGTTACTGAAAGCAAATATGTAGCTTTGGATCATTTTTCTCAATAAATAAATGAACAAATATCAGGCTTTTGACTTTATTTAATTGGGTTTTCTTTATTTAGTTTTAGGACTTGCGTGGAGAATAGATTACATATTTATGCAGAAATATTGAACATTCTAATCCTAAAGGATTCAAAAAGGTTCACATACTTTAAGCAATATTATACTTTGCTTTTCTTGACATAGTCAACTCTTTTTTTCTGTATATCAAAGTGGACAGAACCCATTTTTGCTTCTTGTGACAAACATACATTCTCTGTGACATATCATATGCTACCACTAAGTTTCTATCAGCATTTGTTCCTTAAAAATTCTCTTTTAATTTTCCTCTCTTTAATAAACACGCTACCATGATATAACATTTAAACAACTTGATCCCATTTTGGATTCTTTGTACATGACTTAAAATAATTTCCCTTTTCAGACTCAAAAACAAATAGCATGGTCTTTATTGCAATACATTTCAAGTCCATACTCCATATTATATAATCTATTTGCTGCAAAGTATGAGGCTTATTAGCTAAACATACACCTGCATATTAAAGTATCTATACATTCATATTCCCAACCAATAAATTTGTCACCATAAATCTTCATCATATAGTTATCTCTAAATATATTAACAAATATATATATATATATATATATATATATATATATATATATATATATATATCATATCCATGTGCCATTGATATCAACAGATGTACCCATAATATTGACCATGTGAACACATTTAAAGATAGAGAAGGTGTAGATAGGTTACGTGTATGTTTTATGCAGTGTTCCTTGCCAATACTGAAGACTGAGTACCACACCCATGGCTGAAGACTGGTCATCCACTTCTGGGGAGGATAACAGAATTGCCTCCCTTTATATATGACCTGCCTGATAGTGGAGTGGTGAAGTCAAAACTTGGCGGAAATAATTTTATAACTTTTTCCAGCCAGGTGAGCATCAACAACTGTTTTTCTAAGATCCCAGAAATCTCCTTTGTTTGAGCTATGACATCCTTCCCCTTACCTAATTTTCCTTTCAAATGAACTGATAAGCCTAGAGGTTCACTTTTTTTGCCAAAATAAGTGTCAATTAAGTATCATTTTCCTCAATAAATCAATTAAGAGTTATAATGTTTCTGACTCATTTGTTTAACTGAGTTCTCTTATCTGGTTTTAGATGATCTGTGGAGAACAGATATATTTCAGGTCTTATTTATGCATATTGAATAAGACTGAATATCAAAACTGAGTTTGCCAATGTGAAAAAAAAAGTACACTGAGATGGCTTAGCAAAATAGAGACCGCATATAAGCATCAGATTATAAAACAACTATCTGAAACAAGAGCAAACAGATTAAGAAGACCCAAAAAGTCAGATTGGATGGCATTAATGAGATCCACAAAGAATGGTAAGACGATTAAAGAATAAAAGGCAATACGTGAAGTCATGTACAGATGTGATGGAAGCAAGGATGGCTTATAAGAATAAAAAGGCATAAGGTGTATGTGTACACTTTTGAGAACAAGCAACAAAATTTCATGTTTAATGTATGCCAATGGACCCACAGTAAAAAATGACAATAAAGGTTATCTATCTAATGCAGAACCCATGCAATGGGTGTGTTATAATTGTTTTTTACTCATACCTTAATGTCTTTGACTTACTTTTTTTTTCTTACTTCTTTTCTGCATTTTGCATAATATTGCTTGTTCCAAAAGGAAAATATGTAATGAATCAGTACTATGAGGTTTCAAGGTTCAAACCAAAGGCTCACCAAAATGGAGGTTCAAGAAGCAGAAGAGATAGCTGATCTTTTGCTACTCTGATTGATTACTCTGGAAGTTACACAGCATTTATGTTTTCCAGCATCATCCACAGATAACTAGATGCCAGCCATAACTTTGCATCCTATGTCCAATACCCTGCAGCAGAACAATTTTGAATGTGTTGCGTGTTTGTGAAGCTGAAAGCACCAGGCCTATAGGGAGGAAAGACTTCTAAAAGAAAAAGGCAGAACCTTAATAGTTAGCTAATCCTGTTAAGAAACATTGTTATTTTATCCAATAAACCACAAAATTTAAATGTTGTGATAGAAGTTCATCAAAGACCAAATATCACAGAAATAATTTTATCTATAGTTGTATATACTGCTCATTATTTAAAAGACACATGGCTGCTTACCACATCTATCTCCACCCATCCCATCCATCCATCTACCCATTCTGTAGTATCACCTGAAATGGAATGTTTTCAATGGAGTTCAGTCAATGTTCAACTTGTAAGGAAATTAGTTAGTATCCATACCTGTGAGAACTATTCCTAAATGTTGATTTCCTTCCAAAGGAAACAGAATGTACACATTGTAACTGTATGTCATATTAAACACTGGTTACCTAAATAATAGGTTATTAAACCAAAGTGCTTAAATTCTTGCAAGACTCACAATCACCTTTTCATCTAGCATGTTCTACAAATCTAGGGTCTCATCTAATCTGCACAAGAAAGTCAAATATATTTACACAAATATAAGAAAATTATGCAAACTGATTTGCCAAATAACAGATATATATTCTTTGGGGATAAAGCTTGGTATTGATTCAAAGGCCTGCTGAATGGGTGTTTTATAAAATCAAGGTTTTACTGCGACACAATAGATTTATCGCAGGAAATGAAAATCATGGCTAACTTAAAGCTTCTTTAAATCATCAAAACAATACTTATTTTCTTTAAAAGGATCTTGATAAAGCCTTGCCTGGCCCAGCTTCCATCTGGGAAGTTTAGAGGTTACCAGGTTCATAGGCTACTTTATCTTAGAAGCCAGGAAAGAAAAGTTTTATAAGCCAACCACAAGCTCTGTGATATCATCTCTGTTTACCAGAGTTGCTAAGGAGTCAGCCACAGGCTGGGTGAGGCATCAGTACCAGTGGATAGTCAAGTTATTCACTGTGACGTCTCTGCAGTGGACAGATCCTGCAAACTCTCACAAGTGAGGACACTGTTGAGCTGTATAATTCCAATTCTCAACGTGAGAGGCTTTACGCATTCCCACAGTTCTTACATCATAAAATCAAGCAATATCTATGGCCATTCAGCCACTGTTTATATCTGTTCTTTGGTGGAGCTGTGCCTGTTTACATCTGTAGCAATTCTGTAGAACAAGGGTCAATAGTATTTTTATCATTATTACAGTGATTTAGCGTAAAGGAATGATTTTCAACATAGTTAGCTTTACTATGTCAAGTTCCCAACAACTCTGCAAGGATCATATCACTATAAGTAATTCAATCATTAAATGTTTGCGAAAGCAGCTTGAAGCATCTCATCAATGTCTGGCACTCCTTGAATAAGCCGGAAAGGGTTCTTGGATAACTGCCTTCTAACCTCATATAATGTCATGTTCAATTTTTCTGATTTAACACAAAAAACTATACTGTACACACTGAAACTCAGGCTCCAAAAACCAGAGCTTTAAATATCAGGTCAGGATTTAAAATACATACGTTGATACATGCTATTGAGCATGGGTTGAGGACAACTATAAGCTCAGTTTGCTGGACTGGGATAGATAGAGCCAAAATACATCTCTTAGCAAGAAAGAAAAATGCAATTTCCAAGTTCAAGTGTACATCTAAACTAGATCACAAAGACCTTCATTTGCAGATCATATTAACCCATAATGTGGCTTGTTTTGATTTTACTTAGCACATTGTCTTGACCCCACCCATTATGGTTTATGGCTTAGCATGATATGTGAAGCAAGTCATTGTGGCTCATTCATTCATTCATTCATTCATGCATTTGATTTCTCTACCTACCCAACTCAAAATAAACTTTGGTTTTGGGTAATGGGTCAACCCACCTTATCAGTGGACTACAATACAGCATTACAAGTGAATTAATTATTTATCATATTTGTGTAGCAGCCTATCTCACAAGACATGACAATGGGCAGCATACAAATTAACTTTGAAACTATAGGTATCCCTATCGGATGGGGTGGGGAGGGAAAGAGCAAATAATACCATATGTGTCATGACATCATCATAAGCATGTCATAGCCTATGGGATATCACTGTGGGCCCAAATGGATGCCAAGTTTGATTCCATCTAAAGCAGTGGTTCTCAACCTTTCTAATGCCGCGACCCCATAATACAGTTCCCCATGTTGTGGTGACCCCCAACCACTTATACATCACCGGGTGCCAGGGGCATGGCCAAAGAGAAGGGGAAAAAAATGGCGGACAGCCTTGTTTGGTGACCCCCGTGAAATGGTTGTTCGACCCCAAATGGGGTCCCGACCCACAGGTTGAGAACCACTGATCTAAAGAGTAATTTTTCCCCTCACACATTCATTCAGCAGGATAGGACGGTTCCTGGACATCCTAGGACACATCTGGGAAGCTTGATTTAGGAGATCTCAGCCCCTACTCTATAATAAAGGACTCTGAGGGGCTCCTGGAAAACTTCTAGTCAAGTGTCTAAAGGAGGAAAAAAAAAAGGGGGGGGAGGATACTAAAGCTAGGTGCAAGCTGCATCCTAAGCCATCATGGGATTTAACAATAGCACTTCTACTCCTTTTACACTTGCCTACAGTAGACTTTTTTTTTCCAGACTGTGACTCTGCCCCAACTCTCACAAAGCTAAGAGAGAGTTTCTTTGATCAGTAGCAAAGATAGCCTTTAATAGATTCTCATTCTTGGGTTGGGGAAAAGGAAGGAAGAATGTCTTATCAACAGAGAAGTAAACAACTAAGTTTCCCCATCTCAAGATGGCAGGGAGAGTCTTGGAGAAAGGAGAGCAATAAAAACAAAGTACTATAATTGATACTCTTCTTATCTCGATACCTTTGTCCACTATCAATTTAAGGGCACTTACTAGTCAGGAAAGCCTTTTAAAATAATACTCTACACACATCTCTTTAAAGGCCCAACAAAATGATTTGAGTGTTACTAAAGGACAACAATTGTTATTTTTCTAAGCAGTGCAATTTGGCATACTTGAGGGTTATCCTATTTTGTTTTCACCACTTTTTTGTGAGGTAGGCTAGGAAGGGGCCACACATCATATTAAGCCACAGTATATTTTAGGTATAGTCAGGTGCTGAATAAATCAGAGTGCTTGAGCCCACACATTATGTTCATAATTCATGATTTACATCTATATCTTGTTTGGTTCACACAATGTTTGTGAAAAAAAATGAACAAAGATATTATGATTTATGAGTAGAAACCCAATAAATGCTATTTGCTCCAAATGATCCAAGGAGTTAAATGGCTGAACCTATTAGAGAAATTATAACTTAACATAGGACTGGGCTACACAAGGAGTGGTCTGATAGTTTCTGGAAATAAATCCTCCAAACCAGAAAAGGGGGGTCTGGAGGGGGAATGAGATTACTGTAGTTCCCTGGAATGTTCTGTTCTGAAATTATTAAGCTTTTTACTTTTCTAGTTGGTACAAGACTCTAGAAGTTGTCCATATTTTGCAGTCCAGTTATGATAGCTCTACTTAATAGCAATAGAGCTAAATGGCACACACATTCTTATAGTGCAGTGGTTCTCAACCTGTGGGTCAGGACCCCATTTGGGGTCGAACGACCATTTCACGGGGATCGCCAAACAAGGCTGTCCGCCATTTTTTCCTCCTTTTCTTTGGCCATGCCCCTGGCACCCGGTGATGTATAAGTGGTTGGGGGTCACCACAACACAGGGAACTGTATTATGGGGTCGCGGCATTAGAAAGGTTGAGAACCACTGTTATAGTGGCTATATTTTGAACTGAAAACTGGGGAACAACCCAACCCAGGTCCTCCTGTTCTTTTCTTCAGAAATCCCTATATTTCTATGTGTTTAACAGATACACGCACCCACCAATGTGGTATAGTAGTTAAGAAGTCATGGCGAAGACCCAGACTGAATTCAATTCTCATACATGGAAATTCACTAGGTGACTTTGGGACCCTTCACCTATTCACTCAGTCTTTCGGTCCAACCTACCACATAGGGGTGTTTCTGTGGGGAAATTCCGAGCTGTGGCTATTAGGGTAAGATTGTAAAGCCCCAATGTTCCATATTAGCTTGGATATAAATAACTGGTTAGAAAATATTTTCAAAAGAAAACTGAAATGAAAATTAGGCATTGGGGAGGGGTTATGAAGGATGGCATAGAAGACCTATGAGAGTCAGATTTGGTTCAGCAGGAAGATAGTTTCCAATGCTATGCTTACTAACAGCCCTAAGTACATCCCAGAGGCCACCATTGCCTTCTTATCTCAAAAGTTTAGCATTAGTCTTTAGGAAGATATAGGTCAGTGGTGGCGAACCTATGGCACGCGTGCCAGAGGTGGCACTCAGAGCCCTCTCTTGGGCACCTGTGCCACCACTACCAGCGGCTTGCGCAAGTCCATTAGGTCGCCACCTAGAGCAGCAGCCCCACCCAGCACAAAGGAGGCGAAGCAGCCAGCTAGCTAGCTCGAGTAGAGGTGGTAGAGCATGCCCACACCCAGCAAGCCAAAGACCAGGGAAAGCTGGATCCCCATTGGCGCCATGGCCCCCTAGTCCCAGCTAGGATTGTGTGCCTCCCCCCATCTATGCTGGGCCTCCTGCCCATCGCCCCCCCCCGAGACCCCCTGGATCTCCCCCAACCCTGCCCGTCCCCCACAGACATCCCCCCATGAGCAACATCGAGGTGGCCCTGCCCACCCCAGCCATGCTCACCCAGCCTGCCGTGACAATCGCAGCCATGCCCACCCAGTGGGCCACACCCACCCAGGAGCCACACCCCCACACACCCCCTGAGGGCGCCACGCTGATGCGCCCCTGGCACTTTGTGATAAGTAAGTGGGTTTTGGGTTGTGTTTGGGCACTCGGTCTCTAAAAGGTTCGCCATCACTGATATAGGTGATCAATTTGAAGGAATTTGAATTTGAAGGAATAATCATCATTGAGGTTGTACTGAGATCATATTGAGATAGGATGGGTAGAGATGGGAAAGCTGTGGAGGCAAAGACCTGGTATCTCTATAAGAATAGGATAGAGACCTAATGAAGGAACGGCAAATGTCAAAAGATATAAACAAATGAAGGGAAAAGCCTATAAAATCAAAGGGAAACTGAGAAAAACAAGGTTGCAGTAAACAAGGGACTAATCCCCAACAAGAAGCTTATACAAGTAGTCCTTGACTTATGATCACAAAATTTATGTTGTTAAGTGAGACATTTAAGTGAGTTTTGCTCCATTTTATTAACTTTCTTGCCACAGTTGTTAAGGGAATCACTGCTGTTGTTGAGTTAGTAACGCAGTTGTTAAGTGAATTTGGCTTCCCCACTGGCTTTGCTTGTCAGAAATTTGCAAAAGCTGATGATGATCCCAGGACATGGCAACAGTTATAAATATGAATCAGTTGCCAAGCATCCGAATTTTGATCACATGACCATGGGGATAGTGCAAAGGTTGTAAGTGTGAAAAACAGTCATAAGTCACTTTTTTCAGTGCCGTTGTAACTTTGAGCGGTCACTAAATGAATTGTTATAAGTCGAGGACTACCTGTACTTTGAAGGCTAATTCTGTCACTAGACTGAGAATGGTGCTCATGTGACTGAAAATCAGTGTCCCAGGCAAGGAGGTAAACTTTTTATCTCAATCCAACCAGAAAATTAGTCGTGTTGGCTATCATAGTGGGACATTTTGTCAAACATATCTGGAGGATATGCTACATTTGTTGTCTTACATAAGTAGAGAAGAGCAAATTTATTGTCAAGGGGAAAACTAGGCCAAGCTGAGAAAGAACCAAAGTTTGATCCAAAATATATAGAGCTACTTAGTGAGCTTTGGTATTGAGTTTTAGTAATCAGATATCAATACAGTAAAGCAAAACACAGAATGAGAATCTGAATGTCTCTTGCAAATGTTTCCCTGCGTAAACACACCTTTCACGCTCTAGCTTTCTGAACTAATATAAAAACAATCACTGAGAACAGTAAACACAATCCAAATCCTCTTTCTGTAGAGACAATGCTTCATTTCATTTTAACTTTGGCTGCCGGGATGCTAAAAAATCATTGCTCCTTATCAGTTTTCTCCATAAGTAATCAGGAACCTTCAGTTTCAGTGACATGGCAAACTCCAGCTAATAAAGCTTTTCCTTTTTCGTAGACCTTTTCTTGATGTTTGGAGGAATATAATATACTTGCCCTGGTCAAGACACCTCCAGAGAAAAGCAAAGTGATACTCCAAAGATAGAGAAGAATTCGGTCCAAATGGAAAGAGTTACTGTATGCATCAGAGTCCATCAACCATAAAACTCTTAAAAGAAACATTTCAGAGAGAACTAGTGAAAAAATGTACAGTATATGTTGAATATCCCAGCTGAACACATTCTCCTCTATTGTTTTGGCACACTACTGCCTTAGAGCCAATTGGTGTCAACCATTGAGTGCAGATAATGCTTTTGTATGGATTCTCTCGAGAGACGAAGGTTCAAGGTAAGAGGCTTCAATATTAGCAGCAACAGTTCCACCTTCTCAGATGTTCCATCTTCCCCTTCTTAGCATTATATAGTAAGAAAAAATTGGAAAACACTGGAGGCTTACAAATGGAAGATAGCAATCACTGAGCACCCAACCCACAGAAAATCCTGCAAATGAGTCTAAGCAATTGTATAAGAAATGTTTCACATGGAAGCACTCAAAGGTGATGCCATCACAATCAATGAACCAAAAGCACACACTGGATAAAGTGCACATCGAGATTTGCAGCAGTGTATTTGACTATTGTGTTTTCATTTTCTTTGTACAGAGAGCTCTGCAGAGCACTTCTTATCAGATTCTAGGCATTATGATGCCTGTAAAGAAACAAAAGAAGACAGAGAGTTTCTGCCAACCTTGGCCAGAGATCTGAAAAAAACTGTTTTCCTGTGACCCTTTGGCTGATTATACTAGAAACCTTACTATTGAAAAGTACGTCTTGCTTGCCTCTGTATGTCATAGGTGCGCCATATCAATAATCAGAAATGGATTTTACTCAGTTAAATCTGTGATTCTTAGCAGTTGACAACAGGCCAGTAAAACAAGAAATCAAACTAAAATTGCAAACAATAACAACAATGTACCAATTAAAATAAATAAGCAATAAATACATTCAACTGTACTAATGCCAACTTGACAATCAAGCAACATTAGCGGTCGGGTATTTCATGGGTAAACTGTTTGGGCAGCTTTGTGAAAAGACAACAGGATCTGTGCTAACTCAGCCAGGGGCTAAAGATTATTCTACAAAACAAAGACTGCCCCATTCATGTCTGGGTTCCATGTAGTATCTTCAACCAAGATGAACATACTAGACAGGACAGTCCTACCTAGAAAAGATTGTCTTGCAGGTACCTACATGTAAACCAAACCTTGTAAGGCTTTCAAAGTCAAAACTAACATTTTGAGTGCTATCTGGAAAGTTACTGGAATTCAGTGCCTACTTATTAGATGCTACATGGCTGTGGTGATTCTCACCTATACCATAGTAGGAACCACCTCCTGTACCAATGAGATATCTGTGTCGTCTTCAATGCATGTTACAGTAATCTGATCTGATAGTAATGAGAACAAGAGGACTGTTGTCAGAGCCTGCCACTCCAGGTAACACCGTAAGTCGCACACCATCCAAAGTTGTTCAAAGTGCGCCCTGAAACTTAGCTCCCCTCAAATTTAGCCCTTACCTGCAAATGTAACAGAAGCCATGAGTCCAGGAAAACATTCAAGTTAAGAGCTGTTTCTTCAGCCAAAGATAAAAGCAGAGCAGACACAGAGCCTGATAAGTTCTGCACAATGCTGTCTTGATTCTATTAGGGTTCAATTCCAGCTTGTTTCCAGACCCCACAACCACTTGGGCCCAGGCTACCATAGAGTCCCTGGCCTGGCCTGGAATTATCAGCATGCTCCCCTGAAACTGACAGAGCTTATTTAGATGTTAACAAGAAGGGGGAAGAGGACCCCACAGTAGGCAGCACATTGGGATGACCTATCTGTTCCTTTAGGATTCATTTGCACTACCCTGCTCCTTTAGGAGGGAGAAGAAACACCATAATCCTGAATCTTATAAGCAATCCAGAATGATATTAATGTCAATGGATGCTGCTGAAAAGTCAAGCAAGATAAAAAAAAATTATATTCCCTACATCCAGGAAAGCCATCCATCCGAGCAACGAATACTATTTTCTCCTGTGGCCAGGCCTAAATCCGAGTGAAATAAACCCTGTACCGTAGGAACTTGGTATTTGGTGACTGTTGGACTGACTCTCCAAACTTCATTTCTCTTCTCACCAAACACTGCTAGCTGGCAGGAAAACTTTTATCAATTATTACCTTAAATATGGTTAACCTAGGGCAAAGACAAGTTCTGACAAACGGCTACACCCCCAAGTTTAGCTATTTGTCAAAACCTGGCCCATTATTCAGAAAGCTGATCTATCACCACTGGTCAGAACCAGCCTGGTAAAGGTGCCTGGGATCCTCAGATGGAGAAGGCTGTTTCATCAGGCAATGAGAAGGGTTTGTTCAGTCTAGTGAGAGATCTTCCCACTTCACCATGAAACTGCTCTCCCTGCATCATTCAGCTATTTTTTTAAGAGCTATTTTTAAACACAGGTTTACCATTCTTCTGGAAGAGCATGAAACCCATGTTGAAAAAAAAAACTAGCAGGCCCTGGGGATACCGAAATGGAAATATCTTCTGTGCCTATCTCTTGTTTTTCAGGTTGGCTGATAAGAGCTGGAGCCAGCTCTTTACCCACCAAATTGTCAAAACACACACACACACACACACAGAGAGAGAGAGAGAGAGAGAGAGAGAGAGAGAGAGAGAGATAAATAGATAAAGAGAGAGAGAAAGAGAGGGAGGGAGGGAGGGAGGGAGGGAGGGAGGGAGAGGGAGAGAGAGGGGGGGGATCCATGCAAGTGGACAGATCACTATAGCTCTTGTGGGAGAAAATTGCTGAACAGACATGCAGGTGAGGAGGCATGCCAACACAGCATCCTAAAATGCAACAGGAGCTGGGCAGATCCCACACGACAACCATGCCATCACCAGCATTCTTGATGAAGCCTTGTAGGTCATTTTCCCAAAAAGACTTGTATTGGGAGAAGAGGGTGAACATTACTTCAAAACTGAAATAGTTAAAGCTTTCTGCTGCAAACTGGATATGAAACAAAGGTCATGTCCTTTAAAAATGGTTAACTGAGTGTCTTTGGGCCACAGCTGGTGGATGTCTGATAAACCCACTGACTAAAAGCCATTTGCCCCATAGTGATTATAGCGACTTCTAGCATCATCAGCTATCACAGAGACGATAACAAAGCCTCTTTACTGTAATGTGAATGCAACTATTAAATTCCCTAGTGATAATCCCACCAAGAAAAGAAAGGCAGGCTTAATAGAAATAAAAATTAGAGAAGGCATCCAAATAACAGGAGCTTCAGAAAAGAAATAACATATTATCAACAAAATAGCAGAGTCGCTGACATAATTTTTCTTGCAAAGTAAAATGCACCTCACCCACAGCTCTGGTAATTCTCAGCAGAGAAGAAATTCCTGAAAATGGATGAATATCGCTTAGGAGAGGGGGAGGGCCAGAGACAGCACAATGGTCTTTGTCAACAAAGAGTATTACTAAGTTATTGGTTTTTTCCATCTACAGAAAAAATTGCCTCAAGGAGTTTTGGATAAGAAACTGTGATCAATTGATACATATAAGCTAGGGTATATGTGGTCTTCAAGAGCTTATTATATTACGATTTCCAGCATTGTTTCTTCTGCTGCTTACAACTGCCAGGTATTATTCAGATAGAGCCAAAACTGTGTTTCTCAGACTTTATGCCATTATGGACCAAGAAAGATTTCAACAATGTGAACACCAACTATCCCTTTATCTTTGTCTTCACATTTTTTTTCAGTGAATATGATATTAGGTATAGTTGCATCAGGGAATGTCTTCTCATACCCTCCATTTTAAAAAGAAATTCTATACCAACTATAATCCCAAATTAAGAATTTATATACCATTAAAAATATTTTATGTACAATATGCCATGCTAAAAATTCTTAAGATAAATATGCTGGTAAAGAATGCTCTTCAGTAGAAATCTCTGAAGAATGATGGGCAAGATGATTCTCATTTAATAAAATCCCAATTTTAGCAATAGCAATAGCATTTTGGCTTATATACCACCCCAAAGTACTTTACAGCACTCTCTGGGAGGTTTATAATGTAAGCATTATTTGCATATCGCTCCCAAAAATCTGTGTCCTCATTTTACCAACCTTGGAAGGATGGGTCAACCTTGAATCCCATCAGGCTCAAACTCCAAGCTATGGACAGAGTTTGGCTGCAATACTGCATTTTTCAAACACTATGCCACCAAAGCTTTTAGATATTCTTAATCTAAAATAATGAATCATTATTCATCATCACATTTCTTAGTTACGTGTGTCTCTTTTGAGGCTGCTTGTCTGAGATCATTGCCCTACTTAAGACAATACCTGTAAACTCATAGTCAATGGTATTCAAGAGCTGTTGACTTCTGTCATTTTCTGAATTTAAATACATTGCTATTTGCACATTTTTCCTATGTTCATGAAGCAGTTTTCAGCCACTGATCCATTTCACAAACAGCTGATCTATGTTGAAGAGGGAGAAGCTGGGATTGAGGTGGCAAAAGGACTCTGATCTCACCAACTGACTGGTGGTGAAAATTGAAAATAGGGGCTGAGGCAGTGAATGGGTTGCAGTCAATGGATTGGCAATGAAAGGGAGAAGGGGACATGCTAGACATCCATGGATCACCAATGGTCTGAAGATCACTCTGAAAATCACTGATCTTGAAAGCCTGTAGCTAATGCCTGGTCTAATGAGTGGGAAGATTCTCAGGAACTATGAGTAACAGCTCTTACTCTGGTTGATGGAGGAGTTTTCTTTCTCCCGTGGATTTTCCTGTGGATTCTATCTATTTTTAAAACTACAGCAATTTGAGATTCAGTGTCTTGTGAAAAACAAGCCATTACATATTGAGCTTTCCCTTGCAGGCCTGCATTTTCCTTTGCACTGGGAAATCAATCAATCAACCAATCAATCCTAATGCGGGGAAGAGTCTGAGGCCTGATTTCTCCAGTCAGATAGTAAGGTGTCAGCTTGTTCTAATTATTTGTGTTACTTTCCATGGTAGGGAAGCCCAGGGGAAGCATAGAAATGTTTTGCATCCCTGTTGCAATCAGCTACAGCCTGGTACGGATACATAAAGGATAAGCCAGCTTGGCATAGTGATTAAGATACCAGGTTGAAAATTGTGAGTTTTAGTCCCATCTTAGGCACAAAACCTGACCCAGTCATTCTCTCAGCCCTAGAAAGCAGCAAGGATAAGCCACCTCAAACTTGCCAAGAAAATTGAGAGACTAGTCCAGGCAGTTGCCAGGCGTCAACACTCACTTGAAGTTACAAAGAAAGTAAAAAAAACAAAAACATAGAGTAACCTGAGCCTTTTCATTGTTTCTGTGTTCTGAATAGAGGGAGGAGGAAACACAGATAAGCTGGACGATTCCAGGGGACTAGCAAAGCAAAAGCAGTAACAATTGGCCACCCTTCCCTTCAACAAAATTAGTTTTAAATAAACTTGACTTGATATGGAAATGCAGGTAGTCCTCAACCTACAACCACAACTGAACCCAAAATTTCTGTTGCTAAGTGAGACAGTTAAGTGAATCTTGCCCCATTTTATGACCTTTCTTGCCACAGTTGTTAATTGAATCACTGCAGCTGTTAAGTTAGTAATATGGTTGTTAAGTGAATCTGGCTTCCCTATTAACTTTGCTTATTAGAAGGTCACAAAAGGTCATCACATGACCCCAGGACACTGCAACCGTCATAAATATGAACCAGTTGCCAGGATTTTTGATCACATGACCATGGGGATGCTACAATGGTCATAAAGGTGAAAAACAGTCATAAATCATTTTTTCAGTGCCTTTGTAAGTTCAAACAATCACTAAATGAATAGTTGTAAGTCAAGGACCACCTGTAGAAGCCACCAAATAATTAATTGAAGTTGCTCCATTTTAATTATGAAAAGGCTTTTTTGTGGTACTAAGCCTGGCACGTATATATGTCAGCAATTTCATTTTCTTTTTATTTTATCATTCAAAATAGCCTTCTACTTTATGTTATCACAAATCAGTGGTCCGAACTTAAAGTACTTCCAAATGAGAACTCCACAACATTTTGAAAGCAGCTTTGGACCTCTGTAATCCCATACTTGTCAGCTAATTTCATCAAGTAAACTAATTTATTTCTCACTCAGTCGCAGTATATCTGAAACTTTTTTTTCCTGAAAAATTGTGGCTCTATAATATTTGCAAGATGTCTGTTTCTCAATGTTTACAAACTGCTGCCTCATCGTATTTGACTTTTTTTTCAACTCCCCCCTTACAAGAGCCACTTAGATTTTTTTTATTTCATTTTATTATTTATTTTGTTTTATTATTTTATTTTATTTTGCATATGACTAGACAAATTCATGGAATGTGAAGTAAGGGAAGAGATTGGGGAGAGGGCACAGAGAATTTTTTTTTTTTTATGGAGTGAGAGTCAAGAAAGTTTTCTTGCCACAGAGCTCAGTGATGTCTCAAAGGTAGAATAGTATTTTTTTGTTTTGTTTTTTGTTCTAGGTTTGCTAACAATTTGCGATCATCTTTGAAGAGCCAGGGAGTGGAAATGTTAGCAAAGCGGAAGAGTTTTAATTCATGCTATACTTTATTTTCTTACAGTTGAAGTATTACATTTTCCAGAAGGACCATAATTAAATTAGATTGCACTGTGAGGGAGTGGATTGCTTTTTCTTTTTTTGATAAGAGGGCAATCATTGCCAAAGTCCCTGTCTTTATTTTGATAATTAAATCAATCCAAAAAGAAGATAATATACAGCGAGTCAATCATTACCTCAGTCACATAGCTCAATCCATTTCGAATGTACTTTTTCAGCAAAAGAAAAACAGCTATTCTAGGAACTTGCCTATTTCCACAGTTTTCTTGATCTTCCACCTTGGTCTTCTTCTATCTTTCCAATGGATGCAAACATGTCATTGCTGACCAAGAACCTGAGATTTCCTCAACAGGCTCAGCCCACAAAAGAGACATTGTAAAACGACAACATCAGCAGTGGTTTTTCAATCACAGCAACAATCAGGAAGTCGGCATTTTTCCTTTGTCTACCACAGAGCCAGCTGTGCTTAGAGTTGGTACAGATTAATAGACAGGGATATAAATAATGAAACATGAAATCATGTAACAAGATCCTCAGCAACAAGCACAATATCCTTTCCAAAATGATCCACCGCCAACTCACACCTACGAAATATAGCTAGTAATCCCTACAAGGCAGTAAAAAGAAATGTTGGAAGGATGTAGGTCAAGGTCTTTATCTTTAACGGTGACATTACAGTGAATATGTTATCTTCCATGTGTTGAACTGCAATTTCCAGTATCTTTGATCTTTGAATCAGCCTATATCTGTAGCTCTGACTGCTGAGACCTAGGATTTAATAAGATCTGGAATGGCAAATCCCATTGCTAACATGACACTTAACCAGCACCTGAAACTTGATCTGAATTAACACAAGAACTTTGGCATGGCTTGCTTGGTGTTCACTTTGAGTATGAAATGAAGCCAGTCAACAGAAGATATGCAACAAATCTTAGTTAAGTAAACCATAGCTTAGTACAGTATAGAATGCAGGTTCCTCATTTGTTAGCTTTCCCACAACTACTGCAACCCTCTCTACCATATACTGTTTCCACATTTTAGCAAGGAAGCAGGAATTGTCAAAAATGAACTCCCAACCTTTAAAGTTTAAAGGCAAATATTTCTTTTTGCAAAAACCATCGGTGGATAAAATTCTATATATCTTGCACCAGATGTGTTCCTTAACAATAAGTAACTTCATAACCAAGGCCAGTCTGTGATTGCAATAATGTTATATCCCATCCCTTACTTCTGAACAGACGGGGAGGGAAGGGGGGGAGTGGAAGCAAGAGAAAGAAAAGCACTCAGTGACAAATATGAAGGCGATGATTTAGTTCCCAGTTCAGTCTTTGGTGTCTCCAGATTATTTATTCATTTGTTGGATTTATATTCTGCCTTTATCCTGATTATAAAAAATCCCTGAAGCTGTAAGGTTCTGGCCACATTGGTCAGAAGTGAACTAGCTGAAGAATTCATATATCTAAGTAAACAAACAATCTCTACTTGAAATCTCCATAATTCACCACCCATTATGGATGCAATACAATACTATACAGAGAGGCTTGGACTACCACAGAATTCCTGACCAAATACATTTCAAGTAATTTTTAGTAAAACAAGCAACCTAGAGTAAACTCAGCTCAGTAGAGCATATGACTGGCTGACTATTGTAAGAACCAGCAATGTACACAATCAATGGTAATACTGTAATCCAATACAATGTCACACCAGCCAGTATTCAGCACACCAGTACAAGATCCTTATTCGCCAAATGATTTTTATCAAAGCCACAAGATGGAAAGTTCCCAAAACTCCTAATAAAGTTTACTGTGGGATGTGATGATGTGAAGCCTCAATCATGATCACTTTATGTACTGAAGCACAAAAATGAATTTAAGTGTTTTTCAAACTATCAACATTAATCACAGCTATTCATAACGGGCAGGATTCTTATTTCAGTGGGAATTCTTTACTATGTAAAGCAGTGAAATAGAATAAGTTCAACTTCAAAGCTTGATTGCAATGCCTGAAGCAGGAATTTTGCAAATTTGGGGCCCAGACCAGAGAATTTTGTCTTACTGTGTATTTGTAATATGTACAAACATATGTAGTCTTCAAGAAAAGGAGTATTAGGCAGGCCTATGAAGTTTCCAAATTAGCTATCATCCAGATTAGATAAAAACTAAGGGCCAAGGCTTTTGTTTTTCCTTTTTTGCCACTCTATTTTTTGCTCCAGCAGTAAATCACAGCTGGATTACAGACAGTCCATATTAAATCAGAAGTCATGATATAGGATTCCAAAAGAAAGTCAGTCCAAAAGACTTTTTTGTCCAAGAGGCAAGACCAAAGTCCAAACCACAATCAAGAAAACAAAAAGATATCAGAACTCAGTAAAACTGCTGCTCAAACAGGAAGTTGTCTCTATTGTTCCTCTCTAGAAGGATCCAATGCTGGAGATATTCAAAAATCACAGCAGCTCCTAATATTTAGGATCCATCAATTGAAAATTCATTTTTGGATACACTCCAAGCTTGCTAGTTCACAGGGCCATCCTCTTTTCTATAACATTTACCACATTTTTTTATGTCTCAGTGTTTCTCTCCAGTAAACATAATTATACTTTCCAAAGGATGGCACAGTGTGATTTCATAATTAACCACTTGATAATTTGAGCTTCAGAAAGACCTGGAAACTTTTAAAGAAAACCACTCTATCTAATTAATAAATAGTAAAGTTCTGAACTGCACTTTCTGAAGGACTGAAACATCAATACACAAAACCTACTCACTGATATTTGCATGAAGAGGTGGTCCAATATACACAGGTGCAGACTTTTGCTATGAAATTTTTTTAGTTGTTTTTGGATATTATTCCAATATTTTACCAGGTACTAGTACATGTTTATTCATATGAATAATTAAAAATAGTAACAGGACTCACAGCACTTTTGAGAGTTCAAAATAATATTTTACACATTATCTCTGAACTGGTTTTAAATGATCAGATTCTTGTTTATGTTTTAAATATGATTCCGTACTTTACTTGAATGTTAAGCATACTACAGTCTCTATATACAGGGAGCATTGGGTATCACTTAAAATACATTTAAAACTCAAGATAATCCCATTCCACTTCAACTGCATGGCTCGTCCAGTTCATGTGGGTACTTCTGATGCCAGTGACCTATTCCATTCCCCCTTACTTTGTGGGTCATTGAAATATGAAACATCATGTGAAATGAGCTACCTATGAAATCAAACTTCCATACAAACTGATCCAGATGGGGAGGAAGCAATCATTTTATATCAAAGTTTATAAATCTATTTGCTAACATTTATAAATTCACTATCCAAAGTATGTTTCATTAGACCTTTGAGAGACTTTCCAAATGAGTGGGATTGCAACACGCAGAATTCCCACTCAAATGGCCAAAGATGAAAAGGGACTGTGCCTTTGCTATAGTGGCGCACAGATTCTGAAGAAGCCACCCAATCAATGCTGACAATCTATTTTTTTTAAGCAGATTTTTGTCTAGACATTTGAAACTAATTTATTAAGCTGGTTGATGTGTGCTGAATATTTGATGTGTTTGCTGCCTTTAATTGCTATAGTTCAGTGATGGCGAACCTTTTAGAGACCGAGTCCCCAAACTGCAACCCAAAACCCACTTAAGCATCTGTGGGTGCTAGGTGGGTGTGGCCCATTGGCTGGGCATGGCCCATTGGCTGGGCGTGGCTGCAGTGGTAACGCCAGACTGGGTGGGACTAAAAAGTTCAATCAATCAATTCCAACTTTGCAAGATCTTTTTTTTTCCCACGAGAAGTTGAAATTGACTGAACTTTTTTTTTTTTGCACACGGCGATAGAGGCCTAAAGCAAAAAAATGTTTATAAAACCCAGCTGAAGGCCTAGGATTGGGGTGACAGTGCGTGTGCCCACAGAGAGTGCTCTGAGTGCCGCCTCTGGCACCCGTGCCATAGGTTCGCCACCACTACTATAGTTGATGCTTTCTTTTAACCAAACAGCACACTAGGGTTTTAAAACATGTTTTAAAGACTGCCTTGTGCCTGTGAAATGAAGATGATACAAATATTTTAATGATATTAATCAGTGTGATATGGCAGTGCTTTTGTCGCTATGATAACATCTAGCTTGCCACTGATAACTTAGCAAATACATGAGTGAAGATGCAGTTCAGTCTTTGATCCATACTTCCATGCCTTGATTCAAGCTGATTTCAGAAAATTCCCTGGGCTCTCCTACTTCAATTATTGAGAATAGCAGGGGATTCCTCCCTACTGGCCTCCTTCCCCTCTTTACTAGATCTCTGGAGGAAGGTAGAATCACGCAAGAGCAACATCTGGCTGGTTATCCCAGCCAATGATAGGATCTTGAGCAAGCCAAACATTACTGATTTATGCTAGTCTGAAAGTATTAGCAAGTTTAGCACAGACATGACAGCCACCATTGTACAAATCTGGTAAAAGCCCTCATCATAAGATCTCTTTTCTCTCTCTTATGTCCAGATCTGCAACTATCGTAACTGGGAAAACAAAACATCTGGAATTGCCTAAGCTGACATCAAGTAACCATGCAAAACTGTATTATCTATAGCTACTCCAGAAAACTGTGGAACACCCTTCCCCTTGAGGTTTACTGAGTTCAATCCTGAGCAATTTCCAGAAATACTATTTGAACAGATGATGACATTTGCGGATAAGCTGAACTGAAGTCTGTACAAGGTGCCTTCCAACCTCTACATATTATGCTTTATGGGATTGAAGGCCAATATTTCTGGAGAAGAAATATTGAGAATAAAGAGAATAAGGATAAGAGTGGAGGTGAATGACTGAGCCACTGTTCTATCACCAAGATGAAGCCTTCCTATTCTAGCCCTGCATCAGAACAGTTATTCAGAATCCATAAAAAGCAGCACAGACCACAGACGGGGCCAAAGAAGAGCTGAAGAAGCAGGGAGTCTGGAAAAGATGGTTTGGGGATCTGGAAAAGCAGCCAGCCAAAAATCACCAACGAGCAGTAGGAATTCAAGAAGTGAAGACTCAATATCATAAACAAAATATTCTGATATAAGCCTCTGGGCTTTAGTTATCAAAGACTTTACTGGATTGCTGTATCATGATCTGAGAGTAGTTATTATTGTGCTAGAAGTCTCTGGGAGTAGGATATGTAAAGGAAAAGAGGGATGAGAACATTGTATATCTTAACAAAGAAAGAAATTAACATTTTTTAAATCCATTACTGAAGTTCCAGTTAATTGCAGGAAGTGGCAGGGTAAATGTAATAGATGGCTGCTGCCTTTATTTTGCTAATGAGATTCATGGACAAGTGCTCAGTGCTGGAACCAGTATATTGGGCTAAACAGGGACCAAGTCATCATTTCAAGACTCGGATAAATCACATGTTTCCAATGCTGCTAAGTGACACCTGACAGTTAATAGTCACCTCCACAGACTCTAAGCAAGGTCTTACTTTCAACAACTACCTGACACCCAAAAGCTTCTCACAGCACAAAACTATTTTTCAATATCTATAAATTATAAACAACATTCATGTGAGTCTTTCTTTCAGCAAAATTCACATTACAATTTAAACAAGCAATCCTTTTGCACACTTCAGTGTAGCTTCTTTGGACCCAGGGACAAAGTCACATCAACATTCCTTCTGCATGAAAACCCCAGGGCAAAGGCAGAGCAATAAACACATTCTACTGCATTTGTCAACAGCTTTATCTATACCTCCAACAAATCCCATTATTTAGATCAGCCTTCATCTGGTCTCCCTCAAGTATGTCAGCAAAAACTTCTTTTAAGAAAGAGGAAGGAGAAAGAGAAGGGGGTGTAGTATTGTATTTTCATTCATAATTGTTTACGCTGTTTGCAAGCCACTTCGGGAAAACTATTATCCTGAAAGCTGGGATATAAGAATATAATAACTATAATAAACAAATTCTCTTCCTAGCCACATATCTTTGCTGGTTTGGGATTATGCAAATTGTAGTCTAACATATCTAAGAGGTACTTGATGGGAGAAAGTTTCTGTACCAGCCATATAATAAACATTGAGTACCTAATTTTGCAAATATGTGTGTGTGTATGTGTGTGTGTGTGTGTGTATGTAATTTAAAATGGGCAAATGTATCAGCATTAAATATCATTTAGTTGTCCTAACCACTGAAACAGCTGACCAGACTATCCATCAGCTATCATTCCTTTTTTTTAAGTTCTGAAAATAAGACAATATTTCAATATTCAAGATATGTCCATGAAAGCTACTTTCCTTTTTGTCAAGTTGTGAGAGACCCAGTAAAAAGAAGAATTCACTTCCAATAGGAAAGGATTTTTCACTGGCTATTTACCTGGAGGAGAATCTTACCTCACCACAAGAACTATGCAAAGGACAGCCACCAGTCTGAAAAGCAATGCACAGCAGTGCCCAACTTCACTTAATTCCCTGCTCCACCCAATTCAAGAGACCTCTACAAACTATGACCCTCTTTACTTCCTGATGCTAGAAGCAAATGTTATTCATCTCCAAGCACAACAATGTTGAAAAATAAACTCTAGTTCTTGTCAGATCTGTTAAGAATGCAGATACAGATCAGTGCATCTAATTGATTGATCATATTGCTAGACTATAATAGAAAATAGGTCTTTCTTTTTCAGGAAGAGAAACATTTCTTACCCAAGAACTTCCTGGTATACAGTTCCTCTTAAGTCTAGAAAGGCTGGCATAGGGAATCTACTACGAGTCTCTACAGAGAAGACCCATATTTTTGTGATAACTGCAGGGACCCGAGCTGCCAAATCTATGTAAATTCAAGGACTAGGATTTTTCTTGGTCGCTTTTCTTTACCCCGCCCTTCAGATGCAGAAAGATGCAGTCTGTCCACCTCGCGAATAGCATTCAGTTCCAGGAGCAGAAGCTCTCTCTGACTTAAAATTATTATAGTATACCAAGAATATTCAGCTTTATAAGAGAGGTGTGAAATCGCCCGTTCTTGTTTACAGCTCGCAAAAGAAAGAAAGAAAGAAAGAAAGAAAGAAAGAAAGAAAGAAAGAAAGAAAGAAAGAAAGAAAGAAAGAAAGAAAGAAAGAAAGAAAGAAAGAAAGAAAGAAAGCCTGGCAGTTTATTCTTCTGACATGATTCAAGAGCAGCTTCATCGTCTTAGTTCCTCCTTTTTTTTGCAACGGTTTCCTACCTTCGTGACGGTCATGCAGGCTGGATTTTTTTTTAAAAAAAAAATGTTTTATGTCAGGTGCCCGTCTGGTACCAGGAGCGTCTTTCTGCAGCAAAGATCTCAGATCCTGTCTGCCCCACACCTTCGCCTACGCTTTCCCTACCCTCTCCCCTTACAGGTGTCGCCGCGCGCTCAAAGAATCCCGTTCATTCATTATACCGCGTCCAGCGTTGCAGCTTCGTATGCAAAGCATCGCAAGACGCCCGTTTAAAATAAAAAATAAATAAATCACGGAAGAATCTTTTTTTAGTTATTATCTCCCACCCGCTTCATTTAAAAAAAAAAAAGACAGCCTGTTCTAATATTAAAGATCCGCCCGCTTGCAGCAAGCACGCTCGACAGGCAAGGCGCACGCTTGCGAAGTCACTGCAGAACGCGCACACACACACAAACAGGCGCGCGGGCGCGAGCTGGGAGTTAGAGGGAAAGCGAGGGGCGGAGCCGCAGGAGAAAGGAACCAAAGGCTACTAGTCACCCCTCCCCTCTTTTGTGCACGAGCGAGACGCTCTGAGGGAGCGGGCGGGGGCGTTGCGGCCCAGGGAGGGGGGAGCAACTTGGGGAGACCTTCAGCCCTTTGCAGGGAATGCGGGCTTCTCGTTCAGAAATACATTTAAAAACAAATTTTGCGGCTAATAGTGACCCGCATTCACACGCGCGCGATTTAGAAATAAGAGACGCAGAACGTTTTGCAGTTTCCGAACTCAGTACTGCACAGTCCTTTCCTGTTGACTTCATAGGCATCGCTGGGCGGTTCTCCTGGCCCCACTATGTTGCTTGCTTTGCAGAGCTTGTTTTTTTTTTAAAAAAAAAAAACGCCCAAAATTTCCTTGTGGTCTCCCATCGAAGTGCTAATCAGGCCTGCATTCTCCTTTTTTTTCTGATCTTGCACAAGGACATTGGTTCAATATTTCTGGATTGCATAATCCATGCAATCCCAATCTGCCACTGTAGGTTGTCCATCCCACATTTTGAATTTTCTCCGGGTATAGGCTATGTCTTTCCCAGCCATAAGAACTAGGAGTTTCCTTATATGCTGTTTCGTGATTGCGAAGAATTTTAGTTAAATGCAAAACTGGCCAGTGCCAGGCTCTATTGCTGCTTAAGAACATTAATCAACTTTTATTATATTCTGAATGGAAGAATTTGTGGACCTCCATTGAATGGAAACTCTACCATTACCATCACCTCCAAAGCTGGGCGGAATTATACAGGCACACATGCTTGTAAGTGTACATAGGCATCTCCATTTTTAATAAGGACTCCTGCCCTGGACTTGGGGTTGGACTAGAAGATCTCCAATGTCCCATCCAGGCCTGATTCTATCATTGTTTTAAACATCTCCCTCCCCATTGCCCTGCTGATCATACCTCCCTAATTAACCCAGATTATCGTTAAATGGAATTTAGCATTTGTTGGGGACTAGATAGGTGGATGGGTGGAATCAGGATCTTCCATGTTTTACTTCTCTTTTAGCCCTCTGCCTATTAATTTTTTAATAACTGGAGTTTTACTTCTTTATTTTCTTCATTTCCTCTGTGACATATCTGGATGTTTGAAACTGGCATGCACCAGCTAAGCTATTCATTTGACATAGTTTTGCAGTTGAAAAGATGGATGTTTCATTTTTTATTTCAGGCCCTGCCCAGAAATTATACTGGAAAAATCCCAAGCCAGGAAAGCCGTTGTGAACTGGGCATCCACCTGAACCAAAGAAAGCTGAAACATACAGCAACAGTGTTAGTGTGCAAGAATAGCATTTCCCCCCAAATTATTATCCTTCAAATGATTGTACAGTATTCAGCTGGTTGCAAGCAGCTCATTTCTGAAGGGCACCTACCTTTAATTCCTAAAGCTGTTTGAAACCATTTTTAATCCCTTGATCATGTCATCATATTAAGTGATGTTTTTTCAATATATGTAGGCAAATCTAAATTGGTTGTGGATGTGATGTCCTGATTTTCATCCCTGTTTACCACACCATCCAGTCCTTCCTTGTTGCATTTTTAAGATTGATTTTTTAAAAGTCCATAACCCTTTTAAAATGTCAATTTGTTCAATTAACTGTTATCACTGAGATAAGCTCACTTAGAAAATTACAGCCTTGCATCCCAGATTATTTTAAGCTGTTCTTACTTTTTTTTGCTTACTACAAAAAATAAACACTTTAAATAATATTTTAGTAATATGAATATTAAATTTTTTAGGTTCTCATGCTAGCAACCAGTTAAGGGAGAAAAAAAACTAATGAAAGCATCATTGGCCATCTTTCCAAAAACTTTATAAATGCTTTATAAATATATATCCATTTGATTTATAATTAATATTACCACTTTGAACTGCCTATATTTTATTTTAGAGAAGTGAATCCCCAAACTCACTAGCTTATTGACCCCTTCATGAAGTTTCATGTTGTTCATTGACCCGCAAACATTTATTAATATGAAAATAATTATTAAGTACTACTTTACCTAATAGTACTATGAAGGAGGAGGAGGAGGAGGAGGAGGAGGAGGAGGAGGAGAAGAAGAAGAAGAAGAAGAAGAAGAAGAAGAAGAAGAAAAGAAAGAAGAAGAAGAAGAAGAAGAAGAAGAAGAAGAAGAAGAAGAAGAAGAAGAAGAAGAAGAAGAAGAAGAAGAAGAAGAAGAAGAAGAAGAAGAAGAAGAAGAATTAGAAGAAGAAGAAACAATAATGGATACTCCCATTTATCCTTGGGGGTCAATATTGAGCACTTTGTGTAACTCTGTTTTAGATAATGTCCTTCAGGTTCCCATATAATTAATCTTTTGGCATTTATGCCAAGTAATGAGACAAATAAGTAGAGAAATGTATTTCAATCTAGTTTATATCCACAATAGTGTCAATACCTTTAAATATCTTAGTCTTGTAAGCCATCCTTGCTTCCACTATGTCTGTACACCAATTCATACATGGTCTTTTTTCTTCCATCTTCTTGCCTCTATTTGAAGAGCTCAGTTTTATTCACATTTTGAGATTCTCAGGCTTCCCTTTCCTCCCCGCCCCCCACTTTCTCTCTTCTTCCATGTATTTGTCCTGCAATTTGATCCCATTCAATTCCAGGTAGAAACACCTGGACATATTTTTTCAGCCCAGGAGCAACCTTTTATCAGGGGCAATTTTCATAAACATATTGAGACTTCATAAATGAAAACAACAAATTGCAAACATATTTGATACCCTACCTAGTTGTTACTGTTGCTGTTTTATAAAAGTTCCATTTTGCAAAAGAAACTGCTCAGATAACTAAAATATAAATAAATAAAAATGCTGATCATACTTCTTCCTCATCTGCTTCTAAACTTTCTTGGCATTCTGGATCCCATATCCCCTATGCCTTAATATCTTTATTTCCTGGTCAACTGGCAAGAGAGTGTAAGAGAATTGTTTTGCTTGTCATTATACAGATATTTCACTGTAAAAATACAATAGTAATCTCCTGTTAGGGAAGTGGGCTACCAGTGTGTAGATTCAGTGCAGAAATAAAAAAAAAACTGGATTGTCCTTCTCACACAAAGGGACTTCACAGGTTCCCCTACCTTTAAAAAAAAAACCGGAAATATATTACCTCTATCACTAAGAAATATCTTGAAAAAATGGGCACTGTTACTCATTTCTTCATAAAGAAAATGTATCAGATACCATCATGAAGAATTCTTGGTAAAGTTTACACAATGGTTTATATTTAAATAGAGATTTCCTACAGGTCAAATGGGTATACTAAAGTGATTCCTTAAATACATTTATTGCTGCTTCAAACTTATCAGTGATAAAGTCCAAATGATATGACCATTTATCAGAAGCAGGACAAAAAGTCAAGGCTGGAGTAAGCTCATATCATGAAACTTTAGTCACAATTCACATGTAACTTGCCCATTTAGAGGTCCTCAAATGGTAGATTCAAAACAGTTCTGGCTGCATTGTTCACACCGTTCTTTTCCACTCTCTATTTCAACACTAAATGGTATTTAGTGCTGTAGTGTAAAACAGCTTTATCCAAAAAAAGTAAATTCCTCAAATCGGAGACAAAGAAGAACTAGTGTGATCCATTTGGGAACAGCAAACTGGTATAAGTGTTAGGGTGGATAAAGATGTGAACAGATACGGTAACTACTGGTGAAATCACACATCAGTGAAAACTCCGTTTATTTGGTTCATCTCTTCTCAGGCATATTGCTATAATATTGAAATCATATTGCACCTCATTTGATTGCTCTAAAGCAGCGGTTCTCAACCTGTAGGTCGCGACCCCATTTGGGGTCGAATGACCATTTCACAGGGGTCGCCAAACAACGCAGTCCACCATTTTTTCCCCTTTTCCTTAGCTGTGCTACTCCCTTTTATTCTATTGGCTTTTGAAAGCCAATAGAATAGACTCTCTTGAATAGTCCAAGCTGTCTCTGCCCTGCTGAGCCTGCCAAAAGTCCCATTCTGCAAAAGGTGCTGCAAGTTGTCTGCAGCGAAGACGAGCTGTCTGGAAGCTTCCACCCCTCCCTGCTGAGCAACTACTAAAAATGTAAGTAAAAGAGGGCCAGGGGTGGGAGGTGGAAGGCCGGCAGGCGCAGGGAGGGTTGCTGGCGCGCGTGGGGCCCGGCGGGTGCCTTACCTCCCTTGGGCTGGGCCAGCTGGTGGCCCAGCCTGTGGTTGGCCTGCTCCATCTCTGCCGTTTGCCAGCTACGCCTCGGCCGGCGCAGGGGGCGGCACCACGCATGAGCAGTGCTCCTGGGCAGGGAAAGTCCTCAACTTACAACCGGTTGGGTAGTCCTCGACTTATGACCAGTTGGGGGTTGCAACATTAAAAAGGTTGAGAACCACTGCTCTAAAGATTATGGTTTAACGTATGTGAGAACACAACTAAGACTAGGCAACATAGTACCCTCTAAAATAGTTTGAACCACAACCTTGGGCTGAACTGAGTCATAGTCTTCAGTTTTAGGAAAAACACATGGAACTATTAAATAATGTTGCAAACGGTTGAAATAAACACTTCAACAAAGCCAGTGGTTGAAAGGTTTTTAAAATTATTTGCCTCTTTGGTTGATCTGAAACCTCTAATACAGGGGTAGTCAACCTTGGCTCTTTTATGACTCGTGGACTTCAATTCCCAGAATTCCTGAGCCAGCTGGCTCAGGAATTCTGGGAGTTGAAGTCCACGAGTCATAAAAGAGCCAAGGTTGACTACCCCTGCTCTAATACCTGTCTCAATGCCTTCATCTTCTGGGTCAGTAAAATAAGTCCCTAGTTTGGGAGCAAGTTTAACCAGGGCTGGTAACATGCCCTCACTAAATGCAATCATCAGTGACAAAGGTCGAGATAAAGAATAATGGATTATTAACCTGGTAAAGATGAGCCAATGTTAAATAGTAGCATTCATTATTTTGGTAGCTATCAACTTGCTACTTACTGGCAAGGCTGATGATTTATTTAGCTCTATCTATGCAAATAAAGATAAATCAATAAGCTTTTAGTAAGGGTAGCTTGTTCCTAATACTGGGGTTAGCTATTGCAGTGCTAACTTCCGTTTTCTGGGTCAAGAAGAAACAGTCTTCAGAGAGTCAGATTTTTCCTCCACTGCTTTAGCTCTCACATCACACGTAACTGAGTTTAGATTGCAAATCTAAGAGCATACTCTGAACTTCTGGCTGTTTCCCACAAAACTTCAAAAGATCTCCTGGGAGAACTTCTCAAATCTCACACAGTATTGGTTTTTTTTTTTTAATAAATATTTTATTGGTTTTTAACTATAACAATCTCCAGTATCTGGTGTACAGCGTGTTGTCTTGGTTTATATTTTAACAAAAAAAGGACGATAATAATTAATTAACAATCAATAATGATTAAATTTGATAATTTCCATAATTAATATATTAATTGATGATACATTTCTTTGATCTTCCCTTCTCCCATATGTATTCTCCTTCTTCAACCTTAGCCACAATATAATTCTTAATATTTTCAATATATAAATGATTAGATATAGGCATTTTTATATTTATACAAATAATAATAATCTCTCTATATATCATTTTTTCAGCTTATATTATTCTCATAACCATCATCTCGTTAGTTCAGCATGCATCCTATTTTTATATTTTTTTTACGCTTAAATTCCCTTATATTCAATCCAATTCTTATCAGTCATAATTTCTTCATATTAGTCATCTAACTGTCCAAATTTTCCCATTTAGATATGCCATCCCAATATTTTATGTCATGCATTATAAAAATACTATACTTTTTATCTATCTTATAGTATCTAGATATAACATCCTTTTTAATCAGTTTGTATTTCACTTATATTAATAAAAGTTACATCCAAGTACTATTTTAACATTTCATATATTATAGAACATACCATATTACTTAAATCTCTTATCCTTCTTGTTATAAGGCCCCTTTATGTTCAAAATTCTCTATTCTTTTAGCCATATTCAAACAAATGTTTATTCATGTAATAATCCATCTGGTAGGGCAAGTCAAATCTCTTGTATCTGTCTCTGGTCTTCTTCTTTTGCCGAGTAATTTTCCAAGTTGATGTAATCCGCTTACCCAGCAGTTCCTGTATTTTTACAAATGTTGTTGGGAATGCAAAAGATGAAATAAGTAAGATGAATACTTTCTGTCTCCCAAACTTTGATGGTTTTCCTGATAATTCCATAGTCCATTCCATTTTTCTTGTATCAGAATCTTGTAGATTTTTTCCTGTTTGTGTCAAATTGTAATTCTTTTCCTTTGTTATTTCATCAATTTGATCGTACTTTTCTAATTTATAGTCTGCTATCTGATTTATTTGTTCATTTGTTGTTGTTTCCTGAGTGTTTTTTAATTGTAGATTTAGATTGGAAATATGCTTATTTAAATCATCAAAGTTGTTTCAGATTTCCTCATGGTTTGAGTCTATTGTCATTTGTATTTGTCCTAACATTACATATATTTCCTCCTGGAAAATATTTATCTTGCCTTGAAGTATTGCTTCTGGAGGCCCTTGATTTTCCAGGGTAAGTCCTTTAGGAGAAAATATTGAATGTGGCGTCCTGTCATTTTTTGATTCGTATGTAATATCCATGTTGTCTCTCCCTTTCAAATCTTTCATCAATGTTTTAATTCAAAAATCAATTTGTCAGTCAAAATTACACTTCAGTGTGTTAAGCCACTTTAAATCCTTCCTGTAGATTCTTCTCTAAAAGATTAGCCAAAAAGCCAAGGTTTTTCTTTTCCATAAACTGTTCTCAGATTTAAGCAACTGTCCAGGTGCTTTTTTTTTTCTTTCTTCCAGACACTTTTTAACCTTATAGCTGGCTCTTCCTTTGTTCCCAACTGTCTTCAAGGTTATTTGCAATTCATAGGAACAGCTTTTTCGTTGTTTCTAGGCATTCTGCCAATTTCTGAGTCCTTATTGTTAGTGTTCTATTCTCTGATTCTCCACTAGATGTCAGCAGTTATTTCTTTTTTCAGTTTGTTTTCAATCAAAAAGTTATTTTTGTTATACATTTTTATAATTCCATCAAAATTCTTTATAATCTTGACAGTTTTTTAGTTCCTAGATTTGTCTAGACCAGTGGTGGCGAACCCATGGCACGGGTGCCAAAGGCGTCACTCAGAGCCCTCTCTGTGGGCATGCACACCATTGCCCCAGCCCTAGGCCTTCAGCTGGGTTTTATAAAATCTTTTCACTTTAGGCCTCTGCCGCTGTGTGCAAAAAAAAAAAGGGGGGGGGTTCAATCAATCAGTCAATTTCAACTTCTCACAGGGAAAAAAAAGATCTTGCAAAGTTGGAATTGATTGATTGAAGTTTTCAGTCCCACCCAGTCTGCCATTACCACGGCAGCCACGCCCACCCAATGGGCCACACCCACCCAATGGGCCACGACCACTCAGCACCTGACGATGCATAAGTGGGTTACCTTTGGGTTGCAGTTTGGGCACTCGGTCTCTAAAAGGTTCGCCATCACTGGTCTAGACTGTAGTATTTTAAATCAAATTTTAATATATTTCTTTCCTCCTTTAATATTAATTTGCCGCTTCCGTCTGTAAGGGAATGGGGATATAGTCCTGTCCCTTCACTTCTGGAGGTTTTCTTGCTTTGGGGATCTTTTCAAGGATTCTGTTAGAAAGAAGATCAGTACTCTCATCAATTCCAAGCACGCTATTCACTGATATTCAGGTTCATGCTTTGGGACTTCGGCTGCAAGTAGCTTGGGCTAGAAATGCTGATCTCACACTAGCCTTTCTCCTGTCGGGTTTGGAGGGCTTTCCCTGGATCAAACAAAATGATTGCTGTCGCTTCGTGATCAATGGGACACCCTTCCTTCACAGTCACCTCTTCGGGGCAACTTCGGACCCATCTAGGGTCCTCCCTGGCAGGATGAAACTATCTGTGGGGAGCGGAGATCCGCTCTCGAACAGCCATGTGCTACGGGAGCAAAACAGAAGTCCACACAGTACCATTATTTGTAGAAGCAGACTTCCATGTCTTTGAAACCAAGGAAATGCATACTTGACTAGTGGCCCCAACCTTTTGGGCATCAGGGACCAGTTCCACGGAGAGAGGTTTTTCCATGGACCAGAGGGGGTGTGGTTTCATGTGCTACTTGCATCCCATAGGTGGGGCTTCCTTTGTTTGTATTGCCCAGTTTTTGGTATGCCGCGGGCCGTTGTTGGTCCACAGATCGGGGGTTGGAGACCTCTGTACTAGACAATTCTGTCCCAGTTCTTTCTAATCACAAAGGAAACAAATGAACCTGTCTAAAATAGATCCTATGAAAAGCAGGAGCAGCAGCTGGGGACTCAAAGGTAACAAAAATTAAAGCACCAACCAGGCAGAATGCGGTTGTACAGGTAATAAAGGGTGTCAGGTATTTGATACATGTAGCTCCATTGCTTTGTGAGCTGCATTGGTTGCCAGCGTTTTCAGATGTAATTCAAGGTGCTAGTTACATTCAGAGGTCTTCATGGCTTGGGGCCAGGTTACCTGTGTTTCTGCTCATCCAATTCGATCAGGCAGGTTGAGCAGGTTGTGGTCCCATCAGCCAAGGGATGTTGACTAGCAGGAACCAAGAGGCATGCTTTCTCTGCCAGAGTCTCTGGAATATTCTGCCTTCAGATATCAGCATAATCCTGGCCATCCTGGCCTTTTGCAAAGCTGTGAAGATTTGGTTGTGTGCCCAACCTGGGCCTTGAGTGTATTAAGGGCCCCATTTCCGGGCTCTATTAACATCCATAGTAATAGTTTTACTTAGTGCCATATATTTTAATTGTGTACTGTTTTAATTGTTTTTAGTTGTTTTTGTTTTATGATGTATATTGCCCATAATTACTTGTTAAGATTAGCAGTTATAGAAATAAAAATAAAATAAAGTACAAAAGCACTTAGCATTATTCTTAGCAATGTGTGTGTACCAAATTCTTCCTATATCACCTACAGACTTTACATAATGATAAAACCCAAGACAGTCTGCTGAACATCAACCTCAGGAATATGGTATGGAAATCCTTGAAATCCCAGACCAGATTTGTCTATTTTATCTGGAGTTAGGTTTTTCCCACTTTGTGTTTCTGTGCTGGATGTAGTGCTCTTCAGTGATTTTCATAAATCTTAGATGATGGGAGAGAAGGGATATCATCAGATTTGCAAGTGGCACAAAGATGGGGAGACATACTAATACCTAAGAACAGGGGTCTTCAAACTTGGCCCTTTTATGACTTCTGGACTTCAACTCCCAGAATTCTTCAGCCAGGCACGCTGGCTGAGGAATTCTGGGACTTGAAGTCCACAAGTCATAAAAGGGCCAAGTTTGAAGACCCCTGCCTAAGAAGATAGGCTCTGGGTTCAAAAGGATCTTGAAAGGTTTGACATTGGGCCTTTGCAACAAGATGCAATTCAGTGGTAATCAGGAAAAATCAGATTATAAAGTAGGTGATCAACATGGCTGAAAGGGAGTTCAGTCTGTTTCCTCCTAATGCTAGTATAACACCTCAGCCACTACACATTCTGACTCTTCTTTCTTATAGGGTCAAAGGCAGCTTTTATTAGAGAAAAACTGGGGCCACTGTTTTCTCACATATGCAGTATATTTTAAATAGAATCATCTCAACACCACACACACACACCACTTCAGGGCGACAATAGTGATACATTCCAATAGTCACAAAAGCTAAAAGAGCTTGTATACAGTCAAAGAATAGAGACATGTGCTTTATCAGCTTATATCAGTTCCTCTTGAAAAAAAAAAGTATGCAGATTTTTAATCTTATCCTTATGGTAGTTTTAAAGGTAACTACGTAGAGTTCTGGTGATGAGCACAAGAGGTCACTGCAACACTTCCCAGATTGACAACCAAGCTTTTAATGCAGGAGTCTTCAAACTTGGCCCTTTTATGATTTGTGGACTTCAACTCCCAGAATTACTCAGCTGGAAACGCTGGCTGAGGAATTCTGGGAGTTGAAGTCCACAAGTTATTAAAGGGTCACGTTTGAAGACCCCTGCTTTGATAATCAGGAAAAAAAAATAACACCCTACCAACGGTTAATACTTCTTAACAGAATGCACAATTAATGAATGAAATTTACCACTAAACATGCACAAGTGCTTGCAAGTATAAGTGACTTTTAAAAGATTCATTCTACAGATGAGTTTATTATTTCTTTGTTGTTATTATTGTTCAGTTTTCATTCAGTGTTCAGTTTTCTTCTAATTCAATGTGACCAAAGTTAGTTGAACTTGTAAATCATAGGAAACAGCAGTAATAGGTAATCAGGTATGTTACTGATTCCTACCTGTCTGTTATCCAAATGGCTGCATGGAATGATAATATACAACAATTGAACCAAGTAAATAAAATAAATGGATACGGAAACGAAAGTATATTTTCCCACTAGTATATGAACAATAAAGGGATTTTAGGAATTAACTAATTGCATTTTGTAGTTGATGCCACCACAAATAGATAGCTCTGCTTTACGTGATGTGTGTCCCTATTCAGGTAATCCTCACTTAAATGATCCTAATTCATTCCAGCAACTATATTACTAAATGATGTGGTTCTTAAGTGAAACATCACATTGACCGTCCACTTATTGACACAGTTCTGGCAATCCCACTTGCTGTTATTGAGACAATTTAATAAGGTCTTTAGGCAAAGAGCCATCCAATCTTGGAAGCCCATTCTTGGATTGCCTCCATTTAAACTTCCCCCATCTTGCTGGCCATCTCTATCCTTTTGGCTGCCTGTTTACCTACTACTGCCCCCGCCCCATGCACGCCACTATTGGCCAGGGCCTTCCTTTGCAATGGTGCAGTTAGGCTCTTTTTAAAACATGCTCTATGGAGCCCCTTTTCATGAAATGAAGTCCCAGCTGGCTCACAAAAGAAGAACCCAGTTGGTAGTGGCATATAGCATGGCACATACCCACCTATCTATATCCCTCACATGTGAGCTTGCAGGACATTTCCAAAGCACCTCCTTCATATGTGGCCAAGGTGGTGAACCCAACCAAGGGGACATAGGCAAAGATAACAAAGATCAGCCGAGGGAGGGCAGTGACAGTCCTAAATGTGCATGGGTCTTGATTTTGTTCATATAACAATGGGCATGTTGTGATGGCCAGAACAACAAAGACTAATCTTAAATCCTTTGTTCAGTGCTGTTGTAATTTGAATGGTCACTGACTGAATGGTCATTAAATGAGAATTATATAAAGTAGTTCTTGAAAGTTAACCCTATGTTTTTCAAACTACACCTGAAAGCAAAGATCAAGTTCACTGGAAATGAAACCTAATTCAGGCTTTTAATGAGCTCTGGAAGTGCCTTTCTCTACCCTCCTCCCACATATCTCCAGGAATGGTACAAAACACTCATCTTGGCTTAAAGGGGAATTTAAAAAACCATAAGAGTCTTTTAGCTTAATAAATCAAGTCAATACATTTACGGTAAATAAGAACACAGTTATTATTGTTGTTACGTTTATATACCACTTTTCCTTTCAAATGGAAATCATGAGGGATTAATCAACAACAAGTTTAGGTCTGTTTTGATGGAATAAGAAGCCATTCAGTTTATGAATTAGAAAA
Organism: Crotalus tigris; assembly: GCF_016545835.1. NCBI lineage: Eukaryota > Metazoa > Chordata > Lepidosauria > Squamata > Viperidae > Crotalus > Crotalus tigris. The sequence goes on from NW_024100678.1 coordinate 1,356,028, forward strand.
GAGGGGCACATGTCACTCTAAGGAGCTTGCAAAGAAGCAGGCCAAAATTCATTCAGATCAACAAGATACATATGAAGTATAATTTGTTTAAAGCTTTTTTTTTTTTAAAAAAAAAAAAACAACCCACCTTGTTAGTCATAAAGAAATGCAATTATGGAGCTTAGCATAAACAGGGGGAAAAGCAACATCATATCAGGAAGATGGGCAGTACCCTTCTCTCCATCTCACAACTCTGAACTGGGCCACAAGCATTATGGAGCCTATCTTTTAAGAATCAATTCTCTGCATCAGGTAAAGAGAACACAAAGCAGAGCCAGGGAGCAATTGTTGGAAAGCAGAGGAATAGAACAGAATAGAATAGAGCTGGAAGGGACCTTGGACATCTAGTCCAACCTCTTGCTCAAGCAGGAGAACCTATCCATCTCAGACAAGTGACTGTCCAGTTTCTTCTTAAAAACCTCCATTGATGGAGCACCCACAATTTCTGAAGGCAAGCTGTTCCACTGGTTAATTGACCTCACTGTCAGAAAGTTTCTCAATTCCAGGTTGTTTCTCTCATTGGTCAATTTCCAACCATTGCTTCTTGTCCTGCTCTCTGGTGCTTTGGAGAATCGTTTTGTCTTCCTCTTCTTTGTGGCAGCCTCTCAAATACTGGAATACTGCTATCATGTCGCCCATTTCTTCTTTTCTTTAGACTAGCCAAACCCAAGTGCTGCAGCCGTTCTTCATATGTTTTAGTCTCCAGGCCTTTGATCATTTTAGTTCAGTGGTTCTCAACGTTTGTGTGATGGCGACCCCCATCACACAAACATTCTGCGCATGCGCAGCGCGCATGCGCGGCGGCGCCCCCTGAGGGGAGAAAATGGCGGATCGCCTTCTTTGGCGACCCCCGAAAAATGGTTGATCGACCCCAAATGGGGTCGCGACCCATAGGTTGAGAACCGCTGTTTTAGTTGGTCTTCTCTGAACTTTTTCCAAGATCTTTTTTTGTAGTATGGTGACCAAAATTGGTTGCAATATTCCAGGTGTGGCCTCACTAGGGTTTTATAAAGCAGTACTCATACTTCGTGTGATCTTGATTCTATGCCTCTGTTTATACAATCCAGGATTGTATTAGCTTTTTTGGTGGCTGCTGCACACTGCTGGCTCAAGTGATCTTCCACTAGGACTCCAAGGTCCCTCTCACAGTTGCTGTTTTTGAGCCAGATCTTGCCTAATCTGTACTTAAACCTTCAATTTTTTCCTACCTAAATGTAAAACTTTGCTTTTCCCCACACTGAAGCTTATTTTGTTGGATAGGACCCATTGTTCAAGTTTGTGAAGATTTTTTTGGATCCTGAGCTTGTCTTCCGCAGTGTTGTCTATTCCTCCCAGTTTGGTGTCATCTGCAAATTTGATAAGTTCCCCATCTATTCCCTCATCTAAGTCATTAATGAAGATATTGAACAGTACTGGGCCTAAGACAGAACCTTGTGGTACCCCACTACTTACTTCTCTGTGTGGATGTAGTACCATTGAGAACTACTTGCCGAGTACGATTTGTCAGCCTGCTGCAGATCCGTCTGATGGTGTTGTTGTTTATCCCACCTTTTTCTAGCTTACTAAGCAGCAAGTTGTGGTCTACTTTGTCAAATGCCTTACTGAAGTCTAAGTATACTATGTCCACAGCATTTCGCTGGTCCTCTAATTTGGTGACTTTATCAAAGAATGAAATAAGATTGGTTTGACATGATTTGTTTTTGTCAAAACCCGTGCTGGCTACTGGTTATAACTTTGTTTGCTTCTAGTTGTTCACAGATCTGGTTTTGATTATCTTTTCCAAGATCTTCCAAGGTATTGATGTTAGATTGATTGGTCTGTAATTTCCTGTTTTTTTTTTAACTTTCTTGAAGATGGGAACCACATCAGTCCTTTTCCAATCCTCAGGTACTTCTCCAATGCTCCAGGATTTTTGAAAGATATGGTGCAGTGGTTCTGAGATAACATCTGCCAGCTTCTTCAGAACTCTGGGATGTAGTCTGTTAGGTCCCAGTGATTTATATTTGTCAATATCGGATAGGTGTTCTCTTGCCATTTTTTTCGCTTATTTTAATTTTTGTTTCTAGTTTGTCTTTTGCAATAGTTTTTTTGGTATGTTGGGCTATAATTTCCTTTTGTGTGAGGACTGACCAAAAGAATGAGTTAAGCAGCTCTGCTTTCTTGAGGGCCTTAACATTAGGGACTTCTAGAAAGAAGGAAGCATCATCAGAAGGCTCTGATCTGGTTGCTCAGGAACAGTCAATACCCTTACAAGAGATGACAAAGCAGCATGTATGGCTGGTTACAAGGAAAGCACACAACCTGGTTTTAGTAGCATCATCTAGTTTCTGCTTCTATGTTGTTTTCAGATAGTTTTTGCATCACACTGAGCCTATTATTGAGGCTTTTGGTAATTTTGCTTTGCAGCCACTTTTGGGGTTCTTCTGGTAGTTATCATCAATAAAATACTATGCGCCTATCAAAGTGTTGACCAGACAGGGTAACTTAGGAAGATCAGTTCATTCTACTATCTCTCTTCTGTATCTGGTTTAAGGCAACAACAAATGTCTGTCATAAATCTGCAACTGCACTAGTCTTTTCAAGATAATTTGCAGAAGTTTTTGATCAGTCAACAGATCAGTTGGGCCAGGCAAACTTCAAAAATAAACTGGAAGAAGTGCTTCATACCTCACAAGAACACAACATCTCTCTGGTCTTTGTTAAAGCAACCCCCCTTTTTAAGACTGAATAATGGATGTTGCTGCCTTAAGAGTCACATAAGAGTTGAGTCATTAAAGCAGAAGCACTTTTACCTACACAAATAGAAGCTATAAGTTTTAAGGAAAAGCAGAGAAAGGTTACATTTGCAGCAGATTGAGCTAAGTTTCACCTGATTTTTTGAAATGTGCACAGCACTACTAATCAGTTCTCAAGGACTTGCATAAGGCTTTGCCTTGTCAGAAAATTCTGCCTCGGCCCTATTCTGTAGTCTTTTCCATTCTCAGACAGGATGCTAATTTGAGCACCAACAATTGCATTTATTAAGTTAAGTCCCAATCATAGAATGGACGATTTCAGATTGGAGTTCTTGGCAAATGTTTACATAATTGGGGAGGATGACATGAATGACAGATATGTACCATTTAATTAACTACCTCAAATATACTATAGAGAGATAGGGTCTTGAGCTAATGAGTAATTCTTGAGATTTTAAATCCCCCTTAGAGGGATTGCAGGAAAGCCAACTGATTAGAAAGCCTATTATAAAACAAAGAATGAAAACAAAAAAAGAAGGGGAAATTTAGTATATGCATAAGAAAAGTGTGGCTCATACATTGTGTTAATCCACATTTTGCTTCACCCATGATTGGCTGAAAAAGTCATAATGGAATGAACCAGGGGTAATAGTAAACCATAAATCAGCCCTGCATTTTCAGCCCATGGGCCATACGTGGCCTGCCAAGCAGCCTTGAAGGTCCACTAGCATTTTTTAAAAGGTCATTAAATTCAACCACCAAAAAGCACCACTGTCATGAAGGATCTCCTGTTGCTTCCTCAAAAGACACACTGCCAAGTGCCTCCAGTATCTCCAGGCGTTAGTGGTGCTGCCAATACCTGCTACCACTCTGCTAGCTGATCAACGAACCAGATATTCCTATGCAGCCTGCAATTATTTTTAATTTATCAGTGTGGTAAATTTGTGCAGACCTGCCATAAATTAGGGTTCACAAACTATAATGGCTGCATTCATAAGGTCTAAGTTCTAATGGGATTCTTACGATTTAAAGTCAGAGTAGCAGAAAATCTCTAGAGAAATAAATTCAGGACTTTTTTTGTACTAAAAAAAAATCCATAAAAGACATAACGTACATAAGACATGATGTACCCTTATTTGCAACAGTGGCAAATATCTGTAGCTCAGATATAGGATGAGGGTGAAGGTTCATTGTCTGAGTTTGTGGGTTGGTTTCCGAATGTTTCATTACCAGGCGAGGTAACATTTTCAGGGGAGTTTAGGGAATGTCAATGTCAGTGTTTTCTGTTTATAAGGGCTTCACATGTGGGTGTGTTGAGTGAGGGTCTTGTGATGGGTCAGGTGTGAGTCTTGTGATGGGGAGGCCATCACAAGACCCATCACAAGACCCTCACTCAACACACCCACACCTGAAGCCCTTATAAATAGAAGAACCCGGACATCTCCTAATCTCCGCTGAAGATACTATCTAGCCTGGCAACGAAACGTTTGGACACCAACCCGTAAGCTTGGATAACAAACCTTCGCCCTCACACCCTTATTTGCAGTGGACCTACAAACCATCCAGTACATCTGCATTCATTGCACTAGGTGCCAAATGTTTCTCATAAATAACTGCTGCCTTTGCGTTTCAAACAAAGGCAATGTTTACAACGGACCAGAGAGAGAATGAGAGTTAGATCTCTTCTTCCTCCTCACTCGCGGCTCCATCTAGCGGGCTGGCTGCGTGTTCAGCCTGTTCCTTCATATACTCGGCTTTTAGCTGCTCTAGTTCTCTCAGCTCAGCTTCCACTTTTAATCTATGCACTCCACGTCGATTCTGAAGCAGCTTCATGGGAAACGGATTCATATCACTGAAGGCGATGCTCATCAGCTTTCTGGAAGAGGAGAATACATGAGCCAAACAAGAAATAGATAAATAGTAACTCTGCCTGAACATACATTTGGGAGAGAAATATCCTTCTTCAAAATATAGCAGTTTTGCAAAGAGCCGATCCAAAGCTCAACATGTTTGTGATGTTATGTAAAAGGCCTCTCTTAGATCATACTAATTCAGATTTCCTGGGAAGCCTTTTTTTTGTATGCAGTTAATTGAAGCTTTATATTAGACAAAAGGACCTGCAACAAACTATGATGATGATGGGTAATGACACTATCTCTTAAATGCTATCATTATGTGCTTATGATGTAAGTATGCACAATGCGATATTTGTGAGATGCCATCATACCATCATCATTATTAATCCCCCTTTGCCATACCCTGAGAGACACCCATGGTATTAGAATTGGTGGTCAATCAAATTAGGAAAACACAGAGACAAAGATTTAGAAATCAGTAATACCAAAACTCAAAACCCATTAGTAAGTATATTGAAATGAGAAGGAAAAGGGATATTAACAAAGTCTATTTATTCGATTGGTGCTCAAGCATCCTTTTCACATCATACAAGTAGAAGCCCTTCCTTGGAGTTAATGAGTTTGCCATCTGACCATTATGTTATTTCAAGATTGGGCAACAACATGAGGAACTAGGTCTGGCATGACTTAATAAAGGAATAGAGACCTGTTTTGGTCCAGATGTCAGCCTCAGCAATATGTTAAACTACTTGATCTGTCTTGATTCTCCTGCATTGCCTTTGGCTTCTGAGAACTCTTACCTGCCATCACAGATAGTTTTGGTGAAAAAACGAAGATATTGATAGAATTCCAGATTGTCTCGAATCTTCAATATTGCTTCTTCATTATATTTAAAAATTGCGAGTGCGTAACGGAATATCACCTGGGGCAAAAAGAAACTTCATTGACTTTCATGTACTATATTAGTGGAGGGAAATAGCCACACCTGAATAATTTACACGGATGTAAAAACTTACACAGGATAGTAAGGATTCAATAAACATGTTAGGTATCCTGAAGACTGATCTAAATTGGTCCAGCTGCTGGGGAATAGATGCAGACACTTAACCAACTTGGTGGATGAGTGTAACGTTCTTACCTTGGCACCTTCATAGAGGAAAGCATCCCAAACTCTGAGGAGAATATCGCTGACAAGACTATCAACAAAAACAACCAGGAACCAGTTGAAGGTCACTAAGGACAGGTCAATTTGAAGTTGATTCAAGTGCGCTGTCAGCCTGGGAAGCTTCTCTGCTAAGATGTCTTTGAAAACTCTTTGATCTACCTGGATTTGGCAAAATATCAATAGTGATAAACACTTATGTTAGAAAGGTTATTCTTCATTTCTATGGTCTCACGGCTGATCATTCTTATAGAGAGGAAGATCTGTATGGGAAAATGAGATCTATTAGATACTCCTGTCTGGAACCATTTAAAAATGTTTAAATATTCTTTCCATCACTTTGAAACAAACATACAGTCTTACACTGTAGCTATTCCAATAAGATCAGCTACAGTGTATATGAATACAGTGTACAGTATAGTGTATATACTGTATATGGCTCAAAAGTCATAACTGTGAGAAGAATCTAGGACAATAGTGGCGAACCTATGGCACGGGTGCCAGAGGCGGCACTCCAGAGCCCTCTTTGTGGGCACACGTGCCGTTACCCCAGCCTTGCCCCCCCCACGACTCCCTCCTCTCCAGCAGCTCCCCTGAAGGAGACTCGCCCTCGAGCGTGGCCCACATGGAGCAGCGCAGCCAAGGACATGGCAGCCAGGCAGCATAGACAAGACTCTGCCCTCACACCCCATCATGCAGTTGATGCTGCAGGGCGTGGGCAGAGGGTGTGGCCGCCATAATGCTGCTGGGCTGCCTGGGCGATCTGCGGCGGGCCTTGGAGGCGGTGAGTGGTCCTGTGGGCAGGTGGGGGCAGGGAATGGGGGGCAGATGGGGGACGGGCAAGGGGGTGGAGCGGGGGCGGGGCCAATTTTTGGGCACTCGGTCTCTAAAAGATCTAGGAGTCCTAGTGGACAATCACTTAGATATGAGCCAGCAATGTTCAGCCGCCGCCAAAAAAGCTAATACAATCCTTGGCTGTATAAGCAGAGGGATAGAGTCAACATCACGAAAAGTATCAGTACCGCTTTATAACACCTTAGTAAGACCATATCTTGAATACTGCATCCAGTTTTGGTCACCACATTATAAAAAAAAGACTTTGGAAATTGTGCAGAGAACAGCAACAAAGATGACTAGGGGACTGGAGACTAGAACATTTAAAGAACAGTTGCAGGAATTGGATATGGCTAGTCTAGAGAAAAGAAGTGACATGATAGCAGTGTTTCAATATTTGAGGGTCTGCCACAAAGAAGAGGGGATCAACCTATTTTTCAAAGCACCAAAAGGCAAGGCAAGATGGAAACTAATCAAGGAGAGAAGCAACCTAGAACTTGTCAGGGATAGACTTGTTAGGCAAGACAAGAAACAATGGATGAAAACAAAACAAGGAGAAAAACAACCTAGAACTAGAGAGAAATTTCCCAACAGTGAGAACAATCAACCAGTGGAACGGTTTGCCTTCAGAAGTTGTGGGTGCTCCATTACTGGAGGCTTTTAAAAAGAGACTGGACAGCCACTTGTCTGAACTAGTATAGGGTCTCCTGCTTGAGCAGGGGGTTGGACTAGAAGACCTCCAAAGTCCCTTCCAACTCTGTTACTCTGCATTCTGTAGATCCTTCCAATATGTTCTGCCATAATATAAGCAATTCTCAAAATTACTTATTTCTCACAGTATAAAATTCTGTAATTATCCTGTTCCTCCGCACAGAAGAAAGCGTCAGACTTACTTGCGAGCCTATTAATGTGTTGCTGTAGTAATCTTGAGGCATTAAATTGTTTGTGATATGAACTAAACACCAGAAAGCTTCTTCTTCCTCTTCTAGAACCAGCAAGGCAATGGCAGCCAGTCTGCGATGAGTAAGACACCATTATAACTAAAGCAGGTAAACATATTACACATTAGACCTGAATGGTCTAATGGTCACAGATCTGAATTTTCAATGTTGGAAATAACAACAAAATGAAAAGAACAACAAAAAAATGCTGAAGACCCAGAGAATTCTTTTTAAAAATAAAAAGTAACAAATGTAAGCAGGCACCTGTTCAATCCTTGGCAATAGCCGATGGTTGGATTTTGCCAGGAGAATGCAAGTAAAACTCTTCTAAGTTTGGGAATAAACTGGGAAGCCGGTGACATAAAATGTTTATTGTTGGGCAGCGTGCGATGCAGATCCAGTTCAATTTGCTGGGAAGCTGGGTGCTCAGCATTTTCACACTTCTTGAGTAAATTGTGGTAATGACCAGCGGAGCGTGTTTGCTTTAACTGATGGCTGATAATCCATCTCCATACCCTCTGGCGATGCACTATGGGGACACCACAGCGCAATAAGCTTTTTAGCTCTGAAGAGGGTGTCAGTTCTCCAAAGTTATTCCATCGCTCAGAGAGAGGTTTGTCCGTGGTCTCCTTGTTCAGATTGGTGTATTTGATCTCCAGGGCCTGGATTTTGGCCAAGAGCTTCCGGTCTGCAGCTTCATATTCAGGAACTGTCATAAACCCGTAATCATCATATTGGCTAAACAGTGGAAAGAACAGAATTAGGGAAATACCAAGTTATTAGGCCACACTGGTGGTGAAAATGTGAATTGTCTTTAAACATCTTGTACAAACATAGCAACAATGTTAAAAAAAAAATGGAGGCATCTTTTGGAGATCCTGAAGAAAGCGTATGATCATGTGCACTTCAATAAAAATTAGTCCTTATAAACTAATGATCTACTTTTTTTTTAGCTTTTACAATAACACACTTGGACCAAAAATACCCTGTGAAAAAATAAGGCAAGTAAAGTGATCTACATTTATCTGCTGTTTGAATACACAAATGAAGACCAGCAACTAAAGCTATGTTATCTTACCTCAACTTAACCTACGTTATTGCAAAAGCAGCATAAGGACACGTAGCATTATCGGTTGGCCATCAGTTGAAAGAATGAATCTGAAATCCTGGCTTCCAGCTACAGTGAGCCTGGTGCAAATGCAACCATCCTATCTGCAGACTCTCATTCCTTTCGTTAGAGTGCTGAAGTAGCATTGTGGCAATGCACTGGAAGCTCCACCCTTTTTGGTGTGTGTGTGTGTGTGTGCAATGTAACAACACAGGTACTGTAGAACAGAGGTCCCCAACCCCTGGTCCATGGACCAGTACCGGGCCACGGCATGCCAGCAACTGGTCCACACAAACAAGCAAAGCCCCATCTGCCATATGGAGACGGCACACAAAACCAAACCCCCTCCGGTCCGTGGAAAAAGCTCTCTCCATGGAACTGGTGCCCAAAAGGTTGGGGACCTCTGTTGGAGAAACCCCCCCAATCTTGCTTTTCCCCCCACCCCACTGAGGATATCACTGATCCACTCCACAGACATGCCACGCCTCTTTCACGAACAGTCCTATTAGTAATTTACTTGACTGGGCTTAGCTGAACAGGAACCAGGGTGTCTTCCTTCATATCCCATTGCAGGGCCTCTTCAATGAGTCCCGTCACCAAGGCCATGTGTTCCTGAGCCAAATCCGGCAGTCCCTGCAGGGTCCTTAGAAACATCAGGTACTTGCTTTCAATCTGGCAATTGTGGGCTTGCAGTTGAGCACACTGCCGTAAGAAGAGAAAAAAAGGTTGTCAAAACAGAGGCTTGTTATATCTGCCTCTTGGATTCATTCTGAATGTATTCTGATTTTTAAGTTCTTTTTTTTTTTTTAAAGAATAGAGCAACCGTCTACAGCAGTGGTTCTCAACCTATGGGTCGGGACCCCATTTGGGGTCGAACGACCATTTCACGGGGGTCGCCAAACAACGCAGTCCGCCATTTTTTCCCTTTTCCTTAGCTGTGCTACTCCCTTTTATTCTATTGGCTTTTGAAAGCCAATAGAATAGACTCTCTTGAATAGAGTCTAATTCTATTGGCTTTCAAAAGCCAATAGGAATTGTCCAGGCTGTCTCTGCCCTGCTGAGCCCACCAAAAGTCCCATTCTGCAAACGGTGCTGCACCAGTTGAGTAGTCCTCGACTTACGACCGGTTGGGGGTCGCGGCATTAAAAAGGTTGAGAACCACTGGTCTACAGATTAAAGTATGGAGTATTGAAATCAACTGTTTTGAGGCAGGAATCTGATCTTGTTAGTATAAATTCATATGTTCTGTCGTTCATTTGACCTGTGTATCATATGTAAAGGTAAAGGATTCCCCTGCCCAATCGAGTCTGATTCTAGGGCACGGTGCTCATCTCCGTTTCCTAACTCAGGGGGAAAAAAAAGTTTGGGGACCACTGTTTTAAGACACTCTGGGATGAATAAATGAAAGGTATTGCAAAGACCTCTAAGGAACAATGAAACTTTCTGTTGCCCTGACACAAACACACTGCTATTTTTGGAACACTTTGTCTGCTGCGGGAATTCTATCAACAAAGGCTGGTGCCAGTCGGCTTTAGGATTGGTGAAAAAAATTCTGCTCTTATCATAACTGTCCAAAAAGTAACAACTGCAGTGTTGTTACTTTTCTTCATTTGTCAATCAGCCATTGAATTAGTAGCAACATTGGGTTAAATTAAGGATTCTCTCTTTTCCACTGACCATCTCATACACTAATCATCAAGACTGCTTTTAACTGCACGGTCTCATTTTGGATGTGATGCTAGGGACCTATTTAGATGATAATTCAGAATATTACTGAGTAGGAAGGGACCTTATAAGTAATCAAGTCCAACCCCCTGCTCAGTGAAGGCTCCTTGGTCAGAGTACCTCAGATGACCATCCAACCTCTATTTCAGCGGTTCTCAACCTGTGGGTCACGACCCCATTTGGGGTCAAACCACTATTTCACGGGGGTCGCCAAACAACGCAGTCCGCCATTTTTTTCCCCTTTTCCTTAGCTGTGCTACTCCCTTTTATTCTATTGGCTTTTGAAAGCCAATAGAATAGACTCTCTTGAATAGAGTCTAATTCTATTGGCTTTCAAAAGCCAATAGGAATTGTCCAGGCTGTCTCTGCCCTGCTGAGCCCGCCAAAAGTACCAGTCTGCAAACGGTGCTGCAAGTTGTCTGCAGCGAAGGCGAGCGAAGTTTCCTCCCTGCTGAGCAACTACTAAAAATGTAAGTAAAAGAGGGCCAGGGGTGGGAAGTGGGAGGCCGGCGGGCACAGAGAGGGTTGCTGGCACACGTGGGGCCTGGCGGGTGCCTTACCTCCCTTGGGCTGGGCCAGCTGGTGGCCCAGCCGGTGGTCGGCCTGCTCCATCTCTGCCACTTGCCAGCTACGCATCAGCTGGCGCAGGGGGCGGCACCACGCATGTGCGGCGCTCCCGGGCAGGGAAAGTCCTTGACTTACGACCGGTTGGGGGTCGTGGCATTAAAAAGGTTGAGAACCACTGCTCTATTTGAAGATGATAGCTCATATCATCATGTTTATGTGGCTAGGCATTTGATATGTGGATTTGATATTTATGCTTTAATCACAGAATTAGGTGGGAAAAACAGGCATTAGCAGCTATCTAAGGGTGGCTGTTTCTTACCATCATGAAATTCCTATACTCAATTATCTGTTTAATGTCAACTGGGTTGTGCTTTTCAAGCTAAGTTTGGCTCATCTCATTTTTGTAAATTAAAAAAACAACAACACTGAATTCATTGTTCTTTACAACTTGATGGGTTTCCATTTCACCTAGTTGTTAATATGATTTTTTTTTCAAAAGTTATGCTCTTTTTGAACACATCTGTCCCAAATATATGTTTTGTGCTTACTTGCGAATAAAATGATGGATTTTTAGCAGATTCCATCATTTATTATTGACCGAAATCACTTGGATTAACTGTAGCAGCAATTTGAGGGCAGATTTATTTTGTCTATCCACATCTAGGGAATCCTGAAATGTTGCAATCACACTGAACCAATCTGCACATAGATGCGTTTATGAATAAGATTTTTTTTTCATATATCTGAATTCACATGTGAAAATTGAATCCACAGCTGGCCCAAGAACACAAAATTGGGGTAAAGCCAATCATGTGGCCCTCCTCAAACTGCATCATGTGAACAGCCACATGCCAGTGACATGAGAAATGAGCAAATAAAAAGAGTTCCCAAAGTTCTCTGTGTTTGACAGACAAGTAGAAAACTTCCTATATATTTGAAAATCAGATTTAAAATGTAAGAAGAAAACCAAAGCACCAATGTGGGTCAAATAGCCTTGCTTCTTACCTTCATCAGAAGGTTTTTTTCTCTCTGTGCCACTGTGCTCCATATTTTGCTAACCTGGTGGACTTCAGAGTTCAAAAATTGGTTCTGAGTCTTATATGCCTCAAGATCATCCTGAGAAAAAGACATGAAAAGGCATGTAAAGTAACCTTCACCCTAAAATACTCATGCAATTAGGTATAGATTGATGGACCCTGGGATCTTGACAAGGAAGGAAGGAAGGAAGGAAGGAAAGATTGGGCTCTTTTTATTTCTTTATAGTGACCCTTCCCAGGTTTTTCAAATTAATCAAGAATATTGTGGCCTAAAATGTAACTTAAGCCTTCACTCTTCTAATGTCTATGTAGACTTTGACAAATGTTACAGCTACACAGATAAATAGAACAATTTCTTACAATATTAATGCGGATTAGGCAATGGGAACTAAGCCCCATACAACTGAGGACTCATGTCATAGATACTGTTTAAAGCCGGGGGGGCTGCTGGTGAGGAGGGGGCTACGGGGGGAGGCGGGGCTGGGGTGACAGCGTGTGTGCCCACAGAGAGGTCTCCGAGTGCCGCCTCTGGCACTAGTGCCATAGGTTCGCCACCACTGGCTTGTACTATTTGAGCCTAGTTGTGAATTCCTCTCAGAGTACCTTCAGGTGTTCGATCTTTTCCTGTTGCTTGTACAAGGTCTCAGCCATGATGCTGTCTGCCTCAGTAACAGAGTCAGACATCTCTCTAGTGAGCTGGTCTGTCAGCTTGAGGATGACTTGTTGCTTGGCTTCGTTTTTGTCCATCAAGAGCTGCACATGTTCTCCCAGCTCCTTGATGTGCTCCTCCTTCAAAGCAGCTTCCTGCTCCAGGTCTTTCTTTTCCATCTCTAGCACTTGGACCTGTTTACTCAGCTCAGCAATCTGCCTCACTTTGTGGCGCACTAATTCCAGCCTGTCTTTTTCCGTAGCTGTGACCAGATACCTGCAGGACTCTCGTTTCTCTTTCTGAGCTGCCTCCAGAGCTTTGTGAAGAAGTTTGACCAGTTCCTGTAAGAGGAAAAAAAATATATGAAAAGACAAATCTATCTATTACTAAACTGGGTAGGACCCATGGAAGTAGTCCACCATTATATACTATAAGCCCAAGAGCAACAATGGGAAAGAAAAGATCTCCTGATTTTCCATTTAGGGCTTTTTAGGTGCATCTGATGGGCCACTGTATGAGGCAGAAAACTTGCTAGTTAAGTTTAGGCCAAATTCAGCAGCTCTATTTTTATGTTCTCTTTCTCTCATGAGAACACATTACTTTGTAGTTCAACCCCAACAAAATATCTCTTCAAATACAGAAAGAACATACATATAAAAGACATAGGTCAAGATCTCCACACTAGCAGCACATCTGGAATTTTGGCAGTAGGTTTTAAGCACTCCAAAGAAAATGGCTAAAATGAAAATGGCTGAAGTGATAGGCACAGATAATAATAAATCATTTAATCGGAAACTGATTAACAATTCTTTCCTAGCAGCTTCTCTGCCTACCACAACACCCTCTTTTATCTTTGTTTTTTTTTTTTTTTTTGCCCCCTGGGCAATTGGGTAGATTGTCCAGTAAAGCACCAAAGCAAAGCAAAACACTAAGCCCGCAGGTTCTAACATTTTGTTTTCTAAAATGCTTCTGGGTCAATTTGGAGCCTGTATCACAGACACTGCTGGAAATAAATGACATTTGCAGAATGCTACCTTTTTTCCTTTAATTAAAAGGATATATTTTTTAAAAAAAATCAACATGTAACAGGTAGTCTTTTGGCTGCCAAACAAAATATACTTAAAGATCATGTTGTGGACTGAGAGATAGATGGATACAGTGCATAGCTCTCCTGCAGATCTTCTAAAATGAGAGGAGAAAAAATCATGGTGGCAGATTTGTTTTCCAAGGAACTTGGTCCAATTAAAATGTTTTTTCCCCATTCCCTCCTTCTAAGACCATAAGCAAACTGACATAAAATAGCAGAGTAGCTTATGTGCTGTGCTGTGACAAGATCTCCAAGATCTCCACGGCAAGATCTCCCCAGGATTTTGAGCATAATCCAGCCACAGCCATCACTGGGATGATGTAATGCCTTTCCTCATTGTTATTATTTTGGCACAACAATGACTGGATGATTCTAAAAGACACTATAAATATCTAGTGGCCATAGACCTACCTCAAATAATTTTAGGATTTTGGATTACAACGTCAAGAGATCTGGCATGGTTACTATAGGTCATCGTAACACAGACTGAACTTCTCTGTTTCCTTGAATCATCTCAAGATAATACAGCTGATTCATAAATTCCCTGTAGCCATTGGGCTTGTGATGTTCATATGATCTATCCCAGAGAGCCACTTTGAAGTGACTTGCTGTTACATTAAATAACAACTCTTAGGAAAACTAGCACAAATGTTGGGAATGTCCCGTTTGTTATACAGTACAAGCAGCTCTTAGTGCAACTATCTGAAAACAACATTGTATTTTCAGTCCCGTCCACTTTTTTTGAGAAAAGGCGGGGGAGGAGTGGGGGAAATTGAAAACGTCACAATTATTGGAGGGTGGACAGAATTCAGGGGCAGAGCACTTGTATAGTTGCAAGACCCTCTCCCTCCTCAAATCAATTCCTGTCATCATTCATCTCAAGTAGTAGGAATAAAGCACACATGCACACACATTTGCCTAACCTTCTAGAGAGCCATGGGCTAGATGGCCGCAAAGTTTCTTCCAGTTTAACAAAGCATTCAGAATTGTTCAGCGTGCAGCAGAGAAACATCATACACAGGTCCAAATCAAATATTTCTATATCTGGAAAGGATCTATATTTCTTTCATATAATGATGACCCAAACTTACATTCCACTGAAAAGTACAAATGACAATAAGCTGCACTGAATTTCCAAGGACAGATTAGGGGGAAATTGAAAAGATTCTGAGAGCTGGTATTATGCTAGAATTTAGCACCAAAAAATGGAATCTCTTGTATTTTTATAAAAGGATGATGAAGTTCCCACTTCCCTAAAACTGTATGACGTGAGGTCTTCTTTGTTCCCTACAAATACATGTTCCTGAAAGCAAAGGAATGTTTCCTTAGAGGTAGAGAAACCATGTGGACAAACATCTGCCATCTAGACCCATCTCCATGATTAGAGGACTGGAGGCTAAAACATACGAAGAACGGTTGCAAGAACTGGGCCTAGTTAGTCTAGTGAAGAGAAGGACCAGGGATGATATGATAGCAGTGTTCCAATATTTGAGGGGCTGTCATAGAGAAGTGGGGGACACAACCTATTTTCCAAAGTACCCAAAAGCCGGACAAGGAACAATGGGTGGAAACGGATCAAGGAGAGAATCAACCTAGAAATACAGTGAGAACAATCAACCAGTGGAACAGCTTCCTTTCAGAAGTTGTGGGTGCTCCATCACTGAGGCTTTTAAGAAGAGACTGGACAGCCATTTATCAGAAATGGTAGAGGGTCTCCTGCTTGAGAAGGGAGTTGGACTAGATGACCTACAAGGTCCCTTCCAACTCTGTCATTCTGTATTCTATTCTGTAGCAACCCGCAGATTGTCCAAGGACATTTCAGTGAACTCGTTGATTCCACCCATTTGACTTATTCATTCTCAACCCCTTAGCCATTGTAAACCATTGTCATCTTTTTCCTGCCAATTATTTATTCACATCAATGCCTAGGGCAGTGTTTCTCAATCTTGGCAGCTTGAAGATGTGTGGACTTTGATTCCTCCAACTTCCCAATATGGCCTAGAGTATATGAATTCCTACTTGCTGATAATTTCTTCATATTGGGCTTTATTTATATCATGAATGAAGGTAAATATACATGTCTCAGGATAATTTTGCAGGACCCAATCTGGGTCCTTTTGGTTTTGTGCTAGAAGTTCATCCTCAGGGAACTTCTCTTTAGCAGAATGTGTGCTTTGGGCTATTCTATGTGTAATATTTATGTGGTTCCTGGTTGCGTGTGGGTTTTTTTTAGTTGTTGATTGGGGTGCTTGG
The DNA here is from genome assembly GCF_016545835.1 of Crotalus tigris. Taxonomy (NCBI): domain Eukaryota; kingdom Metazoa; phylum Chordata; class Lepidosauria; order Squamata; family Viperidae; genus Crotalus; species Crotalus tigris. The sequence goes on from NW_024100678.1 coordinate 1,372,021, forward strand.
GGATTTATTTATATCAGAATTGGGATACTGAATCTTCTTTCATCCATGGAACTCCTACCAGCCATCTCCAAATATGTAACTAAATGATTTTTTTCCTTCTCATTCTACAGTATTAAATATCCAGCTTTCATAGTTGTACATTATTGGGTGAAAAATGCTTTAACTATTCTGATGGATTTGGCCGATGCAATATGCTTTGTTTTCATGATCTTGAATGTCACTGCCCTCATTATTATGAGCAATTATTGAAATAAATTGTTTACCACTTTATTGCTTCAAGATAAATGCTGAAGTCTCACTGCTTGACATTACCTTTGTCTCCTTAATGTTTAATACTGTATTAACCTGGGTTTGTCATTCCAATGTTACTTTCATCATGGGTTCTTTTAAATCCTTACTTTCAGTTAACAGAGATTATTTGCAAACAGTAAGAACTTGATTTTTATGGGTGCAATGCAGTGGATTTTGAATGTAACAAGAGGAAATGTGATTAAGATTTCAGCTACAAAATCTGTTTTTTTACGAAACAGTACTGATGACTAAGACCATTTATATCATTTGCCTAATTACCTACTTGACATTATTATATCATTTGTTTTCTATAATTTGTATCAATTTATGTATAATTAGACAAAAGATGTAATTGCACGCACTTTGTGTAATTATGTCAAAAGTGTACTGTAATCACACAAATGACGCAAATTACTTTGGTTATTTGTACATGTTTTCATTGTCCAAGCCCCTGCTCAAGCAGGAAACCCTATATCATTTCAGACAAGAGGTTGTCCAGTCTCTTCTTAAAAACCTCCAATGATGGAGCACCCACAACCTCTGGAGGAAAGTCGTTCCACTGATTAATTGTTCCAACTGTCAGGAAATTTCTCCTTATTTCTAGTTTGGTTCTCTCCTTGATTAGTTTCCATCCATTGCTTCTTGTTTTGTCTTCAGGTGCTTTCAAGAATAGGCTGACCCCCTCTTCTTTGTGGCAGCCCCTTAAATATTGGAACATTGCTATCATCATCCTTCTTTTTACTAGACTAAACATATCCAATTCCTACAACCATTCTTCATATGTTTTAGCCTCCAGTCCCCTAATCATCTTTGTTGCTGTTTTCTGCACTCTTTCTAGTTCTGAAGTTCTTTCTACTTTTTGAAGTTCTAAGCATTTGCTTAGGAATCAGTAGCAGTAATAGCGGTAATTTTATTTTATTGCAGAATTAGCCAATGTACATTTTCTTATATTTGCAGCCTCTTCCAAGATTATGTTATGAGGGAATTAGCAAATCTAATGGATAAAGCAGGACAACTGAGCTATGGATAGGGTTTTTGACATGTTTATAGCTATTTTATCTCTTGACCTTTCTCTTTTGAGGGGTTAACATAAATTTAAATTTGCCTTCATTTTTGAATAATGCATTAATCGTATGTTGGTAAAATATATGTCTGTGTGTATGTCTGTGTATGTCTGTGTGACTTACCACAATATGTGAACCAAAGCAAAGTATAGCTTAATGTGAGGCACAGAGTCTAGTGAATGAATTCATTTTCTTAAAGCAAAATAATTATAGTATTTAGTAACAGCAGCAAAAGAATCAAATTGGAACTTATATTTTAAAAGCTCCTTCCTTTATGAAATAATGAAGAACAAGGGTGATTTTCAGCAGTTGTACAGGAAATGTGTCTCAATATAGATTTTTGGCAGAGGAACTACAGAATGCAATATCTTGCAAAGTTATGTCCTCTTTTAACATTGGGTTGAGCATGTTGAACATCCAGCAATTTATTACAGGAACAAATCAACTCACTCTGGTACTCCAACAGTTTTTCTGCAGAGCTTCTAAGATCTGACATTATTACTGGATTAAGGGCATCAGGGAGGATGACTGATTTTATAATGTACTGGATTTATATATGATTTTTATTGATTTTAAATAGGTTGTTGTCAAACATCAGGAATCCTTGTAGAGCTTGTAATATATGCACATGACAAAAATGAATAAATAGCCTTAAACCTGGAGTTGTAATTATCTGGGAGTTAAAAGATTCTATAATGTTATAACCAAACACAGAATATGTTTTTTCTAATAATCTGTTTAGAGAAAGGGCAATAATCTCATTTACTAATAAGTAAAAATCCGTTTTGGACATTTTGTTGAAGAAAGGAAAAAAATGAACTCATAATTTATGGATTTGATGATTAGAAAGGAAAAAAATGTTGATGTAATCTTAGAGCAGTGGTTCTCAACCTGTGGGTCGGGACCCCATTTGGGGTCGAACGACCATTTCACGGGGGTCGCCAAACAACGCAGTCTGCCATTTTTTCCCTCTTTTCCTTAGCTATGCTACTCCCTTTTATTCTATTGGCTTTTGAAAGCCAATAGAATAGACTCTCTTGAATAGAGTCTAATTCTATTGGCTTTCAAAAGCCAATAGGAATTGTCCAGGCTGTCTCTGCCCTGCTGAGCCCGTCAAAAGTCCCATTCTGCAAACGGTGCTGCACCAGTTGAGTAGTCCTTGACTTACGACTAGTTGAGTAGTCCTCAACTTACGACCGGTTGGGGGTCGCGGCATTAAAAAGGTTGAGAACCACTGTCTTAGAGAGAGATGGTAAAGTATTAACTGCTGCTAAAAAGATTGGAAGCCGTTTTTTTATAACTTTTTCTTCTCTTGCTGTTTTTCAATTTTCTTTCTTTTTTCTTATTTTCTTTCTCATTTCATATTTTTTATTTTCTTTATTTCTGGTCAAAAATTAGCATTGTTTTTCTCTTGTTAAAATTTTTCTTAATAAAAATATTTTTTCCTATGGAATAGACATTGGATATAATATTTTTGGGGGGGGGATGGTTTTATGGAGCATGAAAAAAAATATTGTGAAATAATGTTTCTTTCACAATGTCCTTCGCCCCATTAATATAAGATTTTCATCATTCCCTTTGTACAAGATATACACCATTCTGCCTTTTGCTGTCAATGTTATGTTCCTAAACAGCCCTGTCAGGTTGGTTAGATTCAGAGTGACAGACACAACATTATTTAGGAATAACTTTCTGACTAAGTTAGGATCTCAATCTGGATCTTTCCTCTTCTACCTAATTATATTGCAGCACCTAGCTACCCGTAAAAAGCTAATTGAGATCTGTTCCTCAATACTTTTGAAGATCATAATATGGTTAATACTTGAATGGAAGAAACCAGAAAACCCCAGGGCTATAGGCCAGACTGGAAACTTGGGAAAAAAACAATGCTACAAGAAGGCCGTGATTGACTAGTTCTACTATCATTAAAGAAGCTTCATAGACACATCTGTGATCACATGACCCAGAGCATACGTTTACACACATAGAGATATAACATAAACCCATACAAAATACAAAAAAACACAACATAGGCAAAGGACACAAAACTGATCATGAAATGGGCATAGTATAAAACAAATAAACTGATTAGACTACCTTGGAGTAATCTTCCACGATTCACAGAAATTACATACCACAAAATACATCTAAATCTGGATTAGCTATCCAGGCCTGTTACTATTCAGGGCATGTCCAGAGTGTTCCTGATGCAGTAAAACTTTTCAGCAAAGGAGCACAGCTTGGTAGTTACACTAACTTCTCAAAGGTTGAATCTGTTGAGTACAGTTAATCCTTGACATACAACCATTCGTTTTAGTGATAGTTCTAAGTTACAACAGGACTGAAAAAAGTGACATGATCATTTTTCATACTTATGACCATTGCAACATTCCAGTTTGGTTGACGTGATCAGCATTTGGATGCCTGGCAACTGATTCATATTTATGACTGTTGCAGTGTCCCGGGGTCATGTGATCACCTTTTGTGACCTTCTGACAAGCAAAGTCAATGGGGAAGCTGGATTCACTTAACAACCAAGTTACTAACCTAACAGATGCAGCGATTCATTTAACAACAACAAGAAAGGTCATAAAATGGGGCAAAATTCATTTAACAAATGTCTCACATGGCAACGGAAATTCTGGGCTCAATTGTGGTCGTTCATTGAGTACTACCTATACGATTCTTCAGTTGCCTCAAAGTGCTCCTACTAGTGTTCTTTTTATGGAAACAAGCCTCCTTAAATTGCACCCAACACGTGGTCTAACATCTTTGAGTTTTGACTAAAAGTTGCTATTTTGACTACGGTTTAGTCTAATTTATGCTAACCGATGCCCTTATCTTGAAATGTAAACAGGGGCTAGAGGAGAAGCTGGATGACTGTGGAGTTTCTCCCACACATTAATAACTGTATAAAACAGATTGCCTACTTTCTTCTGGGTTTCCTTAAATGCCAACCATCGCTGCCTCCCTCTTTTATGTTACCTCAGCACTCCAACCTCATGAAATATCAAAAAACATGATGTTTCTTCTTAATAGTATAGTTAAGTAGTATACTTAAGTTTCTTTTATGTTAAAAATCAAACAACCTGCAGCCTGGATGATGAAATATATTTATCAATAAAAGAGGCCAGGTTTATTTGCTGGCTAGAACATACCAGTCTAAGGACATTTTTCCAGAAACTTTTCCAGTTTCATTTTGCTTTCCATTTGTCAAACCCTGCATTATCACTAGATTAGCTAGAAATTTTAGGGAACAATTTCTAGTCCAACATTGTCTTACACAGTGCTTTTTTTTTTGAAAAAAAAAAAAAAGGTGCCAGAACTCACACATGTCATACAACTCGCCTTGCCTACCCCTACAAGGTTCCATCCAAAAAGGTGCCGGAACTCCATTCTGGGCGTTCTATGACAAAAAAAAAAGCCCTGGTCTTACCTAGCTGGATGCTTGATTTAAATCTTTTGGTTGATCAGAACTAGGTATATATTTTAAGGGGAGGCTTACCTTCTGAGATTTTACTTCCTCTGTAAGGATCAAAACCTGATGCTGAAGAGAAGCTGTTTTCCCCTGTTCTGCTCCTTCAACAAAATAACGAAAACTACTGTTGGCTTTTTTATATTTTCGGAATGTTGGTGGCTTTAGTCTCATTTTGGTGTCCTTCTGCATCTCTGCCATGACTGAAATAAATATAAATGATAGTTAATAACCTTCTTGCGCTGGAAGATCTCAGAATTATATTCTGAGAAATTGGTAGATTAGCAAAACATTCATATCTGCTCTAAAGTCACAAGATTTATGAGCAATCTTCTGCATGTTTATCAGGAAGTACATTAATAAATCAAATAAACTTTTATTATGGTGAAAGACCAGCATTGGAAGGGTGGAGTGTAGGAAATTTAAAAGGAAAAAAAAATACAAATACGTTAAAAATAAAATATATAAAAACAAAAATCTAAAAAAAAGAGTCTAAAAGGAGAGGTTAAAAACAATAAATGGGCATAAAAATGTGGTAAACTAAACATTTCTAATACAAATAATGCAATGAATTAATTACAAAACAATCAATAATAATGGTCTAAATAATCATTAAAACTGGTTTGTGGCACAAGTCATCTTCTAAAAGATTTTAAATACTTCTGTGCAAAACACGGCAACATTGTATGTTGTAACAGGATTGGTATCTGAAAGCAGAAGGAGGGTATACATTTATTTATTTATTAGTAAAATTTATATGCTGCCCAATCCCTAGGGACTCAGGGCGGCGTACAAAATTAAAACCACAAGTATAACAATTAAAAATGAATACATTCACACAGCATGTTCCAATCGAATCCCGCCCCCCCACCCCAGGGACATCAACCCCAGGCCTGCCGGAACAGGAGAGTTTTAATAGCTTTCTTGAAGGCCGGCAAGGTGGGAATAGTTCGAATCCCGGGGGGAAGTTGATTCCACCACGTCGGGGCCACCACAGAAAAGGCCCTTCCCCGAGGGCCCGCCAGCCAACATTGTCTGGCCGACGGGACCTGAAGGAGGCCCAATCTGTGGGACCTCAGGTATTTTTGCAATAATGGTGAAATAAGACAAATAAAACTAATACAAATATCTCTGTAGTATAGGCACTGGAGAAGTACATGTTCTGTGGTTTCTACAAAGTTAAATAATTAATCAGCATTACATCTAACCCTGATGTAAGTCCTATCAGATTCAGTGGGATTTCTTTTTTTAAGTAACATTGTCTAATTATTTTTGTTGCTTTTTTGTTCATCTCCCACAGTAGGCCCTCATTAATTTGCTTCCTAATACAATCACAAAATGTAACAGGAAATGTCTTTTATACATCATCATAAGGCAAAGTAAGTACCTGTATCCTCAGTTTCTCCCTTTAGGTGATCTTCATCAGCAACAATTTCAAAATTTTCCTCAAAACCACTACTGTCTTTTCGGTTCTGACGGCTGCCACACAGATTATGCACTGTGTTTCTAAAAGAAGAAAATTGCACAGAAAAGCTAATGCTTAGATCTTAATTCTAGATCTCACTATAATGGTAAAGCATATCTGGCTGCAGTATTTTAGAGTGCATGTGAAAACTCAGGTGGCGGAATGTACCTTCAAGCTAACTCCCAAATTCTCTGCAGACAGAAAAGCAGCATTCAAAAAAACTCATTTCTCTCTGTTACACTGGGTTTCTCTGTGTAGTAGGACTACATATACGGCCTGCAAAATCCAACCAAGCCCCAGCTAGCAACAATGATATAAGCCACCATAGTTGTCCAGAAAATGCCAACTCTTTGCAATCAATTTGGAATTGACATATTTTTGCAGCCAATATGTAATATTCTAATGCCTAAAAGTGTTTGCATAGAGAAACACTAAATCATTATGAACTACGACCTGGCATAAGAGTTAAAATATTCAGCTATCAAAATGGTCACAAATTGAGAGCCAGTATGGTCTAGTAGTGAAGCCATCAAACTACAAACTAGGAGAATGTGAATTCTACTCCTGTCTTAGGCATGAAAGCCAGCTGGGTGACTTTGGATCAATCACTCTCTCTCAAGCCGTGACATCAGTCTCGTATGACAAGCTGATTATCAATTCTTGTTCGCAACCAATGGATCAACACTTGTTTGATCCGAAAAAAGCAGCCCTACAATTGCAGGACTTGCCCAGGGAATCGCCAGAAGTCAAAAACTGTGAATACCACACAATCTTTATTTAGGCCATGCTAACAGAGGCACCAAAGTGTGTTCTCCCTCTCCCCACTCAGCTAGTGACTACTGTAGTCAGTTGAGAGGTGAATAATAGTGGATGGAGCTATTCAAGATTGCCCAGGGAAGAGAACTGAATGACAGCTCACAGATTATTACTTTGCTATGGAATACATGACAATAGCCTAAGTCATGTTTACTATTTATAAATAAATGACAAGGCTGTGCTTTATCTTTTAAATTAAATGTGCTTTTCTACAAATGCATGCTGTTTATTAATTTATGAATATTAATTTATATTATGCTTTATAATAATACATTTCATTTTATGTATTATTACAGAAAATAATTGTTAAGAGCCAGTTTGGGGAGTGATTAAGGCATCAGGTACAAACCAGGAGATCCTGAATTCTAGTCTCACCTTAGGCCCAAAATCTCAACCCCCCCCCCTTCTCAGCATTAGGCAGAAGGAGGCAATGGCAAACCTCTTCCAAGCATCTTGCCAAGGATATTACTTGGACCTGTCCAGGCAATCACTAGTCATCAAAACTGACTTGAAGGCACTCTCCATGCAAAAAAAACCACTTGTGTACATACAACACAATACCAGTGCCTGTTCCAAGCACTGGCTTGAATCCCAATAGACATAGGGGAATGAGGCTTCAATGATCTCTATTGGCCATGCTAGTGTGCACGGAGGCAGGGAATTCTATTCACAATTTCCAGAGGGCACCACGTTGAAGAAGGCAAAATTTTACATATCAGACTGGCTTTTATTACTGTAAATTGGTAGCCCACAAGGACATTTACTTGTACTTGAGCTGTCAACAGATTAACATGGCTACTTCAGCGCAAAATATTTGTCACAATTACTTTTCTGGAATGCAAAGAGATGAAATAGTTACTGTATTTCAATCCAAGGATGCTTGAGAGAGATGTTCTGAAGAGCAATAGAAGTCGGTGGTGCTGGTAGAGAAGCTGCCTTTATGCCAACTATATCAGTGGGAGTTGTCACCAAGGGTAAAAAATCCTGTTCTGCCTCACCTGCAGAGAAAGAGATACAGTTTAATAACTAGCAACCAAGGCATGCTAAATCTACAGATCACATGGCACAGCTACATCTTGCAAGGCATCACAATATTCTCAACTACCTCTTGAGCAAACACTGTCCTTTGCCTTGTAAGTACTTCTCCTTCAATTTTGTAGACTGTATCTAAAGAGGCCTTGCGGGAAGTGGAAATCTTGCCCTCAATCTTTAGTCTACTAGGGACAGATTGGGTAAAATCCAGTATTTTAAGAAGGAGAAGTTAATGTTGGCCGGTTCTCAGGCTGTCTTAACTTCCTACTTCCAAAGGAAAGAAACAGCATGATTTGCAACTTACTTAAGGACCTCTAAAATTATGGTTATTAGCTATCTAAAATTAACTTGTACTTTTCTATCTGGTGTTGACAAATTGGCCTGCTGCAGTTGGGCAACCTATGCTCTGCTTTTGCTTAATGACAAAGCAGGGGCACACCCATTCCTGTTACTTTGCCTCCAATAGCTGAAATACAGAAATTCTCTTCCATTCTGTTGATTATACTAACATTCTTACTTTCTACAAAAAGGGGGCTAACATCTAACAACAGCAGTTTGAAGTTTAACAAAATACAGAAAAGAACAGAAAGCTGGTAAACCAGTGATCAAAACTTCACTAATTCAATGTTTATTACAATACAGATGCATGACAAATATATAAATCAGAATCAAAAATCAAAATTATAAATATCTTCAAACTTCAAATCAATTTCAGGGTGCACCACATGAACCCAATGTGTGGTTTTTAAATATATTTTCTTCCATCAGTTTGGAAAGCTGGGAGTACACGTGTTGGGCCTAGGCATATATACCTCTTGCAGCATTAACACCTATAACACCTCAGGGGAGGCACCATGGAATTTGTGTATTGTGGGATATGGGACTGAGAAAGACTCCAGCTGTTTATTAGCAATAAACTGGGGACAACTTGCATTGTTTTTAAAAGGCCTTTTGCTTGATACATGGACCAAGACTGAAAGAGAATGTTCAGGATGATGAATGATGGACCAATAATCAGAAAAGGAGGAGGCAGAAAAAAATACAAGGCAATAACAATAATTTTTGCAGCAAATATATGCATTTAGAATTCTTGTATGATAAAGACCTGGAAATATGTGGAATCAAACTGCAGCCAATGGCCATCTTGATCTCCAGCAGGAGAAGCATACGTTTAATGAATCAGGAGCCACAGCTTGGCCTTCCATACATTTAGAAGGCTGCAGGACACATTCTGAAATGTTATTTTAATTCTTTTGTTTAATAGTACTATTATGCTGAACTGATGACAGTATGAAAAGGAAAGATATTGGAAGGAAGGAAGGTCACCAAAAGGGATGGAACCATCTTTTTCAGAATGAAATTAGGAGCAGGATATTTTGGAAGCAAAACACTCTCACTCTATCCCCCTTCTAAAACAGTCCTAAGTATACTGATATTCAGCAGCACAATCTGGTGATCTCATGGGGAATCAAAAGCAGGATGCTATCACTCACAGTAAAAGGATAAGGAGCTGCCTACCCTGACCTATATAACCTCTAAAGAGAATGCTGCCTCCTGTTGCAATTCAAGTTCAAGCTATTGTACTTTTATTACTTACTGTTGCTCTGCTGGGCCTCATTTATGAAAGGAAAGGATGGCATGGCTTCAACCAAACCCTTTGCCTGTTTATTACAAAATTCCCAGCGTTTCAGTTGCAGTTGTTGTAGCCAATACATCATGGCTTGTTTGTTGACAGCCTGCAATTCAATTTAAAATCAACACAAAAGAGAAAAGAAGTCAAGATATAGTCTTTATAACTAAAGTAGTCTTTTCCAAAATTGTTGCTGTTCCTAATGTTCTTGTTTATCACTTAGCAAAATCAAATCTTTACTATGGTCATAGACCAGCATAAGAAAAATAAAATACAAACACTTAATAATTTAAATGCTAAAAAATATAAAATACACAAGGTAAAAAACATTTTAAAACTTTCGTATATACACAGTATATACATACATATAGTGTAAATGTAAAAAAACCTATAAAAAGGAATAAAGTCATTAATAAAAAAATTCTTACTAATCTATCAGAATGCAAATACTCTCAGCTAACAAGTTAAATAATTTTGCTAGTGATTTTTTTATTTGATTCTTATTTATCCATAGCATGCTAAACAATTATGCTACTGTGATATTTAAAAATCCGATTGTCCTGGAGAGAACATATTTAATCATCCAGCAAAAAATTATATTTATTTACATGCAATGTCATGTTTCATAACAACGCTTTCTATTGAGAATGTTTAGAGATAAGCTAACAGCTTGCCCAACCGCATGTTATTGTCAATAAAAAGATAATATGAGATTTTTTTGAAAGAAATCTTTTCAAGCCATATTTGAATACAAAATTTCTTTAAATATTTCTAGCACTGAGTAGGAATTTCTTTAGCTATCATAACCAAGAACACAATCAGTTTCTTACTTCATGTTTTGTGTAGCAAATTTAAACTTCAACAGTTGTGAATCCTTTGTTTAACCATTTTATCAAAAAAAATCCTCTAAAGATTCTGAAACTTATATTAATTGGGGCTTCAGACCTGAATTCAGGCCACATTAACCCACCCACCCCCATCTTCCTGCAATTACGTACCTTAAGAATAAAGTCTTTGATGGGAGTCCTGATTTCAAAAATACCCTCATCTGCTCCCACTTTAAGATCAAAAGTCGCAATGGAAATCTCTATGCTTCCCAAAGGAGTAATATCTTGTGCTGTCCTATAGTATAGCAAGTAGCATTTATTTTCATCATAGCAAAACCAGCGTGACTTCCAGGTCTTGATTGGTGCTTTAGAAGAACATTTATGTAAATAACCACATAGTTTTTTCCTAGAAGCTTCTTGGCTAGGTTTTATATCAGCATTTTCCCAATCCTCAGAACATTGAGACATATCTCCTGTGAAATCATCACTGCTACTCCTGGTGTCTGCCATTTTTTCTTCTGGTGACATGTTTGATGTCTCAGGTACAAGACCCTCTCTGTCCTCATTATCTGATTTCATGTTTTCTTGAACAACAGCTCTCTTGATGGTAGAATACTAATTGCAAAAAAGAGAAGAGACACAAGTTAAGAACAGTAAAGGATAACCAAGTACCGGTACATGCAATAAGTCCAGCCACCTAAAATTATCTGAAATTCCAAATAGATTTTTTCCCCAAATACAGAAAATATGTTTTCCATTTGTCTTATTTAAATAAATGGGTATTATTCATTCTGCTAAAGCCATAAATAAATAAATAAAATATTTTGTAAATCTATTGTTGGATGTTATCTTTATTAGGAACAAGGAAAATGTCTCAAATGTGCACATTTTGAATTCCCCAGAGTTCTTCTTTGGACAGGAAGTTATAAACTGCATAGACAAGAGGATATGGTGTTGTTAAATTCCTTCTCTTGCCAACAAGTTTAGGCAAAACAGGAGTTGAACTTTGAACATAATATTACATAATACAATGGAGGCACATTTCAGAGAATATAAATTGTGACTACAATGATTCTGAATAACCAGTCTTCCCACTACAGCTTTCTAGCTTCTCCAAAGGTATAAAACTTAACCTCTGGTCACCAAAAGACTGCTCAATCCTGTCTTAAAAGTAATCGGAAGAGCTCCTAACAGAAACAGAAGTGGAAAAATCCTCTCCCCAGTTCCTCTGAAAGTAATACAATAAGAATAGCATTAGTCAGACATCAAGCTTTGCACACTTGTCTTCAGTGTGATATCCACTATAATTTTTGTCATATAATTTTGTACAGTTTTGCATTACCCAAACACCCCTGTCCCTCTGCAAAAGACGAATCTAAATGGAGACCTCAAAAAACAGGCACCAGGCTAGAAACCAGGAGACTGTGAATTCTACCGTTAAAATGAATAGATGGAAGACTGATGGCTGCATTGAACTCCCATCCTTTCATGGGGGTTCCACTATGTTTAAAAAATAAAAAATAAAAAGTGGAAAGCGGAGAGGTCGCTCTGTCTGTTTCTTTTCAAGTGTAATTTGTATTTCGATAAATTCTATACATTGTACTGAACCTCTCAACTCAGCCTACCTCACAGAATTATTGTTATTGGGGGGGTGGGAAGCTCCCGGGGAAAAAAAATCAGGCTGCAAAGGAACTCGAATCCTGTTCTACTTTTTTTTCCCCTCCCACACTACGTGCCTGCCTATCCCTTTGGCCGCTCCGGCGCCACCTGCTATGCATCAGGGGCGCCAAGCCTAAGAGCCTAGTTGTCCTTTGAAACATTGCGAGTGGTTCAGGTGAGCGAGCCACCGTTGTGCTTCTCCTGTTTTACGACACATGCCAAGGCGTCTGCCCTCTTGAAATCAACAAGTTAAACTTCTGCATAACGCGCATCCCGACAGTCTCTACGCTAGTCGTTGGCCCCAGAACGTCACTGCTCCGATCCGCTCTTTTTACCTCGACTCAGCCTGTCCCAGGACCTCCATGGCAACGCTCACCGCCGCCTCCTGACACCCGGCAGAGCAGGCCGACGCGAGGCGATCGCACAGCTGCTTCCTGGCGGGGCGGGGCGGGGCGATGCCAGGCAGTGCCGGCCCAGCCGGCTCCAAGTACCGTAAGCGAGAAAGAGGCAGCTTTACTCAAGAAGTCTTTCCGATCGCCTATTAACCAGGAGTTGTAGGTGCTCCGAGTTGAATCTGGGAGGCGTTGCCCGACGTAGTAGTTTGCAAATCTTCCTCTGACTAGCTATCCGAAGGGAGGCTTTTACTGAGCAAAATACGGGGTTGGGCTGGATGGCGTTAAAGACCCCTTTCCAATTTTTAGGATTCTCTTATTGCAGCTTTCGGTTCCCCCAGCTAAAAGAGCGGCTGAGCGCAATCGGCAATGACAGAAAGAGTCGTCAGAAGGGAGGTTCACACAATATTTCACCGCAGTGCAACGATTAAAATATTTTTAAAGTATTCTAATAACAGCTAGGGCCTAGGCTAACGTCGGGAATTAGTCCAATTATTTCTCTGGGTGGGACATTCAAAGAAGGGATCCAGCCTATTTTGGGGTTCCGGTTCTAATTCTGATTCCCAGATCAGGCATCTCTTTTTTTCTGACTTGTGATTATCCAAGGAACACAATATCCACGTGGCCAAGGTAGCAGAGCCACAATCATGTGACCTTCTGAAACAAAACTTCGTTTCAGATAGTATGATTTTGAGTATGGTAGTATGATTGCTGTAATACCTGTTTTTTCCTCAGTCCTTTGCTGCCGCAATGGCTCTACTGGAAGAACTTTAATTGAGTTTTCAACTACTGTTTATCATTTTCCCCAAAACATTTAACAATTCAGCTAGAACGGGATTATTTATGATGAGGGTCCCCTCCTTTGCTGTTGCCTGGGAGTTGTAGTCCACAAGTCGTAAAAGGGCCAAGTTTGAAGAGCCCTGCTATAAAGTGTTAATGCGGTACTGGAATTCCTTAGTGTTGGCATCATGACAACATTTCTGAGCTACCTGCTGCTCAAGTGTTTTCTGTTTGGCTGTCAACTATCCTACATTGGATAGTAATGCATGTCCAACAATGGACTGAACCCACCAGGGATGGCGCACTCACAACTTCTGAAGGCAAGGCATTCCACTGGTTGATTGTTCACCTGTTTAAAGGAATTTGAATAAAAGCTGATAGAGCAACAAACCTTATTTATTAAATTTCTATGCCTAATTTAAAAAAAAAATATTTTTTTGGCTTTGTGTTGTATCAGCAGTCCCTGTATCATTCCCATGGTGGTTCTGATTTTGGGATTTGTCTTGGTCAACAAAGGGAATAATTTTTTTACAATAAATAATGCTGTGCTGTAGGCTTATAAGATCCAATACAGTATTCAGAAGAACCAGAGTGCCTGTAGTTTACCAGTCTTTTGTAAAGAATTTTGCTCAACCTGATGACTAATTTATCTCATGCTGGTTTGCTCTTCATTTTTGTTGTTTTATGTCCTTTTTGTTTTATTTTAGCTTCCTGTTTGAAAAGTATTGAGGAAATATACCACAGCAAATGGGGAGTTAATGATCTCACAGTTACACATTCCATATATAACTATAATTACATACACAAAGAAAAGCAGATTGATGAGGAAAAGGTGAATATAGTCTAGAAACCTATAGGATGGAATGAAGAGGCAATGGATGCTTCCTAATAAAGCCAAAATTGCTAGGAATATAAATACTTTGAAGTTATAAATTTAGAGAATATTATTCCTGTCCACACCACTCTCCTTTAGCACCTACCTGCCTGCTCCACTTCCTCTAGCATACACTGCTAATTTATTATATAACTAGCTGTACCCAGCCACGTGTTGCTGTGCCTCAGTGTGGTTAAATGGAAAAGAAAGAAAAGATAAAGCGCACAATGCTTGTGGGTATACAATATTTTTTGTTGTTCCATTGTATGTGCAGATATAGAGATTACGTCCAACAGATGGCGCTATTTTTCAAAAAAAGCATGTTTTTACCTGTCACAAGTGTGACATCTATATAAGATAGGTATATAAAAACATGTGCGTATTCGAATGCAATGTTGTATCAAAATTTCAAAGCAATCGGTGAAGAACCTTTGGAGATTTAAGATTTTGAACAAATGAACATTTACATTTTTATTTATATAGATATAGATAAGAAAGATAGATTCTTTCAGAAAAAATATCCATATAATTACATTTATATTTCTATATAAGCATTGTTCTATCCAAGTGTTTTGTAGTATTCTGCATAGACTCCAGCCTATTTCATCTATCCTCTTTTGGTTAGCAGTGATTACCCTATTCATGTACTGTAATTGGCTATGATCACTTACTTCACAGCCACTCAAACTTTAAAAATCATGATCTTGACAGGCTGCCTGCTAGATACTTACTCCCAATGCAACGATGGTTTAGCTGACCATAACAGAAACGGTTTTTGATCATAATATTTTTGTCTGTGGAAATCTATATATCCCTACTACAGTAGATCATCCACTCTTAAACACAAAGCATTTTGTTTTCAAAATGACTAATTAGTTTGCTTACATGAAAAAGAGATTGTATTGTTTTGAAAGTAAGCACTTTTTTGCTTTAGTTTTTTTTTTTAAATTCTGGAACACACTAAATAAGATAGAACAGGGGTGTCAAACTCGCAATGTCACGTGACATGTCGCAATGTATTGTGACTTTTTTTCCATTGCCGGCAATGGGGTGGGCAGTTTTTGCATGACACATCCAGCCCGTGGGCCGGCAGTTTGACACCCCTGAGATAGAAAGATTTGTGTTTGCCATTAATTAGCGGCATTCAATGTATACCAATCTTTTTAAGGAAATAGTTACATTATTCAAGCATGAATAGTTACATTATTCAACATCATTTATTTTGTTTCATCTCATTGTAGATGAAGATTGACTTTGTTGATGGAAAAGCCTTCATCAGGGTCCAGTCCAAGCCAGGGATAAACAACATGGCGACTGCTTTAGAAAGAAGGTTGTAGTTTATTGGACAGCCAGACAGAAAGATGGCTCTGAAAGAAAAGAGTGAGCACATGTAGTAGGGAGTGGGTTTTTATACCCTCTGGGGCTCTTGAGGTTGTTTCCTGTTCCTGTTTGAGGCTTTGTATTTCCTGTGTTATGTACTTTGACCTGAGTCTGAGTGTGCCTTTCTGGCATTCTGGTGGTGGTGGTTAATCCTATTACGTTTCCTGTCCATAGAATTTTGGTGGGGTATGTAGATTTTAGGTGTTTTTGTCTTCCTAAGCTTCTAGCTGGAGGGCTCCAGCTAGAAGGATGATGAAGTGATGATGAAGGATGATGAAGTTATGATATCCTTCAATGTAATATCTCTATTTAACTCCATCCCCCAAAGCCTGGCTGTGTCTGTCATAAGAGAGCTGTTACAAGAGGAGGAGCCACAGCATCCAGGCTTACCTAATTCAGAGGACCTCATTCAATTGTTGAATTTTTGTCTGAGAACATATTTCATGTTCTCCACATAGGAACAAATAAAAGGTACACCCATGGGGGTCTCCAATTTCTGGGATAATTGCTGAGGCAGTTCTGCAAAAATTACAACTCATGGCAATGAATGACTACAAACCCAAGTTTTGGGTTAGGTACGTTGACGATACTTTTGTCGTCATTAAATGCCAGGACTGGATTCATGAGCAAATTTAATTTGATCTATGCTGATATTCAGTTCACGGCAGAAGAGGAAACCAATAACCCTTGGCTTTCCTGGACGTACTGGTCAGTCGCGAGCCCAATGGCACACTTTCCACCAGTGTCTACTGCAAGACCACAAACACTGACTGGATTCTTCACAATGACAGCAATCATCCTATCATTCACAAAATCAGTTGCATCCGGACATTGTTTAATAGGGTTGACACACACTGCAGCACAATAGCAGAATGGTCTAAAGAACGGGCATAATTTTACCAGATATGCATGCAAAATGGATACTCAGCAAACTTCATCCGATGCTGTTGCCGGCAACAAAAAACACGATCAGTTGATGATAGAACAACGGCTACTACTTGGGTGACGCTCCCTTACATCAGTGGAGTTTTGGAAGCAGCTGCACGGATACTCGCAACGCACAACATCAAAGTGGCACACAAACCCAGACAGACCCTGCATACTAGCATAATGCGCCCCAAGGAATCTCTATCCAAAGGCGATATGTCATCCGTGGTTTACCAAATCAATTGTAATGACTGTGCATGCAATTACATTGGAGAAACCACAAAATGCCTCCATGAGCACAAACTAGCAGTTAGGCGAGGCAAACAATGATCTCAGGTGTGGGCACACACAACTGAATATAACCACACATTTCATTTCGCAGGGGCTAACGTCATCACCCATGATCTGACAAAGGGTGGCCGCCTGCTGAAGGAGGTTTGGCTGTCCAATCAATACTCTATCAACTGACACATCAAACTGCTACCAGCTTATCAGGCACTGTGGCAACATGAATCATCATGCAGGGGGCCAGAACGGAGGAACCAATGATTATCCCCCTCCCGTGTAAAGAGGAGAGTGAAAGATCACGATCATACACCAGTTGATATATCAGCGGGGCAGGAGGTTGCAAGGACTAGATGCACGGAGGAGCAGACCAGACTTACAAACTCCAGGAGAGGACAGCAAACCAACACGTCCAGTGATGCTGGCACAGCAGAGAGGCCACAAACCAAAATGACGGCTTTGCATGTGGGTGATGCATCCGGGCATAGCAGTGAGGAAAGCGGACAGGCGTCATCAAACGACTACGCGCCGCAAGACATGTGTTTGGCGAGCGAGGCAAGAGGGGAGAGGCAGCGCGGTAAAAATCAATTGGATGTCGGCCGGCACAATGGAAACAGGACTGATACAGCCGGACCAAGCATGGACAGACCTATGACATGCTGTCCAAACTGTCAACTAACATACTGGAGAGCCTGCATGCTGGAATGACAACATGACACATGGTTGATGCACTCAGGCATGACAGCAAAGCGAATGGTCAGGTGCTGGCGCCAAATGATTGTGCGCCGCAAGATGGACGTGCTTGGCGGGCGGGGCAGGAGGAGAAAGGCAGAGCGGCCAAATCAAAACAGATGTTGGCCAGCACAACAGAGGCAGGATTGAGGCAGCCAGTTGTAGGTGGGTGGGGGATGGACAGACCCATGACACATGCATTGTCCAAATTGTTTAATTCTAAAAGGCTATAAAAACAAGCGTTCCCAGATGCTGGGTTATACTTTGACAATGTCAGCAGACGCTGACGAAAGCTTAGTTTCTAATAAAGTTTTTAGTCTTGGAGATCAGCATTTTTTGTAATTTTTATCACAATACGCTTAGTACATTTCTAGCTTCTGTTGTAACGTAGAAGCAGCTCCTTTGTTCAACAATTCATTTTCTCAAATGAGCTCCCAAGGAAAATGCTTTTCAACAATCACATTAAAATTAACCAAGAACTTGATAAAAAATGAACAATATGCCATTGGATGGGGACGGAATGAATTAAAAATGGCTGATTTACAGTATTGTGATATACATTTTTTTTTTAATTTATCAAATTTATATTCTTCCATATCTCTGTCAAGGGACTCTGGGCGACTTACAACTGCACCAAAACACAAAATAAATCAAAAAGAACAGTGGGTGGTGGCAGTGGGTGGAAGCTCATCAGAGAGATCCAACCCTGGAAATGAGGAGGAATTTTCTGAAAGTGAGAACTGTAAAGCAGTGAGACAGTTGGGCTCCAGGAGTTGCGTGTGCTCCATTGTGGAGATTTTCAAGAAAGGTTTGAGGAATCATCTGTCTGAGATGGTATGAGGAGCCCTGCCTTGGGGATTGGACTAGGAGTCCCTTCCATCTGAGAATTCTGATTCCCTCTGTGCTTTGTGTCACAATGATTGTGCTTCTTGTGAACGGACAGCTTCCCACATGAAAGGCAGAGGCCAATGGCCACCAAGAGTCAGCCATGGGGCTGCCCAGCCATGTGTTCACTCTTGAAAAAGGGCCCATGGCTAGTTTTGATCTTTGGCTTTCCGTTCTCTCCCCAGAAATGAAAAGAGAGTGAAGTGGAGGATGCAGCTTACCACAATTTTGGAGACCTCCAATGAGTCAGTAAGATCTGACCAGCTTCTTACCATGGCAATAGCAGAATGATCTGCCATCCTTATGTAGATTCAAAATGTGGCCATTGTTTTCCTGGTTGTCAAGGGAACGAGATTGTGAATTTGCCTGAAAAGCCACCAGCCAGTGCACAGCTGCCCATTCTTGCTTCATGCAGTGAAATACCAACACCTAGCTTGGTTAAGGCAGCATAAAGGCTTTTCAGAATAGGTGTGACTATTTCAGATGCCAAGAAACTGGTAATAGGCGAGAAAATCACGATAGAAACACATCTTCATTCCCAGGGGTAAGGACAGTTTTGCAACATGGCCAGTGATGGAAGTGAGGATTCTCCAGCAGGATGGCTATAGAATCCATCGGATGGGGTTCATGACAGCCTTCCCGCCCGACAGACTAGGTCAAAACTTTGGCCACACCCCTCTTTTGGGCATGACTCCAGTTTTGACTTAGTCTCAAAGCCCGTTGACAGCAAAAATTTGAGCTCCTCAGATAGCAAGATTTAGAAGCAAAAATCCTCCTCTCTGATAATAGTGGTCAGCTGAATTTGAAGGAGATCGTTCCCTGCTTGTGGCTCGGAGCTCCAAGCCGTCCGTCAGAGCTACGTTCCCCTGAGGGTGCAAATCGGCATGGTGAGAGTATCCCAACGTCTTCTCAGTAACTGGCCCCTTTTTTCTTCAGTTAACAAGCTTTTTAGTTTGATTAGCAACAGCGGAGCTATTTTCCGCCCAGCTGGGATGCGCAAGGCTCCGCGGTCCGAAACGACCGTCAGAGCCGCAAATCACCTTGTGGCAGTTAGGGAGGCAGAGAGGCTGTCGGATAGCAACAGAAGCTGTCCTTTTCCCTCAGCTGAAGCCCGCGACCCCCCGAAACGACCGGGAGAACCGCAGAGCTCTGGGCAACCGAATAAGGAGATTAGCGAATACTCCACTAATTACCTCAGCTGGCAGGCATCCGTTAGGGCTGTAATCGCCATTTTGAACCTCGTGGTTTCTTCCTTTGACAGTTGACAGTTAGAGGGCATGGCCTCTAGCCTCAGCGCCATCTTGGGTGTACTCACTGCAGTCCTCCATTTTAGGTGGGTCATCCACCCGGAGGGTCCCCAACAGTTAAAAAAAATAAATAAATTATAATTATAAAAACAGAAATAAAAAGGAGAGAGGAGAAAAGAGAGAGATAGATACAACCTTACACCCTTGGATCTGTTTTAACAGCCCACATATTGGGGGGAAATATATTACTCCAAACAATTATCCTTTAATAAGCCTGTGGTCATTATCATCCACTGGCCTTGGTGGAGAAGAGTGAGGGAATTCTAAACTAATTCCAGCTGCTCCCTAGTGTGGCCTTTGTCACCGGCTTAACAGGGTCTTTCCTTTTCAGTAAAGAGCCTGTCTGTCCGGCCATTGTTTGCGTGCAGAGCAAGGCTTGCAAACCTCAAATATCTGCTATTGATCTGCGTGTCTTTTCCCCCATTCCAGGTATTGCCTACTCGGGGTACCTGGCCACAATGGCAGACAGTATCTCGCATTCAGCTATACAGGGTTCCAAAGTGCCCCCCCCCAAACAACAACAAAAGCGCAGATCTACAGAATCTGAAGTGGGGGGGGAAAGAAGGCCAAGACAAAACATATTACCCAGAAGGGACCCTCCAAAACAGCTGAGCGAGAGGCCTCGAGGAGACATTTGGCGCTTGAAAGGCAATTCTCCAGGGCCCAGAGAATCAGATCCAATGAGGCTGATATGGTTTCCCCTGCCCCATTGGAGGCCCCTATACCAGAACCTACCTCCCAGGAAGTCCTCAGAACTTGGTCTCCTCTGGGGAAAACCGAGCAGATGGATTCCCCTCACTCTTCATCTCCAGCATCCTCACCAGACCATACCCCCCCCCCCCGTGCCTGCAACTAACGACAGAGCTCAGGAGGACATATGGTCTGCCCAATTTCAAGCATTCATGCAAGATGCTTTCTCCCAATTTATGGCCTCTAAAGGACAAGTAGCCTTTCAACCATCCCTTAAAGGGCGGAAGAAGGCTCCTGCTACAAATATATCTGAGACCTCCTCTCAAATAGGAGAGGGAGAATCAATAGACCTGGACATGACTGACATGCCCCTTTCGGAGGATGAAGGGACCACTCCTGAGCAAACAACAACCTCTGGTCTCTTTGACCCAGCTCTTCTTAAATCCCTGTTAATCAAGGCAGTTTCCACTGTCAATCTAACTTCAGTTCAGGAGGAGAATCCTTCCACAAGTAAGGAGGCTAATCCCCTTTTTGCCAAAAAAGTAGCACAGGACAAGTACATCCCTTGTCCCGAGGTATTCCGCACCTCTGTAGAGGAGCAATGGTCTTCCTTAGCAGCACCACCTACACCTAACAGAGTGGAGAGGAAGTTATTTAATGTGGCTCCTTCCTTTTCCGACTTGCTGGATGTTCCCACAGTAGACAGTCCCCTGATTTCATTGTTTTCCACTTCTGCTATTCCAGGGGACATGGCAGAAGCTTTGAAAGTGGAAGACAAGAAGTTGAACACTCCCTCCGTCGCGCACACCTGGCCGCAGCCTGGGTGGCCAAGGTGGCAACTTCCTTGTCTTTCTTCGCCAGGGCCTGTATTATGTGGCTTCGCGAGCTGCAAACCACTGTACCTCCTGATCAGGTCAGAACTCACCAAACTTTGGCCAAAATACTGGCTGCCTCACAATACATGGCTGACGCCTCGCTACATGCAACCAAATATGCAGCAAGGTCAATAGCAGCCACAGTGGCCTCTCGCAGACTCCTGTGGCTCAAGAATTGGAAAACAGACCTAAAAGCCAAGTGGCGTCTATCAACCTCCAAATACAGTGGGTCACTCTTGTTTGGATCCATTTTGGACCCACATGTAAGTGAAAGCAGGGACAAAAGAAAGATCCTTGTCCACCCATCAAAAAAGCTAGATAGGAAAAATCCACAAGAATTCCGTAGACAGGGATTCCGTCCAAGCAGCTCCTTGGAGTGGAGGCAGCCCTTTCGATCAGGGCAATCCTGGGACTGGTCTAGAGGCTCACAAGCCTTCTATCCAAGACAGGATCGTTCCCAGGATCGCCCAAACATGGGAGCCAGAGGCCAATTCCAATCCAGGCGTCCCTTCAGGGGATCGGGAAGCTGACCCTTTAAACGTTTCAAGTGATGCCAGACAAGACTCTCCCATAGGGGGTCGGTTAGGGAAGTTCAGCGAGGTCTGGGAGCAGACCACCACTGACGCCTGGGTATTGGAAACAATCAGGCACGGTCTCGCCTTAGAGTTCTACTCTCCCCCACCAAACCGTTTCATCAGGTGCCCCCTCTCCAGAAACACATCCAAAGCAAGGTTGGTAGCATCGGCCATTGCACACCTTTTGTCAATTCAGGCCATAGAAAGGGTACCAAAGGAAGAGGAGAGGAAAGGATTCTACTCCATCCTCTTCATGATACCAAAGATCTCAGGAGGGTGGAGGGTGATACTGGACCTAAAGGGTCTGAATTATTATGTAACCTACAGGAGGTTCAAAATGCAGTCCCTAAAGTCCATATTAGCCAGTATCAGGAAGGGAGACCTCCTGTCCTCAATAGATCTCACGGAGGCATACCTGCATATTCCCATCCACCCCAAATACCGCAAATTCCTCAGATTTGCCTACGCCCACTGGCATTACCAGTACAGGGCCCTATCCTTCGGACTCTCCTCAGCCCCAAGGGTATTTACCAAGATACTAGCAGTCATAGCGGCCCATCTCAGGATGATGCCGGTGCGCGTACAATTCTATCTGGACGACATGTATGGCACAATTCTATCTGGACGACATGTAGTGCAAGCTGCACTACCACCCAAAAGAAAAAAAGGCTAGAAGAAACATTTGCAGAGGAGAGGGATCTCTACCTTCTACTTCTGATAAAGGAAGAATGACTCAGGGTAACCTCTTCAATCTCTCCCCAGAGATGAGAAACCAGAGAAGAGAACAGGGCTCTATACAATTTGGGAGATCTTCATCAAGTCATTGAGGCCTGACCACTCCCCATCCTTAGAATGGCAGAAGCACTGTCTCTGTGGATTTGTTGATATGCCAAGAGATGAAAACTGTGTGTTGTCATTTTAGGATTCATCAGAAGAGGACCTACCCATGGAGAAGACAAGCAGGTCGAGGAACATGAACCAAGGAATGAGTCTCTGTCAAGATAGGCAGCACATCAGAGAGTGAAGACCGCTGCCTGTTCAGAAGGGATTGCAGGATAGAAAAAGATCGACCCCCTGACTGGCTCAATTTGGAATAGGAAGGTTGAGCTAATTTGAGGTGCTTACATGTCTCCCCTTCTTTGTGTGGTAGGACTGAAACGGCAGAAGAAGAAGCCGAAGAAGAAAATTCTCAAAAGGAAGTCACAAGTCCTGGTGGGAGGAGGGGAGAAATTGTGTTATATTTCCCCCTAAACTTAAGGCTTCCAAATGCTTTTTTGCTGTGCCTTGTGCCGTACATGACTGTGGTTCCAAGTTGCTCATGAACAGACAGCTTCCCACATGAAAGGCAGAGGACAAACGCCACCAAGTGAGTCAACCACAACTGCTCATATTTGCTTCATGGACTGAAATGCCAACATTTCTATGGCAGCACAAAGGTTTTTCAGTGTAAGAGTGGCCATATTAGATGCCAAGAAACTGGGGGTATGGGTGAAAATTATGTTCTCAACTCTTCTGCCTGGCTCACATCTATTTCTCTTCTCTCCTCTCTTCAGAGAAACTCTGGAAAAGATGTTCATTGGCTTATGTTGCATGGACACCACTGTAGAACTTTCCTATGCCTCCTGATAAGTACCATAAGTTCTCCTAAACCCTGTGTATGGTAGGTCATCAGCGAAAGGCTGTAGAATTGGTAAGAGCCTCTCCCCAAGACTGCTTCCTGCCCACAAGAGTCTTGAAGGGAAAAATTATTGACAGCCAGACTGGCTGGTCTTAGAAAGATGTTCTTTGGCATTGCACCTTCTTCCTTTGCTCAGGCACTGAAGAGTCCCAGGAATGGGGTTGAGGATTGAGAAGTTGGAGACACATCTTCATCCATAGGGATACAGATGCTTTTGCAATATGACTAGCGGGGATTTATACATCAAGACTGGGTGAGGGAGGGGAGGCATTCTTACTTGGGGAGAACACAGTAAACCTAGCAAACTCAAGAAGAGCCACTTGCTTTCCTGGAAAGACGTGATGGCTTGGAGAGCACAATACTGAAAAATACTTGGGGAGAGCTGTTGGACAAATTTTCCAAGTTCTGCAATCTCATTACTTTCTGCAACACAGTCCCTCCCTCCTGGGAATCCAGACAACTTTCCATCACATGCAGAGTAGAAAGCTATTTTCCTGAGGGACAGGTGGGATGGGAATTGGGGATTCCTCCAACTGCGGAGATGCATCCAGCAATAGAAACACTGTTCTGGTCAAGCATACCCATTCACTACCCTTCATGGCGTAGTGCTTTTATATCATTGATTCCAAAGGAGGATCAAGATCTTACTTTACCAAAAAATTATAGGCCTATATCTCTTTTAAATGTGGATTACAAGATATTTGCAAAAATTTTGGTAAATAGGCTTATGAGGGTGGTGCATCATCTTGTGCATAAAGATCAATCAGGGTTTATAACTGGAAGGTATATGAAAAATAATGTTAGACAAATTATTAATCTATTAGAATATTTAGACAAGAACAACCAAGTTCCTGCAGGGCTCATATTTTTAGATGCTGAAAAAGCATTTGATCAATTGAATTGGCATTTTATGTTAACAGTAATGGAAGAAATGAATTTTGGCGAAAAGATATTACAAGCCCTTATGGTAATATATCAAAAACAAACGGCACAACTTATTGTTAATGGAGGTTTGTCGGAGGTTTTTACAATAGAGAAAGGTACTAGACAGGGGTGCCCTTTATCGCCATTGTTGTTTGTTTTAACATTGGAAATAT
Source organism: Crotalus tigris (assembly GCF_016545835.1). NCBI lineage: Eukaryota > Metazoa > Chordata > Lepidosauria > Squamata > Viperidae > Crotalus > Crotalus tigris. The sequence continues at coordinate 1,396,757 of NW_024100678.1, forward strand.
TATTGATTAAAATTCGAGAGTCTCAGGAAATTAAAGGAATAGAAGTTAACAAAAAAGAATATAAGTTGAGAGCTTTTGCGGATGACTTGGTTGTTACTTTGTCGCAACCTGATTATTCTGTAGTAAACTTATTACAGTTGATTCATCATTATGGTTTGGTTTCGGGTTTCAAGATTAATGTAAATAAGACTAAAATCTTACCTAAAAATATGTCTAGTCAGGAGAAGCAGATTTTGGCTAACTTGACGGGTTTTGAGATTGTTAATAAGGTAAAATATTTGGGGGTGATGTTGTCTGTTTCTAATGTAAAATTATTTAAAAATAATTATGAAAGGTTGTGGGTCAGGGTACAGAAGGACTTGAAGAATTGGGAGAAGTTGCAATTATCCCTCATGGGAAGAATTGCAGTGATAAAAATGAATATTCTACCCAAGTTTCTTTTTCTGTTTCAAATGTTACCGATTTTGAAAAATGAGATTAACTTAAGTGAGTGGCAGAAGGGTCTTAATAAATTTATTTGGGCAGGGAAAAAGCCAAGGGTTAAGTTTAAAATTATGCAAGACTTCCGTGAGAGGGGTGGACTCAAGGTACCAAATTTGAAATTATATTACGATGCGGTGGTTTTAACACTAATTAGTGATTGGGTAAATTTGACAAATCCTGAGATACTTCATTTAGAGGGATGGGATTTACTTTATGGGTGGCATGCCTATTTAATATTTAATAAAAAAATGGATTGGGTCTTTAAATCTCATATTTTAAGAATCTCTTTACTTAGGACTTGGAGAAAATATTATAAAAGTGATTTTAAAGTTCCATTATGGGCCATACCTTGGCATGCGATAGAAGGAATAAAAAGAGGTGTAAAAATGGATATGGTGTCTTATAGTCAGCTACTTAGATGGGATGGGCAAAACTGGCAGTTAAGATTACGGGAAGATTTAGCGCAAGAAAATATTATTTATTCTTGGTTCCAATATAGGCAACTAGTAGATAAATGGAAGGTGGATTGTAAATTGGGTTTTCTTAGAGAAGATGGAAATCTTATTAAGCAAGTCAAGGATCAAAGACAAACCCACATCAAGAGAATCTACGGGGTATTAGTTGAAATGGACTCAGAAACGGAATTAATTAAAGACTGCATGATTAGATGGGCGCAGAATTTTGGTGTCCCAGTCTCATTGGACATCTGGGAAACCATTTGGGTGAGAAATGTCAAATTTACACAAGCACAGAACCTTAGGGAGAATTTTTATAAAATGTTTTATAGATGGCACCTTGATCCACAAAAAATGTCTCTTATGTACCCTGACGTACAACCTAAATGTTGGAGATGTGGTTATACGGATGCTTCCTATTATCATATTTGGTGGTCATGCAGAGAGATAAAAGCATTTTGGATCAAAATATGGTGGAATATCCAGAGAATTTTTAGAAGGAGGGTAAAATTTACTCCGCAATTATTTTTGTTGGGCATTGTTACAGATTGCGATACAAAGGAGGTTGTATTGATGTTAAATTTGATTACAGCCGCGAGGCTGTTAGTTGGACAATACTGGAAGAAGGAATCTTTGCCTACACTGCAGGAATGGTTTCTTAAAGTGTCCTATTTGGCGGAAATGGCAAAGATTTCAGCTTTCTTAAAGCAACAAACGCAAGAGAAGTTTCTTGCCGTTTGGGACAAATGGATAAAATTTATACAATTTAGACTGGGTATAAAAAAATATCACATAGTTTTTTCATAAGTTTTATTTTTATATATAGAGAATGTTATATATAGATATTTTTTTATATATATATATAAATATAAATTTTTTAATTTAATTTTTATCTTTATTTGTTAATTTTTAACTAAGCCTATATTCTGCTCTGGGAAGCTCAGGGGGGGGAAGGGAGGGTGTTTGTGAGGGGTGGGGGATGGGTTTTTTTTTTTATATGTAATGTTTAGTTTTTTATTTTTTTTTTGTATATGTTGTTTTTTGTTTTGTATTGTTTTTGTTTTTTTGTAAAATTTATAAAACTTTCAATAAAAAAAAAAAGCATACCCATTCAATAGGCCCTCTTTTAGAAACTCCCTCTTTCTCACTGATGGCTAAAGTCTGTCATTCACAGGATTCTCATGAAGAAGGGGAAGACACCATAGATGATATTAGCAGCCTAGAATTGTTCTGGAACTCCACTCTTTAATTCAAAGACGTATTCATTTGAGCCTGTTCATGAATCACTGCCTCATTCTGAAAAGGGGACTTGTGCAGCTCAATGAAGCTATGAGCTATGCCGTTCAGGGCCATCCAAGATGGACAAGTCATAGTGGAGATTTCTAACAAACCCCATTCCACTGGAGCAGGAAATAGCAACCTCTCCAATATCCTTGCCAAGAAAATCCCGTGACCCGTGTCCAATGGCTAAATGATATGATGCCAGAAGATGAACATCTCAGGTGTCCAATATGCTACTGGGTAAAAGCCCAGGGCAATTACAAGTAACTCTAGAAAGAGTGAAATGGATGGGCCAAAGCCAAAAGGATACTCAGCTGTAGAGGTGTCTGATGGTGAAAGCAAAGTCTGATGCTGTAAAGAACAATATTGCATACATGCCTGAAATGTAAGATATATTAATCAAGGTTACTGTGATGAAACATGAGATGGCAAGATTGAACATCGACATCATGGGAATCAGTTTACTAAAGTGGCAGGTAATGGGCGAATTTAATGCAGATGAATAATTAGAAGAAATTGAGTAGCCTTCACAGTCAATAAAAGAGTGGGAAAAGCAGTACTTGGGTACAGTCTCCAGCCTAGCAAACTCAAGAAGAGCCCCTTGGATTTCTGGAAACACCTTGATGGCTTGGAGGGCAAAATACTGGGAAATACTAGGGAGGAGGAGTTTTCATCTGCTTCCTGTCAACAAATTTTCCACGTTCTGCAACTCTTTGCCCTCTGAATATAGGACCTTTCTCCTGGGAATCTAGACAACATTCCACCACATGCGGAGAACTTTGATATATACCTTAAAATGAACAATTGGTATTTTCAGGTTTTGATGGAGATTCAGGGGATAATTTGATAAGGTATGTGCTCTCAGCTGAAGGATTATGAGGCCCCCAAGAAAGTGTCTGCACTAACATCCTAATGAAAAAATGCTAGGAGGCTAGCCTTTGCAGAGGGGAAGGATCTCTACCCTCTACATCTGCTTTTGATAAAAGAGGAATAACTCAGGGCAAACCCATTGGCAGGCCAGCTGGCAGGCTACTTAGAGCCTCAACGTAGCCACTCTTGATAGAAGGTCCATGGTTAGTTTTGATCTTTGGCCCCTTCAATCTCTCCCAAGGGTTGAGAAGAGGAGGTCGTGTCTCTATACTATTTTAGGATTCATCAGAAGCAGCTCTATGCTTGGAGAAAACAAGCAGCCTAAGGGCTTCGAAGCAGGAAATGTGTCCAGATCCATCAAGGTTGCAGCACCTCATAGGGTGAAGACCCCTGCCTATTCACAAGGGGCTTGTAGAGTAGAAAAAATTGACAGGCTGACTGGCTCATCTCAGAAACGGGAGGCTGAGCTAGCTTAACCCATCTCACCTTCTTCAATCTCACAAGATTGAAAGGATAAGAAAAAAAAAGAGAACTCTTCTGATGGAGATATAACTCCGATTTCAGAAGTAGGTTTAGATACAGGGCTGATGGAGACCATGCATCAAATCCTTGTGGGGGAGGGGAGAAATTGTGTTATATATCCTTGTAACCTTAAGGCTTTCAAATGCTCGTTGTTGGCACTGGGACTGAATGCACCCTATGCTTTAGCTATCTTGTTGGGATGCAGAGCTTTGGATTCATGCCTTGAAGCTTGCAGGATTCGATGGAAGTTCAGGGGTATCCAAAGCCTGCAGCCTCAAAAACGTGGATGTCATTATTTATGATATTTTGGGGGTGGAGTCAGGTGAAAGTGAGGAAGAGGCTACATAGGTATTTGAGGCTGACTTCCAGTCCATGGATAAGAAAGACAAGCTATTTCAGTTGAGGAAGGATGGAGGCCCTATATTCAGTTGTCTAAACTGAATACACTGTGCTGGAGTGTTCAGGGTGCTAAAGCGTGATGACGCCTGGCCCTTGAGGCAACTTACATAGATTAAATATATACACCCAAGCTCTGGTGTGATTGGTTCATTTACCACAAAGCAGCAGGAAAAGTCCTGCAGTGGACTGTGTCTTAAGGCAGGGCTTTTCAACCGGTGGTACGTGTACCACCTGTGGTACATTAGCACGTGGCAAGTGGTACGTGGTTCTACCCAGCCAAATGTAGTGGGAGAGGGAACGATCCAAAGCAGCGCAGCACAGGACTTGCCTTGAGAGAGTCCTCCGGAGCTGCAGAGTGGCTGGGGCGAGGCAAAGGCCCCAGGATCAGCACTTCCGGCTCACCCAGAGAGAAAGGAGGAGGAGGGGAGCAGAGACAGGAGAGGCTATAAAAGGAGGCAGTTTGGGCCGGAGAGGGAGAGAGAAAAAAAGATGCAGCCTTGGGAGGGGGCGGAGTCAACTGTAGCTGCACCAAAGGGAAAGGAGGGTGGGGGGAGAGGAGAGGAGATCAAGCAGGCCAGCCATGAGCCAATCTACAACTTCTGTGGCAGCCATCTGTGCTGGCAGCAACAAACAGACAAGAAACACAGCAGGTGAGGGGTCGCCCTCCACAAGGAATGAAGAAAGGCAGCATCGGCTGGAGGTGAGCAAGGAGGGAGGGAGGGAGGGAGGTGATGGCAATGAGAAAGAGGGAGTAGGAGCAGGAGGGAGGGAGTGTTGGAAGGAAAAGTCCAGGGCTTGCTTTCTAGCTGGGAGTATACCTTTAAGAGACAAGGAAAAAAAATGAAGTGCCGCTGTTTGAAATAGACCAGAGGAAACAAACCTCGGGCTGCTGCTGCTCCGGCTGCTCGAGAGGAGATGTTTAATGGCAAAAGCGAAGTGCCATTTCAGCTGAACAAAGGTCCCTTCCAATTCTATTATTCTGTAATCTCTATTAAATCTATAGATGATTATATATCCTCCCAACTTTAAAACTTCCAGATGTTGGGACGGGGCTGAATGCACCCTATGCTTTAGCCATCTAATTGGGATCCAGAGACCTTTGGATTTATGTCTTGATAAATGTCATTTGCAGGATATGATGGGTGTCCAGGCTGACTCTGGGACCTACAGTCTAGAAGATGCAGAGTTCATGGGTTGTTATTTTTTTGGATGTGGAGTCCATTAATGATTTTTCCAATATGGATTGTGCGGCTGATTATTATGTTGTGGATGTGGAGTCCATTAGTCATTTTTCCGGTGTGCATTCCATGGCTGATTATTATGCTGCGAATATTTTTCCAGTGTGGACTCCATGGCTGATTATTATGTTGCTGATGTGAGGTCCATTAGTAATTTTTTGAATGTGGACTCCATTCAACAGATGTGGAGTCTATTCTTGATATGTCAGATCAGACCCCGAAGAGCAAGAAATAGTTTACAGTGGCACTGGAGTCCACGATGGGATGCGGAAAGCTTTGGATTTATGTCTTCATACGAATAAATGTCATTTGTCCAAGGGGCCTCCAGGAAGATGATGTTATGGAGGTGGAGTCCATTACTGATGTTTTTAATGTGGACTCCTTGGCCGATTCAACAGATCTGTCAGATGAAATGCAGAAGAGCGAGCAACAGAGTCATCAGAGTCTGGTATCTCTTCCAGTTCCTGAGTAAAGAAAGACAAACTGTTTTCTGTTGGGAAGAGATGGAGGCCCTAAATTCTGTTCTTCTAACCTGAGACTACTGATTGGAATGCTCTCATGTCATGGACTGAGGAGATACCTGGTACTTGGGCCTTAATATTTGTACCAATGCTCTGGTGTGACCAGATCATTTGCTGTAAAGCAGTGGTTCTCAACCTGTGGGTCGGGACCCCATTTGGGGTCGAATGACCATTTCATGGGGGTCGCCAAACCATGCTGTCCACCATTTTCTTCCCTTTTCCCTAGCTATCCTACTCCCTCTTATTGGTGGCCACACCCACTTGGGGGTCACCACAACATGGGGAACTGTATTATGGGGTCACGGCATTAGAAAGGTTGAGAACCACTGCTGTAAAGCAACAGGGAAGGGTCCTTTGTAGTTAACCGGTGTCCTACATGGATTTAATAGGGAGAGGGAACTATCCCTTTCTTTTCTCTCTTTCTCTTCATGCCCTGGCCCATGAGACTTAGTGCTGAGACAAACCTGAAGCCCCATAGAGAGTATACTCTGACTGTAGTTAGGGGCTGGCCCTCTAGCAGTCATAATGGTACTGCTTTCCTGCAGAATGGAGGCTTGTCTGCTCAACAGCTGGGCTTGGACTGGGGCCTCCTGCAGCAAGGGGGTTCTCCCTCTTGCCTTGGGTCCTTCTCCCTAAAAGGAAATGGACTAAGATGGTGGGCAGTAGTGGATGGTTAACCTGAGGGTCAGTCATGAGAGATGTGAGGATGGGGGGAAGCTGTACATAAGGTAGTCAATGCTCTGGTCACTTCAGAATGCCCAAAATATTTCAGAGATGAATTCTGGATTGCAAAAATAAGTGTACGCAAAGAACAGATCGAAGAGATAGCAGCCAAACGGTAACATACTCAGAATTTTGGCAGCCCTTTGAGTAAGTCCTGGCTTTCAAAGTCAAAGCAGGCTGAAGTTTCTCTCGGTTACTCAATCTGGAGGTGGAGACTCTTGTTGCTCACTTAGAGATTATCCAGAGACATCTTCTGCTTTACATTTTCTTCCAAGATGCTGTTCTGCTTGAAAGAAGGAGAGACATAATCATATTTCCTGCTCAATTCAGGGATAATTTTGCTACCTGTCTTCTCCAATTTGGCTCTTTCCTAATGTTTTGGAATTCATCAACTTCTGTTAGCATAAAATGGAAGTGGGACTTAGGAACAAGCCAACATCTGCTGAGTGGTCTCTTGCAGAATGGGTTTTTAGAAATAATTTGCACTGATATGTTTATGCATTGCATACATACAGGTCATCCTTGACTTACGATCATAATTGAGTCCAAAATTTCTGTTGTTAAGCAAGATAGTTGTTAAATACGTTTTCTCCCATTTTACGACCTTTCTTGCCACAGTTGCTAAGTGAATCGCTGCAGTTGTTAAGTTAGTAACATGGCTGTTAAGCGAATTGGGCTTTGCCATTGACATAGCTGTCAGAAGTCACAAAGATGACCTCGGAACAGTGCAACCATCATAATTACATGCCAGTTGCCAAACAACAGAATTTTCATCATGGGACCATGGGAATGTTGCAATGGTCATAAAAAATGGTCATAGGCCACTTTTTTCAGTGCCATTATAATTTGGAATGGTCACTAAACAAATGGTTGTAAATTGAGGGCTCCTTTACCGAAAGAAGCCAGGAGTATGATTGGTTGATTCATCAAGTAGTTTGATTTTACTCAGGCTAGATAATCTCTCAAGCCACAAAAGTCCAGCCTCAAATGACCATATTTTGAGGCACATTATGCAAAAATCCAGCTGGAGAAAGATCTGCAGCAAGATGGATAGACTGGATTATCGTGGTGATGGGTGTCCTATTGGAAGATCAGATTAGGGACAGTTCATCCAGGAGAAAATCAATCTATGTAGTCACTAACAGTCCACACTGATTTAATGGTACATAATCAATCAAACAATGCAGATAAAACTCCCTAAAGAAATCTGCAATGCTTGGAAAGGTGGAAGGAAAGAGAAGAAAAGAGGATGGTTGCAATTACAGTGGTGATGGGTGCAGCTTGGGAGACCTGAAGGACCAGCTTGGGGACACATCTCCATGGAGAAAATTTATCTTGACTTTTTTGCCCGTTACACAGCCTTGGCTATATCTGTGCTTATACTCATCCAATATATGAGCCTGACTGTAGCAACTAAAGTGGCCCTTTTATGTGGAAAAGAGGATGGATCCTAGTAGTTTATACCAGGACTTTTCATCCTTTAAGGCATGTGCAGATTTGAACGCCCAAAACTCAGCAGGCTGGCTAGGGAATTTTGGGAGCTGCAGTCCACACATGCCCTAAAGTGGACAAGTTTGAGAATCACTGACACAATCCATCAGTACTTCTAATTCTAATGACTTCTCATTTCATTATAAGTCCAATTCAAAGCATATTATCTATAAAAACCTTCCAATCTTTTTTGAAATGGGATTTTCTGTATTTTTTTATTGTTATTCTGTCTCTCACTATTAAAATAAACCTACCATTAAAATTATAGACTGATCATTTTTTTGTCAGTGGGCAAATGTACAAAATCAGCAGGGGATCAAACACTTTTCCCCCTCACTGTAGATAATTTGCTGCATCCATGCTAGGCAAGCCCAGTTTAGCTTATTGTACTATGTGAACTCAAGCATGAGTTTGGAATATAATGGTAATGAAGGCCTCATGGTGCATCTCCTGCCCTGCAAGCATCCTTCCTGATTCACTGTTCTGCAATTTGAGAGAAGGCCAAATCCTACCAACAGTCAACTGCCATCTTGGCCCTTGCCAAGCCAACCCTACAGGGTGTGTGAGTCTCTCCTGAGCTGCAGCCCTCAAGAAGCTCCCCTAACCCTTTTCTCTGGAGAAGCTGCCCCAAAAACAGAAAGGTGAGCATTGCAATTTGCCTTATTTTATTATTGCTTTTGCTTGGTGTTGACTTTCCTACTTTCTTCTTCACTGTTTTTCTGTGACAGAAGAGATTGATATATTGCCTTTCTTCCAAATGTTCAAGGTAGCTTTCATTGCAACTTCCTTTCCTTTTATCTCAACAACAATCCTGTGAGATAGGATGACTGAAAAAGCACAACTGGCTCAAAGTCCCCAGTAGGTTTCTGGGTGGACTTGAACTTCAAATTGCCTTATCCTGTCCCCCCAACTCCACCACGCTCTCAATTCTAATTCTGCAATACTTACAATTTGACTTATAAAAGTTCTAAGATGCCTTTCTCCAAAGCAGCATGGAAAATCTTAATAATTAAAAAAGATTATTTGTTTTATATTACTAGCTCATCTTCATTAAAACATTACAAGCTCTCAGAAATAAAGAGTGGGGATCCAGCTCTCAATAGGTAAAGTACTAGTCTACTCTGAAATCATTTCACCCCAGGCCACTTTGCTCACATCATACAATATTATGGTTTGTTTAATAATTTATTCCATAAAAACAGTGCACAACACTGAACATTGCAAATTACAATGTTTGGATTCACACATATTTAACTAAATAAATCATATGATGGTTTTAGTTCAATGTGCCAATATAATCTTTTTTCTTTTTTTACATTCTGAGGAGGATCTGAGATTTCCTTATTTTGTTGGCTGTAGGAAAGAGTGAATCAGATGAATGCCTAATTCTTCTTGGAAGGACGACCACTTATCATTAGAAGTTTGGTAGTAACTTTTCAGACTAGCACATTTCATTAGAAAGCAGATAATTTAAAAGTTTGTACCTTTGCCCTTTAATCAAACTCTTGATTTGGGGCTACCACAGACTAATATGCTTCTTCTACAATCTCAGGAGTGTACAAATTGGGGCACTTGCCACAAGAATGTGCCCAACACATAATCTATAAATCACTGATTTCCAGAGATGAAATTACATTTAAAAGAGAACTAATCCGTAATTCCCCAATTATTAAGTCACCAGTATTTCATATGCTTAGAATATTACAGAGTCCGTTTCAACTATGTTATTTCCTTTCATTCACCCAGCTGACATTTAAACAAAGTTCTGGATATTTTTTTAACTATTGAATATGTCGATAATTACATTTTGCATGTTTTAACAAAGGAAAAACGCAAGTCCGGTATTAAAAGCACCTCAGTCTTCGCCAGCACGCGCAGTTAGTTCTCTCACGCAGACTTCACAACGTCACTGAGCACGCGCGACCTAGCAGCCGAGCTGCCCTCATTCTTTTTAGCTTCATCGGCTCACAGAGCATGCTCCAGAAGACCTCTTCCCAGACAGTGTGTTTAAAGATGGCAGGCGCACTGCGTCGCTACCGTAGTTAAGGTTGCACGCGGGCTGTTGCAAGGAAAGCGAGCGGCGCTTTTAAGGCTCTGGACGCTTTTTCCTCTTCTCATTTGCGGGTTTTAAGGTAATCCACTATTATCAAGGAAAAAGGGAAGATAAAATGTTATAGATTTCTACTTTTTTTTTTTTTTACTAGTATGGTCAATTTTCAGAGCAGTCATGGAAGATCCGTGTTTCTCAACCCTGGCATCTTTAAGATGTGCGGACTTCAACTCCCAGAATTCCCTAAGCAGCATCTTAAAGTTGCCAAGGCTCATTTATTTTTATTTACTTATTTAATTTATATCCCACCTTTTTATTATTTTTATTTATTTACTTATTTAATTTATATCCCACCTTTTATTATTGGAGTTATTTTTATAAACAACTCAAGGCCACGAGCATATGTAATACTGCTTTTTCTTTCTATTTTCCCCACAAGAACAACCCTATGGAGTGAATTGGGCTGAGAGAGAATGACTGGCTCAAAGTCACTTAGCTGGCTTTCAGGCCTAAGGCAGGACTAGAATTCACAGTCTCCTGATTTCTAGTGTGGTGCCTTAACCCACTAAAGCAAACTGGTTGAGGAACACTGTTAAGACAGGCAAAGTGGGGTGAGCAAAGTGTAAGAATCCTCTTCTTCAACTTCTTCAAAGGTTTCTTTAGTTCAGTACCTCTAAGCCAGTGTTTCTCAACCTTGACAATTTTAAGGCATGTGGACTTCAACTCCCAGAATTCCACAGCCAGCATTGCTGGCTGTGGAATTCTGGGAGTTGAAGTCCACATGCCTTAAAATTGTCAAGGTTGAGAAACACTGCTTCTAAGCTATCCTGTTTCCTGTTGTGTATTCTGGTGACAATGATTTTTCCAGGAAGCCCCCAAGCAGGGCAGTAGGCTTGGTTTGTAAGATCTGTTGTTTGCAGATACACTGCTGCTGTACATGGAAGTCCTTGCTCCAGAACCATATGCTTCATGTTTTTGAGGCAAATGAAACAAAACCAGTCAGCACCATCATTCTAGCTCTGCATTTCTTAATCATTCAACTGGGCTCATACATAATGGTGCTAGATTATGATTTCACTTTTGGCTCAGCATATTCTGTGAATCTAATCAAGGGATTTATAGCTGTGAGTTTGGTTAAACTCCAGCAGGGCTTAGAGCAATGGGCGATGTGGTCAATCATCAAGAGCCAAACTTGTTCCCCAAATGATGTCTGTATGTCATCATTTGGTGTGGAAAATATATCTCTTTTTTTCAGTTGCGTGTGTGGAGAAAAAGATGAGAAACCTAAAATTATTGAGAGCGCAAGAATGCCAGCCAGTCCGAGCTCTTGGTACTCCTCAAGGTTTCACTATCCGCGCAGATAGAGGAACAGTGTTGGTCAGCACTGAGTATGGAATTGTGGAACTGGATCCTGTCACACAGGAGGTGAGGGTTCACATGTTATCCCAGATGTGGCCTTTGGGTCTGAAGGATTGTCTCACTAGCAGTGGCTGTGGAAGGAAAACTGGATAATATTGCTGTGCTTTGAAACAGATTTAATGGAAATCTCTTTCTTCAAATAGTTGGTTAACTTACTTTTTTAAAATTTTCCTATGCAGAGAGCCCTATCAGACTTTCAAAGAACTTAGGAATATCCGAGACTATATAAAAAGAAACCCATTCTGTAAAAATTTCTAAACTATAAACATGTTCTGTCCTTAGATGTTAACAATCTGTACATTTCCAATAAGATTGTTTAAATGAATGTTCCTTTTCTAAATCTATTAACTTTATTGTTAATTTGTGCAAGAAGAAACTGAATTTTGCATTCAGCTTAAAATGCTCAGGCTAAGTAGTTTCTTGGTGGGATACTTCATGATATAATAAAGAAAGTCAACGCCAGCACCTTAATTTGGAGCAGCACCAAGATACAGATAAAAATCGAAGATGTTTGGATTTGTTTGTCAATCTTTCAAAAAACTAGCAGTGATGAGTCAAACAACATATAGAACAAGAATGAAAGATTTCTCATGAGCCTTTGTCTTGTCTTTGTTTTAAAGGTCATCAACGAAGTTGCTTTGACAACTGAGGGTTTTCTACCAGAAGATGGAAGCGGATGTATTGTGGGCCTGGAGGATTTGCCAGATGTAGAATCGGTCTGCGTGGCTACAGCAATTGGTGATGTTATACTGTGCAATCTAAACACTCACCAGGTATGGCAGAATGGCAAGTATAGCAATACCCAAGTAAGATATGAAATAGAATGCAACAACACAACACATAATACAAAAGTACTTGCTTTAATATTGCTGGTCTCAATATAGCTGTTGCCCCTTTAAATAAATATATTAGCTTCTTGCACATAAGAATAAAAATAACTATGAAAGATACAAATAATTATATGTATATATTTTCTGTGGAAGTGTTTACCCTTTGGAATGATTTTGCTCCTGAAATTCAGAACTCTCTCTAACCCTTTTGGAAAGCTGGGAAAACCTGGTTTTCCCCATATGTTGGGCCAGGGCATTAGATGAGCTCATTTTCTGGGAAATAGAATGTATGTTTACTTGACCATTCCAATATGTTGTCTGTTATGTTGGTTATGGATGTAATTTCTCTGATTCTGTATCATAATGTTGCCAGGTTCTGTGTTGCAGCACTTAAAATCCATCAGAAGATGACCTGTGCCATTCTTTTTAGGTTTTTCAAAAATAACTTTTAGGTTTTTATAATTAATAGTTTTAGACTTTGATGTAAGTTTTTTACTATGGTGTATCTTCTATGCCTTTTAATTTTTTTTTGTACCCCATCCTCTTCATGGTGGGTTTTGACCATAATAAAGATTTGATTTGATTCAGTTGCTAAACAGGGCAATCATAAAGCAAGGACTATCTATAAAAATAGAACTGGTACTCCTGGTTGTGCATCTTGTCTATGCTGCTTCACAGGGCTAATACATAAACACATCACATTAAGATGTTGAGCTTATCCATAATGTGGCAAAATTATGTGTCATAACTTGCAGCATTTAGGAAGAGCTAACACCTCCACTGACACCTCCTCTTAATAGTGTATTCTTAAAATCCTTAAGAGTGTATTAATTGATGATGAATTTTATGATCTTTGTAAACAGTTAATATGCTTGACGGTAATAAAGAAGAATTTAACTTCAAAATGTTTAGTCTAATTTCCATTGAGATTGTTTTTAAGCAATTAGCATTTTCTTTTTTAAAAAAAGAGTAGATTTATGCTACATTGAAACATATGGGCTGGTGACCACTATATGGGAGCAAAGAGCTAAGATTTTTTTTTGTACAGTATCACTGCAGCCATAGTAATGAAGATATACAGGTAGTCCTCAACTTACAACAATTTGTTTAATGACTGTTTGAAGTTGCACTTATGACCATAGCAGCATCCCCATGATCATATGATCAAATTCAAGATACAACTGACTCATGATGGTTGCAGTGTCCTGGGGTCATGTGACCACCTTTTGCAACCTTCTGACAAGCAATGGGGAAGCCAGATTCACTTAAAAACTGTGTTACTAACTTAACAACTGCAGGGATTCACTTAACAACTGTGGCAAGAAAGGTCGTAAAATGGGGCAAAACTCAATTAACAAATGTCTTGCTTAGTAACATAAATTTTAGGCTCAATTGTGATTGCATCACCTGTGTTGATATTATGTTCCAGTCTCATTTCTAGTTAAATATTTTGGTGAGAACTGCTTATACAAGACTACAGAAATAGTATTGCAGGACTAGAACACGATCACTATCCATCTGTATTTGAGTAGGTCTTTTTTTCTTACTTGAAGATGATTGAGGGAAAACATGTAATTTGCTTTGATTTATTGATGTTGGTTGCTGTTAAAGAGATATAAACAGTATTGAACTCTTTTGCAGCTGGAATGTGTTGGGAGTGTGGACAGTGGCCTGACCACAATGAGCTGGAGTCCTGACCAAGAACTTGTTCTTCTTGCTACAGGTACAACTCAAAATTGCAAAACATTCTCAACTTTATTCTCTGTCTTTTGGATTCTGGCAGAGAATGGTTCATTGCATCCGATGGTTTACAAAGTAGTAACCAGCCATTGATTTGCATTAACTATTCCTTGTTTGCCAAAAACATGGTGGGTTCATATGACATGCATTAATATCACTTTTAACCACAACGGGCAACAAACCAATAGGCAGGGCCAAGGGTGGGCACAATCCACAATTCAAAGTTCTTCCCCTTTGTATGAGATTGACACAGACAGAAAGGGGTGGGGCTTGAAACCATAGTGGCACCCATTTTTCCCCCCCTCTTTATTGTGGACAGCACTGGGGGAGAGCTTACTTTTTCTAGATGTCTGTCAAGAAAAGAGATAATTTTTCAAAGAAGAGTTAATCTGAACTAAGCAGGGATTGGGCTTGAGAACTTCAGAATTAGAAGATGCCTCCTTCTGTGATTCGACAAGATGATTCAACTGCACTTAAACATTTTAATTTCAAACTTCTTTATATATTCTTGTGACAGGTGAGCAGACTCTGATTTTGATGACAAGAGACTTTGAACCAATTGCGGAAAGACAGATCCACCAGGATGACTTTGGAGAAGGTGAGATGGTAGTGCAGATGCTAGAATCTTACAAAATATATTACTGCAGTTCTGTGAAGGGCTAGGCTACACAGAGAAACTGAATTGACTGAAAATAGCTATCAATTGTTATGGGCTGAAGTCATGGACTGTATGTTCATTGGTATCAGGGCAGTAAATTGAAAGAGAGCAATGTTTTGTAGTCACTTGTTACATACATGTGACATTGCCATCAGTCTGGCTGGCAATCTATCAAATATAAAAGCATTAACTGGCCTATAGTGAATGTGGAGTGGACTTTTTAAATTGGAAGTTGTCTAGAGAATATTTTATATATGTTATGAAGTGGCCCATAAATACTATTGCCTCTGGAAAATTAGAAGTAAACACTAGAAAAGTTGGATGTACCTTTTTGACAGATCTATAAAATATTAATCTTCAAATATTCTTTATTTGATTGATTCTTAGGCAAATTTATTACTGTTGGATGGGGTAAAAAAGAAACACAGTTTCATGGATCGGAAGGCAAGCAGGCTGCTCATACCAAGTCGATGGTACTACGTTTTTAATTACAAATACTGATTCTATATGTAAATATTTAATTACAATGGTGCCAGGAATATGCACTTTTACTGCAGGCATGAATATTAAAACAAATGCAATAAGTCATAGAACTGGAATAATGATGAGAGTTTGGAACTTGGGTAGAAAATGTCCAGATTCCTAGCAACCATGAAGTTCACTGCCTGATCTTGACTCAGTGGCACAGCTGAATTTGCATTTAATGATGGGCCAGAATATAATATTAATACGTGAATTTTTGCAAGTCCAAGTTAAGTCCTGAGTTCATGTGCCTGTCTTTTATCCCGTGTATTTGAATACAACCAGATGGAAATATCAAGTATGATTTAGTTTCATTTTCCATGATTCCTACCTCTTTTGTTCAGCTCAGGAATATAATAGTTGCTAAATAAGTCAACAACAAATCATTTTTAATGAGTGCGTTTAAATTGTGATTCCTGGTTCACACCTAATGTCAAGTCAAGAATTCAAGAAAGTAAAATTAAAGGCAATGAGAGTTCCCCCAGCTTGTGGGAGAATAAAAAAACGCATAGATGCTTAGGGTGACTTGTTAATGATGGTGCATTTGGTGCAAAGTATTTATATGGTTAGTATGTGCTCATATGGTATGTAAGTTTATATGTGAATGGGTCTACATGTTTAATCTTACATTGCTGCTTCACTAACTTTTGTGGGGATTAAAAGAGTTTTATGAATCAGCATTTAATTAATATTGTTGCCTTTAAGAGCATCTAAGATCCCTGTGAGTAATTTGTGTGCCTAGCTATAGGGGATGTCAAAATGGTAGGGCTATTCTGCAACTTCCCCTAGGGTGAAATTTTGCTAGATTTGAATTCCATGATCACTATTATCTTAGCGGGCCTACTGAATGTAAGGAGAATTGAGGGAAGACTGATAATGTCCTGAGGCAATATTTGGCTTGGACTCTCTAGTAGCTGAGCCTGCATGGTAGCACTTCATAGAAATACAATTATATTAAAGGAGAATAATTAGGTGGTAATGGTCCTTTAGTAGCAAGTTACATATATCAGGGATCATTCTTTACAGGTGATGGGCACCGTTGCAAGTTGTAACAATTTAAAATTTTAAAGCACCTTAAATCTCACAAAATCTTGTGATGTTGGTAAGATTTCAGTCAGTGTGTTTAAAAATATCTATATCCAAATTTTGCGTCATTTCATATGATCTTTTTCAGGAAATATTGCCTGCTTTACTATGGGATGATCATAGACCTCGGATCAGTTGGAGAGGAGATGGACAGTATGTAGCTGTGAGTGATATTTGCCCAGGAACAGGTTGGTTATTATTTTAAAATAATAGCATGATAATTTCTGTTAGCTTTTGACTGAGCAGGTGAAGGAAGGAAAGTTTTGTTTTTTTTAAAAAAAAAACCTTCCAAAGTCTCATGGTTGTCCCACATTTTGATGCAGCTTTCCCCAACTTGGTATGGTTGATATCATGATGCCCCACCACCGTATTAAAGAATTATGGGAAATCTATCGAGTTGTAATGATTCTCTCTCTCTCTTTTTCTCTTATCGCCTTTTCTTTCGTCCGTTCATGGGCTTCTTGACTTCATCCTCTACCTTGGGAATTATGGGTATTTCGCAAACATTCAGGGGCTCGAAAAGTGAGAGTGTGGAGCCGGGAACTTATTCTACAAAGTACCAGTGAGCCTGTCCCAGGCCTAGGACAAGCACTGGCCTGGAAGTGAGTAAGGAAATATGGGGTGGTTCATGGTGTGTGTGTTATTGGCTTTCTGATTATAATTTCTTCTATTATTCACCAAGCTAATATTTTACTGAAAATCCCCATTAATTCTGAATCTAGGGTGTAGGATTATGATCTCACTCAATCACTCCTAATCCATTTTTAATGCATTTCTTTATTCAGTTTATGTGGTCACCCTGGGTGGCTAACAGAATAAAAAAAAACAAGAGAAAGATACCATAAAAAGCAATGAATAAAGATAAAACCTACTAACATTGTCAACGTTACCAAAATTGGGACTCAGCCACACATAATAATGGATATTTTTTAGAAAAATCTGTGAATATTTGGAGAATTTTTGCTTGAAAACTTGTTCTAAATCATTTCTTCACTTCTTTCTTTTCTGCTTATATTTCAGGCCCTCAGGAAGCTTGATTGCTTCTACACAGGATAAAGCCAACAAACATGATGTTGTGTTCATAGAACAAAATGGGCTCCTTCATGGAGAATTTACTCTTCCTTTCCAAAAAGGCCAAGTAAAGGTAGGATGTACTTTTTTCTTGAGGCATGATTCAGTTAACCATCATTGGATCTGCAGACTTTTTTCTCACTAGTGTATCTGATATTATTTCCCTCAGTGGGAGGACAGTTTTTAAACTGTAAGTTGTCTACATGAACATGTTTGCAGATTACCAAGAGCAGCGCTTGACTCAGAGAAGATTTTAATTAAGTAGTTGTGTATGGCATGAATTTTTTTTTTTATTAAAAGTGCTTTAGATAGGTGATGACCCTAGTTGTATTTCTATAGGTAAACGAGCTGCTCTGGAATTCTGACTCTACGATATTGGCTGCCTGGGTGGAAGAACTGGAAAGTGACAGTAGTTCTCAAAGAAAGATGTATGGTAAGAACATTCAGTAATCATTTCTTAATTTTACAGAATTTATTGGATTTGTCACAGTCCTATAGTTTTGGCCTACTTTATTTTGGTTTTGTGCACGGCTATTCTCAGCCATTTTTTTTTAATCTGGAGGGTACAGTATCAAAACTCCAAATATATTATGTGTCTAAGCATTACACTGGAGGGACATGTGGTTTTAACTCTTCTCAACAAGAAAAAGGAGAATTAAAGGGAATCAGTAACTGATTGATGATGAATATATGCTATCAAGTTGATATTGAATCTTGGTGATAGATTGATAGTTTTTTCTAGGAGGATCTGTCGCCATTCTAGTCCTTCAGGTTTTCTAACAATGCTGTAACTGAGTCCATCTAGCAATCAGCAATTGGCAACCCCTAAATCAAGTCTGGATCTTCTTGGTGTTATTGCCCTATCTCTTCCCCGAACTATGGACATCACAGGGATGGAGAAAGAGGCAAGCAAACGTACTATGTTGAGTAATTAGGTAGAACAAGTTTTTGTAGAAACCATCAATTGGGAAGAGTCCATTTTATAGTGAGTTTCAGTAGCACATTATCAGTAAGATTCAGAGCTTACACAATTAAAGTACAGTGTACTCTTACCTCTCCTATATTCTGTAAACATTTCTCTTCTAATTACAGTCCAGCTGTGGACAACAGGAAACCATCACTGGTATTTGAAACAAAGCCTGCATTTTGGCAGCCTTGAGGGCAGCCCACTTCTTGTATCCCTGGTGTGGGATCAGGAGATTCCCTATCGACTTCATGTCCTCTGTGAACAGTGGCTATATCTTTGCTATGATTGGCAGTGGAGTACTGATCACAGCACCGGTGGAGGGGCCAATGACTCGGCTAGTGTAGCAGTCATTGATGGAGGTACATTTCAAATTTCCCTTTACTGCAACTACAAGAATTTCACAAGAATGATATGTATATCACTTTAGGGAAGGGTTGGAAGCATCTCACTGGCCAGTTTATAGAGGCTGGTTAACCAGGTAGACTTGTGGGGATAATGTGATACTCACAAATAACTAATAGGAGAAAATGTATGTAGCTTAGGGTTGAGCTGTTAAGTACCCTCTGAGCTTGATTGTTTTCTTGCAGCTATTTCATTATCAGGCTTGGTTACATTACCAATGGGGAGAAGAGTCAAGATTTGTTGTTGTAGATGTCAGCTTGAGCCCTGCCAATCTTGGGAGAGTGGGGGGGGGTGGCCTTCCTCCTTGATGTCTTCTTGATTAGGGCATTATTTTCTCCCTGATGCTGATTCCTGCTTACATGGGTGTTGATTTCTGAGGTGGTTGTGTTCTAGTCTACATTTGTTTCCTTCTTAGGCTTTGATTGTATCTTTTGAATGGCAAATTTATATATCGTGGTGAATTTTACATAGCTTTCAAAAGATATAGCCAAAATATTTGGGTTGTGTGATCTAGGCAACTTTTGTTATGAAGTTGTTTCAACCCAGTCATGTATTATGGCAGGTCTCATGAGAAGAGAAGGCAATGATTTGTTAAACATTTTGCTTTCTATCATTCAAGGACTGCCCAAAACCAATTATACTTTGTTGTATCTTACTGCTTGATTTAATGCAAGCCAGCAAGTGCAGATATTGCTTAATCATATTTGAATTATATCATCTGAATATAGATACACCTATACATACACATACATATACATACACATACTTATATGCACATATATATACTATATGTACACACACACACACACATACATACATACATACATACACACACATATACCTTTCTGATGCTTAAATGAACTTTTTTCCCTTTTCGTTTTTGAAAGATAAGGTTCTATGGACAGCCTTTCTTCATGCTGTAGTGCCTCCACCTCTTTGTACATATCAGCTCCAGCTCTCCTCTGCTGTCAATCAAGTTGCTTTCTCTACAGAGTCTCAGAGTGGGGATCTTGCTGTTCTGGATGCTGAGAACAAGTTGTCCATTTATAGACTGGGTAGGTAATCTGAATCTTTGACCAACCTTGTCTGGGCTTGGAAGCTCAGTAGTGTCACTACTGGTTAATGTTTGGATGGGAGATCACCAGAGAATTCCAAGCTTGTAAGCTAGACTGGGAAATCAGAGAAACTTCAGGAAAAGGCAATGGGATGCCACTTTGATACCTTCCGGAAAATGACATGGATATATTCACATGTCCACCAGATAATTTGTAGGACTCTTTGTCTTTGATTTTTGTTCATGGGGATATGGTTCCAGTTCTGTATATTGGCTGGAAGGGTGGATTGCCTCAGATCCTGCTACCTTTTAAAAACTGAACTATGATATATCTATATTTGGGGAAAGTCTTGGAGAGAACTCCAGTTTTTCTAACAAAACCTTTTTCAAATGAGGCATAGTAGTAAGTTTGAACTGTAAAAAGTATGGGAATTGATAGTTGCATTAAGCCCTCCTCAATCAATGTACCTGAAAAATTCAACACAGGATATTCTGTGTAAAAATAGAGAAATTCCCTCCAAGGTGTAAGGTGGAAGTCATGTAATGTCCATCCTCACAAGAAAAGCAAGTCAGCCGTATAGGGTAGGGCTCCCCACCACCCAGTCCATGGACCAGTACGGATCATATGGATGCCGCGCCCACCCCAGCTCCGGCAATGCAAAAGAAGTCACGCTATGTCGCGACACGTCACGTGACGCGGCGAGTTTGACACCCATGTCTTAGAGCAATCAAGGAAGAAGGAAGGGACTGGAAGATGCCTGTAAGAGAAAAGACCTATGGTAGCTTGTACAGCTAGTCTCTCTTCTCATCACAGCTTCCATTGTTCAGGAAAAGTTTGCTTTAGAAGAATCATAGCTCATATTTGTCTGGAAATTATAGAATGCTTCCATTAGAAAATAGTTTGAACTTATTTTTGATCCTGTCCATGTGGAATGGCCATCTGATGTTTTATTCGCTAAGCCATAACTTTAAAGAATAATATTGTGGCAATAAAGATAAAAAACTGTGCGTGTGTGTGTGTGTGGTTTGCTCAATAATATACCTTATTGCCTTTTGACAGATAATCATCCAGAAATGGACCCTACAGTTAAAATGGATGCAGTTGATGGAAAAAGATTTACAGCTGCTGTTCCTCGGCTGGAAACGTCATACAGGTACTGGATGTCACATTTGACTCTGGAAGGCACTGATTGGAGTCATTGGTTAGAGATAGGAGGGAATGGTTCTACAGAAACCCCCCCTCCCCAATTTCCAGGATGGTTCTTTCTTTTCCTTTTCTAAATTGGAATTGTCATTTGGGAGATATACATAAAAGTTCACAAAACATAATGAGCCCTGAGGGCGCAGCGGTTAGAATGCAGTACTGCAGGCTACTTCTGCTGACTGCTGGCTGTCTGCAATTTGGCAGTTCGATTCTCACTGGCTCAAGGTTGACTCAGCCTTCCATCCTTCTGAGGTCGGTAAAATGAGGACCCAGATTGTTGGGAGGCAATATGCTGACTCTGTAAACTGCTTAGAGAGGGCTGTAAAGCACTGTGAAGGGATAAATAAGTCTAAATGCTATTGCTATTGCTATAATCCATAGTAAGATATAATTAGTAGAGTTCACTCTTCTGTCTCTGGTCACAAAGGTAGGGCATAAGTTAAATAAATAAGAGTTTGTGTTTGCACAGATACTGTTAATGCTATGATCTGAACTAAGAAGCCATTCAGCTATGCTAGGTATGATTCCCATAGCTTCTGGCTACCTGATCCATACTGGCTGGGGTTATCAGGATTCTTATCCATCATATCTTGAAGCCTGTAGCTGGGAAGGATGCCTTAAGATAAGGGTCTTCAAACTTGGTCCTTTTATGACTTATGGACTTCAACTCCCAGAATTCCTCATTCAGGCATGGTGGCTGAGGAATTCTGGGAGTTGAAGTCCACAAATCATAAAAGGGCCAAGTTTGAAGACCCCTGCCTTAAGTGTTTGAAGTAGCTTTCAGATTTGTTTCCCAGAGCCAGTTCTTCCTAGATTTTGTAACACGGCTTCCTCCGATTGCTCCACTCTCCAGATGTGTGGCTTCACTTCAGAGAATTGCCAAGAATTAGATCACACATCTGGAGAATTTGCCAAGTTTGGAGAAGACTTGCTGTACACTTCCTCCTAGTCAACATATAAAATAAGTGAAGTGGGTTAAAAGCACTGCAGTTGAATTGACATGAGAAACAGGTAGCCTAAATTTCCTATGAAGTCATCCATTGACGGTGGCAGTGAACATCCACAGGTAAATTTACCCCTGACGAAATTGTAATAACTACCATAGAATACGTATACGTCGTGGAAACTATTGTAGAGTCACTGATATTTCGGCGAGCCCATCTTTTCTGCCTATTTGCCTAGATATATTTTAGAAAATTGTATAATTTAGCATTAATTACTCATCTAAATGTCTTTGACTTGGGGGGGGGGCAATTATCACAGAATTAACCTGCGTGATGACAAAAGAGGAAAGAATCCACTGTGGCTTCGTTTTCTTACTTGGCTGCAAGATGACTTACTCTTAGCTGCCAGCCAGGGCTGTTTCCCAATGCGCACAGTTATTCATCATCTGAAGATGGGCTCATCAGGACAAGAAGGACGTGTCGATATCAGGTACTGGACAGGTTTTTATGTTTATCGTATTAATGAAAATCAAACCATTTTTTGTGTGGTTCTGGATTAAAAGGCAACTTTTCTCCTAAATGCTTTTTTTGTTCTTTTTTTGAACTGGTTAGTCGAACTAGCTTTGACAGGATGAATGCGGGTGATGGAGGCAAGGTCATTCTTCATATTTATTTTTCCCTCTTCTAGCTTGCTGATGTATTTCTAAAGCATTAAACAGTGTTGTAGTAGAACAATCCCTCAAGGTGCACAATTGGTTGGGTTAGAAGAGGCTCACATTGTGAGGTAGCTTGTGTTTACAGATAGTCCTTGACTTACAACCAGAACTGAGACCAGAATTTTCATTGTTAAGCAAGGCAGTTATTAAATGAGTCACACTCACTCTTTTTTTTCTTCTGGTTGTCAAGCAAATCACTTGCAGTTGTTAGGGTAATAATTTAATAAGCAAATCTGGCCTCCCCATTAACTTTTCCTGTCAGAAACCCCCTGAAAAGATTGCAAATGGCAATGACATGAAACCCAGATACTGCAGCTGTCGAAAATACTTGCCAATTGCCGAACACTCAAAATTTTGATCGTAACTGTGATGGTTATAAGTGCGAGTACAAGTTGAAAGTCGCTTTTCCCAGTTCCTGTTGTAACTTCAAACGGTCGGTAGATGAATGTTGTAAGCTGAGGACTGTGTAAATTGGCATTTTTATGGATAACTTTGTAACACTTTTTTGTTAATGTGCAGTCATACTATAAATTGTGTCAGTCAGACCCAGGGGGCTCAATGGAGCACCCAGGAAAGCAAGTATCAGTGCTATCCCATATCTATAAACTGGTAGTCAGCTTTCACAATTTTGGTACACTTTGGAAACCTTTACAAACCATTTCTAAGTTGGCAGAAGTTGCTCCAACGTAATAAAAGCTATTGGCGTGCTGTGCTGATGTTAAGAACAGTTAAGTACCTATTCCAAATGCCCTTCAATTTTGTCTTCCTTTCATTGTTATTATGGTTGCGCCTCGCTTTAGATTCAAAGGGCAAAATGTGATTTAGAGCATGGGATTTGCACGTAGTACCCATCAGGAACACCTTGAACTAAACTTGTGTGGCAACCGAAAGGGCCTCTGTGCGAGCCCAGGAAAAGATGCAGCTCCTTGAATGAGTTTCTAGTAGATGTTGCATCTGGCCCATGTACACCAGGAATCGTATTTCGCCTTTTGGATTTTAAGTTTGTACAACCCAAATGTGTATTAATATTTTTGAGGTATCCATTGTGATTTTGTTGTAAAGAGTTTTTATTGCCCACATTTGTGCGTTGCCCTTCTTTCCCAAGACTCAGGGCAGCTCATCCCTTTTATCCTGGAAAACAAGCTAGACTGATAAGTAGTAACTTGCTCAATGTGAAATTTACAGCTACACTGAGGACCAGAAATCAGAAACCTTACAGTTCAATACTCTGTACTACATGTAGCCGAGTTACTCCAGACCTAAATACCCAGGAATCTTTATACATCTGATATATCTTAGCAATGGGAATAATAGTAGTTACTAATATTTCAGAAAAGTGCCCTGTCAGAAAAATTACTGGAGCAGTAGGGGCAGCAATCTTAAATTAAGGCTCCATACGGCTCAGTTTACAAGTGCTCCATATTGAGGTTCGAGCTTCAGATAATTCCACTTCTTTTCTCTATAGTCATTGCTAACACTTGTGTGACTGCAAGATGGCATTCAAGACATAAATTGACTCACTTTCTCCCTTTTCTGGCCCTTCTTATAGGTCCCCTGTGAGCGTTGATGGTGATGTGATCAGCCTGTGTTGCAACCCGAAGACCAAAACAGTGGCTCTGCAGCTTTCTGATGGGCAAATCCTGAAATATCTGTGGGGTATGTGTGATGTACTCCATTGGTTTGGGCTTGGAACAGAATCCGTCCTTGGTCCACCTAGGAAGGAACTGCTTAGGTCTTTGTCACCCATGAGACAGATTACCTAGTAGCCAAAGTTAATCAAAGCAGAAAATACTCCAGCTGCCTCTTCTCCCTAACAGTGAAAACAGAATTATGATACTTGGAAAATATAAACAAATAAATGTCCTTCCATAATATGCAAAACTATATGTTAGCTCAGGGGTCTTCACACTTGGCCCTTTTATGACTTGTGGACTTCAACTCCCAGAATTCCTCAGCCAGCATGCCTGGCTGAGGAATTCTGGGAGTCGAAGTCCACGAGTCATAAAAGGGCCAAGTTTGAAGACTCCTGTGTTAGTTCATATAGCTACCTCGTGTAGCCGTATTGGATGGATATGCTCTGTTTCAGTTTAAGGCAATTTCAAATGCTCAGATAACCTGAACATTCATGGGCTGATTTTGTAATTTTCTTGCAGTGTTCATGTTCCAGTTTGCCAAATCTTCTCCCCCGTCCAATTCCCAAGGCCCAGACTGCTGGACTAGAGAGAACTGCCTTTCGTTATCTTCTCAGAAAGAAGAGAAATTGCATGATAGTTCTTGTATACAGGAGCCTTGATTTGATTTGTAATGCATCTTTGGGACCCAAAACTTTGCCTGACTCTGCTTTACTATATTGTACGATGGTGCATTGTGTATGTGAAACACAACCTGCAATTTGAGGTTTATAGTAATCTCTCTGGAGATTTCAGAGCATAAAAAAATGTTGGACAGATTTTAAGTGAAGGGGGTTCCTAAGGCCCAACTATCCTACTATGTTTCTCTGGTCAGCTTCCCAAACATGTCAATTATGGCCATTCATAATCTACATGCAAAAATTTGGGGGCAGCCTCTGTTGCTATATAAGATGCCATCTTGGCTGAAACCAACACAATTTCCAGGATACGAAGCTAAATGAATTAAATTGCACTTAATAATATATATCCCCGGTTTTCCTAAAGATTGATAATCAATCCTCTCTCGCTTATCTCCAGGAGGTGAAAAACCAGTTGCCATCCCCTGGATGAATAATAATGGTTCTGCTGTTCGGTTTCCATCCCCTTGTATGCAGACAGAAGTAGCTGTAATTGATGGGGAAGTAAGTAAACAAGTATGGAACTCTTGGGCTGTGCCAATAGTCAACCATGCATCTCTCCTGGATATCTCTTGCTTAAATAACCTTTGTCTATTACTGTTTTTCCTAATCCCATTTATACATTATGAGTAGTAAAGTGCAGAACTGCTCATGGCACATAACATCTTAGGGTTAATATACTTTTAGCCATGCAGGAATTATCAGTTGTGATAAATTGGCTTGCTAAACCACTGTTGTGCCATCATAGGTAGATCTTGTTTCCTGAAGTCTTTAACTATGATTGATTGTGGAAACACCAGGAAAAGAATGAAAAAGGGACTAGACTGAGGTAGCAAGCAAGTCAATTGGCAGCTTCTCTCATAAATGGCAACATGATTTGATGGCAAGAAACTTGGGAAGAAACATTTCAAATCATTTAAAGATATGCCTCCTTAATTAACTTGCTACAAATGAGGGTGGGAAATGCCTCTTATATTTCCCAAAGTTGTGCATTTAATTCAGACTGTCCTATGGAAATCTGTATAGTTCTTGCTTCCTTGATCTTGCCTGGCTGCTTGGAGCTTGACAGAGAAGTTTGTATACTTAGTGGTCATGTTTTCTGGTCTTCAGGAGATCTACTAAGTTTATGTAGCAAACTGGAACTAGCTCTATTTCAAAAAATCCACATAGATTTTGAAATCCGTAAATTTCCATGTGAATCAGAGCAGTCATTTTTGACATAACAAAAAAGATTACGAGACTTCCGGTGGATCTGCGTTGGGTGATGGCGGCTACTTTCTAGCCGTCCTCCTGGGTAAGTGTAATGAACCGCTATGAACAGCAGACATCAGCTGTTCAGCGGTTCAAAATCCCTCTCCCGGGCAAAGGGGGGGGCAGAGGGTAGTCTGAATAGTGGTAGAGCCTCTTATGTACCCCCAATTTTCTTTTTTTGGGGGTGATAGAGTGCTCCCACGGAGTTCAGACTGTCTCCGCTTCCCAGCTGCTTTTGTCCTTGGGACAAAACAAGCCCTCGCAGCCACCTCCGCGTTTAAAATGATCTAGTGAGTTTTTTTTAAGAAGCGGACAGAGTTGTTTAGAGGATTTATTTTTTTGCTTTCCTTGACTTTATAGGTATTTTAAATTTAAAGGTTTATTCTTTTGTTATAGTCTTTCTTTTTATTTTTTGCTTTTTGCTGAAAGGGAAAGTAAAATGGCGATCGGCAGACTTTCTAGCGTTTTTTTTTCGGAAAGTTAGAATGGCGATCGGCTTTTTTACCTTCTCTCTTTTTTCTTTCTTCTTTTTAAGGAATTTTTGTTGTTTAATTTTCTAAACATTATTGTTCTGGTCTGATTTTTTGTTTTTGCTTTTTGTATTTTTAAAAGGCAGGCATTTTGGTTTTCCCCCCCCCCTTCTTTTTTTCACTTTAACGATTGGAGTGTATATTCTAATTTCTTTTATTGATTTATTTTTCGCCTTCTTTGATTTTATTTTAAATCCAAAGGTTTATTGTTTTGTTTATAGTCCTTTTTTTCTACTATTTGCTTTTCTGTTGAAAGAGAAAGCAAATGGCGATCGGGAGATCTTCTAGCGTTTTTTTGGGAAGCTAGAGTGGCGATCGGCTTTTTTTTTACTTTCTCCTTTTTTTTTCTTTTTAATGATGGATTTTAGAAGTATTATTATTGTTTTGGTTTGATTTGTTGCTTTGTCTTTTGTATTTTTTGTTTTGCTTCTTGTAAAGGGCAGGCATTATTTTTAAAAGGCAGGCATTTTGGTTTTCCCCCCCCCCTTTTTTTTTTCCTACTTTAATGATTGGAGTGTATACTTTAACTTTTTGTTTTGGTTTGATTTGTGGTTTTGTCTCTTGTATTTTTAAAGGGCAGGCATTCTGGTTTTTTCCTTCCCCTTTTTCTTTTTTTTTTTTTTTCATTTTGTATATCTTAATTTTTTTTATTTTTTTTTTCTTCTTTTCTAACTCCCTTTTTTTTTTATTCTTTTATTTTTTTTATTATTTTAAAGATTTTTCTTTGAGGGAGTTATGATTTTCTTTTGAAGGAATTTTTGTAATTTTTAAGAAGGAGTAAAGTTTTTTTTTAAGATGGCTCCAAAGCGTCCAGTGAATTTCACAGTTCCTAAATCTTCTGTGGCTCAGCCAACAACTGTGAAGGATATGCAACAAATGATGGAAAATTTTACAATTCAAATTAGGGCAGAAATGAAAAAGATTTTGGAAGAAAATAATAAGATTTTGAGGCAAGACATAGTTTTGGCTCTAAAAGGAGTTGCTTCTGTTCTTGAAAAGTTGAATTCCCATGTGGAAGAAGTAGCTGAAAAAGTGGAATTAATGGAGGGGAAAATTGAAAGTATGGAAAAAGAAATGGAAAATGAGATTCTTATGCTTCAATATGGTCAAATGGAATACGCCTTAAGAATTAGGGGCTTGGAAGAGTCCTTGCAAGAAGATCTGAAAGAGATGGTTGCAAAGGACTTTGCCGTAATTTTGAATAAAGAAAAAGAAGGAATACTTAGTGAAATTGAAAAACTATTTAGAGTTAATTCTGCGGTGGCAGTACAAAAGAATTTGCCAAGAGATGTGGTAATTTACTTTGGGAAGAAATCTTTACGCAATGAAATTATACAAGCTTTTTATAAGAAGAGATTTCAAATTGCTTCACAAGATGTTATAATTTTAAAGGAGATCCCATCTAAAATTTTAAGAAGAAGAAAGGAGTTTGCCTTTTTAGCAAATGAACTTAAAATGAGACGAATTTCGTTTAGATGGGATGTTCCGATTGGAATGGTGGTGAATTACCTGGGAATATGTTATAGACTTAATACTGTTTCTCAAGCAAAAGATTTTTATACTTCAGTATTGGGGGTATGTTCATCTCCATCTATTAAGTTCAAGACTTTGGAAGAAATGGATGTAGAATTACAGTTTGAAGACTCTAAAATTGGGCAACCCCTGTTTAAGAGATCTCAACATGTTCAGATTGAGGAGCAGGAGACAACCTGTGTAGCACAAAACTGTGAAGAAAAGCAGCAACTGAAGAAGAGTAATGAAATTTCACACCTAGTGATTGCTGATTCTGTGAGAGAAGCAAGACCCATAAATCCTTTGGAGCAATCTTCAAGGATTGAAGGGTCACTTGAGATGAAAAAGGGGAAATTTCAGCCTGAGGGGCGTCAACAAGTTGAGAAGAAGGGGCAGAGGAAAATCTGTGCAACATATAATTGTAAAGAAAAAGACCAACAGAATAAGGAGCTTAAGGAATCCCCACATGTACTGGCTTCTGAGTCATTGGGAGACTCAGAAAATTTGGAGCAGCTTTTGAGGACAGATCCTAAAGCATTTGTTTTAAGTTTTATAACGAAAATGGACAATCGAGGCTGACGATAATAATATCAGTATGATAATGAATGGAGAATGAAAATGGACAATTGAGATTGATAAGGACTGGGTTTTTTGTGGTTGCAACTTGTTATTGATGAAGATTTGAATATCTATTGTGTTTATGGTGGATGGAATTTGTTATAGTGTTTTTTGTGGGTGGAATTTGTTATAAACTGTCTACTTTGGATGGAATCTGATAAGATTTAAATGAGTATAAAGGTGTCTTGTTTCCTTTTTTCCCTCTTTAAGTTTTAAGTAATGTATAAATTTGTGTTTTGGGGGAGTTTATGAAAATGATAATAATATTTATGATATTAGAAGGATTGGAGTATATTACAATGTGTTTAGTGTTTGGGTGGGGTTTTTAATGTTTAAAGTTTTAAGTAATGTTCAGATTTGTGTTTTTGATTGATTATAATTTGTTTGTTTTAATGTTTCAAGTTCTGATTGTTTAAATTTGTGTTTTGGAGGGACTATAACTTGTTTAACTAAATGTATTTAGATTTGTTTATGATTTATGTTAGATTTTATATTGTAGTTATAGATGTTTAAAGAAAGTAGTGTTTAAAATTGGTCTTGGAAGAAATTTATGTAGAAGGATGGATAATATTATAAGTAAGATTAGAAGATTTCTAGAGTATATTATAATGTGTCTATTATTATTTTCTAGAAATAATTCATTTAATTTAAGGTATTTAGGATTGTTTAGGATTTATAGGTGTTTTAAGTTTTATATGTGTTTTAAGTTTTTTTTCTTTTTTTTCTTTTGAAATATTTTGGATAAGCCTGTAATCAATTCTGGGAGGTTCAGGGGAGGGTTAGGGAGGTTTGGGGCTGGGGGAGGGTATGGGTGGGTGGGCGGGTTTGGGGAGGGGATTTATTTTGTAAAATGTTAAAAATTTTCAATAAAAAAAAAAAAAAGATTACGTGAGAAACAAGAGGGAAAGTCAAGGAAGCAGTGTGTCTTCTGGCTGGAGAACATGAGAAAATGTATCAGGCAACAGGAGGAAGGCTGAACTACTTAATTTCTATTTTACTGTGTTTTTGCTAGAGGAAAAAGTGATGCAGCCTGTCAGAAGCTACACCAGCTAGGAGAGTGTTTTATGTCAATACTGTACCTTGAAAATTCTACAAAAGATAATTGAGCAGAGACTGCAAGCACTTAGAAAGGAGTAAAGCGATTACTTGAAGCCAGCATGTTTGTTAAAAATAAGTTGTGTCAATGTAATAATATCATGTTTTTTGAACTTAGTGACTAAATTACAAGCTAATGCTGTAAATGCAATGTTCTTAAACCTCAGTAAGTGGCTTGATAAAGTTGGCCCTAACACACATAATGCTGCTTCCTCCTCTTCTTCTTCCCCACAACAACAATTCTGTGAAGTAAGTTAGGCTGAAGGAGAGTAACTGGCCCAAAGTCACCCAGCTGGCTTTCATGCCTAAGGTGTGAAACTAGAATTCACAGTGTCCTAGTTTCTAGATCAGCACCTTAACTATGACACCAAACTGGTACTCAGCAGAATTAAGAGCATTGATATAATTCTGGGTTTTGGTTTGCTTGTTCTGTTTTCTAACTCTGGTTTCCATTCTGCTTTTCTTTCTTAGGAAACCATATTTGGCTTGACTGACAGATGTCGTTTTTTTATTAATGATACTGAGGTACGGATTGTTCTCATGGCTTTATGTCATCTGCTATGTCCATAATCCTTTAATGTCCTCCCAATCAACTGGCAGTTTGATTCTCTGCTTTTTGTAGGTTTCTTCAAATATTACGTCCTTTTCAATCAGTGATGAATTTCTCTTACTGACCACACATTCTCATACTTGTCAGTGCCTGCCTATAAGGAACACATCCCTGAAAGGTAAAATCACAATTTCTTATCTCTTGACCATGTGCACCCTCCTCCAGCTGTGTTTGTTCAATTATGAAAAGCCATTGCTTGTGATTTGTCCAAGATCCTGTTGGACTTCTGCATTTTTATGGTCATTCACTTTTTTCCATGGGAGAGTAGCAAGGAATGCTACTGAATGATGAACCTGGCCAGCCCCAAACTTTACAATCCCATTTTCAAAATGCCAGTTGAAATGTTGGAACATTCTGCTGTATGCAGATTGCAAAATATTGTCAGAATGAAGGTTATTTATGGTGTTTCATCCTGGCCTTGCCTTCCTTTGCTTCATTTCCTGTGTACCCACACACTTCAGCTTGTCTACACCCAAGAGAATGTAGGGATTGAAGGGATACAGAATGCATGTTATTGGGCAGGTGCATATAGCAAGGTGCCCAAATACAGCCACCTATTTCTTTGCACAGATTTGATGGGTGGATATATACACATTTACATAGGAATAGGGCAGGTAAAATGGAGGAAGAAGTAGAGTGCTTTTATTTATTCAACAATGTCACTTTTCCCAAAATGATCAGGGTATTCTTTTTACCTATTAGACAATGGACCTTATTAAGATATAAGTTCTTAAGAAGAAATCTCAGTCCAGTTAAGGTTTTGGTCATGTTTGTGTCCAACTTCACCATAGGAAGGACATAATGTTTGAGTTCAGACCATACTGGTTTAATTGCAGATAGTGTCTTCATGACATTATAAGTTCTCTCTCTCTCTGGGAAACAAAGAAATATTAATGTTCACATCACTGAGTACCACTACAATTGATCCTGAGGAGGTGGGGAAGGAGTAACCTGAATAATTCTTAAATATATATTCCTAGTTAACAGTTCCGTGATGAAACTTTACTCCTCAAGATCAGACACGGGGACTTTCTAGTCATATTCCAAATTACTACCTAGGGTTTTTACTGCTGCCTTTAATGATTTCATACTTTAGTTTTGAGTGCATTTCTATCCTATTCATACAAGCTAATAGAGCTT
Source organism: Crotalus tigris (assembly GCF_016545835.1). NCBI lineage: Eukaryota > Metazoa > Chordata > Lepidosauria > Squamata > Viperidae > Crotalus > Crotalus tigris. The sequence continues at coordinate 1,428,467 of NW_024100678.1, forward strand.
TGCAATTTTGAGGCTGGGCTTGTATGTTATTGACTGTGGCGCCTTCAGCTTTGCAAACAGGTCTGGGCAGCACTTCTCTCCCGAATAGCGAGACTCTGCGGAAGATTGAAAGAGGATCCCGGATAGTCACAGTTGTGCAACAACACACAAAGCTGATATTACAGGTTAGTGCTTTTTCTTTGTACACACACCAAAAAATGATTGTACAGAGGAAAAGACTAAATTTACTTAGTCCTTTATTTTTCAATGAAAACGAAATTGAAATACTCCTGTCAGCCATCTGGCTGTTGTTGCAGTATATCTTTTGGGCAGCAGCCTCATCTATACTATCAGATATCTGCTCGTAAGGAAAAACAGTAGGTTGGATGGAATAAAGAAGAGCGTTAATTCAAGCATAGGGCATCACCTTATTCATAGTCTGATGTAGCACAATCTATCAGAAATCATAATGTGTGATTTTCCTGCTCATATGAATTGGCCTAGATCAGGGGTAGGCAACCTTAGCTCTTTTATGACTCGTGGACTTCAACTCCCAGAATTCCTGAGCCAGCATTTTATGGCTCAGGAATTCTGGGAGTTGAAGGAAATCTGGGAATTGAAGTCCACGAGTCATAAAAGAGCCAAGGTTGCCTACCCCTGGCCTAGATAGATAGAGATCTATTTCATCTCCTATTAGGGGTAGCTTTATTTTATAAGATAAATGTGTTCCTAAAGGAGGAGCAAAAAGATACGGTTGTTGTGTCTCATTCCATATGGAGACTTCAGAGTCGGGGTTTCAGCAAACAGATGTGCAGGACATGCAGAATGGCCTGAAGTTCAGTAAATGCTCAGCTAGAAGTATTTTTATTGATTTATTTAGCATATAATCATCATTTTCATTAGCATGTTCAACAGGACCAGTAGATTTTATGAGTTCCACTCCAATCTGCTATTGGAGAATGGAAAACTTGATGCTCCTTGTACTAAAGGTGTTGTCAAGTAGCTACAGATTGGTAAGAGCCCTCTGTGGGTCCTCCTCTGCTTTATAGTGAATTTATGCTGGGCTCTCTACAGGTGCCAAGAGGAAACTTGGAAACTATTCATCATCGAGCCCTTGTTCTAGCTCAGGTTCGCAAATGGCTGGATAGGTGAGTTGAGCTGACTACCTTCCCTAGGTGTTGGCCTCAGAGAGGCTGCGTAACCTGAGGTTTCCGCCATCACGTTGGAACTGACGAACTCTGTTCTGCCTCTCCTGCTAGCCTCCAGTTTAAAGAAGCGTTTGAATGTATGAGGAAGCTGCGAGTCAATCTCAACCTGTTCTACGACCACAATCCGAAGGCGAGTAGAAGCTCTCGGCTTAGTTGGCATCTTCTGAAGGGATGGCAGATAAACCGGAAAGGGATTCCTGTGAACTCAAATGATAGTCTTTCAGGATGAGGACAGAGAGATGGCACCTCTGTTTCTGCCACCACTTGTTCTTTAAAGAGTCATCAATAAATTCACCAAACTCATAATGGGTTAATGGCATGGAGGGTGGTTAATATATCTATATCAGTGGTGGCCAACCTATGGCACGGGTGCCAGAGGTGGCAATCAGAGCCCTCTCTATGGGCACATGTGCCGTTGCCCCAGCCTCGCCTCCCTCCACAACCCCCTCCTCACTAGCAGCCCCCCTGGAGGAGAGTTGCCCCCAAGCGTGGCCCACACGGAGCAGTGCAGCCAAGGACATGGCAGCCAGGCAGCGTAGACAAGACTGTGCCCTCTTGCACAGTTGATGCTGCGAGGCGCAGGCAGAGGGCATGGCCACCATGGCACTACTGGGCTGCCTGGGCGATCTGCGGCGGGCCCTGGAGGCGGTGAGTGGCCCTGCGGGCAGGCGGGTGGGGGACGGGGGCGGGGCAGGGGATGGAGTGGGGGTGGGGCCAGTTTTTGGGCACTCGGTCTCTATATGATCAGGAATAGCTCTGAAGCAAGATATAGACTTGATTAGATCCTAAGACATTCCCTATTTTTTAATCAAAGTTAGTGGATTGGGAAATCTTGCTGTTATCACAACACAATATAATTATTTTCCAATATGTAGAGTGGTTACACGGGAATGATTCAGGTTTTTCCATCAGAACTTGGGAGGGATGAAAGACACTTCATTATGGTATTTGGAGTATTTTTTTCCATTTTAAATAGATGCTTGTGCAGCATATGGCAGTTTAATGAAAATTTAATGATGTTTGCTTTCTTTTCAGGCTTTCTTAGATCATGTGGAAACATTTATAAAACAAATTGATTCTGTAAATTATATCAACCTGTTCCTCATGGAACTGAAGTGAGTATTGGTTTGCTTAATAATAAGGTTGACTTTTAATACAGAGCGTTAATGGTATCTTACACTTTGAGGAGGGTTTTGAAATGGTGAAAGGGGTTAGGAGTACTTCCTTCCAGTTAGTAATCTTTCTGTTTTAAAATTTGCTCTCTTTGGTGTCAGAAAAAGAAATGGTACTATAAATGATTTTTCCATCACCATCAAAGCTACTCTGTGTTTTTAAAAAGAGACCTTGGCTTTTTTAAATGCATGAATATGCAAGACACAATTAGATTCCATCCAACTCCAGCAAATATTTAATATGATGAGTGAGATTGACATAAGTTAAAACTATATGAAGCGAAAAAGAACAAAATAATCTGGACTATCCATAGGAATTGAGGCAAAGTTCCCAGCTGAAATGCCATTCATATATGCTGGATTAAAAATCTAGTGTTACTGCCTCCCCAGCCAATGATCATGTTAAGAGTTATGATCCAGTATATCGAGAGGGACTTGGGTTGAGTAATGCAAGGCTAGATTAGTGAAGAGAAGAAATGGAATATTTTGGTTGAAACTTGATAAGCTCACATATTGTTTGGGAATAATGGGGACGTTATCAAAGTAAATGTTAAGAGAGAATTCTGTTTCTTTAACATTTAAATATATTTAATTTCTGAACCAAGATTTTGCAATCTGCCCAAATTCTTGTAACTTTTGTGATTTCTTCTGTGGTTCTCTTATTTATTTATTTATTTATTTATGAGACTTATATACCGCTTTAAGTGCAAGCACTCTTTAAGCGGTGTACACCAGTAAGCAATGTATATATATATTTACATTGCCCCCAACAATCTGGGTCCTCATTTTACCTACCCCAGAAGGATGGAAGGCTGAGTCAACCTTGAGCCGGTGAGATTACTTGAAAAGAAGTAAAATTTATAGAAAAGGAACTGAAAGATGATATGAGTGAGGCTGAAATTCTTTTCTCTGTCTATTGGCTTGGCTTGTGAGATATTTGTAGGTTTGGTTGCACTTTTTCAAGAAAACTATGGATGTTCTAAGGCTGTGGTGGCGAACCTATGGCACGCATGCCACTGGTGGCACGCAGAGCCCTCTCTGTGGGCACGCAGGCCATTACCCCAGTCCTAGGCCTTCAGCTGGCCTCTGCCTCATGTGCAAAAAAAAATGTGCAATCAATCAATCAATTTCAACTTCTCGTGGGGGAAAAAAGATCTCGGAAAGTTGGAATTGATTGATTGAACTTTTTAATCCCACCCAGTGTGCCGTTACCACTGTAGCCACGCCCACCCAATGGGCCACGCCCACCCAATGGGCCACGCCCACCCAGCACACAACGATACATAAGTGGGTTTTGGGTTGCAGTTTGGGCACTTAGTCTCTAAAAGGTTCGCCATCACTGTTCTAAGGGATAGGAATTGTATTAATAAAAGCTGAGTTTTGTGACCAAACACTTTGTTTCTTATTTTTGAGGAACCATAGCATATAGTTGGCTCTACTAAATTTTTTAATTAATATTATTGCCTGACACCATTACACTGTGTTTACATATATTTGCTTTGTAAATATCGTAAGATCATTTTTTCCCCTTTTGTAGAGAAGAAGATTTCACAAAAACAATGTACCCCCCTCCAGATCCTACCGGTGTCAATGAATTGCATTGTTCCAATAATAAAAAGATTAATCTCATCTGTGATGCCATGAGACAAGCAATGGAGAACATCAATGCAACTAAGTAAGAGACATAAAATTATAAAACATCTACATATACAAAGGCAGTATCAGTACACTATCACATTTTTAACAAGTGGTAACAAAGCGCAGGATGCAGTCCCATATTTAGGGAAAGTCTTAATGATGGTCCTCCTTCATAAAGCAGCTCAAGCGCAAGAGTTATGAAAAGGGAAGACATATCTCTCTTTCCTCACTCTTTACAGGTGATGGACCTTCACCAATTGAAAAAGAAAGAATGGTACTTCTGACTTAAAGAGTAGGAAGCGTATTGTGTCTCTTTTCTGGTCTGTCAAGACACGCTGCATTCATATATGCTGTGCCAGACTTTTAAAATAGTTCTCCAATCTTTCAACACATAGATAATTCAACCACATTTTCAACTGGGAAATTGTGGACAGTTTCAATCAAGTCAAATTCAAAACTGCTAAGAAATTCCTGGAAAGGTGGCATTCTAACCATCAGCCACCAACAGATGTATAGAGATGAACCCCATCTACATGCCATTAAAAGATGTAACCAAAACTCAAGGAAGACGGCCCAGAGCACCTCATCCCTAGAAGTCAACATTCAAATAAGCAGGAAACAGCGGCAGATAAACAAAAGATAGTACTAGTCAATGAACCATTAAGGAATATTGGAATTGGAATACTGCATCCAGTTTTGGTCACCACGATGTAAAAAAGATGTTGAGACTCTAGAAAGAGTACAGACAAGAGCAACAAAGATGATTAGGGGACTGGAGGCTAAAACATAAGGAATGGCTGCTGAAATTGGGTATGTCTAGTTTAATGAAGAGAAGGACCAGGGGTGACACGATAGCAGTGTTCCAATATCTCAGGGGCTGCCACAAAGAAAAGAGAGTCAAGCTATTCTCCAAAGCGCCTGAAGGCAGGACAAGAAGCAATTGGTGGAAACTAATCAAGGAGAGAAGCAACCTAGAACTAAGGAGAAACTTCCTGACAGTTAGAACAATTAACCAGTGGAACAACCTGCCTCCAGAAGCAGTGAATGCTCCAACACTGGAAATTTTTAAGAAAAGACTGGACAGCCATTTGTCCGAAATGGTATAGGGTTTCCTGCCTGAGCAGGGGGTTGGACTAGATGACCTCCAAGGTCCTTTCCAATATTATTATTATTATTATTATAGAAATCACACCCCAGAGCAAACTCCTATACATTCACAGGTACAAACGTCGCTCTTCCATACACTGATGGTGTTACCTCACTTAGTGATTAAATGTGGACAGCATAAGTGTCTAACCTTTTGGCTTGCCTGGGCCGCATTGAGCGAAGAGGAATTGTCTTGGGTCGCATACAAAATATGTAATACAATTAATGAATATAAGTAACAAACTTCCTTTAAAAGTTGACAATCTTGTGGGGCCAAGTTACTGGCTGTCTAGGGTCGCACACATTGATGCAAGCCAATGCCTGTTCAGAATGGAAAGTAGGTTTGGGAAAAGAAAACGAGGCCTTTTTTCCAGGTTAATAGCTCAAGGATGGTCCTGCAAAATTCTATTTGTTTTATTGGTCTCTAAATCAAATAGCCATTTTTAAACATTTCTGGATTGACTTCCAATAGAATTCAGTAGCAATCCTACATCATTCAGAATTGTCATGAGAGATTTTTTTTTTTTTTTTTAATCCCAAACGGTCAAGTTCCCCATTTTTAACTCTTCCTTTTTCTCCCTGGACTCTTTAGGTACTGCTTAGCCATACTGACTTCTCATGTCAAAAAGAGTCCTCCAGAACTGGAAACAGCCCTGCATAGAATTCGTCAGCTTCAAGGTGCAGTATTAGATTGTTTAGTTGAACAGAACTCTTATGACTACTTAAATCATAATTCAAATAATCCAGTGTGCTAGAGCATACCTTCTCCCCAATTTCAACTTTGTTGTATGGGAGTTAAGTAAACATCAGGAATGGAGTTTCAAATGACAGCCAAATTAATATTGTGGTTTATTCTACTCAAGCAAGGCAGATTAATAAGCCAGTACACACACACACACACACACACACACACACACACACACACACACTAAATATACAATGTGTGTAGCTTTATGGCTTTTCTATTTTATTCTTTGAACTATGGTTTACAAACTTTATCAAATTACTGAGTGACATAAATCTATACTGCATAGAGAATAAAGATGAACGAAGGCAATTCGGAAATAAACCTCCATTTGGTTATCAATGACAAGACACTTGGAGATACAGAACTTTTATTATACACATTAGAAAACTACAACATTACATTACTTTTTGATATAATCGCCATTCAAATTGAGGCACTTGTCATAACATCTTTCAAATTCCTTAGTAGTAGTTGTTCAGCATCAAATCTGGCCTATGGGGGGGTAGTGATGAAAAACATCCCAACGGAACTGCTTCAAAAGTTCTTGGGTGTATCTAGCGTTCTACGGGTGAGCATTATCATGAACCAACACCACACCGGAAGTGGTGCCATAGAAAATCCCGCCAAATGTGAAGATGCTAAAGGAGTACTGCAAGTGAAGTTAATGGAGCGTGGTTTGACCATCAATTCAGAAGTCTACTGTGAAACGTTACGAAAACTCAGATGAGCCATCCATAACAAGCATCAAGGCCTGCTGACTTCCGGTGTGGTGTTGGTTCACAATAATACTTGTCCGCACACCGCTAGATGCACCCAAGAACTTTTGGAGCAGTTCCATTGGGATGTTTTTGATCACCCCCCCCCCATGGCCCACATTTGGCACTGAGCGACTACTAGTAAAGAATTTCAAACTTTGTAAAACGTTATGACAAGTTCCTCAATTTGAATGGCGATTATGTTGAAAAGTAATGTAATGTTGTAGTTTTCTAATATGTATAATAAAAGTTCTGTATCTGCAAGTGTCTGTTATTGATGACCAAACGGAGGTTTATTTCTGAGTTGCCCTCATGTATATATTTGTTTTCGTAGATTTTCACGGGTATAGGTATGCAGGTCTTGGCACATTCAGGTCTTTTCTCGTGTAAAATTGAGAGTATCTTGGCGACGTTTCGACGAGGTCCCACTCGTCATCTTCAGGCTGCGGTCTTCGGCTTCGTGCTTGTGTGAGCAAAGTGTGATCGGAGCTGCCGTCTATATATATATTGGTGGGGGTTGTGGAGTGTTGGCTTAGTTGCTGTAGGTGGATTGGTTGGCTGTGTAGGAGTATTGTTTGTGGATTGTTTGGCTGTTTCGTAACATCCTGAGTAGTTGAGATGCTGGCTGTGTGCCCATTAGTCTTTTGTGTTGTAACGACCTGGGTAAAGGGTTGTGTGATGACATCCTGAGATCTAGTGTAGTGGTATCCTGAGTTCTGTGTTGCACCATCCTGGGTGGTTGGCTGTGTTGTAACATCCTGAGCTTTGGCGTTGTAGCCTCCTGAGTTCTGTGATGTGATGTCCAGGGCTGAAGGCTGTGAAGTAACATAGCGGGCTTTGGTTTGGCTCCGAGTTTGCGGTCTAGCTCTGTGTTCATAGCGTGTGTCCGTTTGCTTTGTGTGGGGGTCGGAGGGAGGTGCAGCAGCTGGTGATGTCGTGGTTTGGCTTCTGGATGGTGGTTGCATTTCGTCTGAGGGATGGGTTTGGGCTTGGGTTTGGGTCTGGTGAGGGTGAATGGTGGTAGCGTACTGTGTTATTCTGGGTCCGGTGTCAGTTTTCGTGGCTAGGACTCGTTTGTTGATTAGGGCTAGTTTCCAGATGTCTGGTAGGCGGGAGGTATCGTCACGTGGAAGCCATCGAAATAGAAAAACACCCCCACAACATGAATAAATGTGACGATACCTCCCGCCTACCAGACATCTGGAAACCAGAACCGGACCCAGAACAACACAGAACGCCACCACCATTCACCCTCACCAGATGGAGATGATCTTATTTTGGGGGGGGGGTTCATTCAATGCCCAGTCACTCAAAGCAAGGTACCGATGAAGTCCAAAGTATCAGTTTTCACTTCCTTCCCCTCAAGATATCTGCCAGGTTAAAGGCATTCCCTACAAACCCTATATGGAAGAGGATAGGAAAAAAATAGCAGGAATTGATAACTGGCAGTTCTGATTCAAGGATGTAATCACTACAAAAGGAGAAAGCACTTCAATGTATTTATCAGAGAAGTAATCTCTGCATTGCCTATTAGCAAAAATAGCACTCTTTTGCCCAAAGTTAGAGTTTGCTCTGTTTTTTCTGGGTAAGGTTTTGCTTTTTCAGCATTGAATTCTTGAAAACTGAACCCATATGGTACATGAAAACAATGCCTGGCTTTTAATTAAAATTAATCTTAACAGGACAGACGTCAGAAACAATTGGATCTGTCAGAGTAGAAGAAGCATTGAAATACCTGCTGTATCTGGTGGATGTCAGTGAACTGTATGATTATTCATTGGGGACATATGACTTTGATTTAGTCATCATGGTTGCTGAGAAGTCTCAGAAGGTAGGATTGGATCCTATTCCCATTCCATTGATCTTGATCTAGCTAAGTTATGAGAAAAATTGCAAAAGGCATTCAAGAACTGCCACGACCACCACCACCGCCACTCAATCTCTTCAGCGTTTGTAAAATACAGAAACTTGTACATTAAGTGCAAGTCTTAACAATTACCTGTTTTTCAGATTTGCTTGTTCTGTTGCTCAGCCACGTTATTCCATTTCTTTGGCCATTTGGCTGTTTAATTAGATTGTCAGCAATGGCTCATTCTTCTGGCTGAATGTGCATAAGAGAGAGAGAGAGAGAGAGAGAGAGAGAGAGAGAGAGAGAGAGAGAGAGAGAGAGAGAGAGAGAGAGAGAGAACGAGAACACATTTGTAGTTTCCATAATATCAAACGTACCAGTGTGGTGTCATCAACAAACCATGTATGATTTCATAGCTAATAGAATAAAGTACAGGCAGTCCTCGTCTTACAGTGGTTCATTTAGTGACCGTTCAAAGTTACAACAGCCCTGAAAAAAGTGACATGACTGTTTTTCAGTTAGGGCCTTTCCAGCCTCCCCATGATCACGTGACCAAAATTCAGTTGCTTGGCAACTGGTTCATCCCAGAGTCACGTGATCCCTTTTTGCAACCTCCTGACAAGCAAAGTCAATGGGGGAGCCGGATTCACCTAACAACAGGGTTGCTAACTTTTCAACTGCAGCGATTCACTTAACAACTGAGGCAAGAAAGATCATAAAATGGGGGCAAAATTCACTTAAATGTCTCACTTCACAACAGAAATGTTGGGCTCATTTGTGATCGTAAGTGAGGACTACCTGTGTCCACAAGCAAAATGAAGAACGAGAGAAATGGCTCAGAAAACAACATCAAATGTGTTTGTAACAAGTAGCAAAAATTAGAGTTTGGTGCCCCCCCCCCCTTCATGCGAAGATAAGCATGCTGTTGCAATGTTTTTTAACTACTCTGGCAATTCAGGCCTAATACCGGTCATTTTTTATTTATTTATTTGCAGGATCCTAAGGAATATCTTCCGTTTTTAAACAAACTTAAGAAAATGGAAATCAATTATCAGCGATATTCAATAGACAAATATTTGAAGCGATATCTGAAGGCTCTCTACCACCTTAGTAAATGTGGTAGGTACATTGGAAATGTGACCCCACCCCACCCCCCCCAGACAGAAAGTCATGAATAAGCAACACTTTTTTTTTAAGCATTATAATACTGCTTGGAAATGACAGAAAATGCTGATGGTCAACCTTTTTTGTAAACGTGATGGGGAAGTCACGGAGGAAAGGCTCTGAACCCATGGAAGAGCACGTACGCTGCCCATCGTGCTTTAGGGAAGGTTTTGAATCAGCTCGCTGGAAACTGTGAGGAGAGAATTAGTAAAGAGGGAGGAGATCTTTTCAGGCCAATTGGTATGTTTGGAATATTGAGGATGGATCCCTGTAGCGGACTCATGCATTAAAAAATGGTTGCCAGGGAGATGTAGAACATAAAACCCCATGAATTACAAGATGAGTCAGCTCCCCCAGTTGCTTCTAGCTTCTTCTTTGTTTAAAAGATCTGGGGGGGGGAGGGGTTAATGGATAAGTGGTTGCCAAGGGAGATGCAAGCAAGTAATTTGAGCTTTCCAAAACCACAGGTCTGATATATTTGTACTATGCAGTCAACTAGATTTGAAAAAAAGAAAAATAAAAGATTTAAAGTATGTACGACATGATTCGGAGTGCAAACTGTTGAAACTGTTTCCTGGATTGGGGCAGCTTAAAAGTTGCAGTTTAAAATAAAAGGGTCATCCCAGTGAATCCAAACTGGGTCCCACAGACCTATGCAAAGCTTTGCCTCTTCAGTGTCAGAAGAAAATGTCTGTTGTTTTTCTCAGGCTCAGAACATTTTCCAGAGCTCCTAAATTTGGTGGTTGACCAGAATTTGTATAAGGAAGCCCTCAAGCTCTATTTGCCAGGCACACAAGAATACAAGGTACACAAATAGTTTTCCATCCATCTTTACTTGCTGTCCTTTACCGATGAGAGCAGGCGACTGCACTCAAGTCATAAAATACACGCTGCACACTGGCAGATATCTTTCTCTGAATATTTCCTTTGTTTCTCAAACCCAGAGTACTTTCGCTAGAAGTTCCTCTTACATAAAAGTTTGGTTTGTGACTTCGGGTTCGTGTAAGCTTTTAAATGCGATCTGTTGTCTTTCGAATTAGAGAAGAAATCTGATCTGCAAAAGGGTTCCCTTAGAAATCTGCCAGGGATTCCTCATTAAAAGGTTTCATAAAGCAAAATGAATCCTCTGATAGTTTTTCCATGCATAGTGTTGCATCAGTCTTCCCCCCGAATGTGCAATGGAAGGACTAGCAAAATGCAAAAACATAGCTCTGGCAGACCTTCAGACGCTTCCCAATCTCGCCTACACGTAGGGTAGGTAGCCTGTGCAGCTCCTTTGCAGATGAGTAACAGAATGCTCACTTTTCAGTTCCACTTACACATCTGCCCATTGTCTAGAAAAACAGCCAAGAACAATCAGCTCTTTGATTTGAGACAAGGCCTGGGACCCTTTCCCTGTAACTATATTTTGCAGACCATCAGCTATGCCTATGGAGAATATTTAATCCAGAAGCATCTCGCCGGACAAGCCGGGCTGATCTTCTTCCGATGTGGTGCCTTTGAGAAAGCTCTGGATGCTTTTTTGATCAGTGGCAACTGGCAGCAGGCCCTCTGTGCAGCTGCTGAACTTTGTTACACTGAAGACAAGTTGGCCAGCCTGGCAAGGAGTATGGCAGGTGAGCATCCATGTTATCCTAAACCTCTCTCCAAATTTGGCATCCTCATGTTTTTATTTGTATTATCTTTTTACTGTTTATTTTCCTTTCCAAAAGCATAGAGGTGGTGGTTAAAAATGTTGTTCATTCTTAATAGATAGTACAGTTGGCGTGCACGGCACTTGGCAGAATCATTTAAGAACCAGAGCAAGAAAAAGAGGGGAATGTACTCTGAGGAACTCTGGGAAATTGGGGAGGCCTGGAAAACAAAGATAAATATCTGCAAACAGATGAACCCATTGCTAAACTTGCAATTAGTTCCACGAAGTTAATTTTGCTTGTATATCGATCAACACATAAAAACTCATTCAAACTGTGACATAGCCAAAGGCATCTTACCTGTCATGTCTTATTTATTTATTCATAGATTTATATGGCTTTATATGGCTGCTGTTAGGTTTATATATGACTCAGTATATGACTCAGGGCAGCTAACAGTGCTAAAAATGATAAAAGCATATGCGAAAACAAAAATAAAAACCCGTAGCAGACAAGGAGTTATAAAAAAAAAACAATTGCAGTCAAAACAACCAGGAGACGGGGTTCATTACACACCCAGGGCCCCAGGCATGAATACAGAGCCAGGTTTTCTTGTGCAAAGCTTACAGGGATGGCCCAGTCTGATCTCCAAAGGGACGATATTCCAGTGAGCGGATGCCAAGACAGAAAAGTGTCTTTTCCTGGGGCCTGATAACTGGCATTCCCTGCCCTCTCTTGCCTGACCAGATAGGACAGGTAGAAACAGCCGGAGAGAGATGGTCCCATAAGCAGTGCTTTTTTTTTCTTTTTAAAAAAAAAAGGTGCTCGAACTCACACACGTCATACAACCTGCCTTGCCTACCCTACAAGGTTCCATCCAAAAAAGGTGCCGGAACTCCGTTCTGGGTGTTCTATGAGGAAAAAAAGCCCTGCCCATAAGTAATCTGGTTTCGAGCCATGAAAGGCTTTAAAGGTGACTACTAGGACCTTGAATTGCACCTGGAAGCATACCAGTGGCCATGCAACCCACACAACAATGGTGTCACATGCTAAAATACAAGACCCACTAACTGCCTGTGTCACTATACAGCAGCGGTTCTCAACCTATGGGTCGGGACCCCATTTGGAGTCAGTCGACCATTTCACGGGGGTCGCCAAGCAAGGCTGTCCGCCATTTTTTCCCCCCTTTTCCGGTGGGTGCCTTATCTCCCTTGGGCTGGGCCAGCTGATGGCCCATCCGGTGGTCGGCCTGCTCCGTCTCTGCCACTTGACAGCTACGTCTTGGCCGGCACAGGGGGCAGCACCACGCATGCGCAGCGCTCCCGGACAGGGAAAGTCCTTGACTTACGACCGGTTGGGTAATCCTCGACTTATGACCGGTTTAGTCCTCGACTTACAACCGGTTGGGGGTCGCAGCATTAAAAAGGTTGAGAACCACTGTTATACAGGTAGTTCTCGACTTCCAGCAGTTCTTTTAGTGACCGTTTGAAGTTACAATGCCACTGAAAAAATGCCATTTTTCACACTTGATGACCATTGTAGCATCCCCGGGATCACGTGATTTACTTTCGGACGCTTGACAACTGGTTCATATTTATGACAGTTGCAGCATATCCCGGAGTCACATGACCACCTCTTGCAGCCTTCTGACATGCCAAGTCAATGGGGAAGCCAGATTCACTTAGCAACCAGGTTACTAACTGAACAACTGCAGTGATTCACTTAACAACTGTGGCAAGAAAAGTGCTAAACGGATAAAACTCACTTAACACACTTCTCAGTAACATACATTTTGGGCTCAATTGTGGTCGTATGTTGAGAACCACCTGTACCTGCTGAAGTTTCTGAATGCATTTCAGTGGCAGCCCTAGGTAGAGTTTATGGCAGCGGTCCAATCTAGAGATCACTAGGGTATGAGTGACCTTGAGGAAAGCCTCCCAGGGGGTCCACAGGAACCCATTTATCTCCACCCGTGACGGAAAGCTTGGAAATTATAGCAGAAAACTACTTCTGTTTGGTCCTTCCCAAACAGCAATCTTGCTTGACTTCTGAGGATGTTATTTAGCACTAGCCAAGTATGATATGGGGCTCAGGTGTTGAGAAAGAAGATGCACACTCTCTTCAGCTGATGTAAGCCACCATCTCTAAGCCTCAGCAACTCTTTGAACCAGCTCTCTTCCTGGGACTGCACAGCTGAGGTAGAGCGATACCCCTTTGTGTACCTATTGCCAAAGTATAAGGATAGGGATGAGTGATTGAGGAGCTACATTTGGTTCAGAGGCTAGTGAGACTTTTACCAACTTGAAATACTACAGAAGCACCACATCTTTGCTTCTCTTTTAGGAGAGAAAAAAATGGCCTTTTAAAAATCTTGCTTTCTCTCTCCTGAATACTTTCCTTCTTTCAGGAAGACTTACTGAAAAGAGAAAATATGTCGATGCAGCAGTTCTTCTGGAACAATATGCCAAGGTATAGCTCCTATTTTACTCCCTTTCATTTGTTCTGTTTCTGATCCGCTTTTTTATCTGGAGTTTTCCATCCATGCGTGTGTCTCTCTCTCTCTCTCTCTCTCTCTCTCTCTCTCTCTCTCTCTCTCTATCTATCTATCTATCTATCTATATATATCAAACCACAATGATGCCAGAATGATGACATCATCACCCAAGTGCTGTCATTCTGTACTTGTGGCCCAACATTTGACACGGCTATATCAGTCATAGTATTTGCATCTGTGACATTATTTCTAGAGTCCTATTTTTCTGTCATTATTTCCAGAATCCCATTTTCCCTTGTATCTTTAGCCTGGATTTGAAAATAGAAAGTGAACAGTGAGCAGCAGCAGGTTGCTTCTTCCCCCAACAATTAGATGTAAATTGAAACACCTGCAGCTCTGTCTTCTGTTTGTAAACACCATGATTTTCCACCATGTCTCTGGACAAGTTTCCTATTGTGTAGGACTCCCATATCCTCATCTAGCTACAGCCAAATGTATACACTTCAGAGTGTTGAACCCTGCTGCTTAATGGCACCAAATTTATTATGAAAACCTCTTCATCCATGCCACATCTGTTTATGTGACAAAGCTATCAGTAAATGACTGACAATGTAAGTATTGCTAAAGTATTGCTAATTGCTATCCTAAAGATTTAACCCACCTCATAAAATTAGCTCAATATCTCAAAGTCCTGTGAAGGATACCAGATAAGAGAAAAACAAGAGCTGGTTCAGGCATGTATGGCTAGAAATAGATTTAATTAGAGGCATACCTCATCTGAGGCTCTTGAATGGCTGAGTTGATGTGGAAAGATAGATACATTTGGAACAAGAAGTTATATCTGCTCTAGTTGTTCATTGATGCAGAATATTACCTGCAGTGTAGTGATAATGCTATAGGAGAAAATCACAAAGTATGAAGAACCCCAAATAGAAATAGAACGACTGTGGCAAAAGAAATCAAAGATGATACCAATGGCAATAGGCACCTTGGATACATCCCATGACAGTGCAGGAGCCCTCTCCCTATAGATACTCAAATGTGGAAACTCAGTATTACATACACTCAATTAGCATTGACTCTAGAGCAGGGGTAGGTAACCTTGGCTCTTTTATGACTTGTGGACTTCAACTCCCAGAATTCCTGAGCCAGGCATTGAAGTCCACGAGTCATAAAAGAGCCAAGGTTGCCTACCCCTGCTCTAGACCATCCCGACACAGTTCATATGGTTTACATGAAATCATCAGGTTCAAGTGCATTTACTTCAAATATATTCCATTTCATGAAAGTTGATGTATACATATGAACCTGCTCTTAAACATATGAATACTAGGAGGTGAAGCAGAGTACTCACCGTGTATTAGGAACACTACAGACTGCTACTTTTTCTTTTCTGCTAGCAGGATTCGAGAGAGAGAAATATTTGATTAGTTAGCAAAATGGCCATAAATATTTGATTTACCCTCTTCCAGGACTACGAAGAGGCCATCCTGCTTCTTTTAGAAGGAACTGCCTGGGATGAAGCCTTGAGAATAGTAAGATATTCCTGAAACTGTTGAATTCTTTCCGTTATCTGTTGGAAAGTGTTGTGTTTTTTTTTTTCTCAGAGAGGTTTATTGTTTTGTTTTCCATTTCAGATTTACAAATATAACAGGACTGATATTCTAGAGACCAACTTCAGGCCATCTTTGTTGGAAGGTAAGGCTGAAACCTGACTTCCTGAGCGCTGATACGTGCTTGGAGGTATAATGAGATTCAAATTAGGGAGAAAGTGTGTTGGTCTGAGATAAGGACATATAAAGGGATATTGCAGAATTTTGTCTCTGGGCACAAAGAACATCTAAACTTGATCTTGATTTTTTTTTTCATTGTTCATTGCCAAATCAAAGTTTTTAAGGTGTCTGCTCCAGCTGCAGATATATAATTTTCCTTTTACTGTGATCACCTCTCTAGCTCAAAAAAATCATTTGGCATTCTTGGAAACAAAGAAAGCAGAATTTTCCCGCCATCGCAAGCGCCTTTCCGTGGTTCGAGAGCTTAAGCAGCAAGCCCAAAATGAGCTTCTAGGTAATGTATTTCAATGGAATTGTGTTTTGTGACACTAATTCATAGAAAGCTCCTTGTTGGTGCCTTAAGAGAAGAGCAGGAACTTCAGAGACTACTTCAGCAAAATAATAGAACTTCACAGTTTTGATTTCTACTAGTTATGAAGTGCTACACCAGTGAGATTGTGGGGAGGCTGGGAAAGCAATGGTAAGACCACTGATTTAAACATTCAGGAGATAGCCGTGAATCAGTTGGCAACTGATCTCATACAATGGCAGTTTAGCCTAGATGGAAACAAATTGAGGAAGAAGCGTTTTAAATCACTCAACAAAGTATTTGAACTAAAGTTGTCAGGAATATCTGCCATACATCCAGAGGAATAAGATGCTAGACTAGATAGAACTCACTCATTCATTCATTCATTCATTCATTCATCTTATTAACTAAGAGATCAAAGTTCAGATTGCAGTTCTGAACATTCCACATCAGGGATCACTTCACATCAGGGGCCATAGGTCTACTCTTACCTTCCCCCTTGGTTTCACCTTCCTTGGATGCACCTGAAACATTGCAGAATGTTTCTAAAACAGTCCAAAAAAGTGCTATTGAAATGAAGTAGTGAGAGGGGAATTTATTTAGCGGATAAGATGGGCATGTTTTTTCCCCCTTTTATTGATCAAAATAACTCATTTTTGCAGATCACAAAGCGTCAAATTGTCCTGAATCGGATCTCTTTTCTGATACCAGCAGTTTGGTGACAGCCAGTGACACAAGTTCCAAATATACTCACAGTAATTCAAGAATATCTGCGTATGTTACTTTGCCTTATCTTAGCTTTGGTGTACAATAGTTTGACTGCCATTCATGTCCCAAGTGGAAAATTTTGGAATTTCATTGATCTCCAGATATAAAGACTGCCTTTCTTAGATCTCCCTTTCCTACCTGGACTCCACTGGGAGATTGATAACCAAACAGGCTGCCAAGCAACTTCTCTTGGCCCCTTAGAGGCCCGCAACATTAATCATTAACAGTAAACATTTTCACCTGCAAGAAAACTAATTTTAGAATTTTGAATTGGTAAGAGTTGGAGAGAGAAAATTTCACATGTTAAAAAACAATCTCCTTTAGGAATTCAGTATAATGTCGTAAGAGAATATGCCATCTATAAGCATGAAATCTTTTTACTGAATCTATTATAAAGGCTGACCATATATGAAGAAGTGTTGAAGTGTACGGCTAATGACATGCTTCCAGTTCTCAGATCATGGGTGTACAGAGAGATAACGAAGAGACAGGGATAAAAATAATTCCTTTGTTGATGCTGTTGCCATTAATTGGAATCAGAGATTACATTTCCCCAAAAGAGAAGGACAAAAAAATGCTTCAGTCTCTGGCAATAATCGCAGTTAATAGTGAAACAAGAAGGAAAATGGATAAATTTCATTCCAAACTTTACACTCAGAGCTAATTGTTCTTGGCATTGTAAACAAGGCTCTTTGAACGAGGTGAATTCATATATATGAGAATGTGAGCAGGCATTTCTCCAGTTCATTAAAGTAGCTATTTTTTAGAATGTGAATCCACCCACTTCAAATGATAATCTGCTTATCTGCACAGTGTAAATCGGCTTCTTTGTGACTACATATGTATTCAGTTTGAATCTCCTTTATTTTCCCTTTATAAAAATCAAAACTTGCTGCCCATAGAAAACAAGCATACTAGCAGAAAAGATTTTATCCTTCTCCTGATGTGCACCTTTTCCATTTTCAGAAAAGGAAAGGGGTTTGCATTTGGAGGGAGCAGAGCTAGCTTAAGGCGGTCATCTTGTCCTATAAATTCCATCTGCAGTCTAAAGTAATACAAACCAGGCGTACCATTTTAGGATGAGACTTCCATCATCCAATTTAACCCGTGTGCAAATGCAAAAATACTTACCAGATCAAATGTTTATAAGCTGTCCCCCCACCATCCCTTTAGTCTCTCTCTCTCTACATTTCTCCACTGCTACCTGGTCAGCTCATTTTGCAGATGCTGTTTGTTCTATTGTAGACGTTCCTCAAAGAACCGTCGCAAGGCAGAACGCAAGAAACATAGTCTGAAGGAAGGAAGTCCCTTAGAAGATGTTGCACTTTTGGAGGCTTTAGGGGAAATAGTTCGGAATATTGACAATTTGAAAGGTTAGTTGCAAAGGTTGGTTCTTCAAATTTTGGATCTGGCTCAGAAAAATAGCCCTAAAGGAGATCAGGAAAAGAACCGATGGAGATGTCTAAAATCAGAGCCTGATGGTCATGTCTAGAGAGATTCCAAATGTTAATCTTTACCAGTCTTGGGGTAATAGGGAGTTGCACAAAAGGCTGCCTTCCTCACCAGATGAGCCTAATTACCAAATCCACATATCTAAACCAAGTTTGTAGATGGGATAACAATTTGTGAATACTTAACCGTTAATGCTAATTTATTTACTTATTTGTTTGTTTATTAGACTTTTATACCACCTTATTACTTTATAAGCAACTCAGGGTGGTGAACATACCTACTATTCCTTCCTCCTCCTATTTTTCCCACAACAACAACCCAGATGGCTTTCACGCTTAAGGTGGGACTAGAATTTACAGTCTCCTATGAATTCTTCACCATTACTCCAAACTGGCTCTCATTTCCTTCTTGCTTTTAGAATCTTCTGATAATGATAGTAGTCTTAAATAATCAGATTAATCTTTTTAAAAATGGCTGCAAATGAGCTATTTTTTTAAAAAAAAAAAAGAGTGCTGAGGAGATAAAACATAATGATAGTTCTCACTCTCTTGTCTTTTCTTGCACTTTGGTTCTCTTTTGCTTGTCCTCGTTCCTAAATATAATCAGGCCTGTAATCACTACTTTGATAGCAGAACAGCATAAGAGAAATGGTGCACAGGGTCGCGTTGGCTTAGCAGTTAAAGCAGTGGTTCTCAACCTTTTTAATGCCGCGACCCCCAACCGGTTGTAAGTCGAGGACTACTCAACCGGTCATAAGTCAAGGACTACTCAACTGGTGTAGCACTGTTTGCAGAATGGGACTTTTGGCGGGCTCAGCAGGGCAGAGACAGCCTGGACAATTCCTATTGGCTTTTGAAAGCCAATAGAATTAGACTCTATTCAAGAGAGTCTATTCTATTGGCTTTCAAAAGCCAATAGAATAAAAGGGAGTAGCACAGCTAAGGAAAAGGGGAAAAAAATGGTGGACTGCGTTGTTTGGCGACCCCCGTGAAATGGTCGTTCGACCCCAAATGGGGTCCCGACCCACAGGTTGAGAACCACTGAGTTAAAGACACTGAGCTTGTCAACTGGAAGACTTGACAGCCTCTGTTCAAGACCTGAACGCTGCGCAACAGGGTGAGCTCCCATTCATTGTCCCAGCTCCTGCCCACCTAGCAGTTTCAAAGCAAGTAAATGCGAGTAAATAAATAGATACCACTTCAGTTGGAGGGTAACAGCATTCCACGTGCCTTTGGCATATAGCCAGGCGGGCCACATGACCATGGACAATGTCTTCAGATAATTCTGGAAATGAGCGCCATGCTCACATATAGTTTGCTTCCCATTCATCTCAACAACCCCTGAACTGCTGGATAGAATGCTGGAACTTTCTTACTTATTAGCCCTGTCAGCCGATAGTGTTATTTTTAGAATGTAGGACATTTCTAAATACGCTTTCCAGAATGTCCCTAGAGGAACCAAGCCCTATAGCAATCTCCAGGGCTGTTGTTCTGAAATCAGTGAGTTTAACCTGATAGATACAGCTTATACCTATATCTCTGAAATAGGGGGGGGTCATTATTTTCAACCTAGAGGGCATGGAAGAAAGAGGTTTATCTTCTCTGGGTACCCTTTTTTTTTTTAAAAAAAATGCATTTTTAAACTTATTCGAGTGAGATCTTTTTTTCTCCCCAAGGTGAGATACACAGCATTTTAAGGCACCTAGTCCTGTATAGCTATGATGAGCAAGCCCAGGAATTGCAACAGGCCTTTGAGGATACCCTTCACTTGATGGAGAGCTCCCTGCTTGAAATCTGGAGCCCAGACTTGCAGCATATCCCAGCCAACCCAGTAAGACATGAATTCTAGTATGTGCCCCATTGGTACTCTTACTGGCACACTGTATTTACACTGTTTCATTTTGAAAAAAAGCATTCTTAAGGAGATCGCTTTATTTGAAGAAAAATCAGTTGCAGGAAAGGTATTCACCAGGAGTGTATCCATGAGGGGGGAGGGAAGGTCAAGAGGAGGCAAACGACAAAAACAGCATCCAGTTGCCTGCTTTACTCTGGATATGCACTGTGATATTGCATGCATGTACAAAATGGGAAGAGCTTATGGTGCAACTGCATATGCCACTACTTTGGCCTGGGGCAGGGGTAGGCAACCTTGGCTCTTTTATGACTCGTGGACTTCAACTCCCAGAATTCCTGAACCAGCCATGCTGAGGAGAAAGGGAGAGGTTTCCAATCTGAGCCATGCTGGCTCAAGAATTCTGGGAGTTGAAGTCCACGAGTCATAAAAGAGCCAAGGTTGCCTGCCCCTGGCCTAGGGAAGATATGGTACCAGTTTAGGTTCTTTACTCTCATTGCATTTTATTTTTAAAAAATCATAGCTGTACCTGATAATGGGTTGTTGTGGGAGTTAAATTTATTAAGGATAAGACCCAGCTATCAATAATGTGTTGTACAGCCTAGTACATAGCAATTTTATTTACCTAATTTCTTTTTAAGAGAATGCCATTTCACAGGTTTGTGTCAAGAAATTTGTTACTGCCAGGGAGATGATGTATATATGAGGGTAGGTAGTCCTTGATCTATGACCATTTGTTCAGCAACCGTTCAAAAATATGATGGTGCTGAACAAATGATGCTTGAAGTTCTGTCTGTCCAAGCATCTCTATATCATATGATCACAATCCGGGCACTTGGCACACCCCTCATCCACCCATGCCATACCTCTTGCACTTCCCTTGAACTCTTGCGCACCGTCATTGATCTTCTCCTACACACCCTCTCGCTTCCTCCCCCACTTACCCGCCCCCTGACCTGGGACTTACAACTTCCTGTCAGCTTCTCCACCGATTTTGGTTGTGGAAAGTCAACCAGACGTTGCCTCATCTAACAACAATGGGATTTTATTAATGACAGCTACTGGGACGCAGGGTTTTTTGTTATTAACAACGCAGTCACCTTATATGACTATCATTTTAAGTGTGGCCCAATTGCTATCATGAATCAAGGACTACTTGTAAATTCAAAGCAGGTGCAAGAGTGGGTTGGGAAACAAAATCAGGTTATAATTCTCCTGTTTGTTCCATAGGGAAAATGATGGTTTTCTGGTATTGTTATTTTAAATAAATCAACGTTGCTAATTCCTTGCAATTTTAGATCCTGGGTCCCAATTCCACTGCTAATAGCATAAGTGCTGCCTACACGCAACAGAAAGTGATGTCTCCCATAGTATGCGGTAAGACAGATCATGTAGTTTACAAATTAATTATAATTTAAATGTGTGTGTATGTGTGTGTATGTAAATGTATGTGTATGTTGCACGGAACCTGTTACTGTCTTAATAATATCAACTTACCATGAAAAAAAGTTGATTTTGCCCATTTACAATATGAAATGGAATTGGAAACCAAATTTATTTAAATTATTTATTGAACTTTCTATTTCACAGCAGTGACTGAGCAGCATACAAATGAAATATTATCATCAGCTCTTCAAATACGGCTCACTTTTGGGTTGATCATTCTGGCTTTTTGTAATTCTCAGCTGCTAAAAACTGATCAAAAAAATAAAACTTGCCCCCCCCCATTGCAAGAAAGATTACTTTATGAAGTACGGAAGGAGATTGCGAACTTTAGAAATTGAGCAAAACCCTTCCTTGCTTACTTATGCGCCTCGCCCAGGGTCTAACATTCGAGTTTTGAACCCAGTCCCTAGATATACAGTAGTTACCATGAAGCATGCCATTTAGGAAAGCTCAGAACTGAGCTTGCTGTTTTAGGTAGCAAAGGAATAAAATTTTAGTTTATTCTTCATTGATTTCAAGTAGCAGACAAAGCATAGGACTATTTTCACAGTGATACGTTTCTTTTTATCTCATTTGTGAGGTTTTGTTAATTTTTTTTGTCAGAATGCATATATAAGTATACTGTAATATCTGTTCCTTTTGCTTGTTTGTTTGCTTATCTTATTTGTAGGATTATCTCTTGCTTTTTCTTTCTCTTAGATCCAGAGGTCTTTATTGCTCCCAAACTCAACAAAAACACTCAGTGGAAGCTTACTCTCCTCCAATAAACTCAGTTCCACAGCTATTGTCGGGATGAAGATCTCTGTACAGGTAGTCCTCACTTACCAACAATTGGGACCAGGAACTCCATCACTAAGCGATGCAGTCACAGGATGTGATGTCAGTTGACCATGCCAACTTACCGCAGCAGTTCCAGCAGTCCCAGTTGCCATCAGTAGGTGAATCCTGCATTGTCACAGCATCCTGTGGTCATGTAATCACTATTTGTAACCTCCTGCATTGACTTTGCTAACCAGAAGCTGGCAGAGAACGTTGCAAATTCTGTAGGACTCTGCAACGTCATAACTGGGAGTTGGTTGCTAAGCACCCAAATTGTAATCATGTGACCACCAGGATGCTGCGATGGCCATAACCATGAGGACTAGTCATAAGTCCTTGTTCAGCCCCGCTGAACGAGTGGTTATTGAGTGAGGGCTACCTGCATTTAAGTACTGTTTCTCATCATGTAACCTTTAAGTGAGGGATGAATTGGCTCACAAAGCAGTGTAAATTCACCTTGCCCCTATGTATATCTGATCATGGGCTTCCTTCTACTTTTTTTCTCCCAACATAGTCCTTTATAACCAGATAGCAACCACTCAGCTTCTGTTATTGTAAATTATTTTTAATATGTTGCTTTGAACTCTCCAAACTCTTTTTTGCAGTTTAATATCTGATCTTTGGAGATTTTAAAGCAGGGCTATCAGTAGCACTTTAATTTTTTAGGGATTTTTTTTTAAAGATATACAACTCACTGTAAGATTTTTATTAATATATTAAACCCTGTTTTGACAAATTGAATATTGATGGAGCATTTTTTTCTGAAAAAAGGACAAAGACGGGGGTTAATAAAGTTTTGTTGTAACTTTTTTCTTTGAATCTCTCACTTTTCATTTTCTACATAGTGAGACTGTCATAAAATACTGGAGCACTTACTGAGTACACGGTCGTTTTCTGGAAATAGAGTTTCCGGTGACTGAATCCGATATATGAGCAGACATGTTCGTGTGGGAATATTAATCAGTGCCTTTTTGTATTTTTAATAAAGGGTGCATATTACAAATACCGTGGATTGCAATTTCATAACTGTGTGCAGCCTCTAAAGAAGATTTATGCATGGCCAACGTGTAAGTTTGCCATTGAAAATCTGACTTTATTTTAAAAGAAATCTCACAGCTGCTAAAGTTGCTGGGATATAGTTAAAAGCATATGGCTAGCGCAAGGCTGAGGGTTAACAATTCTGCAGAAACCACACTACTGAAATTCATGAAATACATTGGTATCGTAAGGTGCTACGTTATTATAACTATTAATATTACTATTATCATTTGCAAGACTACTTAGAGCAGTGGTTCGCAACCTGTGGGTTGGGACCCCATTTGGGGTCGAACGACCATTTCACGGGGGTCGCCAAACCACGCTGTCTGCCATTTTTTTCCCTTCTCCCTAGCTGTCCTACTCCCTCTTATTGGTGGCCACACCCACTTGGGGGTCACCACAACATGGGGAACTGTATTATGGGGTCACGGAATTAGAAAGGTTGAGAACCACTGACTTAGAGCAATCCCTCTGGGAAGTAAAACTACAGTGTCTATTCTACTCTGCTTTTTTTTTTTACTTTGGTAAGATAGACACCGATTTTCAGGAATACTTATAGCAAGTGTACAATCCTAATTTATTCAAGACAGTCCAGTTCAGTGATGCTTACTCTGGGGTGAATAAATGAAGAAGTGCAGTTGCTGGCTCTCCGCCTAGATCATCTAATTCAGGCATGTCAAACTCACGACGTCACATGACGTCGCGCGACGTATCGGGACCTTTTCCCCCTTGTCGGCAATAGGGTGGGCGCGGTTTCGGTGTGACGCATCTGGCCCGCGGGCCGGCAGTTTGACATGCTTGATCTAATTGGAAGATTTCCTTGATGCACTAATCTTCTCTGCTTTTTGTTGTTACTTGCACCCAAAAAAGGAACACTTATCTTTAACTGTTACAGCAATGAGTTTTTAATACACAGAGAACAGAATGTCACCCAGACCATATAACATTCAGATTGGTATTTACAGGGGTAGCAGGGAAAGTGTGTCCTTTTCTTCAACCAAATTTCATCCAATTGTTCTAGGTGAGGAGATTCCCGTTGGGGATTTAGAAACATTTCCGGTAGATGTAAAAAGGACCCTTTTCTTCATATTCTCTTCTGTGAACCCAGAGCTGTTGGAAAGCCTTGAGAGATGCAAGAATGGAGCCTCCGGTCCAGACAGATGTTTTTCTTTCCGGAGAAGCTGATGAAATGGGATTATCGTTTGGGCACATTCTAATCAGCTCTCTCTGGAAGCGGTCAGCAAAGCCCTTTAGCGTGGTGCAGCCCCCACATAACAAGATGTTGCCCATCAGGTTCTTTTTTAGGGTGACGTCACACTTGTTGAGGGAAGTCATTGTCAGGAGAGGAAGTCCCAATTGCTGTGAATTTATCAAGGATGGCTTAAAGAGCATTTCAGCACATAAGAATCTCTCTTTGCCAATAATGATCACTTGCCCATCAGGCAGCTGATATTCAATCTCATGTTTCCTGGGAGCTGCGGCTGCGTCATGTTGATAATCCAGTGAAGTGAAACAATAGTTTTCTTTGATGTCCTCTAAGATACTCCAGTCTTTCTCTGTGAACAATTTTATATTCTCATTTATTAAATTCATTAGGTACTGAGTGACATCGAATCCAGCATAGTCTACTCTTTCAGTAATGTTTGGCATGGTGTATCCTTCGTAAATGGGAACAACATAGGAGACACCGTGACCACTCTCCACAACGAGACCTGAGGTCTTTCCATAGGAATACATTGACAGTCTTGACTGGTAAGCAATGTGCATAGCAGGAGTGCAAAAGGTTTCGAAGAGCATTTCTGCATATTTTTCTCTGTTGGTAGTAGGGCTTAGAGGAGGATCCGATACTAGGACAGCATGCTCTTCGGGTCGAATCCTCATCTCCCTAAGGAAAAGATATTCCCACATATCTTGAACAGAATCCCAGTCCACTATTATTCCATGTCTTAAAGGATTGACAAGTTTTAAGGGTACTGTAGCTTCCTGAAGTTCTCTTCCAACAAAAGTTTCCTTCCTGTTATCTCCAGTTTTGGCTGTCTCCTGGATATGCTTGCCTACAGTAGATGAAATCACATGGCTTGGCTTTTGTTCTCCAGCAAATCCACATTTGCAGGAGCCGGTACCAATATCTATGACAACAGCTCTTGTCTCCTTTACTATTCTCCTTGGAGTTGACTCTCCCTCTTCTCTAAATTTGGTGCTCGGCTTGACTGCTGGTCCTTTCTTTGATGGCAGAGAGCCAGAGCTTGCACTCCCTCTGCTTGACATTTTATTTCCTGATGGTCATATATGCCTACTCTCCATGTACTGACCACCATTTCAAATGACAGGAATGGACATGATGTGGAGTGCTGATGATCCCAACAGCAAGCACTGTGACATCATAATGGGAATTCTTTGAGCAGTACTTCCAGCACAACTGGGAGCATTAGTTTGGAGAAGATTGTCCTCAAGGATAGGTTGTCTACATTCAATTTTATCTACTCTTAAGATTCAGAAAGAGGATTATTTAGGTTACATGTGTATCCTATACTGAACCATACATACACCCACAACATTCTAAACATGATTTCAAATTTGTGGTTCAGTAATTATACAAGCCCGGCATACCAAAGCACAAATATGATCTTGGAGAAGGTATGCAGCAGTTAGCCAAATACAATTTAAGCCCAGGAAAGAAGATAATTCTAGAAAGAAATTTAAACTGGCTCGCTTTGATATGAGGAAGGGAAAATGCTGTTAGGTTTCCAAAATTCTGTTACTATGATGTAGATTAGAGATCTGGTATCTTGAGGAATCTGTTTCCTGCCCTGGTCTACATTGAAGGATTGACATCAATCTTGAAAACCTATTAGGAGAAGCAGACTTGTCTTTGATCAAAAAGATGTCATCCAATCTGCTAAGCATCGTGCTGCAACATTGTTGTAATACCAACAAGTGGATTTACAAAGCAAAATCCCATGCTGCATTCAGCGCAACATTCGTGACAAGGCTTGCCTCAACCAAGGATATAGTGGCTGGCACTTCAACCAACAGTGACATGGGAGCTTGCCAGAAAAGTTTTGGAAAAGCTCAGGATCAATTCTAACTTTCATAGGTTCATGTTGAGATGGTTTATAGTGAGTTGGATGACAAAACTTCCTCATCAAAATGACTTTTGTTCGTAGTTTGCAGAAAGAAGACAGCCAAATGAGATAAGCTCATTATTGAAAGCAACGGTCCAGTATCGGACAATTACCAGAATTGCACACAAAGACTTAGAGCTTCTTTTGATGATTCTGCTAAGAGCAACAGGTTATCAAGAGAGTTAACAAGCTAAAAGCAGATCAACATAGTTTCTGCATCCCCATCAAATTTTCAATTAATTACCAGAGAGGTTGGGTGGAATGTTTTTGCTCTGATTAAACAATTTTGAGAAGAACATACTGATGAGCCGAGATGAATTGGTGAAGCAAAGCACACCAAAGAATTTGGAAGAGCTGTCCCAACATTATGTGTTAATAAATGGCCATTTGGAAGAGATGATGCACAAAAAAATGGCACAGCAAGGGTTTTTGCAATCTTCATCTCTAGCTCACCTGCTTGTGGAGTCCTACCCCGAAGGGCTGACACCATGCTTTACACATTATGTAGTTTCCATTTACTTTCAGCTGGGTTTCCCAAAGGCTTCTACAATAGCAATGAGGTTATGGAATTGCTTGGATATCAATCTGCTAAGGTTAAGAACTATTCCAGCTAATTTGTAGATTCTGTTCAAAGGGTGAATTGTTGGATCTATTCCAATATTCTGTTTATTTGTAATGATATTTAAATATGTTTTACTTGCCCCATGGAACCATATCAATAGAATTATTTTATTTTTTTTTTGCTCATGAATTCAAACTTTTTCTCGGACTAGTACCCCAGAATTGAACAGAAGCATGAATTCCAGAATTATATCTAAATGTAAAATATCATTTATACCTACTCAGAAATAAACTCAATAATTGAGGTTAAGGAGATTGCTAGATCGCTTCACATAGGATTGCAACCAACACAGATAATTAAAATAGACAGTGTCCTTAAAAAAAAAACTTATTTAACTGGATGAAGTGATTTCTTAGACCCTTTCAACCTGAGCTATTTAATTGCGAAGCTATAATGGGAGGTGTATGTGGAAGAGAAATAGTATCTCCTTGAAATCGTTTGAAAAAATGCAGGATGTAGGCAGGAGTAGAATTTAATAGGCATTGCTTTGCTTGAATACACATACACTTAATGAAATAAACACAGGAGTTCAAGTGATATTTTTTTTTAAAGATCTCAGATTTCACATTGTAATGCCTGCTGCATATCCACAGCAGTCCACTTAGAAACAGTATAGTGATAAAGCTGAAAATCAAATTGGGAAAGCAGAGAAATGCCTCCAACATAGGATGGAACATTATCCTGATAGCTCAGGCTACAAGTCAAATCTCACTACAGTACATTTTTAGTTTTTCTCCTCTTACCCATGCCAGGTTTGAAAATGAATGCCAAGGTTCAGCTTGAAATGTAGAACAGTATCCTGAATGTAAGTGCAAAGTTATCTTCCGTCATGTCAAAGTTAAAAAACATAAGTTTCCACATAACAGATTCATTCAACAGCAGGGCTCACTTTAGTTGGCCCATTAACTATAACGAATTCTTTAGCATGAAGAAGGGCATAGAGATGTCATGGGTGAAGGTTCCACTGCAAAAGCACAAGTACAACATCATTGTACAACCCTTGTATATTTCCACATCCCTTCTATCCATAGCTGCCACTTCCCTCTACAAATAGTGTGACAAGATTTTGGTACACTTCCTATGGCAATAGCATTTGCATATGAACATTGGAACTGAATTTAGCCAATACTCAGGATAACTCTGGTGCATAAATGAAACAAGTCCTAGAGTCATTTGGGCCAATGTTCTTTAAGGTGTTCTTTTAACTGAGGAATAGTCAGTAGTTGCCTTTTGCACACGTGGCACTTCAGAGGCAGTGTTAGAAGTTGGATGGCATTCTTATCGACAGTTACTTTTCCTTTCTTCTTTACCATTGCTATCACATCTAAAGAGGGAAAAGAGGGAGAGGCATAATGGATCTAGGATTATAGCTTCAGCCCTCTCCAAACCCCACCTGACTGGTTTTAGCTTTAGTACTTTTTTTCAAGGTTTAGATCAAACCTCAGAAACTGGGAGGAGAGAATTCATGGTATCTGACATAATTTTCAGCAATGTTAAGAAGCTCACAGTCCTAGGGTTCTTTATATTAATGCCAAAATTAGCACCCACAGAATGGCTGTATTTCTGCAGCAATTTCTACAATGTTTGATATGAATGGGTTGTCCAAAAATTTGCTTTGAAAGAATCTTATAATCCAGTCAAACCAGGCAGTGGCCACACTTTGTCTCAGCTTGTCAAATATATATAGGGAAGAAATTTGTCCTTACAAGGGAGGGAAGCTGAATTCTCCCATGTTTTTACTTTCCATGGACCCTTTCTCTCATACTGGGAGAACCTTTTGCAGGGGAACACCTGCCTTATCTCAATTCTTTTGGGTTAAACTAAATGCACTTTACTTATCCACTTGCTTTCTATGGACTGGTGCAGGAACTTTATTAAACCAACAGGGCAGTAGCTATTAAATTACTTTGATTTTAAGTTATCGGAAGAAACCCAAGTTTGAATAAAAATTAAAATAGCCTAAGTTGTTACCTGTAGAGTCCAAGAAGTAATCGGTTGTGAAAGAATTCCAATGCTTCTTGGTTTTAAACCACTTAGAATCAAAGTCTTGACTAATGATATGAAGATGTAGCTGGCTAAGAAAATGAAGCAGAAATGATAACCAGGATTGATATCACTACAACAACTGAAAATGTGTTAAAACAGCATTTTCACTAACAAAAGATACAGCCCAGAAGGCAGCATTTCTTCTGTTGCATGTTTGATAGAAGGTTAGCACACCTTAGTTTTTGCCTTACCTCATGCTGGGAATGGCATGGTAGCCTAGTCTGAAGCAGAGGCTGTCTTTCTCTGGGCACTGCTGGATTATCATTTCTCCAACTCTGTGCATATGTTCCAACAGTTCAAGATGCTCATGAGTTACTGCAAATAAAGTGGAAATGGACTTCCAGGGCAGCACTAACCAATGATAGCGAGCCTTTGGATATTTATCCTTTATAACTACAACTTGCTCGTCCTTGTAGACCTAACAGGGAAGAAAATACTTCAGAGTTACAGTGATGTTGATATCCTCATGCTTATCAATCTTGAGGGAAAGTAACATGAAACCCTTACCTGCACGTCTGGGTTTTGCATAGAAACCTTCAGACCTTGAGCCCAGTACGGCATATATTCCTAAAGAACAAACAGAAGAATCTAAATACATCAAGATACATATTTTAAAACTACAAAATGCAGCATGAAGAATCCAGTAGGAAAGACTTCCTACTACTTAGGTAAGCAAGCTTCAGATTGCAATCTTAAATTCTATTTAACTGTGCTATCAGAATAGCTAAAATAATTTGAAGAGACACTTAAATACTTTTCAGATTATAGGTAGTGTTGAAACACTTATCGCTTTGAAACTGCTCCTAAGACAAACAAATATAACTCAATAGACAGAATGTACCTCACTCAAAACTACGTAAGAGCAATTCAGATAGTGCCTGCCCCCAGGTGGTGACCTAGTTCAAAATGCCAGTCATTCACACACTCTAAGCTCCAAAAGCATTTTCAGTATTCCCCCCCCCCTAGATAATTATAACGATGGAATGGCTTTTATTAGCAGAACAAGGAGAAAAGGTTCTAGTATGTTCTCATAATTTCATTTAAAGGGGCCTAGAATAAATTGGGGAGGGGCAGTGTCAGGGATTGCATGTGGGCCAAAGTAGGACTATTCCAGTTTGTTCTCATTCAAATGTTACGGCTCCCCACAAAAAAAATCTTGGAATTATTAGCAGGGGTATTGGGAATCTGCCTAAGAACTCCAATTCTCATGTAACAGGAAGAAGGAATAACTTTGAAGACTGGAAAGAAGATTGTTTGCTTGCACATGTTTCATTACCAGACCAGGTAGTATCTTCAGTGCTAGAAGGGAGTGGGGTTTGTTCTCTATAGAGTGTACAGGTTCTCTACACAGTAGCTTGCCCTATCTGTGAAAAAAAGCCAAGATTTTTGGGGAAAAGAGGCCTTATTTGAGGTCCCATAGACTAAAGGCTCTCCTTGCCTACCTTCCTGCATTCAATTCTGCAATATTAGCTACTCTTATTTTTTGGCTTACCATTTTGGTAGAAGAGCTTTCAAGTGAAGAAACAGAACCACCATCTGTCACATTCTTGTACAAATTGTTGCTTTGCAACTCCACTTGGTCTGTTTTTATTTGTTTTCCAGATAAGCTTTCCATATTTTTTTCCTCAGGTTCATCATGTCGCCTTTTTTCACTTTGGAGTTTGTTACTTTCCCGACCAACACACGTGCCCATTTCCTCCAAGAATTGTACAGTGTATGGATACAATTTATTGACAATATGGAGAACCTGTCCTGGCTTCAGTTTAGTTTCTTGATCTTTGCCAACATCCACTAGATCAATACTGGTTGGATTGACTCCTATCTTGAAAAAGAAAAAGGCAAAATTAATTCATCATACTAATATTTGCTTTGCCTGAAAGTCAGCATCCATGAAATATATTATATTTTCTATCTCATTAAATAGCAATAGACCATCTCATTTCCAGGAAAAGATGGTAGATTGGCGATAGCTTCAAAGAAAAGTGATTTTTTACAACACTAATTGAAATTTAGTTGGCTAAATAGTGCAACAAAAGCTAGGATGTATTAAAATGATGGTGGCTTCTTTTGGCTTTAAAGTATCCACCACCCCCACATTATCACCAATTTCCTTTAATTATGTATATATAACCAAATAGTGAAAATCTTGTGATATGGGGGAGTAAAATAAGAACCAACAAGTAGAGGCTGAAAAAAGACGGATTCCTATAATTATTCATATTTTAATTCTTAATTCTGAAGTACGGAAACAAAAGTGAGAAGCACAAGGTACTATACCACAGACTTTTGATGTAATGTTATGTTCTTACGCAAGACCAGCTAAATAGCTCTAGGTTACGGATCCTTTAATCTAGATTTATGCACTAAAATACAAATTAGAAATATTTGCCAATCCATTGCAAATACATAGAAACATAGCAGTTTATTTTCCCCTTGGTCCTATTTCAGACTGATTGCTATCCCATACTGATTAACCTGGGAGTAAGTCTCACAGAATCAGTGGGGCTTACTGCTATGAAGATACATATAGGACAGCATTCTAATCCTCCTATAAAGAACAAGGAAATCACAGAAATTCAGCTTTGCTTTCTGGATTGGAGCAAATAATTATGGATGAAGTCTGTTATATATTCAAGAAGACAGAGAAATGTAATAGATTTCCACCAAGTGAAATGGATCGTAACAGGTGTACCAAAAGAATGAAGTTAATAAAGTTAAAAGTTAATAAAAGTGAACAAAGGAAGTTTCTCCTGATGCAGTCTTATACAATAGATAATCCACCTATATCCACAAAAATCAAACCTTAGAGAAGGTGGCTAACTCTCCTGCTTTATTAATCTTGGTGCAAGCAAACTGAGCAACAATGAAATCATGCTAGAGAATTTCTGTTTTTTAAAAATGAAAAAAAGAAAAAGGCAAGCTTTCATTCTTTTGTTTCTGTGGATTCAGTTATAATATGAGTTCAAATTAGCCTAAATATTCTCCTGATTTCCCTTTGGAAAATTCTGGGAACTGTAGTTTTATAAAGCATTTCCTGAGTTTTTTATTACAAAACATCAAGCCACGATCTCTATGCACAATCCAGAGTCATTTGGTCAAGAATTTTGACAAGCAAACTTATTAGGATCTGACTCAAATGTGAAATGTAGTCTCCTCAAATTTTAGCACAGAAAGTCACTTAACCCTCCCATTTTTAACAACTTGAAGGATTTCAGTATTTTGTTTGAATCTGATATGATGTTGAAGACCAAAAGCAAATAAATTTTGAAGAGGTATAGCGTACACAGAATCCTTTTCCTAATAAGACTGTTTTGTAATAAGACAAATTGAGGATTGTTTTGTTTGGGTTTAGCAAGGCTTATAAACTCAGTCACTACGGTTTGCACATTGTGGATTATTTTTAAAAGCATTTATTTGTTACATTTATAAAACACCCAATCATGGATTTAGCATGTAAACCTAACCATTAATGGTTTGTAAAATGCATTTTATAGTTTATCACATTTTATAAATTCAGTGAATTATATTGTGTCAATAAGTCTTTCTTAACTCATAGCTTAGCATAAGGTGTAAAGATCCATAGCATAGCAAAAGTTAATTCTTGTAAGGTAGTTCTCAACTTATGACTACAGTTAAGACCGAAATTTCCTGCTAAACAATGCAATCATAAAGCAAGATGTCACATGAGGATATCACTTAGCAATCACAATCCCATCAGTCCTGGTTGACATTGTTAACCAAGAACCACAGGCTGTTAAACAAGTACCCAGCCCAGTCCAAGCCAGTCCAAGTTGGTTGCTCCCAGCCCCAAGCCTCAGTAAGATAAGGGACTGTCTCCAACTTTGTCGAAACGTCGCCAAGACACTTCCAATTTTACGCGGGAGAAAACCCGAATAACCAAAGACCTACATACAAACACCCACGAAAACCTCAGAAAACAAATATATATATATATATATATATATATATATATATATATATATATATACACACACACACACACACACACACACACACACACACACACTTGCATAATATTTGCATTAGATAATTATATACAAAATTGTCATGGTTTACTGTTGTAATGACATATTATACCATGTATTTTTTCTGTTGTATTTTTTTCACTTATTTTTCCAGCACTTGTTATGTATGTTTTAAATAATGCGTGTATCTATGTTTTCTTCATTTTTGTTTTAAGAATTTATTCCACAATGCTGTATGGCAAGAAAAAGCATACCTGTTTAACCTTGACATACCCTTTGTTGTAATCTGCTTTTAGTTGCACTGAAAAAAAATTGACAAAGAATGATGTTAGGCTGTGAATTTTATGGAAGTGTTGGGGAAGGGAGAAAAATGGGGTGAAATTCAGAAAAGCAAATGCTTTAACAATTTAAATTAAAAAGTAGGTGCTAGGAGACATCCAATTTATTCTAATTTCTTTTGTCCTTTTGGAAATGAATGCAGCCAGAAAATAATGAGCTATGGTCATGTAAATTAAAATTATTGCTACAATTAAAAGCTATAATAGTTTAATAATACTTTACTTCGGTCTCATACGATCTCCTTATCTCTGGATTTTAGTGCCTAGACCTCTATTTTTTTTCTTTTCGGATTAAGTTTGTGTACACATTTGCATTAGGGTTCTCCATATGCCTCATTCAGTCCATTCCAGGACTCAACACATGTGGCTGAGTTTTCCTGGAGTCATTATTATTCTCTTACAAGGGCAGATTCGTTACAGGATTTAAAATTCTATTAAATTTTCTTATAGTTCTTCATCGACTATGGCTACTTCTACCCACCCACTGGCGAACTGAAAAATAAAAGCATAATCTTACTTTCATCTATAAAATATTGGGAAGTATAGACAGTTCTCATTTAGTTATTGTTAGCATTAACGATAGTGATGAAAAAGTAACTTTGCAACCAATCCTCATATTTACCAGGTCTGTAAAGCAAAGAAAAGCTGAAGTAAGATCATAAGCACAGTTGTAGTTTCCCTTAGCAACCACTTTAACAACCAAGGTGACAATTGTGGTCACTAAATGAGGACCATCTGTACAACAAAACATTATTTGGTTATATAATGTTAAATTACTGAAAATATATCATATATATTATCTTGTTATCCTAATTACAGATATCTATTTTTATTACTTTCCTGTGTAATTTATTTCTGGAGTCTTTTTTTGGATGGTCATAATAAATCTAATTAATAAAAATAACTTGGGAAACTGAATATAGCCATCTACTATTGAGAGTACAAATTAAATTCAAACCAGTTTTCCTAATCCATAGTTTAACCTCTTAGCTACTAATTATTACTCACCATGCCACCCATTTTGACCCTTTATCTGACACCAGGTACTTATGCCATTAGGGAAAAAAGAGGCAGAAATGAATTAAAGTAAAAACTGCTGAGTTTACTAAGATGTACTTCCTAGCATATTTAAAACTGCTACCTTAATCTACAATTTACCTTGTCTTCGTGAACATTTCTTGTCTGTTATCTCCGTGTCAGGCCCACGCCCTATCACCACCATTTCTAAATGCGGTAGTTTAATTCGCTGACAGCTTCTATCTTTGCTCACTAGCCAGCATACACGCATTGTACTCAGGGAGGGAGGAAAAAAAAAAGAAATACTCAGTTTTATCAAATAAGGTTCCTATAGGGAGAATGATCTACAGGTGCTATAAAAGTATTTTACTCCAGAACACTTACTAGAGGTTTTTATCTACTTTATAAAATGCACTCTCACCATTTACAATTGGAACAGCACAAAAATTTACAAGACTTCAAATAGTTTATGATCCAAAATGTTGAGATGCCAAATAGATTTTTATCTACTTTATTATAAAATTCATAGACAGATTTGAAAAAAAACTGATTAGACAATTTACATTATGCTTCCATTATTATATTTATGCATAACATATTTATAATTCTATTAAATACTTACAATACATTCATTAACTAAATTATAAAGCATTCCAATTAAAGAAATTGTTCTGACTCTGATGCAATCTGTCATTTTAAAAAACAATATTTTTATATGTGCCACAGAATAATTTCATTTACCCTAACACTTTAATTAATTTATAAAGCATGTTTTAAGTCTGCCAGTAGTTTTTAACTAACAATTTATAAATTAATATAGACCAAGACCACCAATTCATACTAGGCATAGCTTTTTCCTTCTTCCAGGAGAAAAAAATAGAATGTACTTATTTGGAATAAATATTCCAGCAGATCAGACTTTTTCAGCTGATGGAGTGCAGTGATAAAGCTTTTAGTGTTGGCCAAAGGGCAAAATTAAGTAGTGATGTGTGAATTAGCTGAAAGCATCAGATCTATGAAATGAACGTAACCTTTATTCGGAGTTGTTCTTGAGTGTGTCTATGGTAGAATCCAAGCAACTGAATTATTTTTGTAGAATAAAGCAAGGGAAATAATCATATTTAAGTTGGATGTCTGCTCTATTTTTAGCACCGAGAATACTGTTTATTTAATCTCCAAATTGAAAATATAGAGCTAACTGTATTATGTTTCATGAAAAATTCAGAAAACAATTTTAAATTTGTTTGGTGAAAGTTTGCAGAGCCTTCCCTTTTGAACAATTACAAACAGAAAATTCACTGCCTTTCTTTTTACCCCATAAAAGAACTATTTGTACTTCTTACTACCACTGCAACAGAGAAACCAAGAAAAGGGTGCAGTTAAATTAAGTTTTTCTTTGAATTCCCAGTTTTCTTATTGCTTCAGAATATGATTTTTGAATGGATTCTGTATCCTGCAGGAGTGTTCAGCATTTTTAGGATCTAGAAACTAAACGGAACCGGTTCACCCTCTTCTTTCGTCATGATATTGTAAATATGACAGATCACGACCGCGTTTGACACACAGAGAAATGAGATTTTGAAGTGGACAACCGCTTACTTACAGGAAGCAGCTGTTCATGGATATGTGTATCCAAAGTTTGGCTCTGCACTGTATTTTATCCGGGCTATGATCCACATCACTAACATCCAGATTTAATGCGTGTTTATCAAAAATCCAATTAACTAAGTTCAGCATGCAAAGGACTGCGACTGAAACAACACAAACACCTGGCACAATCCATTAAGCATTAGGGCAGCTGGAGTTTGGCTCCTGACAGTTTTAGAATCAATGACCGTTTAAATATACGAGTTCCTCTGAGGAAAATGTTGTAAAAGAAACATTTCTGCCAGACAATCTCTCTTGCGCCATCTCACAGTACAATTTTGTGCTTGCTTTTTTAACGACCATCTAAAGACCACGTACCCCATCCGATTTCTTCCCTCCCAATAATTTTCGGTGGGTTATTCATCCCCCCCCCATAAATACCAGAAGCTTCTCACGAGAACCTCCTCCTTTCGTCAACACTCCCTCGCATTTCCGCTCACCTCCACGTTGCCATCTCTGAACCTTTTCTACATTTCCTAGCCAATAGCATCCTTCTGGACTGCTTCGTGGCCAATCAAAGACAAGTTTCTAAGTCCTTACTCCGCCCCCCCAAGAGAAAGGAAGTAAATACACATCGAGTTTCTCGACCTTTCTTTCCTCAATGATGATTAGCGTTTGCTCTTGAGTTGTACGTTTACAAGGATTCTTGATCGGATTTTGTCTTATTTAGTAAACCCATAAAAAAGACTATGCTGATCCATTAATACCAAAATATTTGCCAATTAATGCTATTTAAGGCCACTCAAAATCTCACCATAATATTTAGCGAGCTCTTGAATTCTCCACTTTTGATCGGACTGGATGTTAATTAAAGCAGAAAAGAGAGAAGCTACTTTGAGATTCCCATTAGGATGCCTCTTAGTGACATAAAAATGAAATGCAGCCAATATGTATTTTTTTTAAACAATCTATGCTGAATATTAACACCAGAATTCGAAATTTAATTGGAAGAATCTTCAGGAGAGTTAGGGCTACCAAAACGTGTCTGCAAAACTCCCAAGATTAAGTGTTTTCCTAATTATTTTCCTTCCATACAGTAGGTTTGTGGATTTCTGCAGGCGTGCGGTAGGTGGATGTAGGATTTCAGTTTTTCTCTTTGCTTCTTTTATTTAATTATTAATTTATTCTATTTGTAAGCCACCCAAGAATCATTTTATTGGTGAGATGGTGGGGCATATACATTTAATAAATAAATAAAATAAACTTTTTCGTCGTAGTGTTAAAGAGCGGAATACTTTATTTTCGTTTGCTTTACGCATTTCTCACACTTTGAGGAAACCTGGCCTCAAGCTCCCGGTTCAGTTCTACAGGACTTCGAAAGGTCGAAGGCGCCCATCCCTACCGCTTTGCATTCTGGCCCTTGTAGTTTGCCCTTGCTCAGCCGCGTCGAAAAATGGCGCACCGTACCGAGCACGTTGCCTACTGGCACGATGGGACTTGTAGTTCCTGGCGGTAACGTAATCCTTCGACATGTGATTGGAAGACGGCTGGTTTTGCGTCATCGCTTCTGGAAAGCCGGCGAAGGGACCAGCAGAGAAGGCGGTGTTTCCGGGATTGGGTGGGGCTTCCTTGAAAAAGAAAACTCCCCGGATGCTGCCTAGCCTGAGACCGGCTCGGAACTTTCCAGAAAAGTCGCGGTCGTTTTGTCTGTGGGAGAGAAAGAGGCAGGCGAAGGGGAACTCGGCGGCAGGAGTGGGTAGGCTTATCGGGAAGACATCAGGCTGCCTTTTCTTCGGCCGAAAGCGCAAGGTAGGTGGAAGACAAAGAGAAGCTGTTGGCCGCGCCTTCTTTTCTTCCCTCAGTTCCCCCCCTCTGCTTCTCCCCTCCTCGTTCCGCGGGCAACGACGGCCCGGGCAGCTTCGTCCGCGCGCCTGAAGCCGAGACGCACGCGGGGGGGGGGGGCGGTAGGCGCGCGGTGTGGAACAGCGCGAGCCGAAATCGTGCGCTGGGGGAGGGGGGAGGGAGAAGCAACCGATACGAGGCGGGGAAAAGGCGGCACGAGGGCAGAAGGGGAGGGGGGGGTAGGTCGGTGAGGGAAACTGGGGAGAAGGAGCAGTTGGGGCCCATTGTCCGTGAAACGAGGAGGGCGACCATGAAGAAGCATCCTTTCTGGGTGTCCTGTAGGGGAGAAGCTGAGGTGGTGGGGGGGGGAAGGGCTGGAGCCCGGGGGGGGGGGGAAAGGGGAGTAAGTCCTTTTTTCGAGTGAGTGACCACCTTCGCCCGCTCGGAAACAGGCGGGTGCGGCTGAAGGAGGCAATTGAAGCGAAGGTGGCCGAGTCAAGCGGGAGGAACAAGAAAAAGGTGCTTTCCTGACAGATTTAGTCCCTGTTTTGTATTAGCCATTAGGTTGTGGGAGGCTAGTGCGGGCAAGTGGATGAAAGATGGAGGATTGTTTCTGTTGAGAGGCAAAGGAGCTATTGGGGAGCCTGAAGGGGATAAGGGAAGGGAAATAGGAAAGTGTGGGAGAGTCCCAATAGCTGTTTTACTTGCTTCCTTTAACGGGCATCTTCTTACTGACTGTTCTCTTCCCCACCATGGTCTCGTGCAGGTACGGTTGCATCATGGTGAAGGAGACCACATACTACGATGTGCTTGGGGTAAAACCTAATGCTTCTCAGGAGGAGTTGAAAAAGGCTTATAGGAAATTAGCATTGAAGTATCACCCAGATAAGAATCCTAATGAAGGCGAAAAGGTGAGTTAATAGGGTTTTTTTTAATATTCCTCCCATTTTCTGCTAATTAACTACGTGGAAGGTATTGTGTACCCATTTTCATTTTACTTCTTGGTGTGAATGTGTTGGATTCTGGATGTTGAACCCATATGCATACTTATCTTCAGAACATACTATTTCTTTAAGTCTTCAATGTTTCCATGCTCTGTTTTACTTGACCAGGGGTAGGCAACCTTGGCTCTTTTATGACTTGTGGACTTCAATACCCAGAATTCCTGAACCAGCCATGCTGACTCGGGAATTCTGGGAGTTTAAGTCCACAAGTCATAAAAGAGCCAAGGTTGTCTACCTTTGTACTTGACTATTTCTTGTCTCTTGTCCTGCAGATGTCTTATTGAAAATATAATTTGGTTTACAGTAAAATGTCTTTCTTTTTGAGGTTTGAAAAACCTACATAAAAATTTCTCTCCATGTCATTTCCAAGTGTGACGTTGAATAAAAATTTCTATGATGAGCTTGACTCCTGGTGACTTAT
Source organism: Crotalus tigris (assembly GCF_016545835.1). Classification (NCBI taxonomy): domain Eukaryota; kingdom Metazoa; phylum Chordata; class Lepidosauria; order Squamata; family Viperidae; genus Crotalus; species Crotalus tigris. Next base: position 1,467,698 of record NW_024100678.1, read on the forward strand.
GTGGACATATCCATGCAAATCACTGCCCTTTGGAAAGCTAGCAGCCTAGCTGTTGTGGCACCATCTAGTCACTGTTAGCTGTTTTTGAAACAGCTAAAGCAGAATTGAACCTATGAACTAGACATGGATATAGAAGAAAAATATTCAGCAGAAAAGAGTAACAAATCACTTTATCACTATATAAAAAAAACCTAGCAGTCATTCTGTGGACCAGGACTTAAAGGTTTACAATTAGGAAGGTTAAAATGTAGATTTGAATTTTTTTGCTGAAATAAAACATTATTACTCTTCAATAAAATGAGAAAATTCAATCCATAAGATAGACCGGGCCTCAGTAATTATTGTATGTTATTAATACATAAATGATCTACTAATAGAGATGATCATGGTATAAATAATAAATGATCATTTGTCTGGTGGCAATTACACAGACTTTACATAAAGCCTTACATAAGCCTTTTAATTTTTTTAAAATGTTGTAGTTCAAACAAATTTCCCAAGCCTATGAAGTCCTCTCTGATTCCAAGAAAAGAGAGTTGTACGATAAAGGTGGTGAACAAGCAATAAAAGAAGGTGGTAGTGGAAGCAGTTTTGGATCACCAATGGATATATTTGATATGTTCTTTGGAGGAAGTGGAAGAATGCAAAGAGAAAGGAGAGGTAATGTACAACTTTCTTTGATCTAATGGAAATTGTAGTGGTTAAGTTTTTATTATTAAAAGGGTGGTTCCCTGCACACATTATAAAGATAAAGGTGATGTAGTTTCAAGGTAAACCGGTTAAGATATCTTTTAGTTTCAGAATTTTTATTTAATGTAAAACCATTCATTTGTTTCTTTGTAATGGTTGCTTTGGGAGCTGTCATATAATGGATTAATGTCCATTAAAACATCTATTAGCATTATTTGAGCAGTTCCTCAAAGTTTATTTGCTGTTATTACTGTTAATATTAGCTGTATAAATTATACAATTAGTCCAGGTATTTTCAACATGGTTTAAACTGCACATGAAATGGCCCTTATAACTGTTTACTTAGAAATGCCCCATTGTATTCAATCAAGTTTAATTTCCATTGTAATATAATTTTTTCCAGAAAGTTCTTAGATATGAATTGAATTAGTCATTAACACGCTTTTCATTTCAGGTAAAAACGTTGTACATCAGTTATCAGTAACTCTAGAAGATTTGTACAATGGAGCAACCCGGAAACTTGCTCTACAAAAAAATGTGATTTGTGACAAATGTGAAGGTATGTTAAAATATTTCTTTAATCTTTAGAAAGGTCCAGGAGAAATTTTAATGTGAAAAAGATGTAGTCTACTTAATCTTATTTTTTGACATATGTTTTTTAGGCCGAGGGGGCAAGAAAGGTGCAGTAGAATGCTGCCTTAATTGCAGAGGAACAGGCATGCAAATAAGAATTCATCAGATAGGACCTGGAATGGTTCAGCAAATCCAGTCGGTGTGCATGGAATGTCAAGGCCATGGGGAGCGCATCAATCCCAAGGACAGGTGTAAAAGCTGCAATGGAAGGAAAATTGTTAGAGAAAAGAAAATTCTGGAAGTCCACATTGATAAAGGTATACTAAAGGAGAAATTAGGAGTTGTAGAATATTAAACATCCTAGGAAAGTTTTACATATTTATCATCCCTTTTAAAATTAATATGTTTTGGTAATCTGTCCCATGAGATCTGTGTCTTTCATTCATTTTCCTTCCTCAGAATTCCCTTGTTGGAAGAAGAATATAGTTCTCTCCCCACCTGACTTTCTGCTTGCTGGGCATTAAACCTCAGTACCTCTGTCAAGAGGTGGTGCTTTCATAAGATAGTACAACTTCCACAACTTTTTTGTATTGTGGGTGTTTAATGGTTCCCAATAAGGATTTGAGGGGTGCTGTATGGGTGACATAATGACTGCTTGAACACTTGATATCAGATGCTCTGGAAAACTATAGTATTTGGATAAAAATAATTTTGACTAAGGGCTGAAATAAAGTAAACAAAATGAAAACTATTAAAATATGTTCAAATTAAATTATTACAACTAGTGTACATCAACACCTCAGTTTCACAATATCTAAAAAATATAAACATACCACTTATACATTCCATAATGCAGAACTAGGAATTTTGGCAAAAGAAACTAAGGAAGGAATAACTCAGTGTTTCCCAAACTTGACAATTTTAAGGCATGTGGACTTCAACTCCCAGAATTCCACAGCCAGCGTTGCTGGCTGTGGAATTCTGGGAGTTGGTCCTCATGCCTTAAAATTGTCAAGTTTGGGAAACACTGGAATAACTTATTGAGACTAGATGGCTTTTACTAGCAGCTAAAGAATATGCTTTCTGCTCCTGTTTCATGCTTCTACTTATGCTTCACCAAATTATTTCCAGAGTAATGAATGCTAAATTTATTAATACTATAATTTAAAATATATTGTGTAGATTTTAAGTCTAATGTGTTCCTTTTGAAATAGGAATGAAAGATGGTCAGAAAATAACTTTTCATGGTGAAGGTGATCAAGAACCAGGGTTGGAGCCAGGAGACATTATCATTGTCTTGGATCAAAAAGATCATTCTTTGTTTACAAGGCAAGTTTTAATAATACTGTGGAAAACTTACTTCGGAAGTATGTATAACAGTTTGGGGACATAGGTTGTTAGGCATAGGCCTTATGTTTGATAGACACTAATTGATTGAAGCAGCTTTTAAATTTTGTAGTCAAAACAGAATGGTCAGGGTAACAATTGTGCAGTTTCTCTTAACTTTTTCTCTACAAACGTTAATTATTTCTGCAGTACCTTACATCTCTTCCAATCTGTTCTACTAAACTAATATAAACCACTACATTGTAACTAATATGTGGACACCTACTGCATTTATAAATGCATATTAATATGCAATAGTACAGATGACAGACTGATTCTGTCATAGTTCTGTAGCCCTTCACTAGTTATGTTAAGGTATGAAGCCTGGCACAACATCAGTTTTTAATTCTAATTCCTGATTCTTTGTTTAGGGAAGTGTATAATATTATCTTAGTTTTAAGAAGTTTGTTCAGTATAATGATGATTCAAAGTCAGTAAACTGGTTTTCCTTCTCTGGAAGTTAAACTTCAGTTGTTAAGTAAAATGTTACATTGATTTTAAGGCTTGAAAGTCATCTTTTCTCCAGCTCAACTGCTGAAACTATTTTTTGTGTATGGATGTAAATAGTGTATACAGTAGCAGGAAAAATCGGTTTATTTTTTTCCCCGTGAGATTGTGGCTTTTTTTTTTTTTAACTTAGAAAATTAAACATAGAATGTCATTCAAAATATTTCTTGATCTATTATAGGGATCCTCATCCTTTTTGAGCAGGAGAACTTTTGAAAATATGACAGGAGTGCTGTGGCTGCTGGATGGGGAAAATTGCCTATTCACAAAATGGCTACCATGGGAAAGTTACATAAAGCCAGTTTATCAGAATACTATCTGTTCTATTTAAATACTTCCTATAGGATGTTGCCTGTAATTGTGCTTATTTGGGGGATTTTTAGGAACAAATTCCCTCTCCTAAAAGTATTTTCCTACAGCCAAAACATTTTATTTTTCAATAAAAATTATAGAGTCAATTTAGGATTCAGGTGCATTATTACAAATAAAGATAATACTGGAAGATATCACTTTGCACTTTTACAATTTTAAGAAGCATAAAGGATTAGTGAGGAACCACCACCCTAGATGCCTGTGTGTTGTGTGTCACTCTTTGGTGGCATGCTGGGGACCACTGGTCTGCTATATTATATCATTATAACATTTAAACATCAGATATTAAGGTAGAAACTTAATTTTTTGTTTTCCCATGTAATCAGATCTGGTGCCAGAATAGTCTTATTTCACTAACAAATCCTTTTAGTTCTGTAGGAATGCAGATCTCTTTATATTCCCCCTGTACATTTATTTAATAGTATAATTTATCATTTTAAGCAGTTGTTTTTTCCTTATCTTTTTGGAATTGATATCCTTTACAATATGATTATAGTCCTGCAATTCTAAGGCAAATAACTTTTTCTCTGCAGGCGAGGTGAAGACCTGGTCATGTCTATGGATATACAGTTAGTGGAAGCACTCTGTGGCTTTCAAAAACCAATTGCAATGCTCGATAATCGAACTATAATAATTACTTCTCATCCTGGTAAGTCTGTATTGCTCTGAAAAAAGAACTTGGGTAGAATACATTTAAAGAACCATAGTTTAATCAACCTTGGATGTAAACCTTTCCTTATTACTTTGTGTGCATAATCCTATTTATCTTTTTATGGCCTGTAAAATTCCCGTTCAGTTAAATGAACATTCTACTTTAACTGACATCTGCTGCCTACTATTAGTCTGTTAAATTAAAGGTTTGCAATTAATACTGGAGTCAATATTAATTGGAACCCACCATAAAATAAATGTTATCGTTTTGGGGAATCCAAGTGAAAAGCTATAAAGTTCCTAAGCAGCTATAACTGTCTTAAATTAGTACTGTAATTAAATATCTCCATAGAATTTAACATTCATCAAACTCCTATTGCCTTGAATTGACAGAAATAGAACAATCATTTGTAACTGGTGAATTAGAAATCTTCTAAACATGTCTTGGGAAACCTTTTTTTTATCATGATACTGCACTTTAGGAATATGCCATGTTTGGATTCGGTTACAAAACATTTCTAGCACTTGGATCTTTTCCCAGAATCAGGTTATTACCCTTTGTGGATGCCTTGTTCACATACATTTCTTTAGTTTGCTGTCTAGATGAGTTTCTGCTTCAGCAATTACAAGTACTTGTAACTTTAATTTTATATAAGGTTTATTAAACACAAGTTATATCTTTTTAATTTCTAGGTCAGATTGTCAAACATGGTGACGTTAAATGTGTAATAAATGAAGGAATGCCAATCTACCGTAGGCCATATGAAAAGGGCCGTCTTATAATTGAATTTAAGGTAAGGCACAGTTGGTTAAATTACTAACATCTAATGGAATATTTCTTCAATATATTTTAGGCAATGCTGCCTTATAATTTGGTTTGTTTAAAAAATGATTGGTGTTATACAAATTAAGCAAATTTATCTTTTACATTAAAATTCAGATACACTATATTTCACACTTCAAGTACATTTATGAGAAGTATTCATATTTTTTTCTAATTTTCAGGTGATATTTCCAGAAAGTGGTTTCCTTTGCTCAGATAAGCTATGTCTGTTGGAAAAACTGCTACCACCAAGACAAGAAGTGGAAGAAGCTGAAGAAATGGATCAAGTAGAATTGGTAGACTTTGACCCATCTCAGGAAAGAAGACAGCATTACAATGGTGAAGCATATGACGATGATGAGCATCATCCTAGAGGTGGTGTCCAATGCCAGACTTCCTAAAGTGGTCTCACAGTTACACTTGTGCTGCTTGTCCTGTATGTCAGTTGTGGATGAGTGAAGGACTGAAATTGCTATATTCAGAATTGCTATTGTCTCTGTAATATTTAAATTTAGTTGTTTTTAAATCAAGTTAACAAATTGAAATCGGTAAAACTACTTGGATCAAGTTGGAATGTTCATATTTCTATAAGGCCTCCTAAGGAAACCTGAAGCCACTTTACTCTGGCTTATTTTATTTTGTGCATCATAAGTGTATTGTGTGCAAATGCACTGGCTTAGTATTCAGTGATTTCTGTTTAGTATTATAAATTATATTCCCTCTTACGTATGCATCTGTATTTATGATTCATGTTAAAGATGTGAAATTAAAGTTTTGTATTCATCTAGATACATTGATGTGTTTTGGATGTGCTATGGCTGGTTGAGACTTTGCACAGCACCTGTATGGAACTCTACTTATTTTCCACTCTGGAATGTTGAACACCCCTCATTCTATTCTGAGCTTTAGTTAGAATGCTGTATAAAACTCATTGATGTTAGACAGGATCCTGACATGGTTCTTGGGTAGGAGTAAAAAAATTCAACCAACATCTAAGTGTAAATGGGACAAAAGCTTAAATCTTAAAAAAGATTCTGAATAGCAAATACTTAATTTCTGTAGAGGTAATCATGTAACTGAAAAATAATATGCCTAAGAATAATGGTACAAAACTACATCCTTAAGCATTTTGAGTTTCATGTCACTAACATTCAAATTCCATGCTGCATGAATACTAGCAGAAAAACCCCATTGACGCTAAATGACTCCTTAATGAACTGTTCACAGTCCATAAGGTTTTTGTGTGTAGTTTCTGAAAAAGGCTACCTTTTAATGGCTATTTCAAAATGTCAATATAAGTAACCTAGTATAGATTCATCCAAAATAATAATTAGGCATTACATCATGACTGGGGGAAGCGTTAGCAAAGATTCAAGTATGTCCTTTAAATATCCTAAGACTCTGCTATTTCTAAAAACTGAGTTGCTAACATTGCTATTTATGATAAGCCCTAAACTTACATATCTGCTATATGTATATGGGCAAATAAAGTAACAGAAAATGGCATTTCAGTTCCATATGTAATTTCAAAACAAATCTCTCACCATTAGAATCTTAAATTGGCAACTTTTTTGACTAGCTTGAATCCTTGGCAGGGATTTAAGTTGTACAGCAGATTATTTTAGTCCTTGTGATAAGGATGAGTTACAGTGGAATTATGTGTCTTTAAAATGCTTGGTTATTGTACTATACACTCAAGTTTGTACCTGTAGGGGGAAATAAAACTATCCTTCTAACAGTTTCATCTCTTCTTCCTTTTTGGCCTGTATAACCATCCATTCCAAATATACATTTGTCAAGAAATTGTCCTAAAAAAATCCCTTGGTCTAGATTGGCATGTTGCTAAATGGGATGATCCTGAGGCATCTTTTTCCCATTGAAGCCAGTTACAAGAAATATGTTTGGCAAATATACATAGATGTCTAGTTAAACTGATTACTTAGAAGCAGAAAAGCACACATCTGAGTTGCATGAGGAAAATAATACATGAGCTGAAGCCTGGTTTAGAATAGAACAGAATAACAAGTGATGGGACCTTGGAAGTCTTCTAGTCCAACACTCTTTGATTAGCTTCTCTCTTTGATTAGCTTCCATCTGTTGCTTCTTGTCCTGCCTTCAGATGCTTTGGAGAATAGCTTGACTCCCTCTTTGTGGCAATCCCTGAGCTATTGGGACACTGCTATTATGTCACCCCTAGTCCTTCTCTTCATTAAACTAGACATACCATATTCCAGCAACTGTTCTTTATATGTTTTAGCCTCAAGTCCCCTAATCTTTTATTAACACTTCACGTGATCGTGATTCTATCCCTCTTAATTCAGCCTAGAACTGTTGGTTTTTTTGGCAGCTGCAGCACACTGCTGGCTCATATTAAATGATTGTCTACTACACAGGTGTCAAACTTGCCACATCACATGATGTGTCGTGACTTATCGTGACTTTTTTTGCATTGCCGGAGCTGTCAAGATATCTTAAGCTATTCCTGCCAGCTTGGTGTGGTATGCAAATTTGATGAATTCCCCATCTATCCCCTCATTCAAACTGTTGATATGTCGAAGGGTACTGGGCCTAAAACAGCCTGGGGGACCCCACTGCATACTTCCCTCCATGTAGATGTAGTTCCATTGAGGACTACACGTTGAGTGCGGTTGATCAGCCAGTTACGAATCCATCTGGTGGTGAGGCTGTTTAACCCACATTTTTCTATCTTATCAAGTAGTAGGTTGTGGCCTACTTTATCAAATGCCTTACTGAAGTCCAAGTACATTATATCCACAGCATTCCTCTGGTCCACTAATTTTGTCACTTTGTCAAAGAATGCAATAAGATTTGTCTGGCATGATCTATTTTTGACAAACCCATGTTGGCTTTTGGTTATGACTTTGTTTGCCTCTAGGTTTGAAAAGCTTGTCTAATGCCAATAAACACTGAACTCAACATACCAAGCTATTTCAGGTGAAATGAAAAAAGTAATCTTAGAAATGTTAGATATCCAATATGGTTGTAATTCAGTTTTGCTAAGTTTCCACTGCATGTAGCAGAATTTGGTTTAAAAATCAAATTTCTGTTCTTTTTTTAAAAGCAAAGATTGCTGATACTTTGTAAAAGGTATGGTGTCTTCTTTAGCACTATCATGCCACCAAGTACAATACAAAGTATAGTTTAGCTCTGTACATCAGAATTGCTGCTGATTGGCTGGATGAATTAACGCAACTTGCAAAGAGAATGACTTAGTGCAGTGATGGCGAACCTTTTAGAGACCGAGTGCCCAAACTGCAACCCAAAACCCACTTATTTATCGCCGGGCGCCAGGTGGGTGTGATGGTAATGGCAGACTTGGTGGGTGTGGCCAAGGTGGGCATGGTCACCTTGCTGTTGCTCGCAGGGAGGGACGCCTGTGAAGGCTGGGCAGGGTTGGGGGAGATCCAGGGGATCTCTGGCAGGTGGGGCGGTGGGCAGGAGGCTCGTCCTGCAGAGTGAGGTGAGGCAGGGCAGGGGTGCCATTGTCGCAGGGCAAGGTGAGGCAGGGGAGCTGCTGCCCGACACCATCGGCCCCCGCACATAGAGGCCAGTGAGCACATGGGGGCGATAGTGTCCGTCAGCAGCCACAGCCTGCCGGCCCCTCGACTGGCACACTCTGGGGTTCCGCAGCCCACCGCCAGCAGTTCAGAGAAGCTGCCTCTGAGCTGGATAGCTGGCCGACAGCTGAGGGGGCAATGCAGTGGGTCGTGCCCGGGAAAAGGAAAGCAAGGCCAGGAGGGATGGGACGGGGGGGGGGAGGAAACCAGCTGTGCTGGGATGCATCCAGCCACGTGGGACCTCAGCAAGTTACCGGGCGGTTGGTTGAAGAGGAACGGTTGCCATCTCTGGGGCACGGCATGTGTGCCCACAGAGAGGGCTTTGAATGCCACCTCTGGCATGCGTGCCATAGGTTCGCCACCATTGACTTAGTGTATAGTAATAGTTAAGGAATTAGACATCAGAGTCAATCTCTTACTGCAGAACATTAAAAAAGCTGAGATCCCCTCTTGATGCCCATGTATATTTATAGGAAAGATGGATACATTTAATAGTCCTAATTTGCAGATGCAACTCAATAAGTAACTGTTTCTTCACCAGTGCAGAAAGTAGTATGCTTTCTTCATAAACATGAATTTCAAGTTTGGTCTTATTTTAAAAGGAGAGTTAGAAAAATTCTAAGCCAGATGCCTCTTTAAGTAATATTTTATTATAGAACAGGCAAGTGTTTTTTTAAAAAAAGGAGCTACAAAAAAAATCTGCACAAATTTAGAAACCATAAAATGTCCATTTTGAACAGCAAAATTAAAATTCTTCAAGAAACAAAATATTTTCTTATTTCTTGAAAATAAGATGAAGCTTGTAACATAAACTCAGTACATTTCAAAACATCAAAAAGTCTACAAAACAATAGCAATTATTTTCTATTACTATTCAAGATTATATATTCTAAATAGGAGAGGGAAATTAACATCTAACCAAAGCAGAACTCCCCACCCCTGTGTGGTTATAAATTTAATTTGGCATGTTTTTCACACATTGCCACTAAGTAGTGCATTTACCTTAATAACAAGGAGTGCCACTCAGCCAAATTACATAGTCTGCAAGATCATAACTTTCAACGGGCAATGTTTAAATGCGTGCTTTACATTTCCATGAATACTGCCAGAATTTTTAACCTGCATTTATTTGTTCTTCATTTTTGCCTTAACCAAAAGAATTCATTTTTTTAAAAAAATCCCAAAATGTGTAGAAGTAATGTCATTCACAGAAGAAGCAGAAATGAAGTGTATGAAAAGAACATTTGTAGAAAATGAACTGATTTTGCAATTTGCATATACAACTAGCGTTAGATATAGCTAAAGGTTTCTCTTGGGACAGCTGAACATGAAATTCAATATAAGTTAAAACAAGCCTTTTTTTTAATCTTTTAGAAAACATAAACTCCTGCACCCGGTACACACTTCCAAGGGATTCAAAACAACATACTGAAGGAATTTATGCAGTTCTATGGTTTCCACAGCTTCAACAACCCATCTTCACTATAGGTACCAATCAAATTTTGGTGGGGATGGTGAGCAATACCAATGACATCCTTTTCATGAACCTTAACATCAGAAAGGAAGAAGAAACAAGATTATCTCCAGAATATAACATCAAATGAGGTATTTTCTATACATACCTTTCTTTATCATAAAAGAAAAACAAACTTCTAGAAAATAATCAAGAAAAAAAGTGTTTTCTGGAAGAATAGATTCTGAAACTAATAGACCGAGCTTAGACAGCAAAATTTACTGCTTTAATAATAAACAACAATCTGACTACTTGTTTCTTGTGGTTTGGATACCCCTATTAGTTTTCCTACAGGAAAAGCAGAAAAATTAAATTTTGACTTTGTGATTGCGGATTACATCTGATTTGATTAGAGAAACATAGTGGATTGTTAAATACATGGTTATGATTTACTTACAGTCAATGGGTTATTGCACGTGAGATTAAAGTTAAACTATAGGCCTAAATCCTAAATAAGTCCTGAAAAGACACCACAAAGCAGGCTCCCAGACACTCCCCATATCTGAAGACATCAATGGTCAGCAATGTTAGCCGGCCAAGGGATTCTGAAGTTGAAGCCTACACATCTGGTGGATATTTGGGTTGGAGAAAAGTGGTGTGGCAGTCAGGAAACAGGAAGCAGAATTTTGTAAGCTTCACCAGTGATTTTTTGAGAAGAAAATCTGCTCTGCCAGAAGTAAGTGTAAACTGGGGAAATATTAGATTTGGTGGAAAAGCCTATAGGGCCAGGGAGCCAAACCTAGCCTCTACTGCATACAGCAAAAGTCCCCAAGCTTTTGGGCACCAGGGACTGGTGCCATGGAGAAAGGCTTTTCCGCGGACCAGAGGGGGTGTGGTTTTGAATACTGCCTGCATCCTGAGGATGGAGATTTGCTTGTTTGTGTGGCCCACTTGCTGGCATGCTGTGGACAGGTGCCGATCCGCGGATGGGGAATTGAGGACCCTTGGCATACAGAACTGCTGCTAGGTTGTTACCAAGACACCATCTGCTACCCACCGTCAGTGTTCTCTCCAGCTTCCCAGTCACTGTGCTGAAACAGTAGAGGACAAAATCTTCACCCACACAGTAGATCCACTCGCCTCGAGGAGAAAGGGCACAGCAGACAAAATCACCACCTTCTCTCTTACCAGAGCTGAAACTTCTCACAATCTACCAAGTTGAAATATTAACAAGAAAAAGGAAATCAGCAGCCAAGGTACAGTATTCCTTTCTTGTGACTATGCGCTTCCAAAGGACAGAGAGTGAAAATGTTAGGGAATTGCAATCTCTAAATGCAAAGTATTAGCAACAGCACAAGTAGCAAACAGATCCTCAGAGGTTAAAGGACGCTGATGGACAAAGAGACTGAGTTTTATCTCTCCAACTGGGTGGGTGAGCTGAAATGTATGTATTAAATCTTCACTGTACTTTTGATTCAATACATAGTACAAGTATTATGATGTGCATATTTCAAGCGTCGCTAGCTCCTTTCCTTTTGTCTTTGGAAATATGTTAAATACACCACAGGGAAATATCAGCTAACTTTACAGTATATAGGAGATGTGCTATAACTATGTTATTAGAGACATGTGTAAACCTTTATTTAAAATATATATATAATCTGTAAGCTGCCCAGAGTCGCCTTATAGGAGAGATGGGCTGCATAAAAATGTAATAATAAAAAATAAAAATTAAAAGTAGTATCAATATTACGGGCTAATATATGAGGAAAAGAGGGTTTTTCCCTCAGTACAAGTTTCTGAGATCTCTTAAGCATTTGTTAAATGACTGTTCACTGAAGCAAATTCTAAGAACCTTCCGAACCAATTTAAAATTGTGTACAAAAGAAAATAGCTACAAATAGCTACAAATATAAGCTAAAATAGGGCCTTTCAGATTATTTGGGAATCCTAAATATTAATTCAGCATCCTCAACCAATCAGTGCAACACTTAATCATGGCTTTGAAAAGCCTTACAAATCAGAAAGAGTGGAACAATGGCTTCCCATGGTCAACTCTAGCTATTGAGTCCAAAAGGGACACTGATTGTATTCTCTCAGACTTTAAAATCCAATCCAATCACGTACTTGCCCCTGCATGTTCATGATGACAACTGTATTTGATCTGTTACAAACAACAAAGTGCTCTGGATTTTTAGGCAGGAGAATCACACTGTTCACAGTGATGTCTGTTCCAGCTGTGCTACCCAGAGATTTGAAAGTGTTACAGCATTCTGTAGTCTTCATATTCCAAACCTAACAAATAAGCAGGAAAGGAAAATATGCAAATTCCATATTAGAATGAAACCCAAGCTACCCCATGTGTGTGTCTTCATGCAGGGTATATAATGGCCCTAACCATAGCGTTGTTTCCCATAATAGATAGGCCCTTTCTCCATCTGTATACACTGCCTCTTACAATGGGCACTAATACAAACATTCCATTAAAAAGTGATTTTAGTGCAATCAAAAAGTCAACCCGCTCTGTACCAATATTAAAAACAAAGGGAAAAAAACTACTAATCAGTCACTTAAAAGAGATTGACCCGTAGAGTGCATCCAGAAGCTAGTTCAACTCAAACTATGGTGGGTCTCCAAAGACTAAAAAAAAATGATATGTCTGAAAGAGCTGCAGCTAAGCAGAAATTATTTATGAGACTGAAGTTGCATTTAGTTCAATTTTACCTGGGCCAGGCCCTGCACAGCATTTGTAAATATTTCTGTGTTCAGGTCAGGTAGGCCTCAACTTAACAACAGTTCATTTAGTGACTGTTCAAAGTTACAACGGCACTATTTTTCATACTGACGACTGTTGCCGTATCGAAATTCAGATGCTTGGCAACTGACTCATATTTATGACGTTTGCAAGTGTCTTGGAGTCATGTGATCAGCTTCTGTGGCCTTCTGACAAGCAAAGTCTATGGGGAAAAACCAGGTTCACTTAACAACCGTGTTATTAACTTAACAACGGCAGTGATTCACTTAACAAGAAAGCTCATAAAATGGGGCAAGAAAGGTCGCAGAATGGGACAAAACTTACTTAACAACGGTCTCGCTTAGCAACAGAAATGTTGGGCTCAACTGTGGTTGTAAGTCAAGGACTACCTGTACTACTAAGAGTGGGTTTCAAAAAAAGAAGTAAGGAGCCAAAATTTCAACGAATCATACAAATTACACCCGGTGATCAGGACCTTGGCGCGTACCTTCACAGTGCCATCAGAGGATGCACTAATAATATAATGTCCATCTTGTGTAAATGTAGCTTCATTAACAAATGAGGAATGACCGCGAAATTCCTTGAGAGTCTTCCCTGATTTCAGGCCATGAATCCTGTTTAACGGCACAAAAACTACATTAGGGTTACATGTCCGAGTCAGACGGAACGGCCAAATGAATTGCAAAAGGAGACCTACCGGATTGTCTGATCAAAGGAGGCGCTCAGAATCTGGCTGCTATCCTTTGAGAAACTCAGGCAGGTGACACCTTTGCTGTGGGCTCTTTCAAATCGCCTCAGACACTGCCCACTCTGAATCTTCCACACCTTCAGAGAAACCAAGGAACTGATGGTTACCATCGCACGACGATAACATTTCCCGCCAAATTGCCTCGCTCACTCAGGTGGACCCAACACATATACGGCTTATGTTCTTACGGATAAAATAGATTTCTCCATGGCAGCCGATTGGCCACTGTTGGGGCAGAATGTTGAACAAGATGTTCTTACACTCAAACGGGCCCCTTTTATTAACTGAATATCTGAAATTAGTGAATAGCACTAAACTGCCAGTCCATGATGTGTGCTACCAAAACAAACAAACAAACAAAACATAAAAGAAAAACCAGAACAATCTGAATTCCAAATATGCACCCAGAGAAAACTGCTCTTTCCTGCCCATATTTCTGCATGATTCACTCCCATAAACACTGTTTCCTTCTATGCAATCTTGGACGTAGAGAGGAGCAGTTTATTTGTCTGTTTCTTTATACCGCACGATTGGGGATTGTGCAAATTGTTCCTGCTGCTAAGAAAGAGTAGAACTACTTTCCTTCAGGAAAATACTTCTAATCTCTACCCCATGAATCCATGCTTAGAAAGCAGTACAGAAACTCATGGAGAATGGACAAAGAACAGATTCTCAGAAGATGATTAATTCATACTCTTGAGCCCTGCCAAAACTCTCCATATTGTGTGTCTGTCAGGTCTCAGAAGTTCAGGAAACATGGCTTATAAGGGAGTTGTTGGGTACCACATTGGGCCTCTAGCATACCTTAATTTTTCCATCTTGTGCTCCAGTTGCTAACATTTCCGTGTCTCTGCTGAAACACATGCACAGCACTGCATCATCCATCATCATAAAATTATCCTGTGCCTGGTATTTCAGGTCCTAAACAAAGCAATGAACAAAATAAGTTAATAGAACTAAGAAAAGAACAAGCATCAGGAGGAACAATGTATACAAAATTCATTTCAGGAGCCACACTATCCTAAATCATACTATTAAAATCCAGACTGGTGGTGGCGCTCCAATTCAGAGGGCAATTTTAGATCTAAATCAGTGGTTCTCAACCTTTTTAATGCCGCGACCTCCAACCGGTCATAAGTTGAGGACTATTCAACTGGTGCAGCACCGTTTGCAGAATGGGACTTTTGGCGGGTGCAGCAGCCAATAGAATTAGACTCTATTCAAGAGAGTCTATTCTATTGGCTTTCAAAAGCCAATAGAATAAAAGGGAGTAGCACAGCTAAGGAAAAGGGGGAAAAAATGGCGGACTGCGTTGTTTGGCGACCACCCTGAAATGGTCGTTCGACCCCAAATGGGGTCCCGACTCACAGGTTGAGAACCACTGATCTAAATCATGAGATTCTTTGGAATAGAATAAGTCAAGGATTGAAGCTAAGCTCTGCTATACCCAAAGTGTGCACTTCAGATGTTGTTAATTGTTACTCCATAAATTTGGGATTTCCAACATTGTCCTTATCATGTATACAAAAACAATCAACATTACTGTCTCTTTGCAAATCTTCTCCCTTGCCCATTTTTCTCCACTCATATTTATTTCCAATTTTGAAATGTAAAAATAACCAGCAAGAATTAAGCATCCATTCTATTTTCCTTTCTAATCTCCCATTCCACCAGATAAAGATAAAGCAAAGAAGAAAATGTTCGATATGGCTCATAGATCTTGCACCTCCTAACATCTTTTACTGACTTCCATTTTGAAAAGGACTGTAATGAGTGCATTGCACTGCATTGCTTTATTTAAAAAAAAAGCAAACAGAACATTTGGTTTGGCACTGTATACCCTAATTTAAAATTCCATTCCAATTTCATCTGGCATTCCAGAAGAGTTCATATTACTCATCTTCATTTATTGTGCCCAAAGAATTGATGACGTGTGGTGAGTAATTCACATGGCAGTTAAGAGGAGTCATAGAATTACCTTCCTGATTTTCCCAGTAGTAAAGTTCCAGACTTCAATAAATCCATCCACAGAACCAGTGACCAGATACTGACCATCCGGAGAAAATCGAGCACATTCCACGTGAGACTTCTGACCAAACTGTTTTATGGGGATAAAGAAGTAGCATATAATAAATAATATATACTAATCTAGACTGGAAAGGTAAAGACATCCTCAAATTAAACTTAGTCCCCACTGGATACGCTGATGGGGTTCTCTTGGCAATTGTACAAAAGTAGATTGCATTGCCTTTCTTCTCTACAACCCTGGAAATGATCGCTCGCTGGTTGGAACTTGATCTTATTTTACTCTTGGATCCAAAAAAAAAACCACATTGGCTTGATGCTGTACCTGAAGCATTGTGCAACTTGTGCCTTCCGCCGACAGCAGTCACTTACCTACCTACCTACCAGCCTGCTTGCAAACCACCTGGGATTTGCCATTTCCTGTCGGTTTCCGCTCTGCTTTCATTGGAAATTGTGAGGAATTTGCCAGGAAGTCCTTTCTTATCAATAGCAACAGGGACCACTGGGATTATCATTCTTAAGCAATGTGGTCGTGTGATGCCATGCTTTACAACTGTATCACTTAGTGTCAGAAATTCTGGTCCCAATTACCATCGTTAACTGAGGATTACTAGTACCTACTGCGGAGAGAGGAGGATTGATCCAAGTCCACCCAGCTGGCTTTGTGCCGAAGCTGAAGCTCCCGGTTTCTAGCCTGGCGCCTTAGCCACTGTACCAACCTGGCTCTCACCCAATTCTTTACTAAAATCAACTTTTCTTTTCAGTTTTAAAAGTACAAGAATAAAAATGACCTGTACGTCCACTGTTTTAAAATATAGAATTCTTGAAGTCATCTAAAATATATTAGTTTTGTCAATGAATCACAGTAGGGTCCTCACAAGGTAAATCAAATAAGCCACATGATACTTGAATACAATACTGCACCTAGTCAGTGAGATATTTTAAGCCTTACGTGCGTTCCTCATTTAATCCAATTGAAATTCCCTCATCCCAGAAGGACTTGAGACCTGTTGCTGAAATCATGGTGAAGGACAACCCACCTTAATATGCCTACTCAGCTGTGTGGGGAATTTTTCCTCTTCCACATCTTTGACGGCTGCTTTTCCTCTGAACAAGTCAATAATCATACCAGGGGGGAGTAGCCCCTGATGCTGCTGCCATTTCAGGGCCTAGGATACCAAAGAGGATTACAGACACAGATCGTAACACTTTTGAAACTTCATACAAAAGGGCACTTAGACATTTTTTTTAAAAAAAGCTTCTAAGCACCATATTAAAGACTCAATGAGCAGAGGTGGCGCAGCAGTTAGAGTGCAGTACTGCAGGCCACTTTAGCTGACTGTGTTCAGCAGGTCAGCGGTTCAAATCTCACCGGCTCAAGGTTGACTCAGCCTTCCATCCTTCCGGGGTAGGTAAAATGAGGACCCAGATTGTTGGGGCAATGTAAATATATATATATATATATATATATATATATATACATACATACATACATACATACATACACACACACACATTGCTTACTGGTGTACACCGCTTAGAGAGTGCTTGCACTTAAAGCGGTATATAAGTCCAATAAATAAATAAATAAATAATCTTAGGCTTTAAAGAACGATCAGTCTTCCATTTCATACTCATTCATTAAGCTTAAGGGGGGGGAGGAATACCTGTCCTAATAAGGCCATAAGACGAGATGGAGGTACCACACTAACTTCACCAGCCAAGGCCTGGGCAATGGCAGCTCTCCGCTTCTCTTTGCTGCTTCCATCTGGGTATGCCTGAAACGCAACAGTCGTCGTTGGATTTGCATGTTGCCAAATTCATTCAGATCCACAGACATACAGAGCATTAACTTTCTTTTGAGAAATCTGCCACTCAACGAGCAACTTGTCTGGACTGTCAACGGGATGTTTTATAAAAAATTGACACACACACACACACACACACACACACACACGTGCGCAATTCTAAATCCACAACACAGTTTTGAGTTTGGGGGTAAATTCGATAGAAATAACTATATTGGGAAAGGCCAACTCTGTTTAGTTTGAATCAGAACAAAACCTTAATCCAACCTTCTACTTATTGTTAAAATGCACATTACTTCTGCTTTATGATAGCTTCAGCCAGAGAAAGTGGAAGGCATATCAAGATATGTGCCGGCAAAGAAAGGAAAACAGTCCTCACAGTTCAAATGTTACCTACCTTCAAAATAGCAATCTTCTATGTCAATACGTAATAAAACCTAACCATCACTTAGACTTACAATTACTATATTCTCAGAAACGACCAAACTTCATGCTGACAGTCTTTCTAACTGGTATCAGCCAAAATTTTTCTCATATACAGAGAAATTGAGCAATGTAATGTTACGAATAAATAATTATTTTTGAAGAGCATACCCAATATACAAATATTAATTTTTGTTCCTCATTGAGTACTGTGCGGCAGAATTGAATCCAGCCAGCTAAGCAACATTGATTGCTTGTTTGTATAAATTACATTGATCTAAAGGCAAATAGAAAACAAAACAATTTCTGGAAATCAAAAGAATTAAGTTCTGGAAAGGCAATTTCCAACTTTGAGAAGAAAGTTAGTATCATATGTTTTCCGAACAGAAGAAATTTATTCTGGCTTATAAAATAAAAATACACGACAAAACAATATATACACACACTGACCAGTCACAGGGAATGAGAATATACAGGAAGGAACAAAAAGCCTTTTTCTGTCATTTATCAAAACAAGATCTGGACGAAGAGGGCTTCAAAGATATAATAGTAGGTAAACAAAAAGTAGGGGCCATAACTGAGAAAGCTGTGAGCAAATACTAGATGAGATTTTCTACAGTTTTAGGCACTCACAGCAAGTTTGTCAGCGAGCCTGACCTACAAAGATTATCACATGTGCACAATGAAGCATCCCACACAACTTGGTCAGGAAAGGGCAAAGTTTATACATAGACCAAAGCTAATACCAGATACTCCCAGTCATGGTGATTTCTTAGCCTTTAATGACAGTTGTAACTGTAGACCTGTTCTTTTTGAGGAAAGAAAGCAAAGATTCTCAGTTCCTATTATCTAAAAATCATGAACCCACAAGATTTCTATTTGTGAAGATCCAATCTTAACTGATTGGCCCTGTTCTAATCCATCACTATGACTGTCCAACAACTCGTTCAGACCATACATGCCCTATTATTGGGATTTCACCATTGCCTTCTTTTGTGTTTTATTCTTATAAAAGGAAAGCTCCTTTTAGTAGATGGGTGGTTTTATAAATTAATTAAATAAATGCATAACCAACGTTAAAAAATTATAAAGAAATCGAACTGTTGTCACTATACTGGAAACGCCCTCACTCTCCTCCGCCCTCCATAATTTCTCTACGACTGTCCCAGTGACTTTTATATAAATGTTAAATAGAATGTTGGGCAAAGCAGTGCCTTTTGGTACCCAACAATACCACTGCCAGATCTAAAAGCACACTCTGTTATGTAAAACCATTCTGCAAATAGGAGAAGTAACTTCCAACTCATACAGACAATCCAAGAAGAGTAGATTGTTAATTATATCAAATGCTTTCTCAAAAACAAGCAAGAGCAACAAAATTGCACCCGTCTACTCTCTCACGTAAAGAAAAACAGAGCTACCATGTTGAGTCTATCCCAAACTAGGTCAGATCTCAAACTGAAATGTAACCAAGAAATAAAAAGCATTCTTATTTATGACACATTGAAACAAAATGTCTAACAGGGAACAATTCTAAATTTTAGATAAGGCGCAAGATCATGGGTCCTCAGCCTCTTTCCTCTGTATAAAATCATATTTCTCTTTAATGTTTTATCTTTGTATATACCTCAACTTGTTTAGACAGGCCAGGTTCAATCAGAATTTTCAAAGAAAAAGCATGCCACTTTAGGTAAAATTAGTCAAACAAAGAATATGTGAGGTAAAAGGAAAGAAACCAACAGAGAATTTTAAATTCTTAACACTATTTCAACAGAGGTACCTGAACCCATCCCAAAAATATTAGAAATACATCTAATAACTTCTTCTTTTACCAGTCCTAAATCTCTTAGAAGACAGGTAACATTTATCTACCATTTATTAATTAAATTTATATTCCAAATATATCATTGCAAAATGCAGAAATTGGTAAACAAGCTAGATCTTCCATTATGCAGAAATGATTAAATGAGATGTATATTGCAAATTGTAAATGAGAAAAATAAAGTAAACCTAATTAGGCTAAAGAAACAGCAATATAATATTATTTAAAAACCACTTAGCCTAGTGGTTCCTTCACATATTATTTAGCATAACACACGTAAAAAACTATGAGCTAACACAGTTTTTACCTCACGTGGGTCAAAATAGGACCTAGCCAAAAGGTTTTCAAGATGAATATATCGCTCTGGTTGGGTTTGCTTTAACATGATCATTGGGTCAGTTTGTCTCAGAAGAGATCTAGCAGCACCCAATTCACGAAGTTCTATCAGTTCTAGAACAACCTGAAACATCAACAGAAAAGCATTATTAGTCATACAAACATATGCTAACGCACCAAACTATTACGTGACTTGTAAACTATTATGTGACTTGTAAATTTAAATGGAATTACACAGTTGATGATCAATGTTAGCAAAATTTGATTCAAGTTTCAAAACTGAAAAAGAGTGTAGACCATAAGTCTAGAAAATTCTTATTTTTTAATGAAAAAAAAATAACTCAAGTCTGAACAGGGATGTATATAAAATGCACTAACATCTTTAAAACTATTATGTGGTACCGGTATTATATTGCAGAAGCACGGTACAATACAAAGCTTATATTCTTGGGGGGGAAAAATCTTAAAAAATTACTCAACAGAGTGTAAAAACTGGGGAAAAACCAGATTGCATATAGAGCTAATATAATGTTATATTAAATAGGAATGATTTAATTTTCAGAGACAGCAGCAACCATAAATGTCATGTTATCTCAGACAGCATGTGCATAATGACAGCGTGACATAATGTAGTTATGTGATGATGCCGTGATACTTGGCATATATATTAAGTTGTGTTATCTCCATGATCATACATATGATACATCATACGTGTATCATCATTTGCCTCTCTGTTCAAAAACGAAAGATGGATATTCTGCAAAGATACAAAATGCCAATTTATTTTCTAGCAATTCGAAATATAGGCCAACAAGTACAACTCAAAATATTATTGCACAAAGCTTGCCGACCTGCTCATACAGATCAATGAGTGTTTTGTCTGGCAACTTGAGGGACTGTATGGCTTGCAGTACTGTATCCCAATGGCCACTGTTAATATCCGCCACAAAGCTCTCAATGCTGTCCACCGTGTTCAGAGACACTGTTGTTTCTTCTTGCAATGCAGCCAGGGCCCGATGAAGGCTGTTCTCCTTCAGATATTGCATGATTAAACGGATGACACTGAACAAAACAATTAGCACAATTAATTACTGATATTTATTCCATCTTGTCAGTCCCTCTCTCCCACACAAATAACATACTATCTTATTAGAAACCATTTTCCGATATTCATTTCTGTCTCAAAAAGGGAAAAATCCAATCAGAGCTTAGTAGCTACACAGTAGTGTAGTGTGCTAAGAGATGCTTTTGCTCCTTTTTGATTCTACGGGTAAATCCTCGACTTACAACAGTTTGCTTAATGACCATTCAAAGTTACAACAAGCCCTGAAAAAAGTAACTTCTGACCATTTTTTCATTCTTACAACCGTTGCAGCATCCCCATGGTCACGTGATTTACATTTGGATGCTTGACAACTGACTCACATTTATGACGGTTGCAGTGTCCCAGGTTCATGTGATCACCTTTTGCAACCTTCCGACACAAACAACGTCAAAGGGGGAAACCAGATTCACTTAACAACGGCGTTATTAATTTAACAACTGCAGTGATTCAGGTAACAAATGTGGCAAGAAAAGTCGTAAAATGCAGCAAAACTCACTTAACAAATTTCCCACTTAGCAACATCCATTTTGGGCTCAGCTGCGGTCTTACGTTGAGGACTAGCTGCATTGACACTACCAAATTTATTTCCTTCTCTCACCCCGCCCCCGACACCCCATTCGCCCGCCCACTCCACCCTTCATATGTTTTCGCCTTTCATATGAATAACCAGTAAATATACAAGCGCAAAGCTTCGGCCGCCTTCGGAAATTTCCGGAATGAACTTAGAGCAACCCGGTGCTCCCCACGGGGAAAAGAGCAGGGCGGCGGGTGAGGAGGAACCAGGCCTGGGACAGGCCAAAGGAATCTGGCACCGAAACTCAATACCCGACCGGCCCCTTGGCCGACCAGCGGCCCCCCTCAGCGCACTCACTCCGAGGACTCGATTTCTATCGACATGTTGAACTAAGCAGACCCGCCACTTTGGACAGCGAAACACAACGCCAGCTCCACCCACCGCTCGTTCACTTCCGGGTCAACTCCTCCCTTTGTATCATAGATACACCACGTTAAAAACAAGTCTCGATGGCTTTTCACTTCCGGGCTCCTTCGACCACTTTCCCCTCCCTTTCTTCTTTAGGCTTAGAGACGCGGGGGAAAACACCTAGTGAGAAAAACATGCGACAGATGTGATTATACAGCAGTATATCTGTCAAGTAATAGCAAAAAAGAAGTTTCTTCTGTTTCCGAGTCGGGGGGGAGGGGCTTTCCGATTGAAGATTTTTCAGCTTGAGATGTAAAAATGTTTAAAAAATCAATATTATTCAGTTTGGATTTGGCGAACAGACGGGCGGTTCATTTTAAGTCGACGACGGAATATTGATGAAATCTGGCAATGGTGGTATTTTTTTTTCTAAAGGCTACAGCGGAATTATAACCTGCCTTTACTCCCCCACCCCTCGCAACATGTTATTAAAAAGTGACTTTTTCTAGAATTAAAAAAGAGAAACCCATACATTTTTAAAACTCTGGTTTCGCAACACTATGCACACTGAAATATTTTAACTGGCGGAAAATGGCACTTGGTTGCCCAATAGTATCGTACAAATATTTCTGCAGATCGCCATTGCTAGGCAGAAACAAGGCCTAAGGCTGAATCTGAAGGGGGAAGAAATGTTCACTGTTATAAACTTCCAAATGGGTTCCTTAAACGCATGTCCCGTAGTAGAGGATAGCAATACTGTATGATTTTTACTTTTCGTACTTCTATGATTTCATGATTTTGGGGGGGGAGGGGAATGAGACAGGTCAATCCTTGTCACGTGACATGACGCGCACGTGACCCTACAGTCTCGCTAATCTCGGGAGTTCTAGTTGACGCATGTCCCGCGGAACTATTCCGCTACCTATAGGGGAAAAGGCATTGTGACGTCACAGAATTCGAACCGCTTTTCTTTGGCTATTTGCACTGGCCCCTCCCACCTGGTTCTGCTTCCAATAGAGTGGCTCCACAGGTGGGTGAACTGAAATCCTTCTTCACGTACGCGTTATTTTTAATAATTGAATTTATTACCAGGAAGCGGTAATAGCATTAATCTCGGGTGGCGCAGTGGTTAGTATGCAGTACTGCAGGCTTGCTTCTGCTGACTCCCGGCTGCCAGCAGTTTGGCAGTTCGAGTCTCACCAGCTCAAGGTTGACTCAGCCTTCGTCCTTCCGAGGTCGGTAAAATGAGGACCCAGATTGTTGGGGGCGGGCAGTACACTGACTTTGTAAACTGCTTAGAGAGGGCTGTGAAGCGGTATATAAAGTCTATTGCTATTGATATTGGTATTTGTAGCCAGCCGTAATAGTGTAAGGGTGCGTGTATCTTGATGTCTCATATAAATGCGGCATCTTTTGCAACAGGAGGCAGGTGTCATCGTTTGCTCCTCCTGCATAAGCCTGTGGACGACAGCCACTATCGCAGTTTAGACAGCTTTCAATGGGAATTGAACAAAACCTTCAGTGCCAGCTGGTGGTGAGAACACCTGCAAGATCCTTAGCAAAAATACAGCTGCTTTAAAGGATTCAAGTGAATAGTACATTCAGACTTCTACACACTCCAAAGCAAATAGAAAAGGCTGTATAGCACAAGTGATCACTTCCGCACCGTGGCCTTTGCCATCCTGGAGATGACACTGAACGATGCATGCGGGGGTGAAAAAAGAATGATAAAAATGGGAAGCAACCGTTTGTAGTGAGCACAATCTTGTAGAACAGGCATGTCAAACTCGCGACATCACGTGACTTTTCCCCCATTGCCGGCAATGGGTGGGCGTGGTTTCGACGTGATGCATCCAGCCCGCAGGCCAGTAGTTTGACCTGCCTGTTGTACAAAATCTGTTTTAGTGTATTTCAGCAGAAATCAGAATTAGAAAGAGTGCTGTCAGATTCTTGATACAGCATTTCCTGTGATAGTTTCTAGTCCAGTGATGGCGAACCTTTTAGAGCAGTGGTTCTCAACCTTTCTAATGCCGTGACCCCATAATACAGTTCCCCATGTTGTGGTGACCCCCAAGTGGGTGTGGCCACCAATAAGAGGGAGTAGGACAGCTAGGGAAAAGGGAAAAAAATGGCAGACAGCATGGTTTGGCGGCCCCCATGAAATGGTCGTTCGACCCCAAATGGGGTCCCAACCCACAGGTTGAGAACCACTGTTTTAGAGACTGAGTGCCCCAAAACCACCCCCTGCCCCCACTCCGCCTCCCGTCCTGCCTGCTCTGCCCCTGCCCATCCCCTGCTCCGCCCACCCGCAGGGCCATGCCCTGCCTCCATGGCCCACCAGGCAGCCCTGCAGCGCCATGGCAGCCACGCCCTCCGCCCACACTCCACAGCATCATCTGCACGCTATGGGGCACGAGGGTGGAGTCTTGTCCCTGCTGCCTGGCTATGTCCTTGGCTGCGCTTCTCCGTGCAGGCCGCGCCCGGGGGCGACTCTCCTCCAGGGGGGCTTCTGGTGAGGAGGGGGCCGTGGGGGAGGCGGGGTTGGGGCGACGGTGTGCGTGCCCACAGAGAGGGCTCCAAGTGCCGCCTCTGGCACGCATGCCATAGGTTCGCCACCACTGTCCTAGTCTCTTGAGTCTACCCACTGCATCAGACCACATCTTTTCCAGTACTTGCTATACCTAAAAATTACTGCTGAAAATGTTGGTATCTCGGCCAGAAGATCCTTGTATGTTGTGCTAGTGTGCACTGGATTTCCTTGTTGAACGTCAGTGTTTTATAGGTAAAATCAAGACTTAACCTGACTTTTTTAATCTTCAACAGGAGCTAGGTGTAATATGTCTATTGGATTATAGAATTTACAGTATCTCTCTAAGTCAGTGATGGTGAACCTTTTAGAGACCGAGTGCCGAAACTGCAACTCAAAACCCACTTATTTATCGCCGGGTGCCAGGTGGGACCTGGCCCACTGGTCATGGCAGACTGGGTGGGTGTGGCCAAAATGGGCATGGTCACCTAGATGTTGCTCGGGGGGAGGGACGCCTGTGGGCAGTGTTGGGGGATATCCAGGGGGTCTCTGGCAGGTGGGGCGGTGGAGTTGAGGTGAAGCAGGGCAGGGATACCATTGCCGCGGGGCAAGGTGAGACAGGGACCAGGGCAGCTGCTGCCTCACACCATCGGCCCCCACACACAGAGGCCAGCGAGCGCATGGGAGCTGCTGGTGTCCGTCAGCAGCCACAGCCTGACGGCTTCTCGACCAGCATACTCTGGGGCTCCACAGCCCACTGTCAGCAGTTCAGAGAAGCCACCTCTGAGCTGGACAGCTGACCGACAGCTGAGGAGGCGATGCAGTGGGTCGTGCCCAGGAAAAAGAGAGCATGTGAGGCCAGGAGGGATGGGACGGGGGAAGGAAACCAGTCATGCCAGGATGCATCTGGCCACGTGGGACCTTGGGCGGTTACCATCTCTGGGGCATGGTTGCCATCTCTAGGGCATGGCACGCGTGCCCACAAAAAGGGCTCTGAATGCCGCCTCTGGCACCCGTGCCATAGGTTCGCCACCACTGCTCTAAGTCATGGAATGGACAATTTTAAGTTAAGAAATGGTAGCTTCACATGGTTGGGGGTGAAGCTCAGCTCCTAATTGTATGGATACAATTGCCACCTGATTGATCATTACTTAAGACTTCCAATAACAGTTAATTTAAGACTTCCAGTTAATTTAATCTAATCCATCAATGCCATCCATTGTTTTTTATTTTCTTCAGCCTTGTCTTTTTGGGACTAGATTTTCTAGTTTCAAATATGTGAATTTCTACTTCAAGCATCAGCCTTTATCTGCTCAGGTTTTATAGTTATTCTGGTGCATAGTGCCTCCTAATAAACATCTCAAAATCCATAATTCTAAGAAATCTGCCTTCCTTCCTTCCTTCCTTCTTTCCTTTCTTTCTTTCTTTCTTTTTCATTCATTCACTCATTTGTAAAATTTATTAGACGCCCATCTTCCCACATGGTAATTCTGGGCAGCTTACAATATTAAAAAAATAAACTATCATTTATAATTATATATAAAGTAAGGCAAAGATTTCCCTGTCCAGTCATTTCTGACTCTAGGGGGCAGTGCTCATCTCTGTTTCTTGGTCAAGGAAGCCAGCGTAGTTGAAGACCATTTCCATGGTCATGTGACCAGCATGACTCTACGGCCTACGCCAAGGCACACGGAATGCTGTTACCTTCCTACTGAAGTGATACCTATTTATCCACTTGGATTTCCTTGCTTTTGAACCAAGTAGGAAGTAGCTGGGGCAAGTAACAGGAGCTGTTGCGTGGCACTTAGGTCAGGAACCTGGGCTGTCAGCTTTCCAGCTAACAAGCTCAACGTCTTTAACTGCTGAGTCACCGTGCCCCAATACTATAAATGAAATACTACAAATACTATAAATTCAACCTAGCTAAAAGGATGGGAGGGAATATGTTGAGAGGGAAAGAGGGTGGGATCTGTTGTTAATCAACACTTACTTTTACCCTTTCAGTATCCATAGCAATACATGCCCTGTTAAAGAAAGGCTATTTTAATCTTTATTAAGTCGTCCTTATTTTTATCTAACTTCGTTACTGTGGCTTTGCCTTAGGATCTCTCTCTGTAGAGATAGAAATAGAGATCTTTCTATTTCATTACTTATTTGTTCTTGACCTATAAATTAAACATACTATGTGTATGATCATTGCACTGAACTTCTACATTATGCACTCATATCCTGCTTTAATACTACTCTCTTTAATCTTCCACGGATTTGATCCTAATAATTTATGTGTTCATGTACTGGCAGATTGAAATGCACTTCACTGTTTTCTGTTTCTTATTAGGGCCTCATTTGATTTCAATGTTATCTCTCAAGTGATATCCATATGCAAAATCTGTGTTTTTTCTGTTTGAAACTAATATCAGCCATACACAAAGAATTCTCTCCATCAAACATTATTAGCTTGATCCTTGCATTATTCTTCTAGTTCATCTTCCTATTTATCCAGATTCCTTCATTTCTTACAACTTTGTTTTTCTTCATTAGCGGTATTCCACCCTTTCTCAAAGCTGCTTCTAGCATATCTACCAGTTTGCCATTAAATTCCTCAATATTTTTCTCTGTTGCATCTATAGTAGATACATATAATTGTATCACACTGTTGAATATTAGGCTCCCATTAACTTTAATTGTTACAATCCTATTGTGAATAAATTATAGCCAATCATATATTTAATCAAACTCGTAATGAGTAGTAATGCCACTCCATTATCTTGAATGGATTCAGGCTTAGAATAGTATATCATTATTAAGTGAGTTAAATTTTTGCTAGATATTTTGTCACTCACTAGAGGCATATTGACACTTTGGTTATGTTTACATTTCACATAAAAAATATGCATTGGTAAATTCAATTATAATTTGCTGCATCAACCATAAACTCAATTAAGCATAAACTAATCACACTGGCTATGTCCACACAACTGATCAAAATCACAGCCAACTACATTATAGGTGAGCATGCTATGTGTGAATGCAGCCCTTTTCTCCTAGCTCAGTGGTTCTCAACCTTTTTAATGCCGCGACCCCCAACCGGTCGTAAGTTGAGGACTACTCAACCGGTCGTAAGTCGAGGACTACTCAACTGGTGCAGCACTGTTTGCAGAATGGGACTTTTGGCGGGCTCAGCAGGGCAGAGACAGCCTGGACAATTCCTATTGGCTTTTGAAAGCCAATAGAATTAGACTCTATTCAAGATAGTCTATTCTATTGGCTTTCAAAAGCCAATAGAATAAAAGGGAGTAGCACAGCTAAGGAAAAGGGGGGGAAAATGGCGGACTGCGTTGTTTGGCGACCCCTGTGAAATGGTCATTCGACCCCAAATGGGGTCCCGACCCACAGGTTGAGAACCACTGTCCTAGCTGGAGAAAGAGATAAGGAGCGAATTGGGGAAGGAGGCATGATAGGACCAGAAATTTCTGAAAAGCTAGACTCAGTTTCCATTACATACCAGCCCATTGTCTTTAGGTTTGAAAATGTCTCCCACTTTCCAAATACTGTGTAGAACTTCCTTTTAAAAACACACCTGGCATATAGATTGGCATTCTAGCTTCCTGCCATTTGTCTGACCAAAATAAATACTTCATTAAGACTGGAAAACCAAGCCGGAAGGTTTCCACATATTAACCGGAGAGAAATGGGCATTTTCACCCAAGGACTTGGCATCGGTTTTAACCAAGTCCAGATGTTGATCTCATGGGGCTGACAACGTTTGAAAGTTGAATGGATTTATTCATGACTCAGCTTGATATTCACGATTTGGCAACAAAGATCATCTTCCTTAAAAGTCTGTAGGTGAAGATTGTGGGAAGTCTGTTTCCTCATTTGTAAGAACTCTTACCTCACCTTGCATCCCAGCTTCTGGCCTTCAGCTGCTCTTCAGGCTGTAACAGAGAAAGATGGTCTGGTGATTAAAGGCCACTTGCTTATGTCCAAGCAAATGCACATAACACCAAGTGGGAATGGGACTGGGGGAATGGGATAATATAGAAAAAGTAATTTTATGTTCCTTTCATATGAATTTTGCAATTCAGTAAATATCCTTCCCACTGCCCGAAGTTGTGGTAGTTTGCTTTGCAGTAGTGATTTTAAACCAGCATTCCAAAGCCCTCAAAAGAGAAGATGATCATGGTTTCAGTCTGGTTTTTTAGGATTATAGGAAAAAAATGATGGCAGCATGGAAGTTCCAATAGCTGGGGAGAAGTATAGAAGTTATCTGAGGAGAATATGTTTGACTGAGCTTTATGATGATACTTGACCTCTGAATCCAAAATTGCCTATACCAGCCTTCCATGGTCTGTTACCCTGTAAAGCAGACTTGGGCCTTTTATGGCCTTCAGGCCACATCTGACTCTTTGGCTGTCCCCTGCATGAGGTCAATTGGAAATTAGAAGTCAAATGTAAATAAGCACACCGCAGGGGGCAGTAGAAGAAGCCAAGTTGGATCCAGCTCTCAGCAGTCACTGCGCACTCCTTCAGTCAGCTGATGGCCATGGATGGGTGAGGAAAAAAAGCACTTCTCTGCCCCTGCACAGCGCTCACCCCTCGCCTGGAGCAACCCAAGATGCTGGGATGACAGAGTCTGAGGACATCAAACCAGGCTACTTTGCCAAACGAATAGGTTAGGCCAGGGGTAGGCAACCTTGGCTCTTTTATGACTCGTGGACTTCAACTCCCAGAATTCCTGAGCCAGCCATGCTGTCCACAAGTCATAAAAGAGCCAAGGTTGCCTACCCCTGGGCTAGGCTTATTGTGGAGCACATCGAGGCTTATTTTGCAACAAACAGGGATAGAGGGGAATGTACAGCTCTCCCTGAGAATTTTAATAAAATCATTTTTATGTACCAGTAACCACTTTCTGCAAACACCAGGACCTCCAAGAAGCATGCTTTAAGAATTGTGTTTGTTGTGAGAAATTATTTCCAGCTTTGAATGATAGAAGGAGGGCCAGATTTGTGTTTGGAATAATAAAATAAAATAAAAAGGAATCAGATGAACAAACCTCTATATGATAAGGAAGTTCTCCACTCTGTTTCTTTAATCACAGGAACTGTTTTCCCAAGATGGATCTCTTAAAAGGAGACAGATGTTTTTAAACAAATGAGAAATGTATGTAAACCAAAATAAAGTACTTTGACTTTGAGAAGTGCATATCCCTATGGTTTTCTCTGCAACACAAATTGCAATACTAACCAATGAAACTTAAAGTGGCATCACATTACACTGTTTGGTAAGAAATTTGGCATGCTTGGTTCTAAGAAAGACACGCACACACACACACACACACACACACACACACACACACAAATTCATTGATGCTTACTCTTTGGAAAGAGAATGCAGGATCATAATGCCAATGTATAATCAAGAGTTCTGAATAAATCCAAGTTGGGTAATCAGAATGTGAAGATGAGGATTTAAAGATAATTACCGTTGTTTTTCCAGAAAATTTAAACATGCCCCCATGTCCTCTTGCTCATTCCTGTTCTAAAAATCTTTTTTTTTTTTACAATTTGCAGAAACCAGTTGATCTGAAACTGGGAGTAATATAAAAATAGAGTTTTCATTATTCTGAATGACGTTAATAATACTAAGCAATTATGCTTCTTTTAATGCCACTTGAAATCTGCTCCAAAATGCCCAAATCTGCCCAGAAATAAGTCCTGCATATTCCTATTAAATCTGCTTTTCAAACAAATTGCTGGGGTTTGCAGTCTTTAGTAATATATATATATATATATATATATATATATATATATATATATATATATATATATGAATATGAATATGAATATTAAAAATGGTGATTCCTGGGTAGACTCATGTT
Organism: Crotalus tigris; assembly: GCF_016545835.1. NCBI lineage: Eukaryota > Metazoa > Chordata > Lepidosauria > Squamata > Viperidae > Crotalus > Crotalus tigris. The sequence continues at coordinate 1,498,083 of NW_024100678.1, forward strand.
AAACAATAAAATATATGAACACCAGGAAGTTACAAAACTATAAAAAGTTTTAATAGAATAAAACCAAGCTTTCGCTGGCTTCTGCCAGCATCATCAGGGTAGCGTCCAGTCGATGGGAGAAAATTTTATTTATTTATATATGACATAAACATATATAATAAATATATTTATTTATATATGACATAAACAGATTTCGGTTTTCACTTACTACTCTTGACTAGTTTATGAGTCACCGCAGTGGTTTTCCTAGAAGTCTTTGCCTTGGTGGTCACTAGCAGGAAGAAAAACTTGGACATCTCATCTTTCCTCTGTTTATTCAAGTGATGCCAAATTTCTAATTGACTCAATAGTTCTGTGGCAAAGAACACTTAGTGTTGCAGATTTTGCACAAACACGTTGCCAAAGCCCCGTTGAGTTTGGTTTTACTCAAAAAGCTTGAGACCTTCACAAAGGCTCATTGGCTCATTTGCCAGCTTGGTGTTTGCCAAATCCCTGTCTTAGTGCACAGAACTTATCAGGGTATAAGATAGTCCTGCCAGATCTGGCAGTAAATGGATACTGCAGTGTCTTTTCCAAGAACTCCTTGTTCTTATTCTTTCATACATGACTAAAAGATTTTGGCATTCTAGTCTCCATATCTCAAGGGCCAAAGAAGACTACGGGCCTGCAAAATGAATTCAGTACTGCCCTTCTAGGCATCTTGATCAGCCTCTAGGCTTCTCATCCTGGCACTCAGCAGGGACTGAGGAAAAGATGAAGGCACAGCAGCATAAAGATGACACAAGGAGCACTTTCTACTTCCAGTGGAAAAAGTTCTGAAGAAATATTTGCCCAAAACATTTATGGGTAGTGTGAGGGTTGAGGGAAGTTAGCCCAGAGAAGGAAATATTAAAAGGGCAGAAAAATATGATTTTCCTCAAAAGGATTTTTTTAAAACCAAACCTGGCCCCAAATCTATCCCTCTGCCCCAAGCAAGAGCTAGCCCCATACAAATGCAGATGTAAAACCATCAGAAAGTTGAAGTCAGAGCACTCAAGAAGACAAAGAGAAAATCTGCATGCCCCACCCACCCAAACTCTAGGAGTCATTAGCTCCATCACCTGGGAAGCAGGATATGATAATAGGATTAAACCACAGATATCAAGGCCTAGAAAAACACTCAGAAATAGCCTCAAGGTTCATGCCACAGGAACAGGAAACTATTCCAAACAAGGCTAGAGGGGGTATAAAAACCTACTGCCTATGTGCTCAACTCCTCTTTCCTCTCCTCTGCTCTTTCTTGCAAGGACCATGTTTCTGCTTCTTCAATAAACTGTAACCTTCTTCCCAAAGCAGTCGCCATGTTGCTTATTTATCCCCGGCTTGGAAGAACCAGGATGAAGACTTACTTCTGACAGGGTGAAGGCTTGTTCTCCGAGCTTGTGGGTTGATTTATGAACATTTTGTTACCAGGCTAGGTAACATCTTCATTTCTTGGTAATTGACAATATTGAAAAAAAGCAGAACTAAAATGTTCATAGGGATCTGATATATGTTTGGTTTGCTGCCTTATCAGCCTTGTAAGATAGCCCAGAAAGAAACGGTGGACAGATGACAAAAAAGCTAAGAAGGGAAGCCAACCTGATGGCTGTGTTTCTTTGTAGCTGGAATAGGAGGGGAAGGCCAAGTCTTCCTTCCAGCCAGGAGTGACATCACAGAAATGCCTGTCTGCCAGATGGGGAAAAGGTTTTCGACATATCTGGATCTCCAACTTGCAATGCAAAAAGGCTGCTTTTCTGAGGACAGTGTGTGCCATTCAAGAAAGAGGTGGGGGAAAACATCCTGATCTGATTATGTGTGGAACAGAATTGGCAGCCGCTGCAGGGTTAGTAATTTTTGCATGAGTAAAGCTTTCCAGTGATGGCCCAGTAATTGCTTTGTCTGCAGAGGCTCAGTGTTTGTATTGCAAGCTCTCAAGTAAACTTTTCATTGTTAAAATGGCTAAATATATATATATCTCCAAATCCTCCTAATCCCCCAAGACTCATATCTACATTATACAGCGACAGCTTTAAATAGCGTGATGTAGGACTGAATGCCTGCAGTTTGCACCCTTTCTACATCATTGCCCTACTGCTGCAATCTTGCCTTCTGAAAATCTTTATAAAGTATGGTTCCTGGCCCTAAACCAGAGGTCTCCAACCAGGGACTGGTTCCATGAAGAGAGGTTTTTCTGCAGACTGGAGGGGGCGTGGTTTCATGTACTGCCTGCATCCCACAGATGGGGCTTTGCTTGTTTGCATGGCCCAGTTTCTGGCATGCCACGGCCCAGTGCCAGTCCACGGACTGGCAGTTGGGGACCCCTGCCCTAAACAACTTTTCATTTCCTAGACTACAACAGTCCCTCTTGGCTTTGTCCCCAGAGTCCTGACTTTCAAGCTGCAGCACAAGAGATTCCTTTATGTTAGAGTCCACGTTTTGGTTTGAGGGGTAAAAGAAACTATGTTAGAATTGAACAGCCCTCCCTCTCAACAGAGGGGGAGGAGGAATAAGACAACACCTGTCTTCATTCTTCAATGCTGCCCTTGCAGCAGCAGTTCCAAGAAGATTCCACAACCAATTGCACCTTGATTCAGGTGATCCCCGAGGGCACAGATAAACTCTCAAGTGGCCTCAACAGCTCTCAGAGAGCTCTCAGAGAGTGCTAATGACCAGATGACTACAAAGAAACACAAGCATTCCATCTCTCCCCCCCACACACAATCCTGTCAACCTATCCTCCCATCCCTCCATCATCCAGTCTTAAGTGTCAGTATCTATCCTTCCAATCCCTCCATCATCACAACTGGATGAGAAACAAAATGTTTTCTTTTTTTTCCTCAAGGAAAAACAACAACAGTCCAGTTGTTCTTTGAAAAAGCACCTTTAAGACAACTATGACCTGGATGACTGAGAATCTCTGCAGACAAGAGGCTCCTTTTTTTAGAGCCACACTTAGCAGGTACAGGCAGATGCAACAGCTTCTTTCTGATTAAAAAAAACAACAACAACAGCTGATGGGAACTTAACCTTTAGGGAACAAAATAGAACTACAGTATCCAACATGCCCACAAAATCAACCACAGCCATGTCCCTCAAGGCAAGGATCAGAGAGTAAGCAGACAATTCTGCAACAAAGCTCTGTAATTAATCCACTTTACACTAATATTTTAACAAGGCAATTCTTCATACTAAGACTTCATACTAAAGCTAATGGTGACTTCATGGACATAACCATTTAATTTTCTTGACAACAGTACAATTGATTTCCCATCCAAGATGCCACTGACTCCCTCCAGGATGATTTACTGGCTTTCCAGCCAAGCTTGAAGTCCTGGGATAACTTTGAGGATTCCTAAACCAAATCGTAAACCTGTTTAGCGAGGCCTGAAATGTCTCAAGTCGCCTGTCCCTGGATTAGAGGAACAGACTTGTGATGTAATAATCCATGATGCAAGTAACTTGAGTGATAATTATTTTCTTAAGTTTCAGCTTTGAAAGTACTTTAGGGAAAGCTAGTTTAAAGCAAGAGTTGCTATTATAGTTCATGCCACTATGTGGTATCAGTGTTCTGTGTTCCTCTTTTAGATTATTATATTCATATTAAAAAGTGTCAAAAGTGACTTAGTGAGGTGATCTAATATACACCTTCTCTAGCTTACTGAAAAATTGTAAAACTCTTTTTAATACTTTTTTATTGGAAACTTTAAGGAAAGCACATAAACAGGCAAAAGTAAAGGTAAAGGTTTCCTTGTCCAGTCTGATCTAGGGCACGGTGCTCGTCTCCATTTCTTAGCCAACGGAGCCAGTGTTTGTCTGAAGACATTTTATGTGGTCATGTGGCTAGCATCGCTGTTGCCTTCCAAAATGGTACCTATTCATCTACTTGCATTTGCACGCTTTTGAACTGCCAGGTGGGCAGGAGCTAGGGCAAGTAACTGGAGCTCACCCCATTGCGCTGTGCTCGGGTCTTAAACCCAGGCTGTCAGCCTTCCATTTTTAATTGCTGAGCCATCACGCCATCTATAAACAGATACAAGAAAGATTTTTTTAAAAAAAAATAGAAGAATATAATTCAGATGAATAAACTGAGAATGTTGTAATGTTGTTAAGGCTGTAACTTTTTAAGGTATCATTAGTTATAAAAAAATTAAAGATATTAAATGTATTGCACTAAAAGACTAAGAATCACTGTTATATCTGAGCTAATGTGAATATTAAGACCCATAGTTAACACTGCTTTATGTACAACCTTTAGTTGACCAAAGTCATAAAGATCAACAGAAGTCAATATTTATGGGCTTATCTGGTGACATTAAATAAGAGGAGTAGTAAAATGTTATTAGCTTATTCAGAGACTGAAGAATGATTGAGAATGGCAACTATTTCATGAGTATTCACATCGGAAAAGGTCTGTCTCAGGTACTATATATGGTTTCAGCATTACTCTGTTTAAGAGTACATGGCAAATTATACATCTAAAAGCATAACTGATTTCATTGTTTATGATGAAAGATTACGACAATTACTGAAAGATACAAGGGTGATCAGAAGTATTGAATGTGAGACAATCCATTGTTTCTAAGTATTCAAAGTGGGTCTGTGAAAAAATGTAGACATGGAAGAAAAAGGGGGGGGGAGGAAATTAAAAGGAAATAGAACAGAAGGAAGAGAAATCACAAGTTCTCTGTGAAGAAGCTAGATTAATCTCCTAACAGAATTAAGAGAAAGGAAGATATGGAAGCTACTTGGAATGAGACAAATTCTGCTAGAGCAGTGGTTCTCAACCAGTGGGTCGGGACCCCATTTGGGGTCGAACAACCATTTCATGGGGGTCGCCAAACAACGCAGTCCGCCATTTTTTTCCCCTTTTCCTTAGCTGTGCTACTCCCTTTTCCATTGGCTTTTGAAAGCCAATAGAATAGACTCTCTTGAATAGAGTCTAATTCTATTGGCTTTCAAAAGCCAATAGGAATTGTCCAGGCTGTCTCTGCCCTGCTGAGCCCGCCAAAAGTCCCATTCTGCAAACGGTGCTGCACCAGTTGAGTAGTCCTCGACTTACGACCAGTTGAGTAGTCCTCGACTTACGACCGGTTGGGGGGGGGTCGCGTCATTAAAAAGGTTGAGAATCACTGTGCTAGAGGGATCAAATTTGTCCAATGCTGTGCTAATAGGAAATCTTAAAAGAGCCAAGATTTTGGACTCATTCTGTAAGTTAACCCAGCTGAGGTACATTGGTTCAAAAATGATTGCCGTATGATTCACCATTTTGCCCAATTACAGGAACAAAAGTTTTAGTAATATGTGGATGGATATAGATGAAAGAGAGAGAGATAACAACATGAAATCTTTTCCATAATTTTGCTAAGAGCGGAGCAGCACTTTTCCTAGGCAAATCATTGTTTGCTAAAGTAATCAGTGAACAAAGGACATTCATAGAAAATAAGAGTATAGGAGGGCATTCACCATTGCTATAGCTGTCAATTATTCCTTCAAATGTGTTTTGCAAAATCTCAGATCTTACTGTCAGAAAGATGTAAAAATCAGGTGAGGTAAATTAAGGAGTATCATGCATAGTCTTTCCCGCCACTGACATTTCCTCAAACAATTATACTGGTTACCTGTGTCTGATGATTTCTGGTAAGGATGAAATTAGTACTGTGGTGTCTCCTGGTGATCAGTGTAAATAAAAAATGTTACACAGGATATTTTGATTATGTGCCATCGGGTGACATAAATGGGTTTTGTCCATGAGACTCTGTCCCTAAGCTGGTCTGTTAGATCTTCCAAGAGTGTACTCATTGCCACTGTAACTGAGTCCAATCCACCTTATTGCTAGTCATCCTTTTTTTCACTTTCCTTCCACCTAGCCCAGCACTGGACCTTTCTCTAGGGCAGAGGTCCCCAACCTTTTGGGCATCAGGGACTGGTGCCGTGGAGAAAGGTTTTTCCATGGACTAGAAGGGGTGTGGTTTTGTGTACTGCCTGCATCCTGTGGATGGGGCTTTGCTTGTTTGTGCGGCCCAGTTGCTGGCATGCTGCAGACCGGTACCGGTCCACGGACCGGGGGTTGGGGACCCCTGCTCTAGGGGCACAAAGAACATACACTGTGTAAAAAGAGAAGAATCCCTTCTCTCTGAAAACTACTAGACTAGGGGCTCAAATAAAGCATCTTGAGCAAAGGTAAATGGCAAGCCACTTACATATTGTGAACTACAAGGAGTAGTCCATGAAATATCAGCTCAGGGTACTTTTCACTTTGCTGTAGCTTTACGCACATATTAAACCGGAGGTTACTTTTCTAAATGTCACTAGAATGGCCCCGTGATCAGATATCAGCAACTCGTTTTTTTGTTATTAGCATACCTTGCAGCAAATCGGGCTCTTTTACACAGTTGTACAGTCTTTACCCCTCCAAGTAATAAAGGACTCCCTCCAAAGTTCCTTACCCACAAAAATCTAATGTTCTTTATTGCACTTCAAAGTTTAGGTTTGCACATGCGCCCTCTCTTTCCCTGCCTCCCCCTCCCCATTTGGTTGTGTTGGGGCTTGGATGACCCTGGTGAATGAGTTACCTTAGCATTGAACAATGTATTTGGTTTGCCTTACAGACTTTAGAATTCTTCTTCTTAGAGCCCCAGAAGAAAAAAGACCACTGCACTGCCATCAGGAAAAGGAGAGGCAAGTGCAGAAAACATGTAGACCACTTCCTTCCTGCCAAGGTCATCAGCAGAGCTCTGCTTCTCCTTCCCAAACAGCTCTAACTGTTTTACACATTTAGAAGGGATGTGGGGTGAGGGTGGGGGGGTGGAGGTGACAGGATGTAATTTGCAATGCAGCGGGGTTGCCTAGAGTGGCTTCTTTAACTGAGGAAAAAGACTAAAAAAAACCCCAAAAGAAAATAATGAAGAAGAAGAAGGGAAAAAACCCCTCATATTTAGAAAGAAAGCTAGGAGCCGGGTCAAATGATCAAAGAGTTTATCCCAGGAAGAAATGAACTGCAGAGTTAACAAATAAGAACAGGTACAAATGTAAATAGTTTATTTGCATTTGGTATGCCACAAAGCCACAGGTTTGGAAAATAAATTTGCCTTTTTGTAAGTATTACAAAAATAAACAATGCCTTAGCCAGTGTTCTTTCAAACTGGCTTTGTTATTCTGCATTACATTTCATTTTCCACTCTCTTCCTTTGGTCCGTGTAACTTCCTTCCCCCTTGTCATGTGGCGAGTATGTAATAAAGATCCCTTATTATATTTTTATTCTGCCTTTCGCACAAAAATGGGCTCCTAAAGCAGTTTACAACAGTAAAGATTTTGCACAGGAAATCATCATTTAACATTACACTCAGTGTTGATGCTTTATTTATTTACTTTTTTAGTGCATTCTATATAAAATAGGTACTTTGATTTTGAAAGTAGTAAGAAGCAAGTAAGTAAGTTAAACCAGCTCAGGGATCTTTTTTTTTCTTTTAATAATGAAATTAGTATGTTTTAAAAAGCGTGAATAGTGTAGCATGGTCTTTCAAGTTTCTATATACCAGCAGCTACATAGCAGAGCTGGCTCTGCTATTAAGTGAAATGAAGCTCTGCCATTTCATAATGTAAGAAGCCATCAGGCCCTACAAAGGCCAACCAGTAATTCAAGCCAAGAAATTACAATTGTGATAGTGACGCATCTCTCTTCCCTATTGTTACTACATATTAGCTGCCTGGGATTCCTGGCCATTGTTATCCCTGTCCTCTATCAATTCTTCTAATTTGCTTTAAAATCCACAGCCATCGCTATATACTGAATGGCTCCACAGTTGTTGCCTTTGTAATTCAGCTTTTATTGCCAGTCCAGTCTAGTTAGCTGTCACACCTCATCACCATCCTTCAGAAGATCACAGGAAACGTTCTGAGAAGCCCCAGAAAATGATGCAAGCAGCAGAGAGCCAACCAATCCAGGGCACACACAGAGCAGTGCATCATGCTGAGGCTGCTGCCATATATTTCAGCAGATGCTGGGGGGAGCTGGGAATAAGTGGCGGCAGGATTACTGGGCAGAACTGCATGCCCCCTAAGCTGCTCTGTTTAGTGGTGGGTGGTGAAGTCCCGTCTGGTCTGCGCCTGTAAGGGGAATGAGGAAAGGCAAGGGCACAAAGAACAAAATGTTCTGGGCCAGCCTCAAATGAAAGGGAAGAGGAGATGAGTTGGACAATGCCAGAACTAAGTGATAGACTTTAAAGAGGCATTGGCATGCAGTTGGGGTCAGGCTGATCTTTTTGGCTGGCATTTTTTTTGAACAGAAGTCATTCAATTAACTTTTCAACTTTGAACAGGGTCAGGAGTCAGCATGGCTCTTCTGTACTTTCAGCAATTTCAGGCTGACTGTTTTGGGGGAAGATGAAGAGAGAGGCAACTGCTCCTTCTTAGGCCAATACAAAATGCTGGTCTTCTTAGGCCAATACAAAATACTGGGGCCATTCCTGTCTGTCTCTATGCTGTCTCTATGCTGGAGTCACTCTCAAACAAAGCCATTGATTATATAATGCTGAGTCATCTGAAGCCTTAAACTGAAGCTTAAAAACTATAATATCTGGATTCATACAAGATGCTAAATGAAACCTAGATTATTATGGTTTGGTAAATCTTGGGAGTTATAATCCAGTACTTGGGATTATAACAGAACGTGAGAATACTAGTTGTATTTTGAATGACAAAAATGCGCAGATTTACAAACAAAAAACCAAAAAAACCACCACATCTATCACTTGAAAATAGAGAGCCAATTTGATGTAGTGGTTAAAATATCAGGCTAGAAACCTATAGACAGGGATTTCTAGTCCTGCCTCAGGCACAAAGCCAGCTGGGTGATCTTGAGCCAGTCCTATTTCCTCAGCCCTAGGAAGGAGTCAATGGCAAACCTTTTCTGGAAAAAAAAAAACTTGCCAGGAAAACTGCAGGGACTGGTCCAGGCAATTGCCAGAAATACTGACTCATCTCCTCCCTCCGCCCCCTCCCGCCAAACCCTATGAAAATGGCATATGTTGTAATGCTGTACATCTGTTATTAATTGTGTTTTATATGAAAAAAATCAGTGATTGTGTGTATGTATATGCACATGTGTTAATGTTTTTTTTTTAAACTATCAATTAACTATAAATATCTGTGAGGGGGTTTTCTTAGTCTGACATTTGCCCTTGTAATTCTTCTACTAATAAAAGAGGAGTTCCAATGTTATCTTTGGCTTTCTTCTCATACAAAATGCTTGTGGAGAAGCAGTTCTTTTCTTATATGTTAACATGCTGTACTTCGGATTCCATCACATAGTATTATTAGAGAGCGCAATGTTCTCAGTTACATTTACCCATCCCATCAGATCTGGCAGGAGGGCCTGCTGTGGACACTGTTTGCTAAAGACTTCCATCTGATGGGACCCAAGAAGAGAGCCTTTTCTTCCATGATACCCACCATTTGAAACTTCATTCCCTCCTCCCCATTTGGCTCTAACACTATTGTCTTTTCAGAATTTCCTTAAAATCTGGGGGGGGGGTATGTTCAGTTGGCTTGGGGAATCCCATGATAATGAGGAGCCTTGCAAGATAGTTGCATTGTATGTGAAAATTGGGTGCAATCTTCCATAATCCTATTTGTATTTTGTTAATTGTTTAAATGTCTACTTAAGATTCTTTATTTAAAAAAAAATATTGTATACTGGCCAGAGTCACATTTAGTGAGATGGGCAACCGCATACATTTCATAAACATTGCTCACATGTATGAACATAGAACATACAGATACATCGTCCCACCGTCTGGCCAGGGATCTCTGGAGTGTCAGAGCATAAGGGTTAATCTAACAGCATTTGATTTTGCATCTGGTATAGCAATGTTAGATTGACTTTATTATTTTGCTTTAGAAATATCTGTGGGTAGTTAGTTGTTGCCTTTCCCTGTTACATTTTGCATGCTTATCATCTTCTTTTACTCCTCAAATTGTTCCCATATGCAAAATTGCACGTTATCTTGCATCTTCTCAGGAATCACAAAGTTTTTATTAAGTTCTGTGTTTGCTTTTCCTCAGTCAAAACAGCCTTATTAAACGGTTATTAAGTTATTAAAGTTATTAAACGGTTCAGCTGATAAAATAAAAGGTTTCTTTCACAAATCCCTATAATTCAGGCAGAGCTAGAAACAAAAGTATATTTTGAATATATTAAATCAATTCAGGATCTCTGTACCAAGGATGATTGAATGATCCATTTGAACCCAATATAAAAATAATTATTTTTAAAAATGAATTTTTGAATTTCACCTACATGCATACAGTACTTGGGAGCCAATGCTACTCACACAGCAGTGATGTCACATAGATGTTGAGGTGCACCCATTAATGCTCGTGTTGTTGCATTCTGGACCAGGCGCAGTTTCTGATGTTCTTCAAGGGCAGCTCCACGCAATCGATTCATGAGGTTAGTAGGGCGTTAGTGACCAGGAATGAGTGCAACTAGTATACTAGATTAAAGATGAAAAGTCCCCCCCCCCAATTATCCACAGCCATCCAATCCTATCATGATTGAACCTGAATCTATTCCTCCCCGTCCAGATGTGCACAGCTTCAAAATATGGGAACAGGACTTCAACTGCACTGCTTGCAGGGCCCAGGATCGAGATATACAATTGGGTAGGGACAAAATAATATCTTGTTTAGTGTTGTAAACAGCTATCTTTTTAAAAGCATTCAATTTCAATATAGGGTATTTGGTGGAATATAGCATATCCATTCATGCCACAGCTGTTTTTCCTGTTGTCCCATGTCAACGCCCAATAGGTTCTTTTAAAAAATGCATTCTCTCTACTATTCTATCTCCAGTCCATCCTGGCTGCCTTCAGCAAAATAATGATACGTATTTGCCCAAGGATGCCATAATCATATGGTTGCCAAGGACATGTTCTGTCTAAGGAAAAGGAAAGCCACGTAGCTTGCCAGTTGATTTGCTCAAAGTAAACATGCTTGCATACTTTTATGTAATCCACTGCCATCTGTTTCCAAGTTTTTTTTTTCCTTCTCAAAGATCTCGAAGTATTGTTAAGCTAACTCTCAAGGATGACGAGATATAAGAGTCCAAAGGCTGACAAAATGAGAATGATAGATAGCTGGGGCTGGGATTGTGAGACTTTGTCTAGAAGCAGTCATTTTGGAAGGAGAATCAAGAGTGTGAAAAAAAGAAAACCAAACTAAACACATATGATTAAGATACATCACTGGCAAGAATTCCTTTCTCTGGAGCCAAACTTAGAGTTTGCTTGATAAGAAACTCCACATTTAATCTAATTTTAATTAGAATCTGCTCAATTGAGCACCTATAATCTGGTCCTTGCTGAGATCAGCCTTTGGTGAATTCTACCAATAGCAGCAATACTAGCATTACCAAAACATCGTGCCAATTGAAACACCATTGAACCAGGCAGGGTCACTGCTACTATCAGAGATTACGTAATTCTGACTCTGCTTCCAAGCCACCACTCTAAAGTTCAGAATTTGCCCCCTAGTTCCTGGAATTTAATAAACTTTTTTCTAGAAAATTGCTGGGTCATTTTGTTCAGAAAACACAGGAGTCATAGGGTTGATTTATTACAGCTGTGCAGAGGAAGAAGTCTGATCTCTCTCACACGCACAATTAATTTTTGGACTAGATTTTGTGTTTTCTTCCTGTTTTTATCAGTATGAAACTCTATGCACTGATAATCCATATTTTTTCCCAGGGAAGTGCTCCATTTTCTGAAGTCTGTGCTTGCTTAAGAAAAAGGGGGTGAACTTATGATCACCAGTTGCAGAATTCCAACTGATGCTCTACTTCACCATCCTGAGCTGTGGCTGGTGGCAATAGGAATATATGGAGGGCCACCGAAGTCTCTTCTCCTGATTTAAGAGAGAAGAATTTAGTTTGATTGCCATCATTTGGTGACAGACATCTCCAGTTTATTGACTTTCAACAAGAAGAATAATCAATTTAAACTCTGGATAAATCAGTGGTCTGACTCTAGATCAGGGGTGTCAAACTACCAGACCGCAGGCCGAATGCGTCATGTCAAAACCGCGCCCACCCCATTGTCGGTAGTGGAAAAAAAAGTCATGATACGTCGTGACATGTCACATGACCTTGCGAGTTTGACACCTTGCTCTAGATCAGTGGTTCTCAACCTGTGGGTCACGATCCCATTTGGGGTCGAACGACCATTTCATGGGGGTCGCCAAACAACGCAGTCCGCCATTTTTTTCCCCTTTTCCTTAGCTGTGCTACTCCCTTTTCTGTTGGCTTTTGAAAGCCAATAGAATAGACTCTCTTGAATAGAGTCTAATTCTATTGGCTTTCAAAAGCCAATAGGAATTGTCCAGGCTGTCTCTGCCCTGCTGAGCCCACCAAAAGTCCCATTCTGCAAACGGTGCTGCAAGTTGTCTGCAGCGAAGGCGAGCTGTCTGGAAGTTTCCACCCCTCCCTGCTGAGCAACTACTAAAAATGTAAGTAAAAGCGGGCCAGGAGTGGGAGGTGGGAGGCCGGCGGGCACAGGGAGGGTTGCTGGTGCGTGTGGGGCTTGGCGGGTGCCTTACTTCCCTTAGGCTGGGCCAGCTGGTGGCCCAGCCGGTGGTCGCCCTGCGCTGTTACTGCCCCTTGCCAGCTACACCTCGGCCGGCGCAGGGGGCAGCACCACACATGCGTGGGGCTCCCGTGCAGGGGAAGTCCTTGACTTACGACCGGTTGGGTAGTCCTCAACTTATGACCGGTTGAGTAGTCCTCGACTTACGATCGGTTGGGGGGTCGCAGCATTAAAAAGGTTGAGAACCACTGCTCTAGATTGACCATTGGTGAACCTGTAAGCTTTGAGAAACTACTGAATAAAGTCTCTATTTCACAAAGGATGGTAGAGAATAAGGCTGTATAACATTTCACTTTGGCAAGAATGCCACCAAGAATCATAACTAACCCATTGGGGGGGGGGAGGCAGAGTGGAGAATGGGGAAGGGCCAGTAGAAGGTATGAATGCATACACAAACAGTATCTTAATGAATAGGGTTGCATGATTTATACAGGAAGGGGGTTTAATTTATGGAGAAATTAACAAAAGAGAAGAGAAAAAGAGAAAATTAACAAAAGAAATTTTGAGAGGCTCCCTACTTGTAGCTTGCTTAGCCTATGCCCAAATCTGGCTCTGTCTTTGATAAATCCAATTTTGCAATGCACCAGTTTCAGTTCCTCCTGCCAGGTAGTAACTACCTAGACCGAATTTATAAAAGGCATCAGAGCTTCCACCTGTATCAAGGCAATAAATCTCTTCTGAGAAGGGCAAACTCGTACTTGTGATTTGTCAGTGGGACAGTATGGACAAGGCTCAGAAACAAGTTGCTTTTATTGCAAAGGAAAACAAATTTCTTACAGTAAGGAAGATCAGCTACTCCAAAATCTAAGCATGTCCTCTACCTATATATCAGCTCCAGGATTTCACCTGTTTCTCCCACTATTATTTGGTCTGTTTCTCCCATTATTACTTGGTAACTGACTTTTTGCTATCCATTTTTCAGCTTTGGATGCTGAAGGCAATTGCACCGTGCTTTGATCATGAGTTTGTCTGATCCCCGATGCTTCATTTTGGCCTTGCTGGTTTCAGGCCTCAGAATATATTTAAGGGGCATTGAATGAAGACAAAGAGATCAACATTCTTGTACGATAGAAAATGATCATATTGTGGCCCATTTATTTATTTATTTATTTATTTTTATTGAAAAATTTTAAAAACTTTTACAGAAACAACAAAAAAAACAATAACAACAACAACAACACAAAAAATAAAAAAACAGAACAAAACAACCCTCCCCCAACCCCTCCCACATCATCCCCTCCCTCCCCCCCCCCGGAGCTTCCCAGAGCAGAATACAGGCTTAATTAAAAAAAATTAACAAAATTATAAGATAATTAAGAACTAAGTATATATGAATACAGAATTATAAACCTTAAAAAAAAGAAGTATTTGAAAAAGAAAAACAAAGAAAAGAAAAAGAAAAAGTAGAGTTTTTATAAAAGTTATAAAAAAGCTAAATGGTATTTTTTCATATCCAATTTAAATTGTATAAAATTTATCCATTTTCCCCATACAGCAAAAAATTTCTCTTGCGTTTGCTCTTTTAAGAAAGCCGAAATCTTTGCCATTTCCGCCAAATAAGATACTTTAAAAAACCACTCTTGCAAAGAAGGCAAAGATTCCTTCTTCCAATATTGACCTACTAAGAGCCTTGCTGTAATCAAATTCAACATCAATATAACCTCCTTAGCATCACAATCAGTAACAATACCAAGCAAAAACAATTGTGGAGTAAATTTTACCCATTGTGGCCCATTTATTAACACAACTGCTCCAGAAGTTGGCTGAAGTCACGCAAGTATGGTTAATTCATCTATGTGCACCTTAAATAAACATTCTTTGCATTATCTTAGAGCTGTTGCAAACAAGACTCCCAGCCATGGGAGTCTTCCCTTCTATGAAAACAATGTTAAGGTTCTCAGGCTTTACAACTGCTAGCTATAATAGATTCTGCTGATAAAGAAATTTTAGTGGACTACCTTGGTTATTTTCATTCAGCTAGCCTGAGGCATCCTAGCAGGCTTTTTCCATTTCACAAAGAAATTTTGTTTCATGTTGGTACTGCTACAGTAACAGGAAGTATTGCTGGGCATAGATGCCTTTTTATTGTTACATATTCTGGAATTAAATATTAGTACTGTATGCCCATAATTTTATTTTAAATAAAATCAATTGGCTTCCCCATTGATTTTGCTTGATGGAGGCTAGCAATGAAGTTCACAAATAGCAATCACAGGATCACAGGGACTCTGTGGCTGTTGTAGGTTTGAGGACTGATCATAACTACTTGTTCAGCAACATTATAAGCTCAAACAGTTGTTGAATTGATGACATTAAGCAAGAACCACTTACACTGAGAATCAAAGAGAAAGAAGATACAGAATATTTTTAAACATGGAATTTATTTTATCAATGGTTGGAAAAAAGGGGTAGAGACTAAGAATGTAACTTGTATTATTAAGCAAACAAATTAATCCAGACAACATGATGTTTATTAAGCACTAATCAAATGTAATAATAGAAAATAAAAAAAAATGGGGAAAAAAACAAGAGCCACCTGTATTTCACTCTTTAGTCAGACCCCCAAACTGGGAACAGGGAAACAGTCACATTCTGCCAATGAATAGATATTCTACATACAGTAATAACCAAATGTCTCTGGTGTCCCATATGGAACCGTCCCTCCCCAGGTTTATTCTGAAGCAGCATTTGATACCGGATGCTTTTTTCACAATGAGGTGCAGTGGCTGAGCGGTTAAGACACTGGACTCGTCATTCAAAAGGTTGACAGTTCAAGACTAAAGTACCCTGTGATTTAGTGAGTCCCCATCACTTTCCCCAGCTCTTGCCAACCTAGCAGTTTAAAAGCATGCAAAATGCAAATAGATAAATAGGTACCACTTCAGGAGGAAGGTAACAGGATTCCATGTGCCTTCGGTGTACAGTCATGTTGGTGCACAGAACCACAGAAACATCTTCAAACAATGCTGGTGTCATGTGTCTGATTAACGAAACACCAGGTAAACAGCTTCCATTTGTCTAACCAGGGTAGCCTTAGGATCACCGCCTCAGTCATTTTTGGAGCCACCACGAAGCAAATAAACTCCCAGTGTGCACCTATTTCTAGGTGTAAGGGCTCGGTTAATTGTGTGACAAGAGTCCCTCCCATCAGAGAGCCATCGGCTTGCTCAAACCTCACAGGTTTGGAAAGCTGTTTTGCCTGTATGCCCATTTTCATGGCAAACGGCAGATTAATAATGCAGCGGGTGCATCCAGAATCAATTAGCACGTTTAAGTCCACTTGTGCCCCAGACTTTGCTCTTCAGCTGTGAACCGGAGATGAGCAGCACTTCCTAGAGTTGGATACAACGGCAGAGGAAACATTTATCTTTTTTTTTTCATCCCATAAATAACTTGAGCAATTGCAGTAACGGCCAATCAGTGGGTTGCTTTTGACAGTTAAAGTATCAAGTTCAGGAACCTTACTGCCCTTTTCAACTATGTCTACACTACAATGCTCAGGAGGCCCAGACATCAATGGTCAGTGGTTAGAGTCTATTGGCTCCACATTGGGATTGTAGAATTCCAGTCTGGCTAGTGCAGTTGTTCTCAACCTTTCTAATGCCGCGACCCCATAATACAGTTCCCCATGTTGTGATGACCCCCAACCACTTATACATCACCAGGTGCCAGAGACGTGGCCAAAGAAAAGGGGAAAAAAATGGCGGACAGCCTTGTTTGGTGACCCCCGTGAAATGGTCGTTCAACCCCAAATGGGGTCCCGACCCACAGGTTGAGAACCACTGGGCTAGTGGCATGTTGAAACCAAATACTGGGTTAGACTGAACCGTGTTTCAGTCTAGCAAGTTTCTTCTTTGGCTCGGAAGGGCTTAACTCCAACAAACCATTTCCATTGTGTGATGGAAAACTTTGAAGCGGAAAAACCTGTTTGTAGACTCTCCAGCTTTGTTTATTAATGCTGGTAACCGATATGTAGAGTTCTGTTAACTGTTAATAATACACAGTTGCAGGCTATATAATAATTCTCTCTCCCTTGCTTTGTACTCTTCTTATTTGCTGTATCTGAAATCAGGGTGGAAAGAATTTTCCTTCCAGACAAGTTGGCTGGTGATTATGAATGATGTTTGCTTACTTCTTTAGCAATGTGCCAAAGAGCAAATGCCTGTCACCTACTCACGATTTTTCCAGTTGTAATCTGCACCCAGATCAGCATAGATTAACTCCAAGGTCACCTTCAGACCAACCATCAAGTAAGCAATACCCCAATCAAGAAACTGCCACAGAGCCATTAGTAAACAGCCCAACCAAAGAATCCCTAAGACCCCCCACCCCATTCACACAGACAGGCAAGACACCAGAATATAAACTGACAGCAAACAGCACTCCTTCCTAGCACTGATGATGTTACCTAGTTAGGGTAATGAAATGTCTGCAGGAAAACAAGCAAGCTCAGAGAGCACCAAGGACCCCTCATTTCAACCCCGAGTCACAAATATTCTCCTTCATTGGTAAATTTCTCAGTTGTTTAAACTGCCATTGACAAGCAGCAGAACATCGTAATTTCTTTTACCCTATAATTCTTTTTTATAATTTGGAAAATATGGGCTAAAAATAGGATATTGTGCTTTCAGCTCTGACAGCGGATGGTTCAAAGATCAAGTTTGCTCTATAATTGCATCATCTACTAATATTTACTCATAAGGAAAAAACTAGCCCATAATCCATCCTACACATATCCATTGAGAGTCTCTCTTGTGTCTGCATGGCTTATGAACAGATGGGGCTGCTCCTAAACCACAATGTCACCAAAGCGCCAATGACTGTGTCCAATGGAACATTTACTGCAGTTACATTTTCAAAGTACTTCAGGATTTTCATTTTTGTTAATCACATTTTTAACTATTGGGAGTAGAAAGCACTTAAAAATAAATAGGCAGTATGTAATCAAATCCTTCAAGCCCAGAGACCGAATGAGTTCAATTATTCTACAGGGCTCCATGTCCCACTTTATGACTGTATTTTATTTTTTTCTATATTAATAATATTGAGCATCTTAGTATACTGATGAACGTCTTAATGAGAGTGATTTATGCTGCAAGCCACTTATATTGGCTTTCAGGATAACATTTATTGTTAGCTTGCAAAGAATAGATTACCATGTTTGAAGTAAAATTAGTCTTTGGTTGCACTTGTAGCCTCCTGACAGAAAACTGTTTGGTATTTCATATAGGAACATGATATGTAACACAAGTGAACATAATAACCACAGAGGATTAGTTTATTAAGTACTGTATATCTAGGAAGGTGTTTGGCCCAATTTCAATTCAAAGGGTATAAATGGCAACAATTAATAACATTTGGAAAGTGCAAGATGTCAAGTGGGGTGTATGCAGACCAGATTTTTGTTCTTCAACATTGTTGAATAATGCATAAATGTAAGGGGGGAGGGAAGTCTAGATGTTTGTTAATTAAAAACAAGTTTATAATAAATTAATGAGTTTGAGTTATGAATGAATCAGTGGATATATGGAGTTGAAAGCTAATGGTTGAATTCAATGAGAGTTATATAATGGGAGCATGAAATGAACACATATAAACAACGCTTGTGGTATCAAAGATGTGCTGGTTTGGGTATGTAAATTCCTGTATGCAGATGATGCTATTTGTTTACTGAGAAGTCAAATATTTCAAGCCAATTGTAAATAGTATGATATAAGGAGTTGTACCTGAATTTTTTTTTAAAGTTTAAGGTTATTGTGTTTAAAGCAGAAAATATAGGAAATTATTCCAGGTCAGAAAAATTGTCAATTATTACAGCAAGCAGATGAATGTGTTTGCCTTAATAAAATGTTTACAAAAGATGTAGCATTGCCTGGAGACATTTTCAAATGTACAAATGTAAATAGACAGTGAGCAGTACACATTCTCTTGTAATGAATGAACATTTGTCAAAACAGCTCTGTATATGAGTGTGGTGCTTTCTGTCAAACAAGAAAATCTGGGTATTGAATGCGGTAGGAATGGGGTTCTTAGGAAGCACAGAAAAACCAAGAAATCTGGTCAAAAAGGAATGGGTGCAAGTAAATATGGATTGCATACAAAAATGATTAACCAGTGTGAAAAAAAGGAGATTGATGTGATTTGACAAAAATGAAGGGGTTTAAAAAGAAAGGAAAAGATCAAGATATCATGATTGCATGGATTAATAAGTTGGAATTGATAAATAAAGAAGTGGGAAGATTAAAAATACGAATCAGTATATGGGGCATGTTAGACAAAAAGAATGGTTTGTAAAGATAATAAAAACTCCACTGAAATATCTAGGTGTAAACTATTCTTAGATTTTCTTTTCTGTTTTCTTATCTCTGCCTTTATTTGGCTTACGATTTTTTTTACATATTTTTGTAAAACTTTGCTTTAATACTGAGAAAGACTAATATGATATTTATGTATGTATGCTTTATTAATATATATAATAGATATTATATGTCAACCTAGGAATTAAAAGAAAATATATTAAATAAATTAACAAAGCAAATGCTTTAAATGAACAAGATGACAAAATGAATAAACTAAAGCAAGTGTTAGGAGATTGCCACAAATTCTTCCTCTTTGCTGCTCTGTTAGAAAAGAATTACAGTACTTCAACCATACACTGGGAACACATTTCGGCAATTCACTGCTATGACTTGAGAGTACATTCATTGTCTAATGCAGTGATGGCGAACCTTTTAGAGACCAAGTGCCCCAAAACTGGCCCCGCCCCCACTCCACCCCCTGCCCCGCCCCTGTTCCACTCCCATCCCCTGCCCCACCTGCCTGCAGGGCCACTCACCGCCTCCAGGGCCCACCGCAAATCATCCAGGCAGCCCAGCAGAGCTATGGCGGTCACACCCTCTGCCTGCACCCTGCAGCATCAACTGTGCACGATGAGATGTGAGGGCAGAGTCTTGTCTAGCCTTGGCTGCGCTGCTCCGCGTGGGCCACGCTCAGGGGCGACTCTCCTTCAGGGGGGCTGCTGGAGAGGAAGGGGTCACGGGGGGGCAAGACTGGGGCAATGGCATGTGTGCTCACAGAGAGGGCTCTGAGTGCCGACACCCGTACCATAGGTTCGCCACCACTGGTCTAATGTTTCTGTGTGTCTTCCTCATACTCCAACTATCTATAATTGTTGATAAAGATCCTTGTTAAGTCTCAAAAACTGTGCCATAGCTCAGATGAACAAATGCATTTTTGACAAATAGGAATCACTCCCCCAAATTTACAGACATTCCTATGAATTTTAAGCCATTATTTGGCAACAGTAGAACCATACCACCAAGGGCTTGAATTTTCTTTCCAACCAAGTTATAATTGTTGATACAAAGCATGAGTAATTGCATATATTTGCATAATTCAAATAAGTTCTACAGATTCCAGAATGGATTTGTTTTCCCCCTGCGGTAAAATTTGGCTTTCGTTATACCATAAAAGTCTCCTTCAAAACTCAGCCTCTGAGTTGATTCATTCTTGGCTCTAGCAGTTGCTAATATCAGAAGAAAATTTTGATTAAAAACCCTTGAGGCTCTTATCAGAAGGAAGGACACAGCCTTCTCAACCACCTCCGTCCACTCAGTTGACTTCCACAAGGCCTCATTGCTTATTCTGTTATCTTGCCAATATCAAATACATTGCTATAAGCAGCCCCACAATCTATGAGCCGTATAGAATTTCCTTCGTCATACAGCAAATGAGGATCTATTAAAGCCTAGTTAATTGATTTCAGGAAACTGAGGCTGTTTCATTATAGTTGGGTGAGTAAACATTATGAGCATATTTGAGTATGGAGTTACCAAAGCAAAAAATGTGATTCTTCCCAGATATAAGACTGTAACCAGCAATAAACCAACATTACTAGATTTCTTTTCTTCCTTCTTCCCTTTCTCACCTTTATGGATGAAGCCACTTCAAGTTAGGGCAGAGGTCACTTTGGGCTCCCAGCCAGCAGCCAAAGGCTGGTACTCTAAGGACTCCTAGAGAATAGAATAGAATGGAATGGAATGGAGTGGAGTGGAGTGGAATAGAATAGAATAGAATAGAATAGAATAGAATAGAATAGAATTCTTTATTGGCCAAGTATGGTTGGACACTGAAGGAATTTGTTTCCGGTGCATAAGCTCTCAGTGTACATACATCATAAATCATCATAAATCATAAGATACAACACTTAGTGATAGTCATATAGTACTAGCTAAGCAATCATACTACAGTACAAAAAAAACAATATAAATTGTAAGATACAAGCAGCAAAGTTATAGTCATAAGAAGATAAGGATAGGTAATAGGAAAGATGTGGAGTATCATAGTAATATAGTTTACTAACTATTTTATAATAATAATAATAATAGTAAAGTTGGAAGGGACCTTGGAGGTCATCTAGTCCAACCCCCTGCTCGGGCAGGAAACCCTACACCATTTTGGACAAATGGCTGTCCAGTCTCTTCTTAAAAACTTCCAGTGTTGGAGCATTTACTGCTTCTGGAGGCAAGCTGTTCCACTGATTAATTGTTCTCACTGTCAGGAAGTTTCTCCTTAGTTCTAGGTTGCTTCTCTCCTTGATTAGTTTCCACCCGTTGCTTCTTGTCCTGCCTTCAGGTGCTTTGGAAAATAGCTTAATTCCCTCTTCTTTATGGCAGCCCCTGAGATATTGGAATACTGCTATCATGTCCCCCCTTGTCCTTCTCTTCGTTAAACTAGACATACCCAATTCTAGCAACCGTTCCTTATATGTTTTAGCCTCCAGTCCCCTAATCATCTTTGTTGCTCTTCTCTGTACTCTTTCTAGAGTCTCAACATCTTTTTTACATCGTGGTGACCAAAACTGGATGCAGTATTCCAAGTGTGGCCTTACCAAGGCATTGAAGAGTGGTATTAATACTTCACGTGATCTTGATTCTATCCCTCTGTTAATGCAGCCTAGCACTGTGTTGGCCTTTTTGGCAGCTGCAGCACACTGCTGGCTCATATTTAAGTGATTGTCTACTAGGACTCCGAGGTCCCTCTCACAGTTACTACTATTGAGCATGGTGCCACCTATGCTGTACTTGTGCATTTGGTTTTTCTTGCCTAAATGTAGAACCTTGCTTTTTTCACCATTGAATTTCATTTTGTTAGTTAGTGCCCAGTGTTCAAGTCTGTCCAGATCCTTCTGTATCTGAAGCCTGTCTTCTGGAGTGTTGGCTATTCCTGCCAGCTTGGTGTCGTCTGCAAATTTGATGAGTCCCCCATCTATCCCTTCATCCAAGTCATTGATGAAGATGTTGAAGAGTACTGGGCCCAGAACAGAGCCCTGGGGCACCCCGCTACACACTTCCCTCCATATAGATGCAGTTCCATTGAGGACCACTCGCTGAGTACGGCCGGTCAGCCAGCTACGGATCCATCTGGTGGTGGTTCTGTCTACCCCACATTTTTCTATCTTGTCAAGTAGTAGGTTGTGATCTACTTTATCAAATGCCTTACTGAAGTCCAAGTAAATTATGTCCACAGCATTCCTCTGATCCACTAATTTTGTCACTTGGTCAAAGAATGCAATAAGATTTGTCTGGCATGATCTATTTTTGACAAACCCATGTTGGCTTTTAGTAATGACTTTGTTTGCCTCTAGGTGTTCGTTGATTCGTTGTTTGATTATCTTTTCCAGGATCTTCCCAGGTATTGAGGTCAGGCTGATAGGTCTGTAATTTCCTGGATCCATTTTTTTTCCTTTTTTGAGGATGGGAACTACATCAGCTCTTTTCCAGTCCTCTGGTAGTTCCCCTGTGTTCCAGGATCTTTGAAAAATATAGTTCAGTGGCTCCGATATTACATCTGCCAGTTCCTTGAGAACTCTGGGGTGTAATCCATCTGGTCCTGGCGATTTGAACTCATCTAGGCTGGACAGGTGCTCCCTAACCATTTTCTTGCCTATCTTAACTTGTGTTTCTGTTTTGTTTTTTATGGCACTATTTTTAATAGGTTGGTCTGTTTTTTCCCTTTGTGTAAAGACAGATGCAAAACACGAGTTAAATAGTTCTGCTTTCTCCCTGTTGTTTGTCACCTTCTTGCCACTTCCACCCACTAATGGACCAATCGTTTCCTTCACTTTTTTCTTGTTTTTTACATGTTGAAAGAAGCTTTTTTTGTTATTTTTGACTTTGGTCGCAAGCCTTAGTTCATTTTGAGCCTTGGCTTTCTTCACTTCATCTTTGCAGGCTCGGGCTATTTGCTGATATTCTGACTTAGTTATGTTCCCCTCTTTCCACTTTCTATACTTGTCCTTTTTATCTTTCAATTTGTCAGAGAGTTCTTTATGCAGCCATGCTGGTTTCTTTTGAGAGCTGTTGTTTTTCCTCTTTGTTAGTATTGTAGTAATTAGTTGTTAAGCAGAGTGACTGCATGGGGAAAAATTGTCCTTTTGTCTAGTTGTGGTGTGCAATGCCCTATAGCGTCGTCTTGAGGGAAGAAGTTGAAATAGTTTATATCCAGGATGTGAGGGGTCTGTCAATATTTTCACAACCCTCTTTCTTACTCGTGAAACATACACGTTCTCAGTGCAAAGCAGGCTGGTAGCAATTGTTTTTTCTGCAATTCTAACTATCCATTGAAGTCTGTGTCTGTCTTGTTTGGCTGCAATGCCAAACCAGACAGTTATAGAGGTGCAAATGACAGACTCAATAATTCCTTTGTAGAACTGTATCAGCAGCTCCTTGGGCAATCTGAGCTCTCTGAGTTGGTGCAGGAAAAACATTCTTTGTTGTGCTTTTTTGATTACATTTTTGATGTTAGGTGTCCATTTTAAATCTTGAGATATTATAGAACCTAGAAACTTGAAGGTCTCTACTGTTGATACTGTGTTGTCTAGTATTGTAGGAGGTGGTAGAATAGTAGGGTCTCTCCTAAAGTCTACTGTCATTTCTACAGTTTTGAGTATGTTCAGTTCAAGATTGTTCCAGCATTACCACAAGGCTAGTTGTTCAACCTCCCATCTGTATGCCAATTCATTGTTGTCTTGAATGAGGCCAATCACTGTTGTATCATCTGCAAACTTCAGTACTTTAACAGTACTTTTGAGATGCAGTCATTGGTATATAGAGAGAAGTGGAGAGAGCACACAGCCCGGGGGGGGGGGGCTGTGCTAATTGTACAGGTATCTGATGTGATTTTGCCTAGCTTCACTTGCTGCTTCCTGTCTGTTAGAAAGCTTATGATCCACTTACAGGTGTGGTCAGGCACGGCTAACTAATTTAGTTTAGTGAGAAGAATATCTGGAATGATGGTACTGAATGCTGAACCGAAATCTACAAAAAGGACCCTTGCACAGGACTTTGGAGATTCAAGATGTTGTAGAATGTAGTGCAGAACCATATTAACAGCATCATCTGCGGATCTATTTGCTCAGTAGGCAAATTACAAGTGGTCTAACAGCGGATCTGTGATGGTTTTCAGGTGGGCCAGCACTAGCCTTTCAAAGGTTTTCATAACTATGGCTGTCAGAGCAACTATAGTTTGATGGAGGGTTTCTTTGGTACTGGGACGATAGTAGAGCATTTGAATGAAGAAGGAACATGGCACATCTCTAGTGATTTATTAAAGATTCGGGTGAAGACGGGGGCCAATTGATCAGCACAAGCTTTCAAGCAAGAAGGAGTTATCTTGTCTGGGCCTGGTGCTTTTCCAGGCTTTTGTCTGTGAAATAGACCTTACACATCATTTTCTGTGATTGCCAGAGGTGGGAGGGCCCAAGGGGATGGGGTCAGTTGTAGGAGGCTTGGCTGTTGGTGTATTGGAGATGGGGATGGTGAAGATAGGTGACAATGGTTTCCTCTCAAACCTACAGTAAAACACATTCAGGTTGTCTGCCAGTTGTCGATTTCCTTCAGCAGGGAGAGCAGGTTTGCTGTAGCCGATAATATTTTTAAGAGTTTTCCACATATTTGCTGGATCATTTGTTGAGAACTGATTTCTTAGCTTTTCAGAGTAGCTTCTTTTTGCTGCTCTGATCTCCCTTGTTAATACATTTCTGGCCTGATTGTATAGCATTCTATCTTTTTTCCTGTAGGCTTCATGAAGAATGGGGAGGAATAGCAGTCAGGGACTTTGAAAATGCAAGCGTGTCTTCCCAGCTACTTATGGAAACTTCGTAGACCACTTTCTTGGAAATGATTGCATCACTCTCCAATGTGATGCAACAATATATTTTATGGAGAAACAAGGAACAGAAAATTAGCTGGAAGAAAGCACAGCCGAAATGAATGATGATATAGCATAAACTAAAGCCAAAGAGTAAAAATAGTCCACAACAAACATTTAAATAAAAAATCCTCTGAATTCTTACCAGAACCCAGCAGATCATCTAGATTTTTGTACTTGCAGTAAGTCGTGATTTGATTTCTTGTGCTTTGATTTGTGGTCATTAACACCCTTTTGATGACTTACCATAAATTCTGGTCACTTTGTTTCCGCTGTTAGTTACTGAAAAATCCCCTGCTTTTCATGCCATTGGGTGAATGCAAACCATTAATAGACTTGCTACTATTTAAAATACAAAGACCTCCCCCCACCAAAAACAAAACGCACAAAAGGAAAAAATCTTAGTTGTGCCCACTTGTGTGCTGTAATGAAGATCCTCCCAGCTTGACCCATTTCCCCCACCCTTAGAAACTTTTGAATCCCCCAACCCAAACATAGCACAGAGATGGACAACTGATCCAGGCTGTATTACTGTATGCTGCAGTATGAACCTGCTAATTGGCTGAATACAGTTGGGAGGGTGAGGCAATCATAGAAGCCTTCCCAACTCAGAAAACCCTGGGAAAAAAAGGAAAAACCCAGAATCACCAACTGTTACCCCGACCTGTCCATTTTGCATGCTTCTCTTCCTCATTGTTAGCAAATTATTTGTCAGGATTTAGCACATTCTGGAAATCCAATCACTTGCCGTTTGTTCATCAAACCTTGATATACAAACCCAAAAAAAACCCAGTTATTTTTGCCTCTCTGGTATTTCTTTGGAAATCAGGGTCAGGGAATGTCAGACGAGAGAGAGAGAGAGAGAGAGAGAGAGAGAGAGAGAGAGAGAGAGAGAGAGAGAGAGAGAGAGAGAGAGAGAGAGGTTAGCAAATTAGGGGAGTATGGATACCTTCATAGAAAAATAGATTGGACAAGGCTCCTGCCTTGAGCAGGGGCTCCTAGAATAGAATAGAGCTGGAAGGGACCTTGGAGGTCTTCTAGTCCAGCCCCCTGCTTAAGCAGGAGAACCTACACATCTCAAACAGCTGGCGCTAGAAGAGCTCCAAGATCCCCTCCAGCCCTATGATTCAATGAAATGCAGATAAGATGGAAAATCCCTTCACTTTTTGTGTGTTACTTGACAACAAACAGAAAAATAGAATAACAGAGTTGAAAGGGGCCTTGGAAGTCTTCTAGTCCAACCCCCTGCTCAGGCAGGAAACCTTATACCATTTCAGACAAATGGTTGTCCAATCTCTTCTTTAAAATGTCCAATGTTAGAGCATTCACAACTTCTGAAGGCAAGTTGTTCCACTGATTGTTCTAAATTTCTCCTTAGTTCTAGGTTGGTTGTCTCCTTGATTAGTTTCCATCCATTGCTTCTTGTCCTGCCCTCAGGTGCTTTGGAGAATAGCCTGATTCCTCGTCTGAGATATTGGAACACTGCTATTATGTCACCCCTAGTTCTTCTCTTCATTAAACTAGACCAGGGGTAGGCAACCTTAGCTCTTTTATGATTCGTGGACTTGAACTCCCAGAATTCCTGAGCCAGCATGGCTGTTTCAGGAATTCTGGGAGTTGAAGTCCACGAGTCATAAAAGAGCCAAGGTTGACTACCCCTGAACTAGACATACCCAATTCCAGCAACCATTATTTATATGTTTTAGCTGCCAGTCTCCTAATCAGCTTTATTGCTCTTCTCTGCACACTTTCTAGTGTCTCATATTTTGACATTATGGTGACCAAAGCTGGATGTAGTATTCCCAGTGTGGTCTTACCAAGGCATTATAAAATGGTATTAACACTTCATGTGCTCTTGATTCTATCTCTCTTTTAATGCAGCCTGGGTTGCATTGTCTTTTTTGGCAGCTGCAGGACACTGCTGGCTCATATTTAAGTGATTGTCCACTAGGACTCCAAGATCCCTCTCTCAGTTACTACTATTAAGGCAGGTACCATCTATTCTATATTGGTACATTTGTTTTTTCTTGCCAAAATGGAGAACCTTATATTTTCACCATTGAATTTCATTTGGTTAGATAGCGCCCAATGTTCAAGTCTGTCAAGATCCTTCTGTATCTTAAGCCTATCTTCTGGAATGTTGGCTATTCCTTCCAGCTTGCTGTTGTCTGCAAATTTGATGAGTTCCCCATCTATCCACTCATTCAAATCATTGATGAAGATATTGAAGAGTACAGGG
This sequence comes from Crotalus tigris, assembly GCF_016545835.1. Classification (NCBI taxonomy): domain Eukaryota; kingdom Metazoa; phylum Chordata; class Lepidosauria; order Squamata; family Viperidae; genus Crotalus; species Crotalus tigris. The sequence goes on from NW_024100678.1 coordinate 1,525,192, forward strand.
CTTAAGCCAGAGCCTTGGGGTATCCCACTGCATATTCCCTCCATGTAGATGCAGTTCCATTGAGGACTACACTTATGTGTGATTGGTCAGCCAGCTACAAATCCATCTGGCGGTGATGCTGTCTAACCCACATTTTTCTATCTTATCAAGTAGTAGGTTGTGATCTACTTTATCAAACGCCTTACTGAAGTCCAAGTAAATTATATCCACAGCATTCCTCTGGTCCACTATTTTTGTCACCTGGTCAAAGAATGCAATAAGATTTGTTTTTGACAAATCCATGTTGGCTTTTGGTTATGACTTTGTTTGCCTCTAGGTGTTCAGTGCTTGATTATCTTTTCCAGAATCTTGATGTTAGGCTGATAGGTCTGTAGTTTCCTGGATCCATTTTTTTTCTTTTTTTTTGAAGATGGGAACTACATCAGCTCTTTTCCAGTCCTCTGGTAGTTTCCTGATACTCCAGGATCTTTGCAAGATATAGTTCAGTGGTTCTGAGATCACACTTGACAATTCCTTCCTTCCTTCCTTCCTTCCTTCCTTCCTTCCTTCCTTCCTTCCTTCCTTCCTTCCTTCCTTCCTTCCTTCCTTTCTTCCTTTCCTTCCATCCATCCATCCATCCATCCATCCTTCCAAACCTTGGGGTTTCCCTGTGTAAAAACAGATGCAAAAAACCCAAGGTAAGCAGTTCTGCTTTCTCCTCGTTGCTTGTTACCTTCTTGCCATTTTCTCCCATTAGTGGACCAATCATTTCCTTGACTTTTTTCTTGTTTTTACATGTTGAAATAAGCTTTTTTGTGATTAAGTGTATATCACATGTACATTAGCCATATACTGAACACAGAGAAAAATAAAAATTTGCCCTTTTGAAGTTCAAAGTTCTTTTTTAATAAGATTTTATTGATTTTTTTCCATACATTAATAATAATTTTTCAACCAACGTGCTGTCTGGGTTTAAATATGCTAATATATATTTAATTCCTAATCCTTTATTCTTTCCTCTAACCATCGGTAAAATAAGTCCCAAGTTTGATAATATTCTGTTTCTTCATTTTCTTTCAGTTTCATAGTCAATCTGTCCATCTCTGCACATTCTAGTATTTTTTTAATTATTTCTTCATCTGCTGGTATTCCTTCATTTTTCCAATATTGCGCAAATATTATTCTTGCCGCTGTTGTGACGTGTAAAATCAATATAAGCTTTGTTTGTTAATCCTTTCTGGCATTATACCTAATAAAAAAAGTTCAGGTTTAAAATCTATATGTTCTCCCAACATCTTTTCTAACCAAGTATGTATCTTTTTCCAATAATTCTTTACTTTATCACTTGTCCACCAAACATAATAATACGTGCCTGACTTGTGTTTACATTTCCAACATCTATCTGACATATTTTTAAACATTTTTGCTAATCTTGCTGGTGGCAGGTACCATCGATAAAACATTTTATGTAAATTTTCTTTAAAAGAAGTTGACATTGTCAGTTTATAATTCCTTTCCCATAAGTTTCGCCATTTTTCTAATTCTATATTATATCCAAAATTTTTCGCCCATCTTATCATTGTTTCTTTAACTTGTTCACTTTACATTTCCAAAGTTAATAAAAAATTATACATTTTCTTAATTTCTCATCTGAAGTTAACAAAGTCTTATCAAATGCCATTTGTTCTTTATAAAATCCATACAGTTTAACATCTTTTTCATATCTAGTTTGCATTTGTAAATGTGCCCACCACGATAAGTTGATACCCTGATTATTCCATTTCTTGTTTAGATTTTAAATTCCCTTCAGAATTTAGAATATCACTAGATCTCCAGATTTTTTCAAAGCCCACCAAAGTTAGGTGTACAAATGTTTCCATAGTTGACAACCACCCTGGAATTTTCAAATATATTTTACTTTTTATTTTTTCCCATACTGTTAAAAATGTATTTCTTATATAATGGTTTTGGAAATATTTATGAATTTTATTTTTCCCATACCATAAAAAAGCATGCCACCCCAATTGTAAATCGTGCCCCTCCAGATATAGCAACATTTTATTTCTAAGAGTTATCCATTCTTTTACCCATGTTAATAAAGATGCTTGATAGTACAAAACCCAGTCCGGTAAACCAAATCCTCCATTTTCCTTAGCAACTTGTAACGTTGTCATCTTAATTCTAGCTTTCTTTCCTTGCCAAATTTCAAAATTAATGAATTTAAATCTTAAAAAAAATTCTCAAGTATTATGGGTATTGTTTGAAATAAAAATAAGATTTTCGGCGATACATTCATTTTGCCCCTTTCAAGTTCAAAGTTCTGTTCTTTAAACCAGCTGGGTGGGGAGACAATGTGTGTTCCTTCAAGACTTGCTCAACTCCCAGTATCCCTTAGCACTGGCCAAGCCAACTGAAACTGCTGGAAACTATAATTCAGCAGTATCTGAACTAAAGCTAGAACCACATAAGTAACTATGAGAAAGGAGACTTTAATTAGCCATATCATAATGCCTGTAGCAAACATGTGCACGAATATGTACGAAATAAAACCTGCAGGTAAAAAAAAGGTACAGATGGCTCAAGAATGGGTTACAAAATATCATCCTCTTGTGCTCATTTTTAAGGTAGGGGTTGTTTGATTATACAATGTGAATATCTAAATGCTTCCCCACATTAAATAATAAATAAATCTAGAGCAGGATAGGAATCAAGTATCCTCATGTGCCACTTTCAATATGAACTGAATATTTAAAATCAAAATAATGGAATCTGTCAGTTCCAAACTACGTAATTTTGCTATTCAGAGTCCCCTAGATTTTTGCTTCAAATTTCTATCGTGTTACATTAAAAACAGTTAATTTCAGAAAAGAACCAGAACATAACCCCTTCTCTTCCTTTCCAAGAATGTGACCAAGTGCATTGATTCAAAAACATTTTATTTTGCCAGCAATATATAAAAAAATAAACGAATGTCACAATATTAACATATTAATACAGGCAACAACAATAATTTCCCCAGCCCTGCGAACACAGGGACAATTCTGTAATTAAGAATGGAAGAATCTTTGATCAGTGGAAAACACTAATTTTTTACACTCATAACAATCAACAAGTCATGAAAATAATAGGCAAATAGAGTCATTTTACAGTTCACTGCTTCTTTCAGGAACTAGCTGCCAACACATAATTCGAGTCTTTCCAATAACAACTTCGCCAGCACCAAAGAAACAACACAATAGATCCTTCAAGATCCTGATCCAGATTACAGCCAGGAATCAAGTGGAAAACATTCCTGTAGTGCAGTGGTTCTCAACCTGTGGGTCGGGACCCCATTTGGGGTCAAACGACCATTTCACGGGGGTCACCAAACAATGCAGTCCGCCATTTTTTTTCCCTTTTCCTTAGCTGTGCTACTCCCTTTTATTCTATGGGCTTTTGAAAGCCAATAGAATAGACTCTCTTGAATAGAGTCTAATTCTATTGGCTTTCAAAAGCCAATAGGAATTGTCCAGGCTGTCTCTGCCCTGCTGAGCCCGCCAAAAGTCCCATCCTGCAAATGGTGCTGCACCAGTTGAGTAGCCCTCGACTTACGACCGGTTGAGCAGTCCTCGACTTACGACCGGTTGGGGGGTCACGGCATTAAAAAGGTTGAGAACCACTGCTGTAGTGGCACCTTCCCATTTCTACCCTTGTGCCCAGGAAGAGAGGCACTACAATGGCAAAAAGAGGCACTTTGGGGTGATGGGAGAGATTACCTCTCTGTATTTCACATTCCAGTTTTTTCCCTCCAAACCATTTCATTTACAGCTAGACTATCTTGAGAGATGCATTTTTGCTCAGTTTGCATAGTTCAGAGAGGTCAAATGTTTTAGGTGCAGAATGCTAGCTGATTAGGTAGGTCCACACAAACACACCTTTTTTTTTCCTATTGAATACACACATTTAAATATATAATTGTGGACTCTACATAGATCCAGGCAGTGGTCATTCATATGAAGTTGCTCTGAAAATATACCAGCCAGCAGACTTTTCTGTAAGGATTGTAGGATGTCTGGATAAAATAAATGTAGAAAAGGAACACAGTGACGCCTAGCCATACAAATGACTGTGGAAATGAGAGTTTTGGTTATCATTTATGACCAAGGTTATTGTAGTAGCTGAAAATGTAACCATAATCATGGCTTACGCTATTTTCTTTTGCTTTGCGCCATTTAATTGCAATAAATGAAAGGGGCAGCTAACTGCACATCCTGTTTTTCACAAGACTGGGTCTAATTGGTAGCTGCAGGAGCCCTCTGCCTGAAAACAGACAGAGTGAGCTTCATCAGTCCCCACCCTATAATCAATCCAGAATGAAGGAGGGGAAGGAGTTTTCCTGCAGGATCCTGAGATGACTAAGAGGTGCAGGAAGAAGCTCTGTTGCCCTGCCTTGAATGTCAGACTAAGAAATAGTTTCAGAAGAGGCCTTGTTTGAAATAGAATTGCCAGTGGAATAATAAATACCAATTTCCCATTTGCTATTCATGTATCTCCACACATGCAAAGTGAAAACAGAACAAAAGTCCACATGTTCTGATCCTTCACAGATTAAACAGAAATGTTAGCTGACTATTTGTGACGCAAACAAAAGAAATAAGAGGAGAAACATCAAGAAATTAAATATAACAACAGAAACATTGTCGTTACTATACAGCAACCTTTATTAATTATGTCTTTCATACTGTTTTCTGGAAAGGCAAAAATGATCCACAGCAATGCTAAAGTAACTGAGCAAACACGGTTTATCCCTTCACCCCCTATGCACTCTGCAAAATATTTTAAGGCACTTCTCTCAAACACCTTGAAGAGATGAAAATTATAACCAGGTTATTGAATAAGGTTCTATGGCAATTTTCCCTGATTTTCATGTGCACATCCAAGTCATACACACTTACATACAGGTAAGCACATGGTTAAGCTGTGCTGAATGATGGATAACATAATAGTTGCTTGCTGGAATGTGTATTTATAGGCTAGAAAACCTATTTGCTGAATCCACATTGGAAGTTGAGCCTGATTTTTAAAAGGCATCCACGTGTCCAGTGAAAATAGGGAGAAATGGTAAATGAAAAGTGGGATCACAACTTGTGCTTTGTAAACTCAGCCTAATATATTATTTCAGTAAATGGGCTCTGGGAGGTTTTATACTGCATTTTTTCACAGTAGAGAGCAGAATGTGAGCAAAAGTTGACTGATCTCAGAAAACATAAGCAAAAATCTGCAGTGCTTCATTAGCACTTGGATGTGGCACCACAGGGAAATCCTTACGGACCTGCACTTTAAATTCAAAAGTTGAAATAAAATCCCAGGAAGAAAGCAGTAGCAAATGACTTCCATATGGTTGCCATGAAAATGCAGCCATCGTAAAGAACTGAGTGACTGGAGTGGACTTTACTGCATCTCAAATTTGTTTGACCAAAGTCTAATGTAACATATTAACCTTGACAACTGTAAATACCATCTGTATTCAGTTAGATGTTCTCAGAATATTACAGGGTTTCAGCCTCCATTTTGATCTGTAACTTTTCATGCTTGTATTTTGACTAAGAATGGTTAATCTAATTCTAAAATGTTTACAAAAGCTTTTTTCTAGGAGCTGTTGTGTAGTAAAGAATGTAGGAGAAAACCCTAGCCTTAAAATTCACATTTAACTTACATGTCACATATTCAGTTTTGCGGGCAACAGACTCAAATGGATTTGAGCCCCAAATACATGTCTACAGATAAAGCTATTGTAATGTATGCATTTAAATATTATGCCTCCTACTTCTATAGCTGGAGAAACCAAGAAAATTTTTAGAAATATATCAGGTTCAGAGAAACAACGGATATCATCTTATTTTTTCCCCCATATGCTACAAGAAGAGGGAATCTGAAAGAATTGAAGAGCTTGGTTACCTAGACGAATGTTTCTCAATGTCAACAACTTAAAGATGCATGGACTTCAACTCCCAGAAGTTCGGGCTGGAGAATTTTAGAAGTTGAAGTCCATACATCTTAAAATTGCTGAGGCTGAAAAGCACTGGCTTTGAATAAGTCATATTGGAATTGCTTCTTTGTTGTCAGCTTGCCTAAGATTTGAAAGTTTTTTCTTGCTTCAAAAGGATGGCACATGCTAGAACCAGATACAGGTCCCATACCCAATACAGTAAGGGTAAATTAAGCATTTGGATCTGGACATTCTAAAAAATTAAAGTTGGCAGTGAAAGATAACAATTTTATTCACATACACCCCAGAAACCAAGCAAGAGTAGTGAAATAAAAGTAAGAAAGAATCATTGCCTGCCATTCTCTTTATCTATCATGTTATGATTAAGCCCAGATTTCATGGCAGCAAACTAAGGATGTTGGACAAGGACAATGGGAGTTGTATCCTGATGTTTTTGGAGTTCACCAGATTGGGGAAGATTATTCAGGCTGGAAAACCCAACATCTGTTTGAACAGCCTTCCTTCCTGCCTCAATTCATCTCACTTTGGGAAGAGCTCAATATTTCTATTAGAGATTTTTTAAAGAGGGCAGAGGGATCCCTCAATCCAATAAGGATGGGGTTTTTGTTTTGGCCATTTGCTTCTCTCCACATGATAAAAGGAACAAAAGGGGAAACGGTTGGCATGAAGAAGCCAACTGCTTCTCTCATCCAACTTTCTCCATAGTCTAAAATTCAAGAATGTCATATACTAATAGCGATACACAAGATCTCTCATCTGCTACACAACTGGTTGCCAGTGGGTTTGAGAAGCTTGAGAAGCCCGGAAACATAGCTTCCAAGTAAGATAATGGGGAGATTGTCTCTGCTCTATTGCATGGATTGCCTCAGTCGTGAGTAAACTGGAGTTCTATGTGCATGTTCTCTCTGTTATCAGCAGCAAAAGCCACCTTAGCCAATTTGGTGTCTTTGAGTTGTCCTGGATTACAATGTCCCGCACATTTGAAGCAGACCAGTTTATGAAAGATTGACCGAAATGAACTGGGAATGGTTTCCTTTGGTAATGCAGTTGGGCAAGTGGAGTTGAAAAGTTGAAAAGCTATTGATAGTAGAGTAGAGACTAGGCTTTCCTTTACTTGACTGTTGAGGGATGTGAATGCTGTAATCCTCCAAGATACTTTCTTAAAATAGATTATTTTGCCTCTATAAAAAAAATGGAAGGGTGCATACAGTATAGGAGAAAGCTAAACTTCAAAGTTATCTCCCTCCCTGAAAATATGTGAATTCTGAGCAGCTCCTTAATGACTGGTTGGGATCTGCTTGATAATAAAAATGCTGAAGCTATTGGGAGGTTACTCCTTTTACAGAAGGAAATCACTGGAAACACTTTCATACAAGCATGCATTTTCAAAAGTGGGGTGCAAATTCTACTTTGATCCTCAAGCCATGCTTCACTGACTTTGTCAACAGTTCATAATGGAGTGGGAGAAATGCAAACATCCCAACAAGCCATAATTTATGGTTCTTCAGACATAGAGATGAACCTATTTGCAAGGCAAACTGAACATTCTCATGAAGGCAGATTTTATAAATCCAATCTACTTAAAACATGATGTTGCCTGCCACTTAATGGTTCTAACATGCCGTTTTATGTTGCAGTTGCCATTGCCCTATTCCCCTCTAATATTTTTAGCAGTAAAATCCAGCAGCAGTCTTCAAGTTTTATACTGAGAACTGAGAAAAAAATTCCTTTGATTGACATTTATAATATTTAGGCCTTTACAATAGTAAACATTCCTGACAAAACATTTTAAAAACCAAAAGGCACTTTATAAACCCAGAATTGCAAAGCATTTGCCACTCTCCAGTAAGAAAAAGACTGCATTAGAGCTGTAGAAAATAAAACAAAACTTTCCATTCACATGTAAGGCAATCTGGCAATATATCAGTCCTTAGGTGGATTATGTTTGTTTTGCGGTATCAAGAGTGGTCTTCACTGAGGAATTCCATTTGAACTATTCTCTCATCTTAGAGATTATGCTACTGGTTACTGGGATACCTCTATGCTACAGTTTTGCCAGGTAGGGCAAAAAGAAAGTAAAGAAGGCTTTGCATCCCAATATCACACACAAACATACCACCTTGGGCAATTAATGATCCCAATAGGCTTAGGATATTCTTCCTCTCAACTTTGTTGGAAGGCTAAGCCCCATTTATAAGTTTTAACTAAGCAAAAACCTTGCTTTGTTTATCTAGAAAATTGAATGGCTCCTTCCACCAGCTGTATTTAGAGAAAATCTGGAAGCATAACTTCCCGTTGGATGAGGAAATCCCAGCAGACTTACTCAGAGTAGACAAGTTCTGGTCAGTTGGAGAGTAATGCTGTCTCACTCTTGCCAACTGTTCGCTTTCCCCTGTTCTTGTTCTTAAGACAAGGACGACCCTGCAGAATGAGCTTGGGAGAGATCCCATCAGTGTTCCACAGAAACAGAGATGTTTCTCACATGAATAAATACAATGTTCAGCTTCATTCCGAAACAGATGTTACGCGGGCCATCTGTTTGAGCATTACACACAGGCTTTGTCCTTTTGAAATACTTCTAGACGTGGCTCATTTTCAAATAGCTACAGCGCCTAAGCAAGCTAAGTTTTATGTATTGCTGATCTATCAATGTTCTGTCTCAGTGGGCCAACCCATGAACTGTGCCTTCCACCTATCAGCATCCCTTGTGCTTTTGATGCTGATATTCACAGCTCACACCACAATGGGTTAGCCCTGAGTGCCAGACTTGGATGCAAGCTTTCTTCTTTCTATACATTAGGGAAGGAACGCTGCATGACCTGGGTTATAGTGCATATTTTAACCCGACCTCTCCACAACTACCCAACTACATCCACCAAAAATTAGGAAGTTTCAATTAGCAACCTAACACAATTATTTTTTGCATGAAAACAGATAGGATCAAAGCGTTTCATTCATACTTTTGCCCCATGGTGCAGTGAGCCCAGTATAAGAACTTGTCTGATTGTCCTGTTAGATTAAAGCAAGCACCGTGGTTTCAAGATTTTGGCTTGCAGATACACTTTTGGGCAAAGAGGCTTGCATTATTTAAATCTCCATGCCAGCAGAACAGAATGCAAAGGTGTTTGTTTTGAGGTTTGTAATTCTTTTTCCCCTCCACAGAAGGTTACAGACAAGAAGAAACAATCCTGACAAGATTTGGGAAGATAAATCAAAGTATGTAAACTCAAACCACTTTAGCAGCATTTTCCAATCCTTCCACCTGTACCCACAGCAGTGAATTTTCATACAGTGATCTAATTTTTAAATTAAATTGGGAAAGAAGCAGGAAGAAAGGGAAATGACTTACCACTGCAGAATACCTCACAATTTGCAAACAGTAACATTCCCAAATTGTGACCCTCATTATTTTAAAGTGGAGAGAACGGCTGTCAAATATATAGGCCTCTATCCACTAGGAATCCTTCTTAGGTTTTAGCTTCCTGACATAAAAGAGAGTTTTGGGAAAGGGAAAAAAAAGCTTCAATACAACTTCCATTCTTTTTTGTGATGCTTGCATGGGAGAACTTCCAAGGGGATTGAGCACCTAAGTCTCCACCATTCCCTGAAAATACATATATTTACAGCTTCTATTTATTGTTTATAAAGTTTTTAAAAAATGAAAAAAAAAGATGTATACAGCAAAATTTGGGATTAAAATTCTCATTTCTCCTGCCAATTGCAAGTTCTCAGGATGACAAAACAGGTGTCCTTCTTTCAAGTTGATTGCATAAAATCATTTATAAAATGCTGAAAAGTTGAATTGTCACTGGTTGGGTATTCCAAGTCTTCTATTGCATTTCTGCCACACTAGCTTTTTGGTGATCCAATATCCACTGTGATTTTTGTATATAATTGAAATTTATCAGTTTTTATTACGGTATAAGTCAGAGAGTTTAGCCCATCATATTTCATTGTTTCTTTTGTATGAGCAATTTTGTTAAACCTGTAAAAATAAAATAGACTTACAGTTGGTAAATATAAATTTGTGATTAGTATCGCCATTGGCCTTCTGCAAATGGTTAACTGATTTGCAAAAAAAAATGTATTTTGTATTTTACTTCTCTCTTGCATATATATTTTTGCTAACTGTTTCTCAGAAGAATAATATTAAAAGTTCTACATTCAACGGTTAAAAATTTAGTGGCAGAAAGACTGCTTATAGAACAGAATTACTGATTTATAGCATACGCTTGGTGGTGGCGCAGTGGTTAGAATGCAGTATTGCAAGCTAACTCTGCTCACTGCCAGGAGTTCGATCCTGATAGGCTCAAGGTTGACTCAGCTTTCCATCCTTCTGAGGTCAGTAAAATGAGGATCCAGATTATTGGGCGGGGGCAATATGCTGACATTGAAAACTGCCCAGAGAGTGCTGTAAAGTGCTTTGGAGTTGTATATAAGTCTAAGTACTATTGCTATATTTTTGTATCCTGCCTTTTATTTTTACAAATATTTCAAGGGAGTGAACATATCCCATATAGCTTCCTCCTACTATTTTCCCCACAACAACCATCCTGGGAAGTGGGTTGGTCTGAGAGACAGTGACTGGCTTAAAGTCACTCAGCTGGCTTTCATGGCTAAGGCGGGACATGAATTCACGGTCTCCTAGTTCCTAGCTTGGTGCTTTTACCACCAAACTAAACTGGCTTTTTTTGTTATAAGGCAGAGGTCCCCTTGGGCGCCAAGGAAAGTGTGTGATTTTGTGTGCTGATTGCATCCCACAGATGGGGCTTTGCTTGTTTGTGTGGCCCGGTTGCTGGTATGCCGCGGCCCGGTACTGGTCCATGGACCAGGGGTTGGGGACCCCTGTTATAAGGAGTAGTCCAATTGTGGAAACGTGTTTTTGCTTTTGATTGACCTTCTGATTATTAGAAATTAGAGTTCAACTGAAATTGATTATGATTATAATTGATTATGCTGTTGATTATGTGATTATACTGCTGGACTTGTGCTGAGAAGACTCAGATTCCAGCCTATTCTCAACTACAGAGCTCTCTCTATGACTCTGAACCAGTCCAGATTACTTCAAAAAGTTGTTGGGGGTAATGGGAGGAAGGACAACTATGTATGTTGAATTCCTGAATAAAAGGCAGGATATAAATATAAAAAAGAAAATTTTACTAAGTGTGGGCAGAAGCAGCATGAAGAACCTACCTCTGTGGATTGGGATCATTTTTAGTGTCTCTCATGTGGCGAATCATTCGACATTTTCCAATTGCAGCATCTGGGCGGGAAATTCCCATGCCTTTAAAAACCAATCTGCAAAGACAAATAAAGGGTCAGGTTTCTGTTAGGTGAACACACCTTCTCTTTTCCTCTTTTAAGAGCATAGTTTAGTGATTTCTGTAAGCCACTAAAAACCTGAACTCATTTCGTTGCTGTTATTTATAACAACACACTCCAGAAATTACGTGCAACTAAATGGGGAGCTGGAGCTGCCATCCTCAAGTCCTCAGGTCCTAGGCATAGTCTACTCCTCAGCAGAATACTGTGCCCGTTTGGCTTAACAGCTGCCATACTAGTAAGTTAGACGCCAGACTCAATGACACCATAAGGATGATAAGCGGATGTATTAAAACCACTCCTACTTGCTGGCTTCCTGTTATGAGCCATAAAGCACCACCAGCTTTATTACACATGATGCACTAGTGAGAGAATACAGAAAAATTATGAACAACTCACCCCTACCAGTACATGCCGACCTTCCTCATTTATCAGCTGGAAGATTCAAATCCAGGAAACCCCTACTGGCACTTGCACAACATCTGCCCAACAACTTTAATATCGATTCCCAATGGAAAGTCAAATGGGTCGTTGAACGCCCAGACACAGGAAGACATATAAATGACCCCCATGGAAAAAGGTGCCAGGCTTTGAACCACCACGTCAGCAACGGACAATGCTGACTAGGATTCGTACCTTACACAGCATCTGCTGGGACTCTCTGTATAAATGGGGCATAACATTCTCCCCTTAGTGTGACTGCAGGGTCCCACATCAAGCTGTAGATAACATCGTAGCCGGTTGTAAGCTGAGGGCATAGACTAGTCCAGTATCTGATTTTTTTTTTAATATAAGCGATGCTGCACTTCAATGGTTAAATGGCCTCGACATTGGCATTTGAATATAGATCTTTTTAACATTTATATTTTATTGTGTTTTACTAATCTAGGTAAAATGTTAACATACTATGCTAGTCCATGTATGAAATGCCATAAACCTTATTTCAGAAATATGCATGTCACATCCCTTTAACCAAAGTAAGTCATTAACTCAACCCATGCTTCGTATTTTATTCTACAACATAACAAATATAACTACAACAGGTATATCAATATCTAGGAACTTCTCCCCCATTAATTAATATGGTTTAAGGCTGCAGTAATTAATTGAAACATTATCTCAAACAGTTCTGTTTTAATCCATTATCTGTTCGTGGGCAAGGTGCCACCCTTAAGGATATTGAAATGATCTGCTTAGAATGATGGTCAAAAGGTGACGAATCAGGGGCAGACCACGTGGATCTCCTCTGAAGGTCTAAAGCCTGCCCATAAGATCTGCTGCCTGCCAGAGAAAGGCTGTGCCTCAACTCCCAGCCTCTTTAAGCCTGACCTCCTTGCTACCCAGCTAATGTTGGAAAGTCTGTGAACAAAAATGCTTACATAAATAAATATATGTGCACCTGACAAAGTAGGAACAAAATAATGTTAAACAAGGGCACTGTCAGATTAGAAGCAAAAAATATGAGGGCTGAAAAACAAGTTTCAGAGTAATGGTGTAAATGAGAAACAGGAAGTACTGGTGACCTTGTAAGCGCTAAACATTGTTGTTTTGTATGTGATAATATCGTTCTCTATTTTGGGGGGGGGGAGTAAAATTTGCTAAGTATATTTCTGAAGTTCCTGAAAAAAAATTTTCCTCTAAATTGTGAGCAGAATTTATTCAGAATTAAAGAGCAGGGCTTCTAGCAGAGTCTAGAAATGGATTCTTGTATCAACCACAGTCTGGTATTTCCCAGTCTCTTAATGGTATTCTAAGAATACCATCTAAAAAGCCTGGTGACTGCTAAATGCTAAGCATATTTTCCTTCTGTTTTGCCAAACTTAACACCTCTTGACATAAAACACTTCCTGCTCATCCCAAACACAATGTGCACCTAGTAGTATGTGCCAAGGAAACTGAGTATTCAAAGAGACAGAGCAGAAACATTATTTGCTTTGCTGCCAAAGTCTTGACCCCACAGCAGGCAGACAGCCTCTCACTTGGTATATAAATCAAGAGAGCAGTGCTAGAAGACAAGGAGAACAGTGACCCTTAAGTAGCGTGGAGCATGGAGCTCTGTCCCTGGATCACCTGCTTTCTAAAACAGCAAGAAAAGGAACATTGCAATGCTCCCCAGTTCTCTCTGGAAGCAAGCCACTCCAGCTCAGTTTGTGGCTGCCATACAACTCCACTGAACTCTCCAAAATTAACACCATTAGAAAGGAGAACACAGGTGTTCATGGTCTGTAAATACTTGACAATCTGTCTAGTCAAACAGTGTATGAAGTTATGCAAGAGGTGGAGAAAATAATCAAGAAAAGGCTTTGCTATTAAGGCCACATCCAGGATGGTCCACTGAAGCTGAAAGGTGGAAGATTTAAGGCAGATGAAAAGAAACCCTACCTGCTGTGCACAGCTGAACTAAGGAATTTGCTATTCAAAGTGCTACCAACCTAGATGGTTTGAAAGCAAATTAGTCCATTAATAGCTTTTAATCACTGATGTTGCATATTGTCACCAGAGTAAGAGAAAAGTTGTCTCCAAATATCAGCTGCTGCAACATGTGAGCAGAAGGACAATAATGTCCTTATGGCGATGGGCCTCCCAAAATGTTGACATTGATAGGCCTTTGGTTTGCCTTAGCAGAACTCTTGTGAAATCTTTTATTTCCTTCTAGCATATACATGGAGCTAGCCACTCTCCAGCATGCTGTGGCAAATATTAACTACCTCCAAGCAACAAGACACGAAGACAATCTAGAGCAGGGGTATCAAACTCGCAACGTCACGTGACGTGTCACAACGTATCGTGACTTTTTTCCCATTGCCGACAATGGGGTGGGCGTGGTTTCGTCATGACGCATCCCATCCATGGGTCGGCAGTTTGACACCCCTGCTCTTGAAAGTCATAAGCTGCTTTTTTTTAGACCACACTTAAGGATGGAAAGGGGAGTGAGACATTTTTGTGGGCTAGTCTGCACTTGCTTGATTGTACCCTAAACAAAAGAAGCCAGAGCTATACATTAGATATAGACAATGAGCTGGTTCATTATGTCATTAGCATTAAACTTCATTGCAATAACATGGCAGAAGCCAACAAAAGAAACCAGATCTTAAACCAAAGTAATGGCAGCACATACATCAACTTTCATTTAAAGCAATAAAAATAAACAGTGAATACTTATATTTATCTGAAAAGTAGAAAACTCCACTGGAGTGTCCTCTAAAGCCAATGTGCCAAAGTGTTTCTTAAAATGTTTTAATCTGAGTTAAAGAAGGCATTTGGATTTGTTCCAGAGCAAACTAGTAGCAAGTTCACATATGCAGCTGATTCAGAAAAGCAGAACTTCCATATAACTTAACACAGCACAGATCCTATATTCAGAATGTCCATTTTAAAATAGACCTGTGATCAGCAAGATGCTGGAGTTCCACGAAGTTTAAGCCTTTCCAATTTAGATCTGTAGTTCAATGCCCCCTTACAGGTATTACAGTTGTACATCATATCAGGTCACTTAAAAATAGTGACTCTGAGACTCATGTATGTCACATGGAAGCTGGAAAGCCCTTGAAACCTGCACAGAAAATGCAGGAATGTTACAGGACATCCATGTGTCAATTATACTGCAGGATGGGTAAACACTCAATATTTTTATGTTCAGAATATCTTTCTGAATTCCTTATAGTTGGAATATTCACTTGTGATTTCAATCTGAAAAATTCATAGGATATTTGCAAAGGACTCATTATTTTGGTGAGGGGGTCTTATTGATTTTATTGCACAACACCCTTGGCTTTTTTGGTGACATCTTTCATCCATGTCTTTGTCTTCATCCACATCCATGATCACTTCTGTTCATTTCCCATCCATATTCCATCCATATGGCAGGTAGCAAAAACCCAAATAAAGACACTTTCTTAATTGCCAAACACCTCTTCTTTCAACATTTGAAGATCCTTTGCACTGTCATTTAAACATTGTGTGTATGCATGTGAAACTATCATTTCTAAAATTCAGCAGTAACTTGAACACATAAACAGACCAAGCTAATTCTATAACTGTAGCACAGATTAGCTGAATGGATATTTTCATTTTAGAAGTCACAAACTAGCCTGCACTTAGAATAACAACTTGAATATCTGCAGATTCCTAGACTAACATATACCGGTATGTAGTCTGCGAAGCTTTGCATCTCCAACAGCTTCAACACTTTGAAACAAGTACCTATTAGCAAAAAAGTAATACCCTGTTCTCAGTGCCCACATAGTTGAAAAAGAAAAGAGAAAATGAGAGTCAACACCTGCGGCGTAGGCCTAAAAATCCCCTAAACCTTCAGCATTAATTCTAAGCATACATAATTGCAATGGGACTATAAAAGCCTGTTTATATTTTGATCTATTTCACAAATTGGCTAGGAAATCCTCTGCTTGCTTTTTTAAAATAAAGCTGCCTTGATTTGGGGGGGCATTTTCACACTACTTTCTTGGTCTCAACATTTATTAGTGCAATCCGCCAAATAATCCAACTAAAATATCACAACACAGGTGAGATGGCTGGGGCAGGGGAAAAAACTTGGTTTGAGAGCTGAGTTCAGCAGGAGTTACTATTTAAAAATGTTCTTCTATAAGCATAAGCAAAGTGCTGAAAGAGTACTACTGAGTCATTAAGTAGCACAACATTAAAACTTACATCTTGATTGCAATATATGGACTTAGCCCAGCTGTTATAAATGTGAACATTTAATTTGAAGCAAAAGATATATTTGTTTAAGAAATGGGTGAAGGAAGAAAATTCTCACGTGTTATCACACCTGCATCTTGAAGCAAAGGAAACACAAGGCAGGGAAAAATTAAATTAAATTAAAAGACAAAAATTCATTTCACCAACAATAAGCCAGGTGAAAAAGTGACACAGGGACAGGTATGAAGACCTCTTGCCATTTACTGTAATCTCAAAAAACTCCTATATGATACAATACACTGTCAGGGTGAGAGAAATAGATGCACTTATTAGGAGAGAGGTGGGCTAGTTTTTGAAAAATAAATGTATCTTCAAAGATCCCTTTCTAGATCGGTGCTCAGAAATTATAGTGAACAATGATAGGGGAAGTACCACACAAAAAGCATGGCATAATTAAATCAAGCCTTGTTATGCATGGATTATAAGTATTCTCAATTTTAATGTTTAGGCAAATGAGGAGCCTCCAGTGATGATAATCTAAACTGATACTGGCTCATTTGTCCATATTTGGGCTGTAGATGATTGTTACTCTAAGTCAAAGATGGTTTGAAGACCCTGAAATTCCTTAGACCCCCATAGGCACGTTTGTCAAGACAAACTCTTAATATGTAAATATTTCTTAAAGGCTAGTTCTTGATTTGCATTCTTGTACCCATAAGGCTACATACATTCACTGCACTATAGCAGAGGTTCCCAATCTTTTGGCACCAGGGACCAGTTCCGTGGAGAGAGGTTTTTCCGCGGACTGGAGGGTGTGTGGTTTTGTATGCTGCCTGCATCCCGCAGATGGGACTTGTTTGTGCAGACCGGTTACTGGCATGCCGTGGCCCGGTACTGGTCCACGGATTGGGGGTTGGGGACCCCTGCACTAGAGCAACATAGGAAGAAACCATAAATCAACAAATGGCACAGAGAAAAACTATCATGCCAGGCACAACCCCCAAAACTAAACAACATACCCAGCCTCAAATTCAACATTAACTAGAAAGATAAGGGATCTTACCTGTTATAGATGTCATCATCTTCACCACCCCAGCCCCAATAATTATTGGGAAACCCATTGATTTTTTGGAATTGCTTCTTACTTAATGCAGACACACCTCCAAAATATTGATTGTAAGGTAAGCTGGAAGAGACAAAGATAAATTGTTCATTTAAAATCATGTGATCACAGAGAAGCTTGGATTACATCGCTGGTCACAATTCTAGATAGAAGTGATCAGAAAAAGTAACATGTAGCCTCAGACTCCTGTAAACATGTCTGTGCCAATACATAAGTCTGTGTTTTCTGAAATCTGAGTTCAGAATTCATTAAAACCATTTTTCAAGCTGGAAGGAGCCATGGCTACCTTTATAAAAGACTTCAAACCTTTTATGGACGTTTTGATGAAAATGGATAAAAATGAAATCTATGGTTCATTTTTATAGCTTTATATAGGAAGAATAATTCTATTGTGTAATTTGAGAGGCTGGAAACAACACTAGCTATGTTTGTAACTGCTGCAAAGATCACAAACTGCTTCTTTAAATATTTCTTTCTTCTGGATCTACAGTTTATTGTTCACTTTTTTTCTGTTTTTCTTTCCTATATTTATATATCTTTTTCACTTTTCTATATATATTTTAATTTTTCTGTAGTTTTAATTTTGTAAAAAGAATCTTCATTAAATTTATATATTATGCTACATGTATACATATACATATTTATACAGGTGTGTCTTTGTGTATAAATTTTGTACACACATGTAAATGTATTTGTATATGTATACATATACAATTGTTCAACCTTAGCTGAGTTGTCAACAGCATCTAGGTCACCTTGTCTTAGCTGGGAGGGCAAGCTTATAAGGCAAGGTAGGGACCAGTTAGCATTCAGATGGGAATATAAGATTGGAAGCTAGACTGGGCAATTAAAAAAGTAAGAATAATTAGAGTATCATTAGAACAGATATCACATTTATCTGTGAAGGTACACACCACTGACTCAAGCTATGTCTTAAAAAGAATCACTTTCAAGGTCCCCCTAAATCAGTGGTTCTCAACTTGTGGGTCGGGACCCCATTTGGGGTCGAACGACCATTTCACGGGGGTCGCCAAACAACGCAGTCCGCCATTTTTTCCCCCTTTTCCTTAGCTGTGCTACTCCCTTTTATTCTATTGGCTTTTGAAAGCCAGTAGAATAGACTCTCTTGAATAGAGTTTAATTCTATTGGTTTTCAAAAGCCAATAGGAATTGTCCAGGCTGTCTCTGGCCTGCTAAGCCCACCAAAAGTCCCATTCTGCAAACGGTGCTGCACCAGTTGAGTAGTCCTCGACTTGCGACTGATTGAGTAGTCCTCGACTTATGACCGGTTGGGGGTCGTGGCATTAAAAAGGTTGAGAACCACTGCCCTAAATATTGGTTTGGGCCCCAATAGAGAACATACAATAGGAAAACTGCCCTCCTTCCAATAGTATAATGCAAGTGTAGATATGGTCATATTCTTGCCTCCGGATCCCCTTGACTAGAGATTATTATATTTATTTGCCACCAATTCCCAACAATCCACTCATATTGGTACAGTATATGTTTTATGCTAAATGTAAACAACCAACTTCTTACCGAAATCCAAATTTATCCATAGATACAGAGAGGTGCCTGGGTTGGTCGTAACACTTGTAGATATTCCTGTCATCCATTGGGATTAGGTCAACATCACTAAATACAAAGCAGTCATAATCATATTCTTTCAAAGCTTCTGTGAAGCCTACATTCAGAAGCTTTGCACGATTAAATGTCTCTTCTCCATCCTAAAGTAAGAAAAGGAAGAATTGTTAAGGGCCTTCAAAAGATTAGGTTAATACTTCCTATTTATTACAACCCAGGGCCTTCATAATACCATATACTCACATAAGCCTACTATTTGCCAGTTTTCTCTCCAGTTTGGCTTATGTTTTAAGACCAACCGCAAAGTTTACATTAAAGAAATGGGCTCATTTTGCCTTTCACTGAATTTCCTTTCAAACCATGGGAAGAGAGAAAGCAGACACACAGCACAGAATTTCACACTGCTCTGCAATCAGCCTTCCCAAACCTGGAGTTTTCTCAGTGCATTGGGGCTGCTGCTGCTGAGATGGCCCTCTGACTGCAGTTCATCATGCTGGGGGATGTTGCTCATTTTCGTGTTAAGATTGTGTACAGTCTTGTGTAAAGACCTGTCTCTTCTTCCCATTCAGCTACCTGAATGTTGTCAAAACATATACAGCAGTTCAGATGTTGTCCAATGAGGAACAATAGTATTCCTGCAAGCCTCATTTGCAGAGGGAGGAAAGGAAAATCAGCTTCCCCAAAAAACAATTATTTAGATCATACTTTAATAATGTTTACATCTACTTTAATAAAAGAGCCTGGCAAGCCATGAACAGCTAGATCAGATTTATTATAATGGGAAGCAAAACAAAAGATTCTCTATACATCAATTGTGTTTGTTTCCATTTCATCACCCTTACTTTTTCCATTCCTCCTCCTCCTATGTTTTGTTAACCAATAAAGAAACCCAATTATCAGGGTTTTTTAAAAAGGATTTGGAGTATTATTGTCCTGCTTGTTCCACAAAACCATTCTCTGGCCACGCCTGGATGGCGTGATGAGAAGCAGAGCAGAACCAGAACAGATTTGGCAATCTTCAGCAGAGGAAAAGAATACTAAAGACAAGTAGAAATTTTGGAGATGGTTATATTGAAAGTGATTAAAAAAATTAATAATTCCATACTCTTTATAATATCCAGATTAGTCTCCAACACAACTAAAAGAGATATCTGACACTACCCTTAGTTTTGTTCTTGTAGTTGTTTTCATTGATTGATTGACTGATAATGTGCCATCAAGACAGTGTCTTAGCAACCGCAAAAAAACTTTTGTACATGAGTTGTTTTCACAATTACTAAAAATAAAGAGTACATTTTGGGAGTTTCTAAATTACAATCCAGTTCTACATTTGTTGAACTTGAAATGTAATGGAATTTGTTTACGACCTTGGCAAAAATTACACAGCCAAACACAGCAATGGAAATACCCTTTCCAATTTATAGAAGTGAAGGATTGGATGAAATTACCATTTTCTTCTTCCAATTAACTCTCTTCAGAGAAACCCAGTCAACCATATGATTGTGCTTCCTGTTTACTGTGTATCAGTAAATAAGCAAAATAATAAGAGTGGGGCAGAATTGGGATGTCACTTTCACGAGATCCCCTTAAATATGAAAGCAGCAGAATTACTGTATTAGGAGGTATGTTTTGTAAGTGGAGATGTTCCCATTCCTGTTTCTGTAGATTCAGCAAAGACAAAGTATAATAACATCCCAGAGTGGATAAATGTTGAACTGGAAAATCAGTTACATGGGACGGAAATTATTTATTTCTAATACAAATTATTTAAGGTGAATACAATGGAGGTCTTTTAAATGGATAGAGAAAGAGTTTTATAATATCCGGTGACAGGTTATAGTTATTTCTGTTATATTTCCCTATCCAAAGTCACTGCAGCAAAACACATGCAGTTAATTCTAGCCATTTTCTCTGGAAAAATCAACTATTCTTCTTTTTTTTTTAAAAAAAAAAGCCAGATTTATGTATGGATTAATCCATTTACAGAATTATCAGTTTACATTTTTGTATCCAGCAGAGGGCTAATCAATACCAAAGATGCAACCACATATTACGTTTTTTTTAAATACAACTCATACTAGCATTCAAGTTTAGTTAATATATTTTAGCTTGAAAATGCCCTATTGAAAGAGAAGATTTTTATTTAGCTTTTTTCTCCAAAAAAAGTTTAGAATTACTTTAACTCTTACTTTAGCCTTAGTAGAATAGGCCTACAAAACCGAAAAGCTGTATGTTAGGAGGGTGGATATACTTTTACCTATTTTAAAATTTGGCTAAATTGTGGGAAAAGACTAATTCCTTACCTGTTTATATTTATACAGTATTGTTGGATAAATCCTATTCAAAATTGAAAAGTGGGAGAGTGCTTAATCTTCCATCCCTAAATGGTGAGCTAATAGCTGCTAAAACAAAAGGATTAACTAAATAATGCAGCATACATCTATGGAGATTCTTAATCATCCAAGTCATGGTTGTCCCAAAGGTGCTTTTCCAAAAGGCAACGGGACTTTTTCCTTGAAAACATTTTGCTTCTCATCCAAGAAGCTCCTTCAGCAGAACTGATTGTAAGCCGCATCCCAAAGGGATGTAGCTTATGATGAATTTATTCAGCATACATTCGAGATGCACTGCCAAAGCAGTAGCAGTCTTGTATAGAAATATAGCAAGGCGAAAGCTTCCCATATTGAAAGCAGCAGCCTGTGCAAAAGACTGCATGGGGAAAATTCAGCACAATTGTAGACCCCTTCTGTATTGTATCATCTGTAAATGGTGTTGCAAATGAAAATATGCTGGTTGCATTTCTTTAGAAAGTGTCAGATTTTCCTTGCATTTTCTAGTTCGATCAACATCTCCTAGAGATGAGGGAAGAATTTTCTTTGGCCCAAAGTACTTTGGCAGAACACAGTAAACTGCCAGGTTCTGGCACCAGTGGCATCAACTTTTCCAAAAAGGTGTCAGTGGAGCAGGTCATGTCCAAAAGAATCTGACCTGGAGCAGACAACCTCCTGGCCATCTGGCTTTCTCACAGTTTAGCCAAGCAACTAAGAGGATTTGCTGAGATGGTTTCAGGTCAAATCTTGTCAACCACAAAACTGTTCAACAGAAGCCACCATTTCAGTCTTAGCTGACAATCAGATCCAAGCTAATATACACGAACCACTTTGTATATCTGAAAGTCCCCATTATAGTTTCTTCTCACTTCTCACTCCTGGCTCTGTCTCAACATTTTTAAGAAAATGTAAATACAACCAGCCAAGTTTGCCAAGAGAATTTCCTGGCATGTTTTCTTGAATGGACGATCTCCTCTTTAAATTAATCACGTTAGCTTCAACTTCCTCTCAAGGGAATACACAAAGGCAAAGAAATAATGCAGGAAGGAACCACAAACCAAACTACCTTTAGACAAAGATCATGATCCAAAAATCTCTCAAATAACTTCTTCCGCTTCACACTCACATTCATGACAAACATCCATTCAACTATAGTTAAGTATTCACTTTCTCTGCCTTCCATGTTTGATTATGAGGACTTAAACTCTGAATTTCTATCTTGTCTATTCAAGCCCAACCAACACAATGGTGATATTAAGTGCTTCTCAAGAAAAAGGCTTGAGCAGCTTGAAGAGTGAAGACATTTATAGAATTGTTAAATGCCTAGAAGTCAGGGGAATACAGATAGAAAAGGCCTTCCTTCATCTTACTTTCTTAGTTAGAAAACTTCCCTTTCATTTAGTTAGCTGCTTAGACAGCTGCTCCGGGGATGTGTTATTCTTCCCATTTTCAGCAGCGTTCCAAAGCCTGCAGCAGAATCCACAGTTGATTTACATAAAAGCAATTCATTCTACATTTAATGGGGATAACTTTCTTCTACGTCTTCCAGATTGACAACAATCTTATCCAATTACTACATTAGAGGATGTGAAACCAGCAATCCATCTAGGTTGACATGTAATTTCATTTCCCTTCAGGAAACATAGGTACCGGTATTTGTGAAATGAACTATTGGCTACAGGACTCGTACAAAAAGTTTGATTAACAATGATGTATCAAACCAGTGTGAGCAAAACAATAAAGCACTTTAGTTTGTAATTTGGTTCTGAACAATCAGGAGAGGAAATTGGGACATATTATACCTCCAATAAAGAATAACTGGAAAATTGATATGGGATAACAACACCCTCAAGATTAAATTCTTGCCAATCGAGAAAAAATATTGCAAAGGTATTTGATACTCCACCCCATAAAATCTTATTCTGCAAAGCTTTGCATAAAATCTTATTCTGCAAAGCACTAGAAATTGGAGAACATCGTTTGAGCAATGTAATCGAATAATAGGTGATTTAATACTTAAATTGGTAAATAGGGTAGATTTGTAGGATTTTTACAATGTATATTGGGCCATAATTTTAACTTAAAAAAAATAGCATGAAATATATTCATTAAAAGGTCACGAAACTGCTTCCCATTTACCAGTATGTGCTCATGCCTACAGCAAATACCTCTTATATCTTCTACTTTCAGTCACAAGAAGCATATGAAACAAATCAAGAAATCAAAACTAGCTAGTGCAAAAATGTAATTGGAAATAGAGATAGAGGAATGGTGATGGATGACTTTAAGGGTCCTGTTCTAGCCATCTCCTTAGAAGAGATCAAATATTCCAATATCTGATCCAAAATTTGTATTTATATCATTTTTTATTTGATGCAGAGGCAAAAAACCAGTATGCATCCCTTTTGTAAAACACATGCCTGCTTTGTGTTACAAGATCAAATGCATTTGTATTTTGGCTCAGTTGAAGCAAGAGAACATGTACTGCATCTATTTGAGCCCAGGATATCCTTTTACAGAGGAAACAGATGTACCAGCTCTTTAAGACAAATTGAAAGCCATAGAATCATAGGATTGGAAGGGACCTTGGAAGTCTTTTGGTCCATCCCCTTAATCATGGGACTAGTACGAACAAGGAATTATTTCCTTACTTATTTGCCACAAAACCTATTGGTCCTGAATAACTGTGGAACATTTTTGCATTGCAAAAGTTTCAGGTATACAGCATCAGTGCACAAAGAAGTCTATCCCACAGGTTCCCCAAAATGCATCTGACTTCTTCTTGGGGCTGTATTTGTAAGTCACTAGTGGCAGGCAGGCTCAAAAAATCCATATAATATTGTTGGTTTTGTCATTGAGAAAGATCTGGTACCTTAAGGAGCTCATGAAAGTATTGTGCTAGCCTACTCATTTCAGCAAAAAGCAGTAATTCAACTCAAAGAAGGCAAGAAGCTGCCAAACCATTACCTGATCTGACCTATTTTGTCCTTCTAATCCCACCTTTTCACTTATTCTCACAAATTCCCATGTTGATCCACACTACAGGTAAAAGTGGGACCTGAATCATTACTAGAGTGCGTATGTATTATCTTTTGTATCTACGCCTCAGTGGAAAACACAGAAAGTGTCATGGTTGCAGAAGAATCAAGCCAAACTAAACTCTGGGAGTTTAAATGTCTGCTAAAATAGCCAAACTGTGATTGGAACCAAAGATGGACCTGGGGAACAAGCACAGCACTCCCTCTATACCATTTTGCCATTATTTCTTATCTTCATAGCAAAGATGGTTAGGAATCTCACTTGGAAGAGAAGAAGAATGGAGAAGGGGTAAGAAATGGTAAATAGAGGGGAAGGTTTCTATCTCTTTGCTCTGCCTACCCTTGCCTTCCTTCCAAATTGCCTCCCCTCTTCTAATTTAGAAGTCTGGCAGACTCCTACATCCTAGTCTACTATTCATGTCTCATTTGGCTATCAGTCAAGGAACGTAGGGAAACTTGGAACCCAGGAAGAAAACCATTCATTTGGAAGCAACATGCAGAGGCCCCAGCATAGCAGGAACTGGCAAACTAAAATCAGAATGTAACAGGGGTGACAGGAAAATAGCAGCTCTGGAGCATGTAGTTTCAAAAAGGAAGGACTTCCTGTTGCATTTTGGACAACTGCTGTCCAGCAGTATCCATTACACAATCCATTTGCAATATAGTCCATTAACCATGTAGTAAAAGCCATCTGTTTACAGCTTTCAAAGACCCAGGAAGGGGGATGGGGAGAGAAAAAATAGTTTGCAATTCTGTTTATGGAGGGGGACCCCCAGCGCACGCTGGGAGATGAATCCCCCCATAATGTTTATTCAACAATTATACCAATTCTTCCAAAATCCACCACATTTTCCATTTTGTCTTATAAAATTGTGATCCAAACATTACTTCTTATCCCAGATAAATTTGGGACATTAAGGAAAGGATGCTTCCCAACCCCCGGACAAGTCTCTTTGACATTTGTACCCTAAAATAGGATACATAGGAATCACTCTATAAAATTCTTAAAATAACAAACAGAGTGGCAAGATATAAACATAGCAGCAAGCATTTGGAATTTGATCTCAGGGAACAAATATATGTGTAAGTTTGCTTGACTAAAGGATGTACTTCATATAAGATATCAACATGTTATCTAAGTATATAATCCATAATGAAATAAATCCAATGCTTCCTTCTCTCAGAGAATGGGAATCTTTCCATCTTTTTTCATATTCTTGGGCTGCAATGACATTTCCATAGATGTAACTCCACTAAACTGTGAGATTTGCATATGAATATATATTTAAAGGTTGATGTTGTCCTTTTCCTTCCTTTCACATTATTACTGACTTCAGGAACCTCAGATTATTCTCAATCTGCCCCAGTTCTCAAGAAAAGCTGTTCCAATAGTCCACCACACTTGATGTTTTTCAGTTCTATAATTCAAGTTATTGCCAGTTGGAAAGCACAAGATTGACAAGAACTATTGTCCTGACACAACTTGAGGACACCCTTCATTCTTTCCCCATGGTGTTTGTCAAAGAAGAGGCTGCAAACTAATTACCAACCAGTTTGACAAGCCAGCTGGATTTCTGCCTGAAGCAGCAGCTGTAGGTTTCTGTCAGGTCTGCAGAAACAAGCCCTTTTGCCTCCATGAACTGAGCCAATCCCACACAAAGCTCTCCTAAGTTGCAACAAGTCAAACAGCTGGCATTCATTAACAATCTGGCACAAATCTTACCTCAAAGTAACAAACAGCCCAAATTGGCACTATGAGCTTAGAGACTCAGATCAGCCTTTGGATTGAGGCTGTTCTCTTGCTTGAACTCTTAAGTTAGAAGCTTCCCACCTTGCTTGGTCCTGCACTGGAATTTGTGTTACTTTCAAGTGTTATTGGATTAGGAAGTGGTAACAGATGCAGATTTGCTAGACCAGTGAGACCAAGAAAGTAGTTGCGCTATTTCCATAACAGTGACTTAGGCAATTTCTTCCCTGGGCTCTAAGAAACTCAACAACTTACAGCCTTGTATCTAATGCAAGGGTGTCCAATCTTGGCAACTTTAAAACTTGGGGACTTCAGCTCCTAGAATTTCCCAGCCAACATGGCTGGCTGGGGAATTCTAGGAGTTGCAGTCCACAAGTCTTAAAAAGTTACTGAGGTTGGATGCTCCTGTTTTAATGAATGGACCAAGAGGTATGGAGCAACTATTCCACAAGGCAGCCTGTGCTTTACTGATGATTGACCATGCACGACACAGAGGTGTTTCAGACAGTATAAAAGGGCACTTCCTACCTCTCCATTTGTGATGATGTTCAGCTCCTGCTCTATCCTGATAAAAACCTTGCAAAGATATTGCAAAAGGATTCTAGGCAAACATGCTAGGGCTTTTTGGATATCTTGAGAAAGAGCTCCGTTAAAAAAAAAAGCTGAAGCATTTCATGATGCATTTGCTGTTCACAAAGCAAAAATCAGGTCCAAAACACAGATTGCCCCAGGTAGGATGCAGAGGAACTATAGAGAAGTGATATACCTAGCAAAGATGGGTGAAAATACATTCCAGTTCAAGAAAATGGCGACTGACATGCCTCTCCCCACCTTGCTCAAAGAATCAACCAACCCCTGCCTTCTTACAAATTCTCACATTTCTCTACCCTCATTCCAGGCTGGATTTCCACGTAACACATTTCAGACGTTTCCAAAGTCAGTGGTGAAAAGTGTAAGGGGCTTGTGGGCAATTTGCTTTGTACTGAAAGGTAAGAGGTGGGACGTTACCATTGAAGCAGGAGGAGGAGGAGGAGGAGCAGTTTTTCTTCCCTCTCTTACTTTTTCCTATGAGATGCAGAACACAGAAGGACGCAGATGTAGTAAGAATCATTCAGACAGAAATTCTCGGCGCTTCAGTGATTGCTTTGCTATAGGATAGGTTTAATAAGAAAAAGGGAAGATTTCCCCCCTAGAAAGAAAGGGGGGGGAAAAGAGAAGGAAGAATAGATGCAAAGGAAGGACAGACAAGGAGGAGAAAAAAAGAGAAAAGCAATTGTCAAGAAAGTAAAGAAAGACTTTTTTAAAAAACCCTGCAGATATACAATTCTTGCAAAACCCCACCACCATCCAGACAATTAAGATCACGGCCACCAAGGTTTGCTGCATATTTAACAGGTTGGATATGTTAAACAAAACTCTCAAAACATCCTGCCATAATGAAGTTAATCAAACTGAATACTTCCATTGACAAAATTAGTTCATGGTACTCCGTCATTTTTAAGTGGCCTTTGAGTAACAAGGGAGGAAGCACCAGCACACCTGAGATCCATGTTTACTCAGTCCAGTTTTTCCTATCTGGGCCTTCCAGATGTGTTAAACTCCAACACACAAATGTTGTAGTTAAGCAATGAATGCAGGCTTTTGTTGTCAAAAACATCTGAAAAGGGTCAGATTGAAGATGGCTGGGCTACTTCCAACCATTAAAATATTGCAATTAAATGACCATATCCCATCCTAGGCCGAAAACCCCCCCATGAAGATTTAAAAATATAGTTTAAGTAGTCAACCCCAACTAAGTACAATGGTTGCCTTCTTGTTAAGCCATTAGTAGAAACTATTAGCAAAGTCTATTCAGATATAAAATATGAGCCACAGCATATATAGGAAGAGGATTATAACTCAATGATTCCCAAACTTTTTGGAGTTTTATCTGCCTTTTAAAAGTCCTCAAATTAGAGTAGAGAGGCCCAGGGCAGCATTTTACTTGTCTGTATGTGAGACACATTATCCCTAGGCAGAGAGGATCCACAAGGATTTTCTGACATGTCAGGTACCAAAACCAATCCCATCACTATGAAGGCTCAAGACACAGATATTAGGATGCCAACAAGCAATGTTAAATAGGCTAGTCCTGAAAGAAAAAAGGTTATTCCCACCAATTGTTTTGTAAGCCAACTTAGAAAATATGCTTGACCTTTTTGCATATAACAGTGGAGTGGCAAAAAGAAATCTAACCTGGGCTCTAGATTGATCATACCACTTCAGACATCTTGACTAAAATCCTATCTAAGCCAGGCTGTTTAACTGATGCAATCTCTGCCCACACACAAGATGTTGAACTACTAGTTCCTCCTTGAGAATCAGGTATTACTAAGCACATTAGGCAGCTGTACATAGTCTATGAAACTGACAAACTTCACAGCCTATGAAACTGGCACATGAAAATCACATCCTGACGGCTCATAAAACAAGAAAAACCCTAGAACCAACACCTTTATGCAAATAGATTAAAAATCCGCAAATTCACCATGACTTATGATTCACATTATGGGAGGATACACCACCTGTGGATTGTTTTAGTGATAAATACACTCATTATTTATCAGAAGAACTGGCCACGATTCTCTTAATGCATTTCTTACTGTTTGTAGCCATATACTCTGCTACTGAGATTCTGTTAATACAAGAAAGGTAGTTATAGTACAAGTCATATGGATGCCATAGGACAAACTAAAAATAATGTGATGAGGTCTGGCATCAGCTTCTTTGGTGGCCAGGGCTAACAGTGAGAGCAGGAAACTATGAAACCTAGACCCTGCAATTCAATAATCTAGATCCTAGATCCACCAGATAGAGTCTGGGTAACTTCTCTAAAAAAATTGCAACTTTCTTTGTCTCTATCAGAGTATTGATGTTTAGCTTCCTTGCTCACCTGCCCAAATTATCTACAGGTCTTTTACCCTCAAAACCTAATACATTTTCCTATGCAACTACCAATGTGCCCTAAAAGAAAGAAGTCAAAAGTGGGGGGATTAATTGTCCTTCTTTGAATATCACAAAGGTAAAAATGTATTCTCTCTAGCAGATGAACGTAGGCATCTCAATAAGTAATACTACAGAAAGAAGGAAATTTACTCCAAAGAAAAATGTTCTCAGAACTGATGTCCAAGAATAAAGATATGACATAAAAATATTCATTAATTAAAAATATCTTGAGGTATCATAGAACCGTAACACTAGGTAAATCTCTGGATTTTTATAGAATTCTGTAACTTTACTATTTCTACTCAGGCAAAATATGGCAGGCCCCCATGGTTATTTTAATTATATAAGAATAAGTTAGCTTAGGGTGGGAGAGTTATTCATTATAGTTCTATGTAGGTTAACAAGATAACAGGCTAATTTACTGCATTAAATATTAATGGCAACAATGGTAAGACCTTCTCCACCTATATGACTTTATTATTGGACATTCAGAGGTAGATCTACAAGGACTTCAATCTGGAAGCTGTGGCCTGATTTTGAGGCTATTGGCAACAATTCTGAGATTGGGCAGATGTGAAAGATGGGGGGGGGTGTAATCTACTTTGAAGTTCTTATAGAAACCTTGGCCTATAGTAATGTTTTTATATTGTACTTGGTTTGTTTTATAAAGGCAGTTAGCTGCTTTTGTAAGCCAGGAATGCAGGGCATACAATTTAGAAATTTAAAAAAAAAAAATTAAAGCAACTCTTATTGGTTTTGTTACAGCATGCAAAGCAAGGATCTTTTAAAAGATTAAGCTTCCAATTTCATCACTATGCAGTACAAAAAGATATGCAAAAGAAACCAACAGCAGACACATACCTCTTTCCTATGTGCACCAATCCCTTCAGCACTCTTACCTGGTTAATCACATAGATGCCATAATCAAGCTGCTGCCTTTGCAGGATTGGATGCAGGTAAAACAACCAGTATTTCAAGTGTTCATCTCGATTTCTGAAAGGGATAATAATTGCCACTCTCTGAAGTGCTTTGCAGTCCTTTGGTGTATAGTGGCCTCCTTCCCTGAGTTCTGGATTTTCCTCCTCCACATTCTTCAGATTCACAGGCTGTGAAAACTCCACACGCAATGGACCAACTGGGAGGAGAAAAAAAACAGGATTAGATTAAATAAGGTTGTGGGTGGCAAGTGACATTTCACTGAGAGTTACTGCAAGATTTTATAAAGCATCTAAAAATTAAGAGTAGGTGCCAAGGTTTGCTCTAGCTATATTTATGAAGGTATTATATGCAAAACATGAAACTCATATTTCAGAAATCTCATATCGGGATCATAAATGTTGCATCTCCAAGACCTAGAATTTTTACTATAGAGGAGTAGTGTCGACTCTAAGCAACATTGTTCTCATAGGCACCCTGCCTGTCAAAAGTCAAGACACAATATTTCTCATTTCTTATATCATTTTAGTTTAAAATTCTAGTTCGTTGACCCCCTCCTTCTGTTGCATTTGGCCTGGGTGTTTGCGTTGTACACACTAGGCACAGTAAGCTTCCCTCGGCCATTGCTGATTCTGGACTTTCCTTCTCATGCACTTTATTGAGCAGGGTGGGGAACTGGATCTAGACCAGTAACTACAGCATATTCCCTCTACTGCTGGTGAGAAGGATGATGGGGGGGGGGTTGATATCCTAGATCAGGGGTGTCAAACTCGCAATGTCACGTGATGTGTCGTGACATATGACAACTTTTTTTCCATTTCCAGCAATGGGGTGGGTGCAGTTTCGCTATGATGCATTTGGCCTATGGGCCAGCAGTTTGACACCCCCGTCCTAAATTAAAGAAATATTCTCAAGGTTGCATGTTCTCACTTGTTTCCACTGCTCTCCTGAATACTGTTCTGTAGTGAAACTGAGCACAGCATCAGCAATATATACTGTAAAAGACCCATTTTGCAGATTGGCTTACCCCCAGGATATGCCTCACAGTTCTGTTTTAAAACCTACTTTACTTATAAGTTTGTGTGCCACCTACTCCAAAGACTCTTTCTTCCCAGATCTTTCAGAGGCCTTGCTATATTTCTAAGCTTGGTGAGAGCATCTTGGCATAGCATGGGAAACTACACAAAGCTTTTTGTTCTTTCTTTCAATGCATGAGATTTGGCAATGTCTGTTCAGCGGTCAACGTATTACAAGCCTTTAGGAAGATTTGTGTATGAGGCATTGTCTATTATTATTATTATTATTATTATTATTATTATTATTATTATTATTATTATTATTATTATTTTCAGTCTGAGACTAGTAAAAACTTAACAGTTCAAGTCCCAAGGACCTAAGAGCTGCTAAGGTAGCATCTGAGTATATAGGCTGTTCCAATTAGGATGGTTTTTTGCAAAGTCAGGATATTCAAGTTAATAAGTTCAAAATTTCCATTATTATTATTGTTCTATCATCATCGTCATCGTTGTCGTCGTCATCAGGTTGGTACTCAAGATAAACTAATAGATGCATCCAGCACAGAAGGTTTATTTTTCAAAGGTAACATTTGTGTCTTAAAAGACATCTGGATGTTACAATCTTATAGTTCAAAAAGTGTTTCTGGTAAGAGATCTGTAACATAATATATTATGCTGTATTACAGATGGAGTCCTTAATCATAGTTAAGATACCGGTACCATATCTGCACCAGCCTCTAGGTGCTATAAGCATAAATCAGACTTGTTAAAAGCTACCTATAGAAATTACATCTTCAGATAATCTACTATAAAACTTTTCTAAACTAAACTGGATTATTTCTTTTTTATCTCTTTAGGGATCCTTTTTATTATATAACCGCAATGACTATTGAAGACAAGCTAGTATTTATAATCATATCTGTAGGAGTGTAACAGAGAATTTATATGAAAGGCTCCTGGATGAGATACTGTCTGAGACCACCATACTGCCTTGTTGTTTTATCATGGAATTAAAATCAAAGTTGTGAAAGGTACATAAAATAAAATTCAACTTGGCAGAGGGTGGTGAATTTGCCTAATTGTAATCCACAAACCTCAACCCAGCAATAAATACATTGCCATTCAATGTGGAAATTTATTACAGTCATTCTTAAATCACTTTGTTAAACTGCCATGGGAGTTTTTTCCCCCGTCTTTTAAAGAAAAACTTTCAACCCTAACCACATGCTAAACAAAACCTCTTTTGAGTTTAGCTCACCCACTGAATCTATACCCCTTCAAACACTTCCACATCAAAACTACAGAGCAAATGGGATCACTAACACTGCAGCTGACAAGCCATTTGCCTGGTTTCAGCACGCTCTCTTACACACACACACACATGCACAATCCTGTCCTCTTTCCACATTAGATTAGCAGCTCAGAATAACTGGAACAAGATCATGTAGCAAAAGGCTCCAGGAAGTCTGAGAAAGAGCAACATTTATTCTTCTTAAGAAAAATGAGATCAGACAGTGGAAGACTGGAGGTTTAAACATGGATCTGCCCCAATCTTATTAAAATAAGGGATAGGAGGGACATGGCCACAGTTAATTCTAGCTTTGGCAATGTTACGCGACTGGATTACTGCATTCTGTACTGGGCAAAACTCCATTCAGATATATTATAGTCTCTTGGATTTTCAAATGGTATGTCACATGAAACCAGCGAATTAAATTAAATAGATTTCTACAAGCTCAAAGCAAGGTTACAGGGAGATTACCATACACATGTGCACGCCCACATTTCTGCATGGTTCTTTGCTTTGGTTTTGCCTCCTTCTAATCAGCTCCAGATTGTGCCACATTCTCATGAGGGATATGAGCTGCTCATTCAGGAACTACAAAGCAGATACTTAGCAGGACGGCCCAATCAGAGAAGGCAATACCTGTTGTGTCTACACTGTCTCCTTAGTCACTGCCTCAAATGCCTTGTCATCAAGAACCACACCCAGTATAGAGACTGTGATTCATACAGAGACTGCTTCAAACTCTAGCAACATTCTTATCTGTCTTCTACAAATACTATTTTCCAAATGGTTGAGACTACAATTCCTATAATCTCCAGCTCAACTGCCATCCAACTTTTCTCAAGTTTGGGAATAACTAAGCTAAAGTTAAGATTCTAGCCAATTTGAGCAGCTTTGTCAGCAAAGGGCTGTGTAAAATTGGCTATGGTGACTAGACCAAGTATTATAACTTGCTATTGGCTTTTTACTAATATAGTAGGGAATTTATTTTTTTTCACTCAACTGTGTCAATACTCAGAGACTACCTGGACAAGTCCCTCCAGTTTTCTTAGCAAGGTTTTTCAGAAGTGATTTACCATTGACTCTTTCCTAGGGATGAGAAAAAGTGACTGGCCAAAGGTCACCAAGCTGATTTTGTGCCCAAGGAAGAACTAGCCTGATGCCTTAACTCAGGGGTCTTGAAACTTGGCCCTTTTATGACTTGTGGATTTCAACTCCCAGAATTCCTCAGCCAGGCACGCTGGCTGAGGAATTCTGGGAGTTGAAGTCCACAAGTCATAAAAGGGCCAAGTTTGAAGACCCCTGCCTTAACTACTACACCAAAATGGCTCTCAATAGGAGATTAGTTATCTTCAAAAGAGTTGCTGAATGACAATGTGTGGACTTAGTAAGGAAGAAAAATAAAGGCATCTCTCTCTCTCTAGGGATTGTTTTGGCTGCCTCATTTTTTGGAAATCTTCACCAAGAGGTCAACAGAGATTGATCAGCAGAAAGTAACTTCTCAGGGGAATGTCATTCAGTTCTTTATCTCCTTCCTGTTGCCAATGGCTAAAGCATTAGGCAGAGCTGCCCACTAGATCAGGGGTCCTCAATCCCCAGTCCATGGACCAGTACGTGGCCTTGACATGCCAGCAACCGGTCAGCACAAACAAGCAAAGCCCCATCCGCAGGATGCAGGCAGCACACAAAACCACACATCCTCTGGTCCGCAGAAAAACCTCTCTCCGCGGAACTGGTCCTTGGTGCCAAAAGGTTGGGGACCTCTGCACTAGATAACTGGGAATTTCCTAAGTGCAATTGCATCCATCAGACACCAGGAGCATATTTTTCAAATGGGTCCTGCCCCACATTTGTCACAGATAGCGGAATTGCACATTTTTCATAGCTCCCAAGTAGGAAACACACCACTATTACTGACAGCCTGAACAGCTTAAAACAAGATTTCTTCACTATTTTATCTCACAAAGGAGGTAATCTGACACCAATTCCTACTGCCACTGAAAAAGCAGTAAACAATCTGCTTCTTCAACCTCAAGCTCTAAAAATGATTGATGATCCTAATTCATTATACCTTTCTTTCTCCATCTTTAGTGAAACCTGGACCTTCTTCAAAAGCAGTAGCAGATCCCCTTTCACATTCTGCTCGATTTCTATTAAAGAGTGATGTTGCAAAAACCAATCCAGGTAACCACCATCCTGACTGGCTCAAGGTTGATTCAGCCTTCCATCCTTCCCAGGTTGGTAAAAGGAAAACTCAGATTATTGAGGGCAATATGCTGACTCTGTAAACTGCTTAGAGAGGGCTGTAAAGCACTGTGAAGTGGTAAATAAGTCTTAAGTGCTATTACTATTCTATAAGCTTACTATGTATACTTGGCACCTTACATTTTTTATAAACTTACTGATGAGATAGTCCAAGAATTTTTTTTTAGCAGTGAAGTGAACCGGTTTTAGAACCGGTTTTTCTTTTGCTGATCAATGTATCACTTTGCATTGCCTCTGTACCCAGTACACTCCTATAGGTGCTCTTGATGCAACTTTCACGGATCTGAAAGCAGCATTTCATTTGATTCTTGGAGAGGTGTTTTTTTTTTTTTTTTAGCTTAGCTCTTTTTATTTTACAGTGCCTTTGAGTCATTATTTTTTTTTATTGAAAATTTTTTACATTTTACAAAAACAAATCCCCTTCCCATACCCCCCCAACCCTACCTCACCCCCCCCCTTCCCAACCTCCCAAACCCTCCCCTGGACTTCCCAGAGCTGAGTACAGGCTTAATTAAAAAAAAAAAAAACTTAAAACACTTTTAAAACCTAAACAAATTTAAATACAATCATCATTCTATATAAACTCCCTCCAAAAACACAAATTTAAACATTACTTTCTTTGAATATCTATATCTATAGTGTAAAATCTAATTTCTCCCTCTTTCTTTATCCTAAAACGAAAAAATAAACATATAAACCTTTGTTATACCATTAAAACTAAATACTCTTAAAAAACTTAAAGTAAATACATATTTCCTTCAATCTTCATAATCTTCTCTCCTATCCAAAAAGAAAAAACTTAAAAAACCTATAAGTCCTAAACAAATCTAAGCACATTTAATTAAACAAATTATTTTCTCTTAAAAATATTAATAATAATATTTAAAAACTAGAAACACTTTTAAATCCTAAAAAAATCTAAATACAATCATCATTCTATATAAACTCCCTCCAAAAACACAAATTTAAACATTACTTTCTTTCCTAAACAAATCTAGACATTTAATTAAACAAATTATTTTCTCTTAAAAATATTAATATTTAAAAACCAAATTTAAGCATACTTAAAACTTGAACAAGTTATACTCCCTTCAAAACACAAATTTAAACATTACTTAAAATTTAAAACATTAGAATCCCCTCACTAAAATGAGCAAATTATAATCCCTTCAAAACACAAATTTAAACAATATTATCATTAAAGGTTCAAAACTTAAAACAACAAAATTCCCTTATACGCCTATCCATAATAAACACATTAAACATTTCAATCTTCACCAATAACAAATTCCATCCGTAAGAAACTGCATCCTTATCAGTCTCAATTATATTAGTATTATTATTAATTATTCACATTCCAGTTTTTTCCATTCTCCATTCTTCCATTCTTCCATTTCCCTTCTCCATTCTTGTATCAAACTTGTAAGAAATGCTGCAAGTTCTGCCTTAGGAGACTGCTCCAAAATTCCTGAATCTCCCATCGACTCCGAAGCCAATACAGGTAAGGGTTCCTTGAATTCCTCCTTGTATTGGTCTTTACAATTGTAAGTTGTACAAGTTATCCTCTGCCCGTTCCTCTCTTGTTGATGCCCCTCAAACTGAGATTTCCCAATTTCCATTTCAGGCAGCAATTCCACCCTTGAAGATTGCTCCAAAGACTTTGTAGGTCTAACATCTCCCAGAGATTCAGAGACCACTGAATATGAAACTTCCTTAACCTTCTTCTGTTGCTGCTTTTCTTTGGAATTGTATACTGCACAAGTTATCTTCTGCTCCTCAACCTGGACTTGTTGAGGCCTCTCACACAAAGATTCGCCAGTTTTCATAAATATAGGCTCTTCAAACTGTAATTCTACATTCTTTTCTTCCAAAGCTTTAAACTTAGTAGATGGCGATGCACATACCCCCAGGACCGAAGTATAAAAATCTTTTGCTTGAGAAACAGTATTAAGTCTATAACATGTCCCCAGGTAATTCACCACCATTCCAGTCGGAACATCCCATCTGAATAAAATTTTTCTCTTTTTAAGTTCATTTGCTAGAAAAGCAAACTCCTTTCTTCTTCTTAAAATTTTAGATGGGATCTCCTTAAAAATTATAACATCTTGTGAAGCAATTTGAAATCTCTTCTTATAATAGGCTTGCACAATTTCATTGCGTAAAGATCTTTTACCAAAGTAAATTACCACATCTCTTGGCAGATTCTTCTGTGCTGCCACCACAGAGTTAACCCTAAATAATTTTTCAATTTCACTAAGTAGTCCCTCTTTTTCTTTATTCAAAATCAATGCAAAGTCCTTTGCA
Source organism: Crotalus tigris (assembly GCF_016545835.1). Classification (NCBI taxonomy): domain Eukaryota; kingdom Metazoa; phylum Chordata; class Lepidosauria; order Squamata; family Viperidae; genus Crotalus; species Crotalus tigris. The sequence goes on from NW_024100678.1 coordinate 1,561,757, forward strand.
ACCATCTCTTTCAGATCTCCTTGCAAAGACTCTCCCAGGCCCCTAATTCTTAAGGCATATTCCATTTGTCCTAATGAGAAGGAAGGATTCACTGGAGAAGAGCCTAATGTTGGGAAAGATTGAGGGCAATAGAAGAAGGGGACGACAGAGAATGAGATGGCTGGATGGAGTCACTGAAGCAGTAGGTGTGAATTTAAATGGACTCCAGAAGATGGTAGAGGACAGGAAGACCTGGAGGAACATTGTCCATGGGGTCGCGACGGGTCGGACACAACTTCGCAATTAACAACAACATTCCATTTGTCCATATTGAAGCATAAGAATCTCATTTTCCATTTCTTTTTCCATACTTTCAATTTTCCCCTCCATTATGTCCACTTTTTCATCTACCTCTTCCACATGGGAGTTCACCTTTTCAAGAACAGAAGCAACTCCTTCTAAAGCCAAAACAAAATCTTGTCTCAAGATCTTATTATTTTCCTCTAAAATCTTTTTCATTTCTGCCCTAATTTGAATTATAACATCTCCCATCATGTCTTGCAAATCCTTCATAGTTATTAGCTGACCCCCAGAAGAGGGTGAAACTGTTGATTTAGAAGCTGTAGAAATCCCTGGACGCTTTGGAGCCATCTTAAAGAAAAACCTTTAGTCCTTCTTAAAAAATTATAAAAATTCCTTCAAAAATCATAACTCCCTCCAAAGAAGGTCATTATAATAAAAAGAAAAAAGGGAAAAAAAAGAAGAGAAAAGGAATTAAAAAAAGCTTTACTCCTTCTTAAAAATTGCAAAAATTAAACAGAAAAAAGTCCTTCAAAAAAGGGTCATTACAATAAAAAGAAGGGAGTTCAAAAAAAAAAGGGAGAAGAAAAAAAAATAATTAAATAGAAAAAGTCCGTTCCAAAAAAATACTTAGAAATACTAAAAACAACCATTCCAATCATAAGAAAATAAAAAGGGAAAGGGAAAGGAAAGAAAGAGAAACACCAAAAAGCCTGCCGGTCAGCATTCTAACTTCCAGAAAAAAAACACCGAGAGATTTGCCGATCGCCATTTTACTTTCCCTTTCAACAAAGAAAGAAAAATAAAAAGAGAGAATAAAAATAGAAACAAGTCTTAAAACTTAAAATCCAAATAAGTCAAAGAAAGCAAAAACTAAATCCTCTACTCAGCTCTGTCCGTTTTAAAAAAAAAACTCACCAGTTCTCTTTAAGCACGGAGGTGTTTGCAGCGGCTCGTTTTGTCCCTGAGGACAAAAACAGCTGGGAAGCGGAGACAAGTCTGAACTCCGTGGGAGCACTCCTTTCACCCCCCCCAAAAAAAAACTTGGGGGGTGCAAAAGAGGCTCTACCACTATTCAGACACTCTCTACCCCCCCCCCTTTGCCCGGGAGGGGGATTTTGAACCGCTGAACAGCTGATGTCTGCTGTTCATAGCGGTTCTTACACTTACCCAGGAGGACGGCTACAAAGTAGCCGCCATCGCACGCGCAAAATCCACCGGAAGTCCGATCCTTCGAGAGGTTATGGAGAAAGCTTGCAGTTTCCTTTAACTTTAACTGGCTCCTACAATTAATTATGAGGTTGCGTCAATATACTACAATATCGATTCAGTGCTCAAATAATGAAGGAATGATCCTATTCCAAGCTGAGAGAATTAAAGAGGGGCACATGCTAGTGCATTTATTATTTATTTTTATGTCCACAATTAAGCTCTTACCAGTGCCAAATTTTATTATACCAAACTCCAATCTGCCATTCTGCTGATGGTCCTGTGATCTTGTGTTTCCTTCCCAAGTAATGCTACACAAACATTCATTCATTAGCATTGTTCTATCATTCAGAAATACTAGCAATCAACTATGTGAAAATCATGGTGATTGCATTCAACAAGCAGCATGCGAACCACTCCCAAATCTGAAAGATTAATAACTTCCAAAAATAATTGGAAAATCAAGACCTTCAAACATCTCGACACCTTTCTCCAGTAATCTTCATCTTGGAAGCTTCATTCTTCAAATCATTCTCCTTCCTTATTATTTACAACATTTTCAAATCTATAGCTAAATCTAAAAAGGAAGTAAATATGACCATTTTTATTATGTTAAATATCCACCCATTTACAGCCCAACTGTACAGGTACAGGTAGTCCTTGACTTACAACTATTCATTTTGTACCATTTGAGGTTACAACGGCATTGAAAAAAGATAACCATTGTTCACACTTACAACCACTGCGGCATTCCCCCACATGATCAAAATTGGAATGCTTGGCAACTGGCATGTATTTTATGACGGTTGCAGTGTCCAGGGATGATGTGATCACCTTTTGTGACCTTCTGACAAGTAAAGTCAATGGGGACATCGAATTCACTTAACAATCGTGTTATTAATTTAACAACTACAGTGATTCACTTTAACAACTGGCAAGCAAAATGGGGCAAAACTCACTTAACAACTGTCTTGCTTAAAATGAAAATCTTGGGCTCAATTGGGGTTGTAAGTTGAGGATTATATACCTCTTAAAAATTAAAACTAGAGAATTTGAATGGTACTTACTCTGAAGCAGGCAGATTGCCATTTAAACAGCTTTTCAGAACTTTAGCCCTGAAATCTTAGTTCCTTCATCAAAGTAGAAGAGACTGGAGTTTTCCATCAATGATGCATCTATCAAATGGTATATTACAGTCCACTTTTCCTTAGCTTCTCAGAGACAAATATACAGGTAGTCCTCAATTACTACCACAAGTGAGACCAGAATTTTTATCACTAAGTGATGCAGTCATTAAGCGAGTCATCATATAATTTGACACAGTTTTCAATTATTTTTACCCTGTTCATTAAGGAAATCTGGGTTCCCCAGCTGACATGCTTGTCGAAATCTGGCTGGGAAGGCTGCAAATCACAATCACATGACTGCAAGACCCGGCAGCCATCGTAAACTCAAGCTGGGTTGCCAAGCACCTGAACTGCAATCACGTGATTGCAGGAATGGTACAACAGTCGTAACATCATGATGGGTCATGTCACTTTTTCCCAGGCTGTTATAACTTTGAATCACCATTAGACAAGCGGTTGTAAGTCAAGGACTCCCAGTATAGATATTACATCATGTCATGCTGCTATACAGAAGGTTTTGTATGATTTTCCATCCCATACTGGGAAGTCAGATAAAGCACATGCTTGGGAGAGGATGTGTATGCTATCCTGATAGATTTTATATACTTCTACCTGCAATATTGCGGAATATTAGGACCTGGATAGCTTCTAAACCTAATGTATTGTATAGTCAACTAAAATGCAATGGTCCATGAATTCCCAGTAAAAGATGTGAACATCATATATACATATATATCATAAAATAATCCGAACACCAGGATAATACTAAAAACAAAACTGTTTAATTAAAAGCTTATATATAATGATTCCCAAAAAGAATGAAACGAGTTGTGTACTGCTTCCAGGACACCAATTATGTGGTCAAAGTTTTTTTTAATTAAAAATGACTTTGAGCCAAGAACAAAATTTACTTTAATCAGTTCTACTTTAGAATACTTGCTGCTTTATTAGTCACTCTAATCAATGGCTGTGGAATTAAAATCTGCACTACAAGATTTATATCATGGAGTTCTAGCAATTAACATTGAACAAAACAACTAGGGAGGAACTTCCGCACATGATTATTCTTTTCTTACTCATGTAGCTACTACCCCAATTTGCTGTGGGAAATGAATAACTGTCAGTTATTTAATTAAAGTTGTTAGTCTAACTTATCTGAACAGCTCATGGCAAAGGTATCAGAATTTTGAAACCTGAAAAGAACAGATGCAAAACTGAAGACGTCAACAACTTTCAAATCTGAAGTAAAAACGTCTGAATCACTTTTATATACTTCTTACTCTTAGCCAAGTAAAATATTACTATCTGAAGTTGGTCTAACAAAAGTGTGGTCCAGGTTCTCACAAGTAGTCCTTAGCTAGAAAACAGCTAAGTTTTTTCCCCCCTGAATTTCACCCTAGAGCAGTGGTAGTGAACCTATGGCACGGGTGCCAGAGGCGGCACTCGGAGCCCTCCATGTGGGCATACATGCCGTTGCCCCAGCCTCGTCTCCCCCCGTGACCCCCTCCTCTCCAGCAGCCCCCTGAAGGAGAGTCACCCCTGAGCGTGGCCCACTCAGAGCAGCGCAGCCAAGGACATGGCAGCCAGGCAACGTAGACAAGACTCTGCCCTCACACCCCATTGTGCACAGCTGATGCTGCAGGGCGTGGGCAGAGGGCGTGACCACCATAGTGCTGCTGGGCTGCCTGGGCGATCTGCGGCGGGCCCTGGAGGTGATGAGTGGCTCTGCGGGCAGGCGGGGGGATGATGGGGGACTGAGCGGGGGCGAAGCAGGGAATAGAGCCAGGGCGGGGCCAGTTTTGGGACCCCCGGTCTCTAAAAGTTTCACCATCACTGCCCTAGAGGCTTCACTTTTGCTCTAGAACTATCATATCAGTGTCGTTAAGCAAGTCATCTTCCAGAACAGAGACAATTGATTCCCCATTAAAAGGTTATGCTACTCAAATGTGTTTATTCCAAAAGAAATTACCAAAAAAAAAAAAAAAGAACCCTGGGATAATTCTAAAAAGGGATCTTTTGCCAAACAGTGCACCTGTTCTCTTCAGAGAAAACAGGAAATGAAAATTTGCTTTGAATAATTCAAGATAGTTGCTTAATTTTCCTGACAGCATTAGTCACTGTTTTAATTTTGACGGCTGTTTCTGTTCAACTTATCAAATAAAACAATTTGTTATTTGGCCTGCTGAGTTAAAGGTAATGATACAGATCCCAGCCTCACTTTTCTCACAATAAAAAAAAATTTTCTCCTCTAGTCGTCTTCTCTTCCTTCCACAAAATAATCTCTTTTCCTGTTCTGCATTTCCAAATGAAGAAATGTATTACCCAAGCAATATTTACTCAAATAAATGCTGACACCCATGCAAAGCTTTTTTGTATTGTTGTTGTTTTTAATCTTGTGACATATACAGTTCTTCCACAAAATCAAGTGGATAAACATCCAACATTGTACTGTCTAGATGAATTGGGCTACAGTCCTCGTCAGTCATAATCAATGAGGCTAATGGACAGGAATGATGTAGGGGGGGCTGCAGTTCAAAAAATCAAAAGGATGAAAAGCATGCACAGTATATTTATTTAAAATAGCTATAAATTGAAATTATTTTTATTTATTTTTTCAGACATGCTTTGTTTTTATTTCTTACATTTTTATTTTTATGGTGTAAATCACTGCATGTCATCTGAGTCCAATGATATATAAACATGATAGGCAGGCAGACAATCTACCTTAGTAAATTCTGAAGCTATGACCCACATTTTCCAAGAAAGTGGTATTTTAATGGAAAATGCCTGCTGTGCTTACAAGATTGGAATGAAGTTGGTACAAAATGTAATCTAAAGGCTCGTTCACCCAGCATGGTCATGAAGTGAAGATATGGTTTTTTTGAATTCTTCCATAGAAATTGCTAGTTACAGTGCTGGTAGACAAGCAGGTTTAAGTCCTGATTCCCAAATGTCACAACTTTTTCTTATACGGAACCTGCTCCATAGCTCCTTGAGTTGTTCTCCGCTAAGCCTTCTCTAGCTTTTTGTCATGAATCCATTTTTCTACTTGTTTCATTTTTATATCACTTGCCCAAGAACAATCTTAACCTGACAGTATAACACAATTTGTTCAATGTAAAATAGATATCAGCTGACAAATAGCTGCTGAAGCAGTGTTTTTCAAACTTGGCAACTTTAAGCTATATGGATTTCAACTCCCAGAATTGCCCACATAGCAGATTGAAGTCCACATTTCTTAAAGTTGCCGAGTTTGAAAAAATACACTCTGCTCAAGCAAACTAGCTTGAGTCACTACTCTTCTCAATGCAGTACTTTTGTGATTTGTTTACGTGTACTCATTTCTTCAAATAGCAGGAAAAAAAGAATACATGTGTACCTAGCAGAGAGATGATATTTTCAAAAAAAGGTTTTAAACGCTACAGAGAATCAAATAAAAGGCAAACATGGGAAGGGAAGTAATGCTAAATGAAATAAATAAATAAAAGGCAAGCATTGAGCTTTTATTCGTCTAGTCCAGTGATGGCGAACCTTTTAGAGACTGAGTGCCCCAAAACTGCCCCAACCCCACTTTGCCCCCGCCCGCTCTGCCCTGCCTGCCCCTGCTCCACTCCCCGCTCCATCCCCCCCACCCGCAGGGTCACCCCCCCTCCATGGCCCACCACAGCAGATTGCCCAGGCAGCCCTGCAGCGCCATGGCAGCCACACCCTCTGCCCACGTCCCGTAGCATCATCTGGGGCATGAGGGTGGAGTCTTGTCCCTGCTGCCCAGCTGCCATGTGCTTGGCTGTGCTGCTCCTCGCAGGCCACGTCCGGGGCGACTCGCCTCCTGGAGGGCTGCTAGTGAGGAGGGGGCTGCGGGGAGAGGCGGGGCTGGGGCGATGGCGTGCGTGCCCACAGAGAGGGCTCTGAGTGCCGCCTCTGGCACACGTGCCATAGGTTCACCACTATTGGTCTAGTCCACCCCTCCTGCCTGTTGGAGGAATCTGCTATTGCAGCATCTATCCCAGCAGATAACAATTGAGCTTGTATACAAATATCTCCAGCAAATAGTCCACAATCTCCTGAGGAGGGTCTTCTATTCCTTTATAGAGCAGTTCTTATCATTAATACGTTTTCCTGATATGCAACTGAAATATGCATCCATTTCCTAGTTGTGGAACAATTTGGAACATGTCTGCCTTATCTTCTACTTGAAAACAGCTATAATCTCCTTTGCAGTCTTCCCCTGTCCAAGTTAAACAGAACTGACACCTCTAACCACTTCTCATAGTTTTCTTTTTCCTTCCATATCCTTTATCATCTTGACTTCTCTCCTCTGGTCATATTCCAACTTGCAAAGTGTTTCCCAAAACTGAATGCAACACTATAGACATGCTCTGTTGAACACAGAATTGTTCCTTTCTAAATCTTTGTGCCGTTTGCAAATTTAGTAATATTTTCCAAGCCCTTTTCCAAATCACGATAAATATTTTGGACAGTCCACAGCCTAGGACAGAGTCTGTAGTAAGTCACCTCTCACTTCCTTTCAGCTTGATTTGGAGGCACTGATAAGCACTCTTTGGATATGACAGTATAACCAGTTCTGTATCCATCTAGTAGTAACGCAACCCAGCCCATATTTTTCCATCTTCTCTACTAGGATCCCATAGGAGACTTCATTAAATGCTTTATTCAGGGATATAATGGTGAAATAAAGTGGTCATTGTGTCAAAAATGGAGACTGAGTTAGGTCAGCATGACTTGACCTGTTACTCCCTCTTTTTGTCAGCTCTTCTGCTTTGGTCCATTAGAACATAATTCTCTTTAAGAGTGGGGAAACCAAAGCAAAACAGGAAGTGATGAGCTCTGTTGTCTTCCCATCACTTATAACCATTCTGCCATCTTCTCTAAGGAGTGACATCTTCCTTTTCTCTATCACAGTTCTCTTTTTGCAATAATATTATAATCACCAAAAGGTCAATTATGGGTGTGCTAAAATACAATCAGCCTGGGAGGCAAAAAGACAGGAAGAAGCAGGCATGTTAATTTAATTTATTTAGGAGCCATTTGAGTGTCCTCAAGAGATACATACTCAGCAGCTTCTATAGTTTCTTCTTAAAAATATGCTGCCATTTGCAATCAAATGCTCGTGTCTTCATTACGAACCGCATTCTCTGTTTCTTTCCAAGGTCTGAAGCCAACAGTTTTTTTTAAAAGAAAACATATGGTAGAAACTTGAAAAACATATTGTTAGTGAAAGTTGGTAGGGTGTTGCCAAATGTTGCCAAGAAACATTTGAGGGGCTTATTCCTGTAGTTGTCTGACTTGATAGACCAGTGGTGGCGAACCTATGGCACACGTGCCAGAGGCGGCATTGGAGCCCTCTCTTTGGGCACGCGCGCCATGCCCCAGAGATGGCAACCGTCTTTCTTCAGCCAGCTTTCCGCTAACTCGCTAAGGTCCCACATGGCCGGATGCATCCCAGCATGGCTGATTTCCCTCCCCCCTGTCCCATCCCTCCTGGCCTCACATGCTCTCCTTTTCCCAGGCACGACCCACTGCAGCGCCTTCTCAGCTGTTGGCCATCTGTCCAGCTTAGAGGCGGCTTCTCTGAACTTCTTTTGGCGGGCTGCTGAGTCCCAGAGTGCGCCAGTAGAGGGACCGGCAGGCTGTGGCTGCTGACAGACACTGTTGCCCCCCATGTGCTCACTGGCCTCTGTGTACGGGGGTCGATGGTGTCAGGCAGCAGCTGCCCCAGCCCCTGCCTCGCCTTGCCCTGTGACAATGGCACCCCAGCCCTGCCTCACCTCACCCCGCAGGACGAGCCCACTGCCCCATCTGCCAGAGATCCCCTGGATCTCCCCCAACCCTGCCCGATTTCCACAGGCATCCCTCCCCATGAGAAACATCGAGGTGACCATGCCCACCTTGGCCACACCCACCCAGTCTGCCATGACCACCACAGCCACGCCCACCCAGTGGGCCACACCCACCTGGCACCCGATGATAAATAAGTGGGTTTTGGGTTGCAGTTTGGGCACTCGGTCTCTAAAAGGTTCGCCATCACTGTGATAGGCCATAACACACTATGTATATTGTACCAGGATATCTGTTTGAACAAGAGAGCCTGAGCTCTTTGCATACTACATATTTGTCCCAGATTATCTGTCTTCCAAAATCACTTATAGTATAATTTTGTGCAACGCACAAAATAATTGTTGCTATCTTAATAAACATTTGCTGCTAAAACACCACAAGTTCAAATTAAGAAGAGAGCCATATCAATGAATACTTTCCTTGCATGGAAAGACAAAAATATATACCGTACAAATTATTTTTGAAAAAAAATAAATAGAAGTGGAGAATGAAAGAGATTTCCAGGTGCAATTTTCACAGATGCTGGTTATCATCGTAAAGCCTTTTGTGCCATAGGGATGGCTGTATGGAGGACTGCCAGTTTCTAATTGCTTTTACCTGCCCAGTATGATCAGACAGTGGGTCCCCTCTGGATCCCATCAATTAAACAATGTCATCCTGCAGGACCCAGGAAGTGTTCCTACTCTGCTCCAGCATCAACTCTCAGGAACAACCTCCTTGCATAGATTCATCATGGCATTTAGGAAATTGTTAAAAAATATGGTTATCTGCCCAGGGCATGGGATTCAGGAGACGCTTTTGTTACATTTGTACTATTTGTATGGCTTAGTACATTTTTCTAGTCAAATAAATGTCTTTTTATTTCTACCTCCATATGTAGTTTTTTTTTAATCTATTTGTAAGACACCCAAAATCTTTAAGGAGTTGAGTGACCTCTAAATATGGGTATGAATAAATATGTGGAGGTTTCTGTAGTATTTTTTTTTAATAAAAACAGATGAAGGGATGCACAATAAAAAGACCAGGAAGCATCAGGAGAGATGCCACACGCAGGTTAAAGTATGTTATTCTATTAAATCTACAACTTCAGTGAGTCTAAATAGCAAGACTAAAATTTCATTTGCATCGTCACTCGCACTAAAGACTATGCACATAGATATCTTTCTTTCATTTTTAATTTCTTTAATTTCAATTATTAAGAACATGGTTTTGTTATTAGAGATGTGGTGGCGCAGTGGTTAGAATGTAGTAAGTATTGCGGTTAAATTCTTCACTCAGTCTTCCATTCTTTTAAGGTCAGTAAAACGAGGACCCAGATTGTTGGGGGCAATACGCTGACTCTGTAAACCACTTAGAGAAGGCTGTAAAGCACTATGAAGCAGTATATAAGTCTAAATGCTATTGCTATTGTTTCTTAACCATCTGACACATGCATAAACATTTTTGTCACAACCTCTGTGAACTGTGCTTATGTCAGCAGTCTTAAATTAGATTCTATGAATGCATGGAAGACAATATATTTTAGTGGTCATTAAACATGCTAACAAGATGCAGCCTTTATATTAGCAATCGTATTAGTGAATAACTAGGAGCTGAGGAATGGAACAAGCTCTCCAAAGGAGTAACGCAAGACTAATTAGCAATGTTAAACTTCAATGGTCAGGTAGTTTCTGGTCTAATTTTCATAGTATATGTGCATGTCAGTGGATATATTTAGTCTTCCTAACAGTTCTAGGTCAAAACAAGTGCCCCAGATATGTTTTACAAACAGAGATAGCAGGGTGTGCCAGCAACAGCAAGCCGTACACAGTTCACAGCTTAGTAACCCAGAAATGTTCACTGCATTGAAAAAAGGATAATCTCAATGACAGTGTTTCAGTGCGTTGAAAAATCAGACACAATGAAGTATGGTGGGTTCTTGATCTTGAAGGCTGAGCTATGTAGCTTCACTGTTCAGCATTTCCCCAGCCATTCAGCTGACCAATGAAGTCTGTCAGAAAGGCAGGTGGATCAAAGTACGGAGACAACAAGCTGATTGTCTCCTTGGTCTCCATGCACTGAAGCTGGCCCCAGTTTGCTTTGCGTTGTGTTCTAATTGCGTTTGATAACAGCAAAACTATATCTAGACCTTAGACAAAAGCCAAAGAAGAAAAACATTTAGGAAATAACTAATTAATCCCATCTGCAGAAACCTTAATTAACACTGCTAAATCTTTTCAACACATTAATTTTTTAAAAAGACGGTAATTCTATTGCTTTTCAAATACAGAGTTAAAGTACAAATTTTTTTTTTTGTTAACCATTAATCCTGCTAATAAGTAACAACACAATTCTATCTGTGTCTATTCAGAAGTAAGCCTCTGAAGGATTAATGCAATTTTGTACCCTCTAATTTCAGAATAAAGTTTTATCAGACTCAGTGGGATTTACTTTTACTAAACAGGTACGTGATTGTGCTGCAAGCCTCCAATGCTTATGCTTTTTCCTGAGAACTGAGATTAATTTGTTCTAAATATTTCTTAATACTTTACTGATCAGTTTATCAATTTTTGACCCATCGAGAGCTCAATCTTACCGAAGTAATATTGCTATAAAATCTGAAAAACAGATTCAGACTGTGATTCAAACACTATCATATGAACATGTTATATTTGCCTCACATATAGCAAATAGTTGGGTTGGGTTGTTTAAACAATACTGAAACTTTGGACATATATTATCTTTAAAGTCAGAATTTCCAATTAGGACAAATCCTATTCAGCTTTAAAAATTGTTTATAGCAGCCTTCCCAATCCCACTGATAAGTTTAAATTCTGATTCCCAAAATTCCCCAAGTAGCATGTTTTCAACTATAATTCCCACATCATCAATTAACATCATAGAACAGCCTTAGGATGCAGATAACCAGTTACTTTATAGTCTCTTTCCCACCCTCTCTCCCTCCCTCTCCCTCTCTCTTTGTAATATTTGTTCTGCATGGGGAAAAGGAGGTGCTAATGATGGTCTTGGTTATTAGAGTAAATGGAGTGGGGGAGAATTAAGATTTTTTTTTAAAAAAAGAACAAGATCAAACTCAAAGACTGGGCTATAAGAGGAAGCTATCATCAAGGTCAACATAATCCCAATATTTGGGTAGCTTTGGTGGCCCCAGATAGCTGGGCTTCAACACCAAAAATCTTCAGACTTGCATTTGCTTTGCTGAGAATGATGAATCTTGAAATTCACACATCAGGAGAGCACACAGTGAGTTAAGATTGTATTTGTACAGAGACAGAAAATGGAAAGGGAGGGAAAAGAGCAGGGTCAGGCAACCCACTATTTTTTAATTACATTAGCCACAATGCCTTCCCCATTAGCCACTAATGAGAATCCAAAACTTCTGGAGAACAGCAAAAAGATAACATTCTAGAAGACAGGCTAACAGAATGTCAAGTTGTAGTCTAAATTTCAAAGTTTCCTTTTTCTGTTCTGAGAAACAATGATAGAATAACAGAATAACAGTTGGAGATCTTCTACATCAACTCCCTGCTCAAACAGGAGACCTTTACCATATCAGACCAATCTTTTTGTTAAAAACCTCCCGTGATGGAGCACCCACAACTTCTGGAGGCAAGTTGTTCACTGGTTAATTGTTCTAACTGTCAGGAAATTTCTCCTTAGTTCTAGGTTGCTTCTCTCCTTGGTTAGTTTCCATCCATGGTTGATTAGTTTCCATCCATGCTTCTTGTCCTGCCTTGAGGTGCTTTGAAGAATAAGTTGACTCTCTCTTCTTTGTGGCAACCCCTGAGATATTGGAAGACTAGTCCTTCTCTTCAACAGACTAGAGTAGACATACCCAGTTCATGCAACAGTTCTTCATAAGTTGACATTGTAAATACAACACTCTGTTAAGGATGCAGGTTGAATGTATTATTGTATTGCCTTGTTAGTTTTTAGTTATTTACCAAAAATGTCAGAATGAAAAACTATATAAAGCAATGTAGCATAAGCTGCCTGTACATTCCACTGCGTTGGCATTTAATACTGTATGACATTCAATTCAGAGTGCCTCACAGTTGTGAGATAAGCTATCAATAGATTCAAAGCAATCAAATGAACAAGTCAGAGCAGTTTAGTAAGAGACACAGAAGTTCTCTTTCTAAAAGGTTTCTTTTTTCTCTCAGATGTTGCCCAACTTACCAAGAGGGAAAGCTAATCATTTAGGAACAAAAGCATGTTATCTCATTTAAGCAAAAAGAAAAGGGAAATTACCATACTTGGATATACTTGAAATACACTTGGAATATATTTGGAATACTGCATCCAGTTTTGGTGGCCGCAATATAGAAAAGAGGTGGAGACTCTAGAAAGAGTGCAGAGAAGAGCAACAAAGATTATTAGGGGGCTGGGGGCTAAAACATATGAAGAACTGTTGCAAGAATAGAGTATGTCTAGTCTAGTGGAAAGTAGGACTAGGGACCATATGATAGCACTGTTCCAATATTTGAGGGGCTGTAACAAAGAAAAGGGGGTCAACGTATTGCACGTAAAGCATCAGAAGGCAAGACAAGAAGGAATGGCTGGAAACTAACCAAGGAGAGAAACAATCTAGAACTAAGGAGAAATTTCCTGACAGAACAGTGGAACTGCTTGCCTTCAGAAATGATAGGTGCTTCATCATTGGAGGCTTTTAAAAAGAGACTGGGCAGCTATTTGTCTGAAATGGTATAGGATAGAGTCCCCAACCCCTGATCCATGGAACAGTACCGGGCTGTGGCATGCCAGCAACTGATCCTCACAAACAAGCAAAGCCTCATCCGTGAGATGCAGGCAGCACTGAAAACCATGTACTCTCCAGTCCACGAAAAAACCTTTCTCCACGGAACGGATCCCTGGTGCCCAAAAGGTTAGGGACCTTCCGGTATAGGAGACACACAGTTCTGACCTGATGAAATCTCCAATGCAGTTTGCAATAGGCTTTACAGTCTGTCACTGTTGTTTAACATTATTTTTTCCAAACTATGTTTTAAGTGGACCTCTTATCTTCAAGAACACCACCATACAGAAACGTTAAGAACATAATGGGATTTTTTAAAAAATCTCTTAACAAAAAGAAATGGCCAAATGCTTTCACGATGTGGAGCAAATCTACGTAGGCTTTAAAGGAATCTCAAAAAGTAGGGTTTAATTGGAATTGTACAGAAATGATTTTATAAACAGAAAATGAGGACAGTATGTAGCTCATACAAATGTTGTGATATTTGTTAAACCTCTACAAAACTAAAAACTTACTTTTAGAAGCTGAAAGGGGCTACATATTTTTTTCCCCAAAACAGCAATTTTTCTTTCTTTCTGTTTCAGTTTTTTTTTTTAAATCAAACAGGAGGAAATGAACCTTTAGCTAAAGGGAGTGAGAATCCCTCCCCCTCGAGTAATGGTTCATTTTTAAGCAATTTTTCTTTTACAATTGATTTTGAATTGCAAATTTTAAAAATCTGTAATAGTAGGATTGAGTAAAATGGAAATAAAAAATAAAGCTATCAAGAACAAAATGTAGCCAATCAATTGTCACAGTGATATGCATTATAGCCATGAAGTTGGCCAACACAGCCTACATTTCACCAGTCCAGATGCTAAATCACTCCAAAGAATAGGGGCAGGGCCCTATTCTGACAGAAACTGACACTTTGAATCACTTTGGACACACTTGCCAAAAAACACAGCCCTTCAGGTAAGATGCAAAGGCTCCAGTGCCAACTCATTTCTAGCAATCCAGCAGAACAAATCAACCTTATCTGAGGGAGGGGGGAAGGTTTCTCCACCTTCAGCAACGTGGCACAGATGATTCATCATCTGACATCCCCCTTTGCAGGATACAGGACAGCATTTTGGAACTTTTCCATCAGGTCACTCTACCACTATACACAAAGTAGCTCTGGAAGGTAGGAGAAATTAACTGAGCAGGAAGAGGATGACTGCCACAGAAAAAAACAGATTTTTCCCAAACCATTTATATATGCACTGTTGGCCAGAATTAATGTCCTCATCTCATTATTCTCTCTTTATCTGTGAACTCAGACAGATTTCCTCCTGAACAATTGGGCATAACAGCTACTGGGAAATAAGCTCCGTCTCGACTTTAGGCACAGCTGCTTAAACAGACATTTGAGCAAGCGGGAATGGACCAAGTCGAGACGGGCAGCTCTCCTTCTCCTTCTCCTTCTCACGAAGTCGCAGAGCCAAGTTGGTTGAACGCGGGAGGGCAACGCGCTCCAGGCTGTCCGAGAAACTTCTCCGCTCCGCTCTGGGCCAGCGCTTCCCAGTGGAAAGGGGGTAGCGGCGGGAAGATTCCCGAAGGAAAAGTGCGAGCGAGCGGCTTTTGAGAGGAGGCAGGCCGGGCCCGAAAGAGACAGGAACAGGAAAGGGTGGGGGAATAAAGTGGGGACTCAAGCAACGAGGCGCGATGGGGCAACGGGTAAGCGAGGCTTCGAGAAGTGAAAGGCAAAGAGCGGTCGGCTGAAACTGCGGGCAACCGCGGGGCGAAGCGAAAGCCGGGCTGGGAGAGAAGCGGGGCGAGCCCACGGTCGAGCTCTTTGGCGAGGACGCGGAGAGCGAGGGAGCCCGCGGAGCTCCGCACTTACTCAGCAAAGGAGAAGGGTCGGGGCAGTCCGCGGCGGGCTTGGAGATATTCCCCGAGAGGTCCGCCTCCGTCACCCGACGGCCGAAGGTTTGGCTGCGAGGCGGCGGCTCCGGGCTCCGCTGGTGACTGAGCGTGTTGCCCCTCAGGTAGTAGAAGAGCACAGCCGAGAGGTGGAGGGCACAGAAGACCACTAGCAGGCGGCAAGCCTTCTGCAGCGAGGAGCCGGGCAGCTCCATCCTGGGCGAACTTTATTGCGACGAGTCGGGCACGCGGGGACGCCTCATGGCTGCTGCGCCCGGGAGCAGCAGGCCGAAGCGGCAGGGAAACCGCTAACAGCGCTCAGCCGCTCGCCTGCCAGCTGCAGCCTACCCGCCGGGGAAGGAGGAAAGTCGTAATGTCAGACTGAGGCTCCTCCCCCTCCCCCTCCCCCTCCTCTCCAGCTGCTACTGTTGGGGCCCCTCCTCCCAGGGCGAAGATTGCGCCATCTCGACTCCCGCTCAGCCCCGGCGAGTCTGAGACGAGGGGTGCGTCCGTCGACGTCCCTGGCTCTGAGCGGAAGAGGCTTAACAGTGCCCCAGTTGGGGCCTTGGCTATCACGAGTTTGGGCTCGCGCTTCAATTTAGCGCAGGCACGCACGCACCCCGGGGAACTCACAGAGGCGCCCGCCAGTTTTGTTGGCTACCTGTAGCGTCAACTGGTGGTTCGCCAGAGTGAAACAGAGTTTGGTTTATAACAGGATGGATTGAGGTTTGGTGTTTAATAAAAACAAGCCAAAGTGTGCTTCATCGGGGTTTAACCGAATAATAAATCATGTTAGCTATGCCTGGTTTACAACCACACAGGCTGGCTTAACACAACACACTAGCGGCTAGCCCTATAAACCATATTCTGACTTTGAGGATAGTGTGAGCTATTGGAGAAGCCACAATGAACTCAGTACTACTCAGTGGGATTTACTTTTGAGTAGTAAAGGCAGCTCCTGGGAGACAGAACATTTAGTTTCACAGCTGCCCACCTGTATTAAGGATCTCACATTAAGCCTTGTCCCTGGTGGAAAAATCTCTTCAGGTAATAGACTTTAGAGCCCGGAACTTTTCAAATTCAGAAGTGGCACTTCTCATATTGTTTAAATCTGTTTTATACCACATTTATTATTTTTATAAAAATTTTATGTAGGTTTCTGCACCATTCACTAAGTGCAGCCTGCCACACCATGTGGAACAGACTTGTAGAACATGATCGTTTTGTTTTCTGCTCACCTTCTTCCCATCATGAATGTAGCTTTTGTTCTGTGGGAAGTCAGCTCACCCAGAGAAGGAAATATTAAAAGGGCAGAAAAATATATTTCTGCAAAGGATCTTAAAGAGGCAGAAAAGCATGTCCAGTTTTTTTAATAGTTTCTAGTCTCCCCCAAGCAGAAACCAGCTCTGTAGAAATGCAGATATAAATAATTCAGGAAGGTTGAAGCTAGAAGATTAAGAAGACAAAGACACCTAAAATCTACATACCCCACCGAAACTCTTAAGACAGGACATAATAGGATTAACTCACAGATGCCCACTCAGACTCAGGCCAAAGTTCATGCCACAGGAACAACTCCAAACAAAAGGCTCCAGAGGGTATAAAAACCCACTCCCTACATGTGCTTGCTCTCTTTTCTTCCAGAGCTATCTTCCTATCTGGCTCGCCTCTTCAATAAACTGCAACCTTTCTAAAGCAGTCACCATGTTGTTCTTTTTAGTAGGAAGTGGTGTGAGTTGTTTTGTTTACTTGCTTTCAGTTTTGTGCACAAGCTACGCCATTTCATCCATCTGCAAGGCTTCATTCAAAGTCAGGTAAATGCTTTGGCTCCTACTTATTGCCCTTTCACTATTGGTAATGCTCTTTTGTCATGGGTCTTGGGCTATCAAGATGTTTGTGTCCTTTCGGGGAGGTTTTCCACATGAAGCCTGAGCTGGGCTTTGCTTTGCAAGCCATATGTCAGGCATTATATGGGCTCTTTTTATATTAGAAAACACTGGTACCCCAGTTCACATCGCACCACCAGAAACCCAAGCCACCAGTATACTACCACTAAATGAAATGTGCATAGATCATTCAGAGGGGAGAAAGCTTATTCAAACAAGCTTGCGGTATTCTTCCATCCCATGTTGGGAAGTACAGTATGAAAACTATGCCTTGTGGTGAGAGAATTATCTATACTTGTGCATGGGTTGCAACTCAAGACTTCCCAGATTCTTAAACTTAAATACCATTATGAATTTTGAATACATGAGTACAGATTTCTCAATTTCAGTTGCTGTGGGATAACTAACTACAAATCATCCCTAAGATATATCTATAGCAAAGTATCAATTGCTTGGAGGTTATCAATATACATTTAGTCCACATTCAGCACCCCTTCTTTCTTCACCCTCTCTCTTGTAGCACAATATTTCAAAAATACCTCATTTCTACTGAATTAATTGTTTATATTTTTCCTGAATCATGTGGTTCTTACTTCCGCGTAACAAAGTGGTTTAAAACACACTGTTCTGTTCATCCCATTCCCTTTGTTTTCACAAACATCCATTCTTGGAACAGACCACTATCTTCCCACCAGCATTTATGCATTTTAAAATATCTCAATCTGTTTTTTCTTCTTTTGTAAACATTAAACCAAATTCGATTATAGGCAGCCCTCAACTTACAATCATAACTGAGTCCAAAATATCTGTTGCTAAGTGAAACATTTGTTAAGTGAATTTTGCCCCATTTTACGACCTTTCTTGCCACAGTTGCTGAGTGAATCACTGTAGTTATTAAGTTAGCAACACAGTTCTTAAGTGAATCTGGCTTCCTCGTTGACTTTGCTTGTAAATAGGTCACAAAAAGTGATCACATGACTCCGGGACACTGCAACCCGTCATAAATATGAATCAGTTGCCAAGCATCCGAATTTTGATCACATGACCATGGGGAGGCTGCAACGGTTGTAAATGTGAAAAATGATCATAAGTCACTTTTTTCAGTGCCGTTGTAATTTTGAATGGTCACTAAATGAACTGGTACAAGTTGAGGACTACCTATACTTGCTTTAGGTTTATGTCATTTATGTATGCATATCTTTCATATATGCATATCTTGCACTTTCCACGACAAACAGAACCAACTTCTTCTCTAATTCACTTTCAGAGCTATACTGCCTATTGCAACATAAAATAATTTGTTGCAAATCATTTACTGTCCCAGTTAACGACACAGTGTCTTTTGGTTTACAAAATTGTTCCTGCATTCACTTCCTCACCCAGCTAATCTCTACCTTCACCATAAGCCTTCCTTATACATTTACCCATAAATGATTAAACAACTAAGAGGCTATCATACCTGCTTGTCCTATTTCCTATTTAGGGTTGGATTGTTCATATTAATTCTTGCATCTGCTTAATTCCATCATATACAGCTGTTATCATATCCAGCCACCAAATATCAAATTCATATTTGCATAAGACATTCCATCATTCGAGCCAATTAATTTATCAGTTGCTCACTCTTCACCAAGCAAAAGGCAATTGCCTTTCTCACATTTATGTTTTTTGCAGTGATTTGCTACAGAATAAAAATCTGGCCCACATTCCCTGTTCCTGCCTAGCATAAAATCTGCCTTTCCAAAAATTCATTCATTGTCACCTTTCATATCTTGTCAGTCAGAATTCTGCCGAAGACCTTCTGGTGGTATAGTAAACAAATTCCCCTATAGTTTGCTATACAGTAGTGGCCAACATTGTGGAAACCTTTTGGGAAAAGTGTATTTTTGAGGTTTGATGGCTAATAACACCACTTTTTTTTTTGGGAGCAGTACCATAAAATTATATATCAATGTAAAGATAATTTAATCAAGAATGTAATGCAACATAGTTTGTTCAATTATCTGTACTGTATTCTATGAAAAGTTATAGCCAAATAATCAGAAAAAGGAAGCATAACTTGCTTAGATTGATATCAGGCAGTTTTCCTTCATCTGATTGTAGCCAATGAGCATGAGTGTTTAGAGAGCCAATCAGGTGTCATCTTGTTTTGGCAATGAGCCAATCAGATCACAGTAGGATTCAGTTATTGATGTCATGTATTGAAGCTGAGAGGAGGACATTTGTCAGTGTGTTATGTGATCGCTATGAAGTTGGTTGGGTTTTTGTGTGTTCTTTCATTTAGTGAGCTTGTAAAATGTAATGAAATTAAAGTAATGGTGCAAAGAGTTGACTGGTTGCCCAGAAAGCGATGTAAAATAGTATTACTAAGTGAACAAGGCTACAGTTATAAAAAAATTAGAAGAAAAATTGGTGGAAATTTAACCAAAGGTGGCATTTCTACTGTACACTTTTCCCAAAAGGTTTTCACAACCATAGGCAAACTGTATCAACCATTTAACTTTTAATAACATCTTTATTTCCAGCTGTCCTCTTGCTCTTTTTTCAGCATTCTCGCATAATTTATGACTTTTATTGATCTTTTTTGTTTTGGACACTAACACCTATAGCATTTGTTTCAATATTACTCCTTAATGTATCACAATGATTTCTATGCAAATTTCTGAACTACTTCTTTCATCACTCCCTCACTTCAGTTTCATTCCATTTTTTATTTTTAATTCCAGGCATGCTTCTGGATGTTTCCTATTTAGTTTTGATACACTTCCAGACTTTTTTTTTTTAATTTCCATCAAAATCACTCTATCTCTTCCCTTCCTGTTTAAGGTTAAACATTATTTGATTCCACTGAATATATTGTATGTGAATATATTCTGGTCTTTCTCTGAAGCTTATTTTTCACAGCATTCCTTCTCTTAGATATATTTTTCCACTAGAATGGCACATTGTATTAAGCCAAATAATCAAAACATTAATATGGTATGGGTATCTCTATGGGGTCTTTGGTGCTGTCTAAGCTTGGGGGTTTTCTTGCAGATGTTTCATTACCAAACTAGATAACATCACACATTGAGCACTGATGATGTTACCTAGTTTGGTAATGAAATGTCTATACGAAAACCACCAAACTCAGACAGCACCAAGGACCCCATATTTCAACCCTGAGCTCTCTTCCCTAACTGTCTCTCTTCCATAAATGTCTCTATTGTTGCTGTAAGTTTTGAAAAAAAAATATTTCCAGGTCTGCAGTCAGCTTGGAATTCTGGGAACGGAGGCCTGATATTTTGGGATGCCGAGGTGGAAAAGGCAGAGCTTTCATAACAACTTCTTCTAGGGGCATCTGCACCTGCATAATGGGTGATTACATGAAGAGCCTTTATTTGGAAGCAAGAATTCTTACTTCATCTTTTGGGAAGATGTTTTAAATGCTAAAAAATTGGGGGAAAGTACAAGGTGTAAATTAATGTTTCTTAGTAAACAGATTTCAGTGTATCTGTACTTAGAAGCTGCCCTCGTTAAGTTAAATGCAAGATATTCCTATGTGTGTACAGAGCTGTCATTTAAATTCTTAATGTTGGTTTGAAATGTCTACAAGTTCCAGTGTTGACTCTGGAACTATAAGTTAACATGTGCTCTTTTCTTATTGTGCTGTTCATATTTTTATAAGTATTTCCTGTGCCAACAGAATAGAATTCTCCAAGTTTTTTTATTATTATTATTCCTTTCCTGGGCCTCTCAAATGCGAGTTGGGAAGATAAATCTAGATAATTAGAACATACACTGAAGGAATTTGTATCAGAAACCAGTATACAGACAAGCTATTTCAGAATAAATTAATTCAAGGGATGGTCAGCAGCAGAGTTAACAGCAAATCATAGGCTAGGAATCAGGGGTAGGCAACCTTGGCTCTTTTATGACTCGTGGACTTCAACTCCCAGAATTCCTGAGCCAGCACAGCTAGCTCAGGAATTCTGGGAGTTGAAGTCCACGAGTCATAAAAGAGCCAAGGTTGCCAACCCCTGGGCTACAGTACAATCACAGTACAACCGCAGTACAATCAAGCCCCAGCAACCCCTATTTTTCCCTTGCCTCCATGACTTTCCCTTCATCTTGTCCCTATATCTCATTAGGGAAACACCCTTAAGTCACTGTTAACTCTCCTGAGATTATGGGTAGTATTTCCCCCTCGTATTCCAAGTGATCCAAGAACAGCCTCAGGATACAGAAAATTGGTTATGCTTTGTCATTTATTATCTTGGAGAAAATTCAGGGAACTGGAAGCAACTGAGGGAATAGAGGGATTGGCAATGGGGCAGCAAAGATAAAGGACACATGGTTGCAAAGTCAAGAACGGGCGGGTAACTCAAATTTGAATTTATTCCTTCTATATTCACAGTCCACCTCAGGCTGCTCCTATTCTGTACTCATGTCAGCTGGACTCTAAGCCAGAGGCAGATAGGATTCTAATAAATCTAAGCTTTATAACTAATGATGTCTCCCCTCCCTTTCACAAGCATTTTACAAATGGGAAAGCCCTCCCCCTCCGTTGAATGTCTTCCTACATTTAGGAATGACCACACTGTCTTCTTAAAATCCAAAAATTCTGTCGGCTTAAGGTGGAAGATCTGCGACTTAATATTTGGACAACACATCAAGTAGACAAAGATCACCAAAATGAGATACATTTTGTATCAAATATTTTAATATTTTCATCTACAGCCCATTTTTCTTTTGTTCTCTTTTAAACGGTGTATTTTTTTTTTTTTTGGCAATGCCTGCACGTCCATATTGATTATTTTTTTAAAAAAAAATCAGGTCCGGCTTCCCCCCCATTATTTCAGAATTAAGATGGGAAATGGAATAATTGAAGAGTGTTTAATCACCCCCAACTGGTGTAATATTAGCTGCTCGCTGGGGTGTATGTCTTTTCTTGGCAATCTTGCTTTGCAGAACAGAATCAGCTATAAATGCCAAATGTAAGTCTCAATTTCTATAAATATCACTAACTGGGGAGCCAGAAAATGTAATCTGTTTTTCTGATGAGGTCTGACTGATTTCGTTTACAAGGACAAGAGCCTTGCCAGGTACTGTTTCCTATGTAAGATTTAGGAGCTTCTACAGAAAAACACATCGAAAGTAAGGCTCTTTCTAGAGTTTAGTAGACTTAAATAAATTCTAGGTTAAAAGAAGACCTTTGCTAATAAACTTTAATTGGTTAAAAGAACACCTGCTCCTCACTTTATCACTGTTCCTAACAACAGTGGGTTTGTCACCACCTTGTTTCTCTTGCTACATTACTAAAGCAGAGAAAATCTGTACCAATTGAATATCTTCCTACACTTAGCAGTAACAATCAGCAGTAACAATCACCTATTTGAAATATAGGTGGTCAGCTAGATAAACTGCTACATGTTATCTAATAAACTGATGCAGACACTTTAATTGCTTTTCTTGAGTTTTCTTGAGCTCTGTCTGTATTACAAGTACCACCTAATGAGGGTTGTATAATAATAATAATAATAATAATAATAATAATAATAATAATAATAATAGAATTGGAAGGGACCTTGGTGGTCTTCTAGTCCAACTCCCTGCTCAGGCAGGAAACTCTACAACATTTCAGACAAACGGTTGTCCAATCTCTTCTTAAAAACTTCCAGTGTTGGAGCATTCACAACTTCTGGAGTCAGACTGTTCCACTGATTAATTGTTCTAACTGTCAGGAAATTTCTCCTTAGTTCTAGGTTGCTTCTCTCCTTGATTAGTTTTCATCCGTTGCTTCTTGTCCTGCCTTCAGGCGCTTTGGAAAATAGGTTGATCCCCTCTTCATTGTGGCAGCCCCTGATATATTGGAACACTGCTATCATGTCACCCCTAGTCCTTCTCTGCATACAATCAGACTGGACTAAAATAAGATTTGCTTGTTTTGCATCCTTTATGTCCTGCAAAGGAATATAAATCCTTCCATTCCCCACCATCCAGTCAGAGCTGAAGTAGTTTTTTGGATGAGAAGTGAAATGTCTTCAAAGAAAAATTTCCTGCCTGAGCAGGGGGTTGGTCTAGATGACCTCCAAGGTCCCTTCCAACTTTATCGTTGTTGTTGTTGTTCTAAATAAGAAAGTCCAGTTGCCTCTTGAAAAAAACATCTTTGAGACTGTAGCCACAAAGCAAAAGGAGGAACTGCTTTAAAATACCTTTCCTCTTGTGAATCCCAAGCATTATTTACTAAACAGGCATTCCAAAGAACTACAAGGATGGGGAAAGGTGAACTTTTGTGATAAGCCAAATCATTGATATGCTTCAGGACACAGAGCTGCAAAGATGGTCTGCAACCAATTGCTTGTATAGGATAATACTGCCCTCTGTTGGATTATGCTTGTCTATTGCTTTTATGGACTTGATAGGAAGACTGAAACTAGGATATTTAGTTGAAGTAGTTGGGGATGAAAAACACTTTCACAAGGAAAAATCAGAGAGATTTCAATGTGTACTAGAACCTGTTGGAGTTGACTGTTATAAACAACATTTCCACCATAATGAATATTTGGATACAGTAATACAGGTAGTCCTTGACGTACGCCCCAACTAAGCCAAATTGTCTGTTGCTAAGCAAGACAGTTGTTAAGTGAATTTTGCTCCTTTTTATGACCTTTCTTGCTACAGCTGGAAGGGAATCACTGCAGTTGTTAAGTTAGTAATGTAAAGCCGGAAACCACAGTTTGCTGTAAGCAATTTGGAATATTGCATCACTTTTCTCTTTACACTCAGTGACAGATAGCTTCTGCCCCTAACATTTAGAAAATGGCCTGCTTAACCATGGTTTATTGAATAAATCAGAAGTTGATGACTTCATGTAGTACACCAAATCATAATACTGTTCCTACGCACCACTATACAATGGGCCCTGGTTCTCTGTGTGGATGCCGCTTCTGGAAGTCCATTCTGGGCCTGAGCAACAAAAAATTAGCTACCGGTTCTGCCAAAGTGGTGCGAACCGGCTGAATCCCACCAATGGCTCTGATTTTCAATGGAAATTAAGTGTGATTTCAGCCAAAAAATAAAAGCCTAGTCTTACAAAATCCACTGCCTGATGTTATTTGTAATACACTCTTTAAAGTAATCTCTTTTGGTAGTTACATATGTAGCCTCTGTAGTTTAGGGTATGTTAAATACTGTATAGTGTTAGAGCAATTCTGCACTGCAGCCTAAGCTGCTTGTCTCCCATGCTGCTGCTCCTGGTTCTTTCTTAAATCAGCTTCAGAAATTTGTCTCAATTGCTGTGCATTAGCAATGGAACCAGCTGGTGCTCAATCTGGACTACAACAGCTGGCGAACCCGATTGGTCATTCTTGCTCTTCCCATTGATGCAGGGAAGGCAAACCTCTTGGCTGTCTCCTGTGTGCACCAGTCTACCAGTGTCTGCCTTTTCCTTTTAAGGATTGTTCCCTCCCTCTACTCCCTGTGCCTTGAGTGTATTTTCCCAATATTTGAACATAAGGATGCCTTTGGCCCTCCCTTCCCTCATTACCTCCTCTGATGCTAACACAGACACTTTCCCCCCCTGATGATGCTTTTGTTATTCTGTTACTACCACTGCTTTTTTTGTTAAAAAAAAAAAAAGGTGCTGGAACGCATACACGTCATACAACCCACCTTGTCTACCCTACAAGATTTACCTTTGTAGTTGAAAAAAAACCCTTCAATTTTTAGTGTATCTAAAAGACCGGGATTTTGTTCAATACTATTAAAGTTACTGTGTGGCTTTAAATTACAAGAAGGCATTTTATTAATCTTTTGGGACATTTATCACTGGCATACCCATTTAGTTTAATGAGTGGAAATGTCAGCTTTCTGTGTGGAATGAAATTGGCCCAATAAAACAAAATTTGATTGCTTGTGAAAGACTGAATTATTTTTAAGAAGTTGTCAAACAAGGTGGAAAAATTTATATTTGGAGTTTAATATGGATATTGACTTGAAACAAATTAAAATTGAAACTTTGTCAGTAAACAGATTACTTTTAATTTACCTTTAAGTTAAGCCCAATTTAATAAATAGATCTGATTAAACCTTATACTGTAGGTCTACCTTTACATCTGACCAATACATAATTAATATATATTATTATTAATAATAAAATCTTCAAATCACAAGACATTGGCTTTATTCTTAATCTTCCACTCTGCAGTTGGAATATAAAGTATAAAAGACTAAAAAGAGATTTTCGTAGACATCCCAGCCTTTGAGCTACCCAAGCAACCAAAATAGCAAAGTTTCGCTGTTGGGCAAGCTTCCACGCCAGCTGCCTTTCTTTCTTCTCCCTTTGCCTCTTTTTAACCTCACACCTTTTGTAAGGGAAGGCAAAAGGCTCACTCACCCTCTCGTGAAAGATGGCCTCCATGTTTATGTGTCTCCCACTGCCACCATCGGCTTCCACACCACATGATCTAACCCAGCCAATCAAGCCACATTCTGGTTGTGGTCTCCAGCACCTTATGGCTCCTCCTAGAGGAGGCAGACAAAGCCGGAGGGGACCCCACTCACACCATACCGCCAGCAGGGCATTTTCAAAAGCAAACAAAGATAGGAAGAGCAACAATAGGAAAAGAATGCAACTCTGGAAAATCCATCAAAAAAGGTGCTGGAATTCCGTTCTGGTGCGTTCTATGACAAAAAAAGCCCTAGTTACTACAATAATCAAAGGAACAGGTCGTTCTTTCATTCCAACAATTTATGTAGGTGAACGTTTGGAAATTTTATTTTCCTTCTCCTTTAAAGATGCTACCTAGTAGGACCTCTCATTTTCTCATCATGCAAAAAATTCTTGCATTTTCTTTCAGAGGAATTTCTGGGCAGGGCCTGAAATGAAAAATGAAATATCCATCTTTTCAGCTGCAAAACCATGTCAAATGAATAGCTCAGCTGGTGCATGCCAGTTTCAAACATCCAGATACGTCACAGAGGAAGTAGAGAAGATAAAGGAGAAGTAAAACTCCAGATACTAAAATAAATAATAGGTAGAGGGCTAAAAGAGAACTAAAACATGGAAGATCCTGATTCTACCCCAGTGACCCACCCAGTCCCCAACAAATGCTGGGTTAGTTAGGGAGGTATGATCAGCAGGGCAATGGGGAGGGAGATGTTTAGAACAATGATAGAATCAGGGCTGGAAGGGATCTTGGAGATATTCTAGTCCAACCCGCTGCCCAGTGCAGCAGTCCTTTTCATTGAAAATGGAGAAACATACACTATGCGCACTTACAATATGTACTTGTATGACTCAGCCCAGATTTGCAAGGTTGGAAAAAAATAGTTATCATTACTGGAAACTAAGTTTTCTATGATGCATAATTAAATAATACTTTGAAGATTAACAGTAGGCTTTGGAGGATGATGTTTACTGTGTTTGGATGCCATATCCACATTTATTTTCCAGGCTAAAATCTTATTTTTCCATTCAGCATAGATTTGATTCACACAACTGAGGAGTTTCCAGTTATTTTTCTCCATATTCCACTTCAACATTTTGCCTTATGCCAGAGTAATAATTGACTACAATAACATATTTCTGTATGTGTAGGATTTCAGTATGGTTTCACATAAGTTCCTATAGTCTGGTTTCACATGAGGTATAGTTTCACATAAGTTTCTATAGTCTGCAAAGCTTGATTTCTGGCACTAATCATTAAGCATTACATTGTTCAGTCAAATAAAGGAATCTTCTTACAGTTGCCAGCTTTGTATTTAATTTCCTTATCAGAAAATCAGGAGTGGCACTCAAATATAGTTAAATATTTGAATTAAATATGGCCTATTTAGTTACACCTCTGTTTAACAATGAATTCTGTGAACAAATTGAAAGGGTTGCCATGGCAGCCCACAGAGTCCAGTTATAGCCAATTTCTATATCAAAAATTTGAGCAACGTTCACCCGATATCGCACCTTTGAAACCATTTGGTTTTGCCATGTGGATGACACCTTTATGTTGCGGAGTTATAGTGAGGAAGAATTCAAGAAAAGTCTAGAGCATCTTAATAACACCTAACCAAATATTCCATTTGCCATGGAAGAAGATAAAAAAATGCCAACTTGCTTTTTTGGACATTGCCATCATTAAAAGGAAAAATAAATAAATAGCTGAGACAGAGTATATTGTAAACCAACACATACAAATCACTATTGAAATAAAAGGTCTTACACTCATCCTTGCCAGAAAAGAAGTATCATTAAAACTTTCACCAATCATATTCAATGTATTTGTGAGACTAAAAGTTGATCTGATGAGTAAAATATCATGACAGGATTTTACAGGAACTCTGAGGAAATAAGTTTAAAGATACACAAACATTAGCAATTATGACAAATCATGCACAATGCCAAATAGTCCTTGACTTATGACCACAATTGGGCCCAAAATTAATGTTGCTAAGTGAGACATTTGTTAAGTGAATTTTGCCCCATTTAACAAACTGTCTTGCCACAGTTGCCAAGCGAATCATTGCAGTTTTTAAATTAGTAACATAGTAGTTAAGTGACTCTGGTTTAACCCCTTGACTTTGCTTGCCAGAACGTGGGAAAGGTGATCACTTCGCCCCTGGGATACCGAAACTCTCATAAATATGTCAGTTGCCAAGCATCGAATGTTGATCACATGATATAGGGATGCTGTAATGGTCATAAGTGTGAAAAACGATCATAAGTCACTTTTTCCAGTTCTGTTGTAACTTTGAATGGTCACTACGTGAACTGTTGTAAACATCTCAATAACTTTAACATGAAGGAAAAGACTTGGAAAATTGATAAAATCTGGTTTATATCACACCATAATAAAACAGCATTTAATTAATCAACATCATATAGAATCTTCAGTAGTCTCACTTAAAAAACAGCAAACAGCTGCATGTTTCAAAGGCCAATCAAAAATTGGTTCCTTTGGAACGTCTTTGAATCAGACCAATTACAAATTCGCCTGCATGAAGAACCAATCAGCAACTGGCTGTCCATAATTCCAATGACTTACTCCAATTGGACGATAGGTCTTTATAAGCATTAAAGTTCAGTCCTGTTCAGATGTCTGCCAAGAAATGCACTACAGAGTAGACCTTTCTTTCCCCTCTGAAGATTTCAGCCACCGTTACTAGCAAAATATTACAAATACCAAACAATGTCACCATGCAGGTGGTAATGCTAAAAGTATGGGGATATGTAAGGAGTTATTATTCAACAACAATTGAAGGGCTATGTCCCCAGGATAGGACAGGGAATTCATGTTGCCTAATGTTTCTCATTACTGATAAATTGAATATGTACAACTTTATCAGAGTCAACTGATACCATTAGTTCCTGTAATTTAGCAGAGACAAAAGTGTGGTAACCTGTTAAAATGAACAAATGTACTATGGCATACATTCCTCTTCCCCAATTTAGTTCCTTCTAGGACAGTGTGCCTCAACATGCCTGGCTGAGGAATTCTGGGAATTGAAGTCCACAAGTCATAAAAGGGCCAAGTTTGAAGACCCCTGCTCTAGGATCTATCATCATCTAAACTAGGCTGGCTTACATTCTGGTAGTTGTGAGCTAAGCATTTCTGGCACCCAGTTAGGGAAGGCTGGTATTAGTTTTCATGCACTAGATAAGTGCATCCAGTGGTGATCCTTGCATGGTTCAGGAGAGGAGATGTGATGAATGCCAGAATACAATAAAATTAAAACCTTAAATATATGTAAAATGAACAGAAGGACTGATTTGAAATCTACTTAAAAGTAACTGAATTGTTAGCTAAATACTTATATTATCATTTTCCCCTTGTATCTTTATAAAGTCTGCAAAGTATTTCACTTGTCCAGTAAAGTAGACTGTACTATAGAAGTTTATGCCATAATAAATTTGCTGACCGTTCAAAGGGTACAGGTAGCCCTCGACATATGACCACAATTGAGCCCAACATTTCTGTTGTTAAGTGAGACATTTGTTAAGTGAGTTTTGCCCCATTTTACGATCTTTCCTGCCACAGTTGTTAAGTGAATCATCACACTTGATAAGTTAGTAACACGGTTGTTAAGTGAATCTGGCTTCCCCATTGAGTTTGCTTATCAAAAGGTTGCAAAAAGTGATCACATGACCTTGGAACACAGCAACGGTCATAAATATGAGTCAGTTGCCAAGCATCCGAATTTTGATCACATGATCATGGAAATGCTACAAAGGTCGTAAGTGTGAAAAATGGTCATAAGACACTTTTTTCAATGCCATTGTAACTTTGAACAGTCACAAAATGAACTGTTGTAAATTGAGGACTAGCTGTATAGCAGGGGTGTCAACTGCCAGCCTGCAGGCCAGATACGTCATTGCCGAAACTGCTGGCAATGGAAAAAAAGTTGCGATACGTCGCAACACGTCACGTGACGTTGCAAGTTTGACACCCCTGTGAGTTTGGCACCTCCTCCTCCTCCTCTACTTCAAGAGACTACACTGACCATTCCTTGGCTAGTAAGTATTTCCAAAACCTGCCTCAAATATATAATATCTGTAAAGCTCACTCACTTCCTTGGGAAGATGTCAACTAGCTGGCAGAAATCTGGAAACATTAAGGCCAGTGGGATAATTTTCTAGCAGTCTGTGAATAGGTGAATTCATTGTCCTTCATCTCAACCTATTACATAGGATTGAATTTCTGGGGGGAAATGAATGTCATTTTCAGCTCCGATAGGAAAGGCAGGGTATCATTCAAACCAACAAACCAAGTTTTGCAACTGTGTATTACAATTTTCTACCAGTTCCTTTTATGCTCTTTAAAAAATATGGATTTTGCAAAGGCAATTCTGCAGAAGTTAGGAAATCACACACAAATTGCCATTGCAGTCCTAACGGCTTCCCTAAAAGTGTTTTTATTTTTTATACTTCTTAAGTGGGATACTTATCTGCCAGCTCATACTTATCTGCCAGCACAAACAGAGCACAGTCTTTGGAGGCAAATTATTCAGCTGAGAATCTCTGAAGAGACAGTGAAAACCCCCATTTCCTGTCTTTGGTGAAGATACAAATTTGCCACTTTGCTCCAATTCTGTTTATGGTAGAGCAAGACGACAATGTTCTTTGGATGGAGAGTGATTACTCTTGGCTTTCTTCTTCTCTATGGTGTGCCTAACTCTTCAACTGGTAAGATCAGGATGTACCTTGAATATTCTGAATAGTTTGCGTAACAGAGGGAATGTTGATCTTCCTAATGCTATTTAATATGGGGTAGGTTGTTAGCTTATGATAGCAATCAGTTGAATAATTCCATTTTCAAAGCCAGGCCATTGCAAAATGTCCTTCAAACAGGTGGATTGTTTTTTTTCCCCCCAACAAATTTATTTTAAAAGAGCGTGACAACTTGATGAATACGTTTGCAACACAGGAGACTCCCAACTTGAAGGTTCTCATTGCTCATATTGCTGTGCTGTGGTTATTGTTATGTTATTATCATGATATCTAATTCTTCCTGCCAGAAAAGCGCAGCATTTCATTTTTATTGCTCATTTTGTACCGTCACCAACAAAACCAATTAAATAAGCCATCAGACGAGAATGCACGAAAAAGCAGAGGCATGAAGCTTAAAAAATCATCTGGGGCTTGATAAATTGCTATCTTGTTCCTTCCATTGCAGGTTTTGTTTAATGTACAATTAAATGAAGCTGCATTAGAAATAGAATGTAGCACTGATATTTAAACTGTTTTAATGTTAAGAAGGAATAGTTAATTTATGGGGATAACTGGCATTTTCCAGGGAAAGAGGAAACACAGTAAATCCTGATGCAAATCGATAGTTGAGTGAGCTAACCACTAAAAATTTTTACTTAGTATTTTCAGCTGCAAGTATGTTTTACTGATAATAACGAGCAAAACAGGCAGATAAGTGGCTTGTTTATGGTCTAATACTGTGTTCACAGGCAAACTGAACCACAAAGTAATTACATTATAGTTCAATGTGCTATTTTAACTTAGCAAAGGTGATTAGTTTATGGTTGAGAGTTGTTGAAAACCAGACAATGGCTTTCATTCTGTAAACTAGGGATTACTATTGTGTTCTGCAAACACACGGTATAAGGCAGAAGGATAACTGAAAGACTGACCCATAATTTGTTACTAAATTTCTTCATATTTTCTTCCCATAGTCCTTCTGCTATTAATTTTTGTCATTGACCAAACATTCCAAAGGTGGGAAGACATCTAGCCCAAATCCCAGCCTAGTTCAGGAAATCCAACCTGCAGGAAAGGAAAATCTACCAGTTTTCAAGACAGTCTAGAGAAGGTCTAGACCTTTTCAAAGCACAATGAGATTGGAGAATATTTTGTTTCTGGACTCCTCAAGAGCAGATAGGAGACTCCACACACATTAAATGCAAAAAACCCTATTAAATAGTTGCATTTGGACATGTTTCAGTTCTTGGCTTGCTATATGTTGCTTGGAATTTACAATGAGGGTGTGCCCTTGTAATTCATCCCTAAGATTTAAGATTTCTGGAAGTGTACAGATAGTCCTCAACTATTTTTCAAAGTTACAATGGCACTGAAAAAAATGACTTATGACCGTTGAAGCATCCCCACAGTCGTGCGATCAAAATTCAGATGCTTAACAAGCTGGATCATATTTATGACAACTGCAGTGTCCTGGAGTCTTGTGATCACCTTTTGTGACCTCATGACAAGCAAAGACAATGGGGAGGCCAGATTCACTTAACAACCGTATTCCTAACTTAACAACTGCAGTCATTCACTTAACAACTATAGCCAGAAAGGTCGTAAAATTGGGCAAAATTCACTTCAATGTTTCACTTAGCAACATAAATTTTCAATTTAATTACAGCTGTAAGTTGAGGACTACCTGTACTCTCTGAACTTTGAGAGGACACAATGGGTACTATATGTTTGTGTGTGTGTCTGTATGTCTGTGCGTGCGTGCGTGCTTTGAATTAAGCAAGATATTCTATCAAAAGAAATAAATCATCTGATAAAATATTTCTTCCCAGACTGAGAGTTTAAAATAATTGTCCATTTGTAAATTGTTATTCTTGCACAGATACCCTTGGGCAGTTGCCTAATTCGTTAATTCAACCTGGATCTCCTTTCCCTGTAAAGACAAATGACCCTGAAGTTCAAAGAGCTGCTAGGCTTGGGGTTTATAGATACAATAACAGTTCAAACGATATCTCTTTGTTTAAAGAATCTCACATAAATAAAGCCACAAGGCAAGTAAGTACTGCTTGATTCTTCCGGCAATACATGCAATTAATTTCTTTTGCTGGTGAAAAATGCAAAACATACCTGCTTTTTTGCCCTTGTCATGGTGGGAGAGTTATTTTTTTTCTTGAGAAATGGTACAGGCCACTGATAAGGAGGTTAACAGTTGTCTTCTCTGTGGAGGCTTTTATTATGCAAAAAAAAAAAAAAACCTTAACCAGTTTATTTCTTAACTTTCAATTTAGCATGAACACTAAACATATTCTATATTCTATTCTATGCTATTTGCCTATGTATTAGGAATCTAAGTCCTAATGCTATGCCTACTGTATATACCTATGCCTATGTATACAACGAATCAAAGTCCTAAAGAGTTCTATAAACCTATCCTAAAGTTGTTTTTCAAAAGACAACCGGACTTCCTTAGTTTTTTTCCTTAAAAAAGTTTCGCTTCTCAATTCAAGTTTCTCGGATGAGAAGTGAAACATTTTCAAGGAAAAAACCAAGAAAGTCCAGTTGCCTTTTGAAAAAGCACCTTTGAGACAACCATGACCGGGAATATTGAGAATCTCCATAGACCCGTGGTGGTGAACCTATGGCACACGTGCCACACGTGGCACGCAGAGCCCTCTCTGTGAGCACACGTGCCATAGCCCCAGTCCTAGGCCTGCAGCTGGGTTTTATACAACCTTATCACTTTAGGTCTACACTGCCATGTGCAAAAAAAAAAAAAGGTTCAATCAATCAATCAATTTCAACTTCCCGCAGGGAAAAAAAAAAGAACCCGCAAAGTTGGAATTGATTGATTGAACTTTTTAGTCCCATCCAGTCTGCCGTTACCACCGCAGCCATGCCCACCCAATGGGCCACACCCACCCAATGGGCCACGCCCACTCGGCACCCGATGATACATAAATGGGTTTTGGGTTGCAGTTTGGGCACTCGGTCTCTAAAAGGTTTGCCATCACTGCCATAGACAGTCTTATAAACAGTTCTTTCCACCTTTGTGCCTGAGCTATACTGTAACAAATTCTATAGCTACCTTAACGTTGGCTTCTGTTGCTGCTAGTTGTTATTCTGAGTGCAACTGAAGCATTGGTTTTGCACAATCTTACACTCAGAAGGGAGGAATCATACAGCAGCTGTGCTTCCCTTTTCAGTTTTCCCACTGTTGGTGTGCTGGAATCCACCCCAGCACCTCTTTTACCGCCAACCGCTCTGCTCTTTCTCTTAGCAGCTGCTGCAGCCTCTCACCTGCACCTTCTTCCTTTTCTCCTCACCCACCCAGGTATCTCCTTCCAGCAGAGACCCCCTCCCCATGCTCAGATGCTATCGGCCTCTTTCTTTTGTAATTGGAGCCGCATGTATGGTCCAGGGCTCCTCCTGAGGTCTTAAAGTCTCCAGGGGAAGGAGAACCACAAAGATAAGGAAGGGATGGTGTTCACTGGTGCAAAACTCTCCTTGCACATTTCGCAAGATGGAAGGTTCCCTTCAAACCACCCTTGCTTCAGCCATTAGTTGTGTTCTTGTTTCCGACTTTCTGAAAGCTAAAGAAAGAAACGAAGCTATTTTTTATTTCTTGGTCCGGCAACTGCCACAACTATGTTGATGACCAGTTAAATCCAGAGTGATAGCCGTACTTTTTTTTACTGCTGTTGCTTCGGGTTCATGTAAAACCAGAAACTTGTTCCAAAGGTCTCCAATTCCTGGCTAGAGTACCGTACTGCTTTTAGAAACCAGGAAATGTACCTAGCATGGACAAGAATCTGTTTTCTGCTATTATAGCCTGTATCCTTTGAAATTATTATCTTTAAAAATAATTACACAAACTATTTGCAGTTCATCTTGTGAATTGTGTGTACTCAACTGCCTCCAGTTTCATCACCATTTCCCCCCCCCCAACTTTTTGACCTCTCTTTGACCTCTGCTTTCTTTACTTTGCCTGTTCTCGGTGCTCTTTAATACTATGAAAACGGATTTCTTTAGATTGTGAAAGGAGTGAAATACAGACTGGATGTTGATATCCGCCGGACTGTATGCAGCAAAAGAATACCGCATCCCAACTTGGACAGATGTGATTTCCAGAAGAACAGGAGGCTGAGAAAAGTATAATTTGTTCAACTTCTTTGTGTTGTTCAAAGAAATCAGGGGCGGGAAGGAGTACTAGATCTGGACTATAAAAATCTGGACAACCATTAGATGGCAGCGAAGATAAGAGTTTTCTGTCTCTCCTTATTGCCTTCTACCAATTGTCCAGAATTTCACACAGGGCGACTGGTAGCAACAACGGAAGAGCTACTTCTCCACAATAAATTCATTTTGCATGGGATTCACCCTAATAGTTTGAATACTCATGCCTTTCTTACTGTCAACAAATAATTCTAGTTCTTGCTATTTAGCAGAAACGACAGAGTTGCTCAATCTCTTGCCAAATTCCTAACTTGAATGGCCTCGGGGTCTGTTTTTCATGCTGTTAGAACAGTGTAAGCAAACACAAGAAATTCTTTGCTTCACTTTCTTATATTTGCATTGTCCAAGTTTCAGGGAGCCGTGTTGCTTCCAGGATAGGTTTGCTGAGCGACCTCAGCAATTGCCCCAAATTCTCCAAATGACACAAAGAATGATTTCATGGAACAGCTTTGAATTTCCCACAGTGAAAAGATGCTAGATGAAAAATTGGGAGGGGGGAGCAATCATTATAAATAATAAATAAAACAACAAACTTGGATGAGCAGGCGTTAGGTAAATCAAATCAGAGAAATGCATAATATAAGTCCTTGCTTAAAATGGCAACTGGGTCTGGCAACTCCATCACTAAGTGATGTGGTCATAAACTGGAAAATTATGTGACTCTGCCAGTTTATGATGGCAGTTGCGGCACTTCCAATTGCTGTTCTTAAGCAAATACAGTGCAATTGTTATGCCAGGAAATCACGTGATCATGTCTTGTGACTTCCTGCGGTTTTCCCATTGACTTTGCTTATAGGAAGCCAGCAGGGACGGCCGCACGACCAGGGGATGATGCAACTGTCTGAAATGGGGACTGGTTGCCAAGTACCCAGATTATGATCACATGCCTATGTGGAGGCTGCGACAGATACAATTTTAAGGACTGGTCAGAAGCCTCCTTGTTCAGCATCGATGTAACTCCAAGTATTGCTGAACAAGTGGCCAGTAAGCAAGGACTACCTGTTTGAAAAGAGCATCATAGAAGGCTTTCTGCTGAGACCTCTTCAACTCTGGAACTACTTCTGACTGCAGTATCCTGTCACTGCAATGGAAGGGATTAAATTGTGCTCAAATATACAAAAGGAAGATGAAGGCAAATTGTCTAGAAGGGATATCCTTCTAAAACAGGGCTCTTCAAACTTAGCCCTGTTATGACTTGTGGACTTCAAATCCCAGAATTCCTCAGCCAGCATGCCTGGCTGAGGAATTCTGGGATTTGAAGTCCACAAGTCATAAAAGGCCAAGTTTGAAGACCCTTGTTCTAAAATATATTAAAAGGATTATACATTACTAATATTTATTGGTTGTGCAATATTTATTTATTATTATATGTATATGCCGCCTGACGCCTAATGATTCTTAGAATAAATTAGGTGGAAACATTCCTTTGAAAGCTGTTATTTTATAAGCTGACATTGCAATAAGTCACTTATCACGTTGACTGCTAGTCTGACTGAAAAAAATACAACATTTTCTTGTCTAACTTTTAAACAGCTGATGATAGAATTGTAAAGGTGTCAAGGCAATTTTCTAGCTTTTCTCTTTAGTCTGATTTAATGCCTTTGTTTGTTCTTTTCCCCCCTCAGATGTTCACATGCAATTTTGAGGTCTGGCTTATACCTTGGCAGCAGAAAGTCCGCATCCCAGTCATGTTCTGCCACTAATTGGTCTCTAATAAACTTTATAGATATTGCATGTTTATTTTTTGTCAACTGATACACCGTAAATTGTCCATAAAGACACTAGATTGCCAACAGCTGTGGAGTCTTTTGCTTTCTTTGCTTATCTTCTAATGGAGAATGACAAAAGTGTACATGATCTTCGTTTTCTCACCTGTCTTGCTGTGAAGAAAACTTCAGAAAACTTCTTTAGGCTTAGATGAAATGATAAGTCATTTGCACAATATGTCCTGGCTATCATGCTACATAAATAGAATATGGATGACTTGAAAAGGAGGCCCAAGGAAGCAAAATGACAAAACAGTGTCATGCCATCAGCTCCACCTCTTTTGTAGAGACCCTGTGATTTTGCATGCAGGTACTAAAAAGGAGCACATGTAACACAAAAGGGGGAGACTGTTTTGGTCATTTTGATGAAAGCATCAAATCCTACAGACATTTCTGAGACAACATGGAAACGGTAAATTAGTTGTGGTAGAACAGATACAGACATTATATAGGGCTAATGCACACATAACAGGGATAATAAGGATCTAACAATGAAATTGGGCCAAGCACAATACTGTAGGATTACTGATACACACGGAAGTGTGTGGGGGAAGTGGGGGAGTATCAAAGAGAAACAAGAACCTATGATATGATGGTAATAAGGAACAGAAACTGCTGTTAATATGCCAACAGCCTCTTCCCTTTTCAAGAATCACTAGAACAGGGGTGTCAAACAGCTGGCCCGTGGGCTGGATGCGTCACACGGAAGCCACACTCACCCCAGCTCCAGCAAGGGGAAAAAAGTCATGATACGTTGGGACACGTCATGTAACGTGGTGAGTTTGACACCCCTGCACTAGAAGACTGGATTCAAGTCATCCATCTCAAGCACAAACCATGCATCAACCTTCTCTCAAACTGTATCTTCCTGAGGTGACTACAACTCCCCATAATTCCTAGCCAGCATGGCTAAAGCTGAGTTTCTGCAAATGGTAATGCTGTGTGTTTAGAACAGGGCTTTTCAAGCTTTTCACCCACTGTACCACTTTTAGGATATGGCAACATCCGAGTACCACCAGTCGCCTAGCAAGGTGTCAAAAACTTGATGACAAAAAAAGGAAAAAAGTGATAAAGTACAGGTAGTCCTCAACTTATAACAGTTCACTTAGTGACTGTTCAAAGTTACAATGGCACTGAAAAAAGTGCCCCCCAAGCCACAGCCGAGCAAGACACCTGCCTGCCCGCCCACCCGTGCTCTTCCTCCTGTCTGAGGTTTTCATTGTTGTGAGCATTTCTGTTGAGGATTGGCAGCGGAGGTGGGGTGTGTGTGTTTGGTTTTTATTCCCCTCGTCTGCTGGGTGGTTGCATCAGGTTTTGGTCACTTCACATGACCCTGGGACACCGTGACAGTCATAAATACAAATTGGTTGACAAGCATCTGAATGTAAATCACAAGACCCTGGAGATGCTGCAACATTCCAGCTGATCGGCCCTTCTTCTGGGCTCAGCAGAAGCACCAGGATCAGTGGTGCTTTCCAACTGATTAGTGCTTCTTCGGGGTTCAGCAGAAGCACCAGGATCAGTGCCGAGCTTCAGCTGGAGCCTGGCGCTGATCCTGGCGCTTCCGCTGAGCCCTGACAACCCTGCAGCTCCAGCCATCTCTCACTCAGGCTTGTGCGGTGCTGCCACCGATTCAGCTCATTCCCCTCCCCCGCTTTTCTAGCGTGGTCACGTACCACCT
Source organism: Crotalus tigris (assembly GCF_016545835.1). Taxonomy (NCBI): domain Eukaryota; kingdom Metazoa; phylum Chordata; class Lepidosauria; order Squamata; family Viperidae; genus Crotalus; species Crotalus tigris. The sequence goes on from NW_024100678.1 coordinate 1,599,617, forward strand.
GCCAAGTGCCAATGTAGCACAGGTGGTACCCGTACTACTGGTTGAAAAGCCCTGGTTTAGAGGGTCTAAGAATGATGAAGGCTGATGGGTCTGCTGCTATTATCACTGCCATTCTTCCATGCATTTAACTAACAACATAATTAGATTGCTATGTCAAGCCTATGCTTTCTATTATTCTTTGGAAAAGAGTGAATAAAATGTTATCTACTAAATTTGACAATAAAAAAACTCCTCTGCAATGTCTTGTTTTCCAACTCTGTAATGCTCCCAATTTAATCAGTTGCAACCTACTCATCAGATACTGTTCCCCATAGGTACAAATGTATTCTTCAGTCTTTAATGTATACAACAATTTCCACAACAAAGAGTGCAGCCTTTACTAGTAATATACTGACCGATTAAGAGGATTAAATTCTCCACTGATTAAGAAGGCAAAAAGACATTTGGTAATCTAATAATTATTACATATATAGTTCTGTGCAAAATTGCCTTTTTAAAAAAAATTGTAAAAATTTCCCACTAAATATCATTAAAGAGCCCCATGAGGCTCCTACTAATACATAAATGGAGTCTGAATGAACAACAAAGTTTACAATTTATGCCATTTATTTCAAAAATAAATCAAAAATAAACTTTGCCATCCAACAATGGCAAAGATACAGAAAATCCCAAAAAAGACAAATATTTTAATAATGAACTATAACACCTATATTTTGATTTGTTTTTATGTTTGACAGTTGAAGTGAAATGGCCAGCTGGTCACTGGGGTTATAAAAAACCCACATATATTCATTTGTTCAAAGGTGAATTTTCCTTTGAATAAGGAAAATTTTCTTTCCATTTTCCATTCTATTTTTAAAATGTGTATTTTAATGGTTTTCAAACCTCAGCAACTTTAAGATGCATGGACTTCAACTCCCAGAGTTGAATGCTGGTTGGAAAACTCTGGGAGTTGAAATCCAGAGCAGCTTAACATTGCTAAGGTTAAGAAACACTGATCTAACTTTTATTCTTTTTTAAAAAAAATGCAGAGCACTCAGCTCAGGCGCCATTGGATTTGGAATAACACCTACCACTTTTACAATTCTGGAGAGTTTTCAATATGAAGAGAATAACAGAGTTGGAAAGGGCCATGGAGATCTTCTAGGGTTGTCCTATCTCTGAAATGGTATAGGGTTTCCTGCCTGAGCAGGGGGTTGGACTAGAAGACCTCCAAGGTCTCTTCCAACTCTGTTGTTCTGTTATTATTTTATTATCATAAATTAAGATTTCCTGATCTTCAAGAGTGTTCCAACTTTGGAGAAATAGCAGTCAGTCCAAGCCCAGATGAATAGAGTTGCCTCTTGCAAAGTCACAAGCAGCAGAAGGAAAAGTGATTTTTCTTCGGCTAACTTTTCATAACAGAGAACTGGAGAGCCTTGGACGAAGCACCAAGAATTTCTAATATAGATATTCCTAGAGTCCCTGAAGAGGAGAACTTAAATTGCAATTAAATTTGAAACATTGTGTGATTACATTAACTGGATATTTTCAAAGGGGCCCTATTGCATTTGGAATGCATTTCTGTCATCAAGATTTTTGTTACGGGCTTGGTGGCTCAGTATAGTTGGGGAATAATTTCTCACTGAGCACTAACAACAACAACAAAAAAACATAGTTTGTTTCCTAGAACGCATTTAGAATGTGGTAGTAATTTGAGAAGTAATTTTTTTACCATCCTTCCTATTAAAAATGGGAAGATTCAGTGGCTGGTTTCTAGTATTATTGGACAAACTGCATTGTGCAATTGGTTATTTCCATAGTCTAATGTGCATTGTGTACAGTATACAGCTCAGTATAATTTCACATGGCCTCTTCCTGCTGAGTCATTGCCTGGTAGTGATTCACTGAAACCCTTAACAGAAATCCACTATATTGAGTGTAGAACAAAGGGAGGTCCAGGTAAACCAAATCTGGTTATGCAATTGTCCTTTAGCAGCTATTAAGGGGGGGAAACCAGAAATGATTGCATAATATAGGGTTATACAGTGCAATCCCTGTCCCTCAGCCCAACATATCTCACACAGTTGTTCCAGAGAAAAATGGGAGCAAGCACAAACTGCTTTGAGACTCTGAACAAAAGGCAGAATGTAACTCTAATGTAAGGTCACTTGACCTTTTTTACCTGCCATTTTGAGAATGAGGATAGGTAACCATGTGATTTAAAACAAAACAAAGTTAATCCGAAAAGCTTCACTCTTTTTGGAGTGAAGGGTAAGTACTTTAATCTGTGTGTGACATCTCTGCTGATGCGCCCCATACTGTATATTGTGCATGCCTTCATCTGTGCTGTTTTTGTACAGAAACCTCCAAAAGAAAGCTATATCCAATTTAAAACCTCTAATTAGGGAAATTGGAGTATGTAATAGCCAGGAATAAAATCGATGAGGTCGTCGGCAAAGACTGTCCAGATGAAGTTGAAAAAAATAAGACGGTTTCCTGCCTTTCGGCTAAGATCGAAGTTAGTACAGTATACAAAAGAAGGATTATGCTGTGTTTGCCCAACCTAGGCGGTTACTTGACTCAACTTTTTGCGTTTCCACAATACGTGCGCCTAAACCAGGGTTGCCTAAACTGTATCTTCGCTGAACATCTGACTGCTACGGAATCGGCGTCTCCTTTAGATCGGTTTTCCCCTCCGCAGCAGATGATTGTGCTCCTTCTCTGCAGTTCAGTATCTGGCTATAGGAAGAGGGAGACCCCCTAAGCAACCATTTCTGGTTAGAAGGTGGCTTTGCGCTTATCCTTACACCCATCCACTCAAGCCACTGAGAGCCGCGAGCAAAACCTTTGAACGCAGCAGCATGTAAACCAAGCCGAGCGAGAGGCCAGCAGCATTAGGGCAAACGCCCTCCTTCCGAGACGGAATTTGTTTCTCTCTTTCGCCTCCGCTGGAGATTGACTGATATCGCAGCCAATCCGAGAGGCTGGAAAAGTTCTGCCCGTCTAGAGGTAGCGTAAGACGGGACGCGGCCGAGGGCAGAAAAGTTAACCCTTTCGACCCCGATGAGGGAAGAGGCGGGATGTGGCTGCCTCGCCCGCGTTTTGCTTTCTGCCCAGTTCCCTTCCGTCCTCCTCGCCGCGCTGCCGCCGCCGCCATGGCCCAACTTCGAGCCTCTTCCTCATCGGCCGCCACCTTTGACTACCTGGTGCTGGGGGGCGGCTCGGGTGGGTTGGCCAGTGCCCGGCGCGCCGCGCAACTGGGAGCCCGAACTGCTGTGGTTGAAAAAGGGCGACTCGGAGGCACTTGCGTGAGTCGAAAACGGGGTGTGGCCGGGGGACGAGGAAGGAAGGGGCTGCCTGCAAATATACCCTTAGGAGACTCGCCTGCATACCTGATGCGTGGGCTTATGCCAGGCAGGGCGTTTCTCAAGAGCCGGGGGCGTAGAAGTTTTATGTTCTTCATCCATGGGGCGGGCAGGGCAGAAACAGTTAAAAGTTTAAACGATGTTTTAATTTGGTTTTTGTGAACTGTTTTCGTGCCGTGCGAAATTAAGGCTGCGATTCAGGTGGCTGTGGGAAACCCAGCAGCCTTCGTTTCAGCCTGTTATGTGAACACAGCAGTTGGGTTTTGTTCCTTATGCCCGGGTTAGGGTGGTGTTATTGCAGCTCCGTGCCTTACGACATATCAACTCTTCTTGCATCCAATATACTTTTTCTTTTTTTCTAACCCTCAAGGCAGGAGAAATATGACTCAGTAGAACCATCACTTATGTGCCAATTCACTTTTCAGGAAGTGCTTTGCTCTTTACGTTTCCCCCCCCCCCCCGTCTTTCTTGTCTTTACCCTTCTATATCTCAAGCAGGAAGCACAGGATATTTTTAATTATAATTTCTTATTTATCTCTTCTGTGTCTATGAGATGCCTTTAGAGGAACATAACATTATCGATGGGTCCTTTTGATTGTAACAAGCTGTTCTGTATTATAGTGTTTATAGAACGTTTCCAACTGTTAATCTTTATTTCTTCCTAGTTGGATTTATAGCTATCTCTATGGCATAATTAGTTGTTAGTCCCCTATATGCTATACAGAAAGAAATAAATAGATTGTGCCTGAAGAAATTATTTTTAAAAACTTAACAGACCAAACACTAAACATGTCCTTATTGGCACTGAAGTTATAGTTTGTTGAAGAAAAATGGCAAATTAGTTGTGGAAAGAATGGTTGGCAATATTAAAATTGACTATTTGGTAATGATGCAAGGATGCAAAATATGAGTGAATAAAATTCCAGAGAAAGGGACTAAATAAGGAATAAAGTTTAGAATGTACATTCAAACAACTTATCTCTAAACTGTTTTCTGTCATTAAAAAGAGCAGCCTTCCGAAGTGTAATAACCCTTCAAAAGTTGTGAGACTGTAGTTTCCGTAGCTCCCATCCTTTGTGTTTGCTGGGAATCTGGAAGATGTTGAAATTACATAACTCTAGGGAAGGAGAAAGAAAAGAGAGAAGGTTGATTAGCAGCAAGATGGTGTGCTGTTGGTAGACCTTAAAGAGCAGATTGGGGAGAGCTGATTGTGGAGAAGATTTTTGTAGTTGCTAACAGCCAGTGCCAATTTGTAGGCACTTAATCAAGGAGGATTGCAACATCTGGAGGAGTCCAATGTTGAAAAGATTTTACTAGAATGAAATGTCCATGAAAGACTCATTCTGAAAGCCCTACTTTAGGCATTCAGTGGAATCTGTGAACATGTCAGTTGAATGTGTTGACTGGGTTATGAAATGGCTTGCTTTGAGAACTAACACAGATTCTTTTCAAGAAGAAACCAAGGGGCAGGCAAATCACTCAGGGACTTTGTTTTCAAAGTGCCAGATAAAAGGTGCTTTTTCATGCAAACTTTAATCAGATGTAAACTATTCCTAGGTACTTAGAAAGACAAGAGTACTCATGAAGCCCCTATCCAGGTACTGACCAACCCAATATCTACCTAAATAAATAATGAAATGTGCTTCAAATTTGTTATAATAAATTAAGAACTAATCTCAGGCTAATGAATGCAGGATTCAAGTGGTTTCTTATTATTATGATTATCCATATTCCCAATGGCATTCTCAGTGGTTTACCCAATCCATGGAGCTTATTGCAATGAAAATAAAATGTTCCCTCATTCCTTAGATATTGGGCATTTGAGGCAGGTTTCAGCGTACAGCACTTTCATGTAATCACCTCTTGAAAAATACCTTAAGTATACTACATTACTGATACACATTTTGCTGATATTAAGAAAATAAAATTAATCATAAATTAATAAATTAAGGTTTTAGTAGTTGTACATACTTTCTAAATAACATACTTGCTTATATTAAAAGTGTTGATACATGAAATTTGCAGTAAATATGTTTTTTTTTTCTTTTAGGTGAACGTTGGATGTGTACCTAAAAAGGTAAAGGAATTTATGTGTGCTATGAATTTGCTAATATTTCAAAAAATACGTTGAACTTCTTTGCTGATTTTTTGAAACTGCTTGAAGAATCAGCTGTTTCGGAAAACTTTGTCCTGAATTGATTTGATTTGATGTTTTATTTTCTCCCTTGTATTGTAGGCCTTTTTAAAAATTGGGCAGTGATTGTTTTGATTATGGTGCTAAAGAAGGGTGTTTAATAAAAACAAAAGAAAAACATGAAAGTGGACACTAACCCTCAAAATCTGCTAAAATATGCTTTTACATTATTGATGGGTATGAATATCCTTTATTTGGAATGCAAAACAATACTTTAGCAGATGTTGGGCATGTTGTTTGGAAAGCAAGATAATTGTAGTGCAAGACATCTGAAGAACAGTGTTGTTCTTTTACCCTGCTTTACCAAAATACATAACAAAAATACCAAGTCATAAAAAGTACCTCCTAATTTTTTTCTCTCAAGGTTCAAGGAAGACATGGATGTGCTTCTTGTCATGAAAGATAATTTCTGCTGCCTTTTACAGCTGTTTTCATAGCTTTTTAAATTTAGTCCTGGTCTGAGGAGCAGATGTGTGGAACAGCATTAAAGTTGAAAAGAAAATATAATTTATTAAATCTCCATTTTCATGTGCAAGTCTAGCGGGTCTAACATAATCCAAATTGCATGCAGTAATTGTACTGAAAGGACAAAAATCATAAGATTTAAAGAAACTTTAAAACTGGTGCCAATTGAAAAAAACTGATCTGTTTCCCCCATCCCCTATTTGACCTTTGCATTTTTGGAACAGCTGCAGCAAAATTGATAAATGGGGATTGTCTATTCTGCCCTTTTGGAACTCCCATTAGCTTCTGTCCTGTCTTGGATGATGCTTTTCCTTCTGTTGGCTGCTAATTAAACATACCATTTTTAAATAGTAAAAAAATGTCCCCAAACTGTATTTGCCAATATGAGCAGTCTTACAGATCAGAAGTAGGAAAGGTTAGTTGGCATAGTTTGCCTCCCAGAGTTGTGGGTGCTCCATCACTGGAGGTTTTCAAAAATAGAGTGGACAATCAGTTGATTGAAATGATATATAGTCTTCTTCTTGAGCCGAGGTCTAAACCAGGGCTTTTCAACCTTTTCACCCACTGTACCACTTTTAGGATATGGCAACATCCGAGTGCCACCAGTTGCCTAGCAAGGTGTCAAAAACTTGATGACAAAAAAAGGAAAAAAGTGATAAAGTACAGGTAGTGCTCGACTTACAACAGTTCACTTAGTTACTGTTCGAAGTTACAGTGACACTGCCCCCCAAGCCACAGCCGAGCAAGACACCTGCTTGCCTGCCCAGCCACGCTCTTCCTCCTGTCCGAGGTTTTCATTGTTGTGAGCATTTCTGTTGAGAATTGGCAGCAGGGGTGGGGTGGGGGGTGTGTTTGGTTTTTATTCCTCCTGTCTGCTGGGTGGTTGCATCAGGTTTTGATCACTTCTCATGACCCTGGGACACTGTGACCGTCATAAATACGAATCGGTTGACAAGCATCTGAATGTAAATCACAAGACCCTGGAGATGCTGCAACATTCCAGCTGATCGGCCCTTCTTCTGGGCTCAGCAGAAGCACCAGGATCAGTGTTGCTTTCCAGCTGATTGGTGCTTTTTCAGGGCTCAGCAGAAGCACCAAGATCAGTGCCGAGTTCCAGCTGGAGCCTGGCGCTGATCCTGCGCTTCCGCTGAGCCCTGACAGCCCTGCAGCTCCAGTCATCTTTCGCTAAGGCTTGTGCGGTGCTGCCACCGGTTCAGCTCATTCCCCTCCCCCGCTACCACTTTTCTAGGATGGTCACATACCACCTGCCAGGTGCCAATGTACCACAGGTGGTACCCGTACCACTGGTTGAAAAGCTCTGGTCTAGACAAGAGACCTTTAAGGTGCCTTTCAGTCATATAAATTTATGTTCTATGATTAAGATGATTTACATGGGTCCAAATAGATAATATTCTGATATTGATGGTATTTGCTGTGTTTTTGAAAGAAGTTAATAACTTTCAAGTTCCTTTTATCAGGCTTAACTTAAAAGAGGATACCACATATTCACTCCTCCTCTTCCTCTAAGATGGGAACTGATAAATTGGTTGACCAGGCTCATATATATTCAGTTAGGCACAACTGAACATCGTGCATTAGCCACACGTGGTTTGGTCTGCTGGGTATTGAAAAATACGACTGTTTTGCCAAGTGCCAATGATTACAAGACGAGAAGCTTGTTTCTTCTTCATAGGCCGTAATATGTAGTGTAACTACTGGATTACACATATCATGCAGTGATGAGTTATGAATCCTGATCTGTCCAGTCTTAGAGTAGGAACGTCAAGTTTTGTACTTCTCTCTTGCTGCAGAGTGAGGAGATGGACAATGTAGAAATATGAATGAATGAATGAATAAAATTATTGATTTATGTTGTATACAAGAAAAAGTGAATTTGCTCATTCATTTTTATATTACTTATATTAAACTTTGGATGTTGTCTTTTATAACAGGTGATGTGGAATACTGCTGTTCATTATGAATTCATCCATGATCATGTGGATTATGGTTTTAAAATAGCTGATGTGAAGTTTAATTGGAAGTAAGTTGAGCTAAATTCTGGAATATCTCTTAAGTAAAATAAATGGATAGAGTTGTTTCTAATTTGAAACTTACACATATCCAGATTTTTATCTGTGGGATTGTATGGGATTCCAACACTATCACAGTGGTGGTGAACCTTTTAGAGACTGAATGGCCAAACTGCAACCCAAAACCCACTTAAGTATCACCGGGTGCCCAGAGGGCGTGGCCCACTGGGTGGGCGTGGCTGTGGTGGTCATGGCAAACTGGACGGGTATAGCCAAGGTTAGCATGGTCACCTTGATGTTGCTTATGGGGAGGGATGCCTGTGGGGGGCGGGCAGGGTTGGGGAAGATCCAGGGGGTCTCTGGCAGATGGGGTGGTGGGCAGGAGGCTCGTCCTGCGGGGTGAGGTGAGGCAAGGTAAGGCAGGGTGGGGGTGCCATTGTCACAGGGCAAGGCGAGGTAGGGGCTAGGGCGGCTGCTGCCTGAAACCATCGGCCCACACACACAGAGGCCAGCGAGCGCATGGGGGCTGACAGTGTCCGTCAGCAGTCACAGCCTGCCAGCCCCTCGACTGGCGCACTCTGGGGCTCCGCAGTCCGCCACCAGCAGTTCAGAGAAGCCGCCTCTGAGCTGGACGGCCGGCTGACAGCTGAGGAGGCGATGCAGTGGGTCATGCCTGGGAAAAGGAGAGCATGCGAGGCCAGGAGAGATGGGACGGGAGGGGGAGGAAAACCAGCCATGTGGGACCTCAGTGAATTAGCGGGCAGCTGGTTGAAGAGGGACGGTTGCCATCTCCGGGGCATGGTGCACGTGCCCACAGAGAGGGCTGTGAGTGCCGCCTCTGGCGCACGTGCCATAGGTTTGCCACCACTGCTCTATCAGATCTGAAGAATCTCTGTTGTGGACCAAAACTGCCTAGCATTTATAATTTAAAGCTACACAGTTTAATATAGTGATATTGTTTTTATTCTAAATAATCTCACTTTGATTTTTGAGTTATCTGTGAGCATTATTCTTAAATTCTTATAAGAAATCATGATTGGACTGGGACTCGTGAAAATTCAAAACAGTACATGCTCAGAATTTAATTCTGAGCCTACTAATAGTTCATATATTAGGGTTCCCTGTGATATGCACTGAGATACACCATTTGTATTGTTTAAAATGCTGTTTTAGGTATAACAAACAAATGGTATTTTGTTTGATGTACAGTGTGCTATAGGATGGTATAAACATCTTTACTGCAAGGAAAACTTTTTTAAATTGTGAAACAAGACTATAATTTTCTGCATAATACCTATGTTTATTACTTAGGAAAAAGGTACCTATGCACTATTGTGTTTTAATTCGGTTTGTGGGGAGATAGATATTTGAGATGTAAATTTAGAAAGCCCATGTGGAATAACAATTTGAATAAGGCTTGGGAAACCCAACTTTATGCTTAGCTGTGGAAATCCATTGGGTACTTGGGTTGGGCTGTCTCTCCACCCAGCCTGCCCAAAAGGTTTATTTTTGTGGGGATATGTTGAAAGAGGGGCGTTATGTGCTTCTTGGGGAAAAGTAGGATATAATACTAATAAAACTCTTTTTACTATAGAATAATTAAAGAAAAGCGTGATGCTTATGTGAAGAAACTGAATGAGATCTATCAAAATAATTTGAATAAGGTTTGTAAATGGCCTTATTTTTCAATTTCAGCGAATTTTAAATTTCTTCTTTCTGCTATGAACCCTGTGAATTTCACAAGCTGAAAACAGAAAGTTCTGTGTTGGTTAATTTTTAAAATTTGCATCCAGGTGTATAGCATTTAAAAAAAAAAGATTCAGAGCAAATCATTTGTGTAAAACTTGCTTTTTTTGCTTAAGTGATAGATGAGCAAGCCTTCCTCTACACAAATTTCAGTTTCCTGTTGTTGGAAAAGACATGAAAACTGTAGTGTAAATTTAACATAAGTACAGTACAGTTAAAGAAAAAGCACAAGTCTTACCCTTCTCTCTTGAGAAAAACTGATAGGGTATGTCTTAATTCATTGCAGTTAGTCTGCATTTCAAATCTACAATTTTCATGGTCTTGATATAATTTTCATGTGACTTGTATAGTTTGTTTCTGAAGAGTGTAAGGATTACACAATAGATTAGTTCTTGTCAAGAAAATATGGGGGAATAATCTAAAGTAAAATAATGCATCTTAGTCCACTCTTCCATTTTGAAATTTATTTACAAATTTATTTTGAATCATTCAAAAAGTTCAAATTATTTAAATGTGTCATACATTGGCCCACATTACACTATATTATAAGATGCCTTTCTCTAGTATATAAATTGATTTAATTTTTAAATCAAAAATTGGTTTTGCTAGGACCACGTGGAAACCATTCTTGGGCATGCATCGTTCACAGCTGACCCTGAACCCACAATTGAAGTTGATGGCAAAAAATATACAGCACCTCACATACTGATTGCTACTGGTGGACGGCCTACAATTCCCAGTGAAAGTGAGATACCAGGTATGGGTTCTATGATGCTCTTTGCCCAGTTTTTATGAAAGAACGTGCAGCTGAGCTGACATTAAAATGTTTTCCTTAGCGTTGTCAAAGATTCAGTCGTACACAGTTACCTTGTAATAGTTCATTCATACTTTTTTAATAGCATACTTTGAAAAATAATTAAATAACCTTTCAGAAAAAGTGAATGTTTGTGCAAGTTACATCTATTTATACACAAAGCTGAAGATTACGAATATTGAAGATAATGTCTTGTTGCTTTGCAGGAGCCAGTTTGGGAATCTCTAGCGATGGTTTCTTTGAACTTGAAGATTTGCCCAAGTAAGTTGCAATGCATTCTGAGCATTTTAAATATTCTCAGTTTGCGGCATTGCCGCAAAGATTAGTTTGTAAAACGAATAGGGATTATTGTACTCCAGTCTTTCATTCCCCACTAAAAGATGTAGACAGTAAGCTAGTATAGCTACAAAGCTGCAATAATTGTCCCACATTTCAGAATTGATGACCGGTCCTGTACCACTCTTATCAGCCCAGATAGGGGATTCATCATGTACCCTCCTGCATCTTCTGCAGCGGGAATATCTGTTTCATTTCTAGCCCACTACTGAAATAGGTTGAGGGCAGGAAAGTGCTGTTTGTTCTGAGGAAATTAGAGGAAAACATGTGGGGGAAAATAGAGGGAAGGAGCACTGTGCACACTAACCTGAACTCTAGAAGGAAACCCAGGATATAAAACCAACAAGAAAAACAAATTCTCACATTGAAGGGTTACCCCATTGCTAAGCATTTGGGCCTCCGTGTAGATATTGGACATCAGTGTAGCTAATTTGCTTTTGTTATTCACTTGTGGAAATGTCAATTTCGTGGTCAATATTCCTATCAACAAACAAAATAAGCTTCTATTGAAGGTACTGGCTTCCAGTAAAGAAATTGAAGGGGGCTGCAATGCTTTAAAAATATCCTATCTTTTTCTTTCATTTTTGCCTATTTGGGGACCAGAAAGCTATTTACAGTGGAAAGCAGGAAATGAAGTAAAGCACTGTGGCTTTTCTACCACTATTATTTGGTCATGGTCACAAGTAACTTACAGGTGAATTCATCTATCCTTACAGTCCTTTCATTTTTGTTGCTAATATTTGAGAAACTCATCCTGTGTATGCCATTAGCCAGGAGCCCAGCTGTAGAAGGCTGGTTCTTTAGGCCTGAGAAAAAGCAGGCAACATCTGCTAAAAGCCTGGATTTGTAAGTGGGAAGGCATGGCAGTGGTGGTGGGACTCCCCATCCATCCCTCAAAGTGGAAGAGGAGACTAAGCGCTGTTTTCCCAGCCAAGATCCTTTTATCTACCTTTAAATGTAAGACGTGTGGGCATACCGTCTTTCCCCGAAAATAAGACCTGGTCTTATTTTTTTCCCCTCCAAAATAGGCAACAAGTCTTATTTTTGGAAAGGGGGGGTGTCTTATTTTTGGAGAGTGAGGTGTCTTTTCCATTCACCTTGCAGGGACAGCCCCACCCAGCCGGCCCATTTCTATGGCCAAAGGAGCAGCATCATTCTTCAGTTGAGAATGGAGCTCAGCCTGCATTTCGCAGTCAGAGGCCTTTCCGGAAGGCCTGTGTAGCCAAGAACCGAGCTATGGATTGAATTGAACAGAGTGGATTGTCTAAATAAGCTATCTCTTTAGACAATTTCTCCTCTGCCTGACTCTTTTTCTTTCTCTCAACCCTCCTCACAAAGCTGAAAGATTGGAGAGGAAGGGATTCCAAGAGAATAAGTAGACAGATAATAGGGAATACCCTGAATTATGTGCTGGCAGCACTGCATTGCTTTTGATGTGTATTCCTTATTGTGTGCCTGCTTATTCTCTTGTAATTCCTTTCGAACAAATGTAAATACAAATCTTCTTTGCTAATTATCCCAGCGTTGGTTTAACCATTACCATTTATCCTTTCTGATTTAATGAAAGCAAAGTCAGGACATCCTTACTGATACAAAATCTAATTGCTTAGGTTATAAATTGGATAGAAACAGCTATAGCCCTTTAGGCATTTTTTTGTTAGACTTTTACACCACTGCAATCAAACGTTTATTGGGAGAACATCATTCAAACATAAACATTCTTGATAATTGAATCATTAAAAGAATTATTGAAAGCAATAAAGGCATTAAAAGTATTATTGAATTAACTGCTTTCATTAAGCCCACTCAGCATAGTAAGTGGTAAAAGATGATGGGATTTGAATCCAATAACATATGGAGAAGTTTGGACTTCCTGGTGTGGCTAATACATATTTCAATGAGCAGATTTGTGGAAGAGAACATGCATCTGAGTGATATGACGTATAATCCATTTTCTTAGGCGAAGTGTTATTGTTGGTGCTGGATACATAGCTGTTGAATTAGCTGGTATTCTTTCCACATTAGGCTCCAGGACATCCTTATTGATACGTTATAATGAGGTAAGGGTCACTCACTTGTTCATCTTCCTAAGTGACAGTTGATAGTACTACCAGTTCTTCTTGGAACGAACATCCACAGGCAGAATACAACCTTATGAAAAGGGCAGAACCAGTTTGCCGTATCCATATTTACACCAGGAGTGGATCATTCACACACTGCATTGCACAATCTTTGTTTTTTAACATATGGAGAGCCTTAACATTTTGCTTTTATTTTTTAAACATTGATAATTTGACAAAAATCTTTAAAACCTCATTATTTTTTCATTTCTTGATTATAATTTGAATTAAACCTTTTAAAATCAAGCTACACTATTTTCTCTTGGTAACTCAGAAGCACTTGCTAATAATATTCTTGTCTATTTATTGGTATCTGTTTATTTACTGCTTATTCCGACAGATATTTTCAATTTCTCCATCTCTTCCTTTTCACATTGTCTTTCCTTTTGATTGAAGTCTATGGCATATTTCTGATTGTAAGATCTAGTATAGTGTAGTAGCTAGAAAACAATATAGATGTAAAGAGAATTTAATCTCCAACCTCAATTTAACCATGAAAATCACAGTGTGGCTTGAGGCTATATTAGTCTTACAGTGAGATTATGAAATTTGAATGACATATGTAATACATTCAGGTTTAATTCTCATTAACTTTGGCAATAGCTCTGTGGCAAATGTCAATTTAATTGTGGAGCTGGATAAATTTGAGTGAAATTTGCATTTGGGAGTTCAGGCTTGTGAGGTTATGATTTAAATGTTATGTGATGTTAATCAATGACAAAGAAAGTTACCATAATTAAATCTAAGTAAAGGCTTTACTTGCAGTCTGATAAATTATTTTTTTGTATAGGTGCTGAGAAATTTTGATTCTATGATCAGTTCAAACTGCACTCAGGAGTTGGAACATAGTGGAGTAGAAGTCTGGAAACATTCCAAGGTAATATCTCTTTAGTGCTGCTTGTAGTGATTAATTTTGCATTTTCATGTACAGGTAGGCTTCGAATTACAATGGCAACTGGGACTGGAGTTGCCATTGCTAAGCAATGCAGTTGTAAAGCATGTGCAATCTAGGCAATCCAATTTGCTGTTGTTAACCAAATCCCATCCGCTCTTCATCAAGGACCCACCTTGATCCAAACCACCCTGGCTTAGTCCCTCCTAGCCTTGAGTCTTGACAAACTAAGGGACTACCTTCTTTTCATCTCCTCCCATCCACTCATCTCTCCCCCTCCCCCCATCTCTGCCATCTTGCACTGTCACTTCCTCAACCTGTGCTCGCTGGCCCTCCCAGACTTGCCACACCCAAGTGATATTTGCCATCATTTTCCTGTGACCGCTGATGAGATGCACATAGCCTGACCTTTCACAAGACAACTGCTGGTTGCCCCAGCCTTCTTCCCAAGACCACATCCACTAATTGTCCAAATTGTGTATGGTCTGTAATGCCTTCACGCCAACATAGCTGAGCCTTTTTCATGCACTTCCCTTCCAAACATTATGACAAGGCCACATGCGATTTGGACAAGGGGTGGGTGCAGCTGCCTCATGGAGGGCCAGGCCAGGTGCGCCTCATAAGCAGTGGCAGGAAGATGATGATGAAAGTCATCAAGACTGGGCAGCAAGCCAGCAAGTGTAGGGCAGCAGGAGCGGTAGGCTGGCTGACGTGGCCAGCAGAGCATAGGGCAGCTAAAAGGACAGATGGGGTTAGTTGAGCTGCCTCTGCAGTCGTTAAGTGTTGGTGAATTTTCAAGTGCTCAAATTTTGATTTCTTGACCATGGGAGCACTGCAACAGCTGTAACCACAAGGACCATGTGGAATTACCATTTTTTCAGCATCACCTTTGGTGTGATTTTGAGTGATCACTCAATGAATAGTTGTAATTTGAGGACTACCTGTATGCATAATTTTTCTTCAATTGCAGCTAAATCGTTCCAACTTCAGTTGGAAGTTCCCATTTCGTTATGTTCTATTGCTTTAACAGTTTCAAAACAATATAAGTTTTTCCAACTTTGTTTAGCTTTATTCTTCTGGGTATCATGTGCCTGATTAACGAAACACTTCAAAGAACCTTCAGGCATTTTTTTAACCTAAAAAGCCTTTATTAGTGTTACAGAGATGTCAGCACGGCATGGTGGAAATACTAAGATCTGAATTTCCCTTCCTTTGCACATAACATTCTAGGCATTTCCCCTCCCCTATTTTGGGGTCATGATTCCCATCTTCCAATTAACTTGGAGGGCAAAGATTCATTTCCCTTTCTTTTTCCTGGGCTTTCCTTATATTCTCCTCCCCTTTCACTGTCACCTGATTTAACTCTAAAAATACCACACAGTTCTGCATATATTGTCAAAGCAAGAATATTCAATATTAGCAGCGTTGACACTGAGTACATGTATATAAATTATCCAAATACTGCCATTTGAGAAAAAGCAAAAACAAATCATCACCATGCATGAGTTTTCTTTCTCATGAACGAACCACAGCTACTGTATTGATAGCTTTCGCAGCATTCCTGAACAGATCGAAAGGAGTATTGCATTATAATCAGGATTACATATTAATAACCTGTATTACTCACTCTGTCAAATTGCTTTGTAAGAATTGAGGTAGTGACAAGTTATTTAGGACCTGAGTTTTATCTGGATGTTGCCAACAGGATTTTATGTCAAAGTTTTGTTTACTTCCTATTTTATACTGGTTAAAAACTATAATAAAGATCTAACTGATTGATATATAACAATAACATTACAATACAGTTCCATTTCGAGGCTTTGTAAACTTTGTATCAAAAACAGTCTTCCAATTTAAAATACCAACCAATCAACATTACTTCATTTGAGAATCAGATTTTAAAAACCCTGGACATTATAGAAGCATAAAAAAAAACCAATCCTGCCAAATAGACTTATCATTTAGTTTAGGCATTTTTGAGCATACTTTTAAAAAAGGAGTATTTTTAAAGAGAAATTAGATAACAAATACTGGCAACTGAGCAAGTTTTGCACTTCACACATAATGATGGTTCTTTACTCTGTAATTATAATTTTTCATGACAGTAATGCAGGATATTTGAGCCTTATCCTCTGACCTCAGTAAACATATTTGGGCCCTCTCTGGCATTTAAGAACTTCAGCAGCCATTATGCTTACCTTTGCTCTTTTTCTTCACGTGCAAGTGGGGTCTCTCAACAAAACTGCATACAGGTACTCCTTGATTTAAAACCATTCAATGACTGTTTGAAGTTACAATGACACTAAAAGAAGTGACAACCAGTTTTTGTACTTATGACTGTTGCAGCATCCCTATGGTCACATGACCAAAATTAAGATTCTTGGAAACTGGCATATATTTATGACAGTTGCAGCATCCCAGGGTCGTGTGATTACCATTTGTGATCTTCCCAGCCAGCTTCCAATAAGCAAAATCAATGGAAAAGGCTGGATTGGCTTAATGATTGTGTGTTTCACTTAACTGCAGTGATTTGCTCAACAATTATGGCAAAAAGGTCATAAAATTAGGTTGGCTCACTTAACACCTTGCTTAGCAACAGAAATTCAGATGAGTCAAGGACTACCAGTACTATCTAATTCTAGCCATAAGGCATATGTAACTTCACAACACCTAGGCATTTAGCAAGAAGGGTATTTTTGAAGAAGAAAACTAGAGTTTGAGCCTTAAAATGAACAATTTGTTGCGTGATCTTGCTCTAGCATTCTTCAGTAATCTTGTTGCTCAACAGATTCAATCAGTTACAAAATCACCTTCGGGACTCTTGGCAATAACGGTTACATCCTCTTTTCCTAATCAAAAACCCACTGTGAACACTATTGAGAATGTTGATTGTCTCTTGTGGGCCATTGGTAGAGAGCCCAATACAGAGGAGCTAAACTTTGACCAATTGGTAAGTGGGAATTTTGTTTCTTGACACTGTATGGAATGTTAAATGCATGGCATACACAATCCAGATTATATTGCAATTGGCATAATGTGGCTAAGGTCAACTGGAGACAGTAGCCACAGGTGACAATGGAATGCTATTTTTTTTTCTTACCTTGCTGCTACTTGCTATTCTGTATTTTTTCCTACTACAGAGAACAAATGTTGTAACAAATGAGGAAACTCTGGGTGGCATACTGAAACATTGGGGGGAAGGAGGGCAAAGACTGTTGAAATTCATGACTCAGCTTCCCCCCCTATGCCCCATGATAATCTTATCCTAACCTAAATATTCATATTGCTTAGATAAGTTTAGCTTGCTTGAAAAACGGTTATGGAAATGTTATTTTTTTTTCCAAAGCTCTTGACACTATGGATAGGCCGAGTACTTGTTTACTCTTTGAAATAATTTTTCTTTTCCTTTATAAGGGCACTAAAAAGCTGATACCCTACTGTTCAATTTGTATCTTGGATAATATTTCTTAGGATGCCAGCTTTGACTTTAATTTTTCTTCCTACTATCAGAATATTAAGGTAGACAAGGCCGGCCATATTATTGTTGACGAGTTCCAAAATACCAGCAGAAAGGGGGTCTATGCTGTTGGAGATGTTTGTGGGAAAGCACTCCTCACACCAGGTAACCATGTTTTAAGGACTATATCAAATAAAGTGCATTTGGGATTGTAAAATGGAACAAAGCAAAATGGGTGAGGAAGGGCTGTGAAGACGTGGGAAGTGTTGCTTGACCACCTACAAACGCTATGTAGTAAAATGTATGGAATGAATTATTATGACAATAAATATTGCATTTTTCAGTTGCAATTGCAGCTGGAAGAAAACTGGCACATAGGCTTTTTGAAAATAAAAAGGATTTTAAACTTGATTATACCAACATTCCGACTGTGGTTTTCAGTCATCCACCTATTGGAACAGTGGGACTAACAGAAGGTAGGCTCTTGTTTCTTATTCATGGGGGGGGGGGAGCAGAGAGAAATATAAGTGAAATAGAACTGTCACTAAGATGAGATACCCCTATTATCTTTGGATTTTGTGACTGATTGGAATTGGGTTGAATAATATATGGAGATTTCCTTTGGGACATTCTCTGTAAAGAGTGGCTTGGTAAGGATGTGTCAGCTCTGAATTTTTATATCAACAGGGTGTTGATAGAAATTCTACTTATATTCATTTGTATTATTGATGCTGTAGATCAGTGGTTCTCAATCTGTGGGTCGGGACCCCGTTTGGGGTCGAACGACCATTTCACGGGGGTCGCCAAACAACACAGTCTGCCATTTTTTCCCCCTTTTCCTTAGCTGTGCTACTCCCTTTTATTCTATTGGCTTTTGAAAGCCAGTAGAATAGACTTTCTTGAATAGAGTCTAATTCTATTGGCTTTCAAAAGCCAGTAGGAATTGTCCAGGCTGTCTCTGCCCTGCTGAGCCCGCCAAAAGTCCCATTCTGCAAACGGTGCTGCACCCGTTGAGTAGTCCTCGACTTACGACCGGTTGAGTAGTCCCCGACTTACGACCGGTTGGGGGGGTCGCGGCATTAAAAAGGTTGAGAACCACTGCTGTAGATGCACAGGTCACTCCCACCTCTGATAGAGTAATATAAATTATGGACTACGGACAGAACCAGTTTGGTGTAGCGGTTAAGGCAGAGGTAGGCAACCTTGGCTCTTTTATGATTCGTGGACTTCAGCTCCCAGAATTCCTGAGCCAGAATTGAAGTCCACGAGTCATAAAAGAGCCAAGGTTGCCTACCCCTGGGTTAAGGCATTAGGCTAGAAACTGGGAGACTGTGAGTTCTAGTGCTGCCTTAGGCACAAAACCAGTTGGATCACCTTGAACAAGTCACTTGCTCTCAGCCCTCAGAACAAGGCAAGAGAAATGACAAGCCACTTCTGAAAAACCTTGTGAAGAAAACCGCAGGATCTTGTGCAGGTAGTTTGAGAATTGGGCCAAAAGAAGAAGAAAAAGCTGAACTGGGGATGATCACACATTCTTCTTGTTTCTCTTTATATTAGAAAGCATTCCCCAAGTTCCGAATACTGCTATCCATCATGCTATCTATTTTATTGTTTAAACATTTAATGGGAAGTATGAATAAAGCACCTCTATTCATAGGATTTCTAAAGCCGAAGTTACAAACTGTGATATCAAGCTCGGTGTTTTGTTTTTTTAAAATAAACAAACTGCACATCAAACCCTAAGATGTAACAAATATAATAGACCTGTGATTGGTAAACTAATGATCTTCAAAAGCTTTTGGACAAGTTTTTTTCATAATTAGAACCACTGACGTGCTTGATTGAGCCATATGTGAAGGACACCAGCTCACCTATCACCAAACTTGTCAATATTTACTTCTTTTGAGATGTACATACTATCCACATTTGATTAGGTAGAAAGCCAACTGTGTGAGTCTTTGCTTTTTCAAATATATCTGATGTTATTTGATTTTGTTCCAGCGGAAGCCGTAAATACTTATGGAAAAGAGAATGTGAAAATTTATATAACTTCTTTCGTCCCAATGTACCACGCAGTAACAGAAAGGAAAACAAAATGTGTGATGAAATTGGTTTGCGCTACTAAACAAGAAAAAGTAAGTAAAGCAGGGAAGAGTGAAGGTGCTGTGTGTTAAAATTGCTTTTCATGTAAATTCTATTCAAGGTAAGGAAATGAGACAGGAAGAGAAGGTACCAATTGTTACTTAATGTGTAAGTACATCACACTCGGCCTTTCCTTCTCGCATAAACTGTAATTAGCTAGGCTCATTGAACCTAACTCACATCAAATCAATATTTACTCCATGTCTGAAGCACTTACAATGAGTTGCAGCGTTTAATACTCTTCCAGGCATGATGTGTTAAGACTGTATAAAATTAAATAAAAACAACACAGCAACACAAAAAAAAATTATAGGTATACAAAATTTTGCTCCTAGTGTAGAAAGGTAGGAGCAGCTGTGAAATGTGTGTGTGTGAGGGGGGGAGTCCTTTTGAAGCCATGTCCTTAACCTGTTTATGACCTTTTTTTTTTTTTTAAGGTGGTAGGACTTCATATGCAAGGCTTGGGCTGTGATGAAATGCTCCAAGGATTCGCAGTAGCTGTCAAAATGGGAGCAACAAAGGCTGACTTTGATCAGACAGTGGCTATTCATCCAACTTCTTCAGAAGAACTTGTTACGCTTCGTTAAGCTGTACATAACATGGCTTTCCCCATGGTGAATTACTTTTTTTTTTTTTTTTTTACAAAATTGTGCAGTTCAAGACAAGTCTTCACTCTGCTGTTACAACTTTATATACATGGATGTAATTTATATACTTGAAAACAATAATTTCGAATTTTAAAAAGTCCCCTTATTTGCGCTTGATTCCTTGAGACATTTTGGATATTATTCATAGTGACTTTGGCATCAGTATAGAAGTGGATCTGTCATTGCTTTCTGGCTTGTTGTTTTCAGGTTCCCTGCTTTAGTGTTTCCTAGTGGTCTCCTATCCAAGTACTGGCCAGACTCAACCTTAGTTAGCCTCTGAGCAGAGACCTGCTGAGAATGCAGTAGTAAAATGTGCCAAAATTCAAGCAAATTATCATATGACTTCATACTTTAACCTCAAAGAGGAAGTAAAATCTAAGAGTAAAGCAGAAAAAAACCCATTTGGGGCTACAGAGGAACAAATGGAGAAAATGCTGCAATTATAAACTGTCTAATAATTAGTATTTTGGTTTATTGAGCCTTGGATTGTGAAAGATGCCATTTCCTGCCTATTGAGAAGGGCAAATGTAACCCACGTAGAACTTAGCCTAGAAGAGTTTAGTAAGAGCACTACTTTATTAATCCATATTCTAAAAGTTTTTTTTTTTAATTTATGCTATCCCCCTATAAAATTAAAACCCAATACATAGGCTATTCTAGGTGCCTTCCTACAACTATTCTTTTGATTTGTTTCCAATAGAAATTACCAATATACAGATATTTGTAATCTAACATAAATTAGGGAACAAGCTTTTTATCACAAGAAGTAAATTGTACAATTATTGCCACATTCTGTAAAGCATAGCAGTAAGAGTTCCCATTCAGTTATAACCTTATTGATATTAATTTCTTAGTTATGAAAATTGAAAAATGTGGATTGGGGAGATGGCTGCATCCTAGGTGATATATATGCAACTGTACTCTTCTGTTTGTTATTGCCGTGAGGCCCAGGAGGCAGTAGGGCTGGTTGCTGTCACCTATTTAGCAGGGAGCACGTATATCTTTTAAGGGATGCTATGAATGCAGGCAACTTTTCCACTGCCATCCCTCTATAAAAGATTTGTATATAATTAAGTAGGTTGTGTGTATATGCTTACTTTTTTTGCCATGTTCTTTATTATATAATACACAACTATATATTCCTACTGCATTTCTGAATCAACAGCCAGTAGTAAGATATTTATTCATTTTCACAAAATATTTTAGTTCAAAATATTAATTCTAAAATATATTTGCACGTAAGCCCTGTATAATATAATGGGATTAATGAACACCATTCCAGGAATTTGTCCCATTGCATTTTTACAAATGCTAAATTAAATGGGATGCATGAATTCTTGCTACACTTGTATCCTGTTAAGAGAATTAGGCTGTTTGCATTTTATGCTCAGTTAAATTCTTCAGTAAGTTTATAGCATCATTTTGCCCTTCATTTCAAACAGATTTTAACTTGAGATTTCAGGTGTACTATTTTAAATTCACTAGTTTAAATCTGAACTCTTTACCCTCTTGGATTACATTTACCAAAATATATATATTATGCAACGAAGTAGATAATTATTTGTATGCATGCTGAAGAGAAACACAAACAGATAAATTATTCCATTTCAGCATATCCATCTGTTTGGAATAATGATCTGCAGATTTATTTGTTCAAATACATCAATAAGATGCAAGCACTTTCATGACAAATATACAGAAAAAAGGGATCAACACAGAACAGTAACCTAGTTTAAATGGAAAGAAAGCTTATGACAATATACTCCCAAGAGATTTCTTTTCTCCAGTTAAGTTACTTATGTCAATAAAATAGAGGGCAATAGGCTTAAGAGGGACATTAGTTTGTACATTTTCATTAAACTTTAAAATGTTAATACATGCCAGTTGAACACTACAACTAAAATGTACATATAAGCAAGAAAGGGAGAAATTAATTACCTCTTCTCTCTGAACAGTCCAGTTACTACAGTTACAGCAGGCAAACTGGCTGTTGGATTGACTGATAAACGGTTTAGTGTGTGAAGTCAGTCTTACGTTGTGCTCAAAACTGCTCATCCTCATTCTGGCACAGTTTGGTCCATAAAGAGGCTTTAGGCTGAGACAGACCTCAACTGATCAAATAAATTGTTGCTTTTTAAAAAAGCCAAGTATACTAGTACTGCTGAAGGCCAGGCTGAGATGTTTATAGGAAGTAGTCTGGGGTACGCCGAGTAACATGAGGCTCTCCGCGGCGAGGTGCTGGATCAAACTGAAGGCTGTGGAAAGAAAACAAAACCACTTCCTTTACTTTTAACTGATTATGAACATATAAACTTGTTTATATGTGATTCTCAGCTTGTAAGGGATATTAATATTGATGTTATATTTATGTAATCTATATGCATATAATCGAGTCAAAATAGGTTTTATGAGTTAAGAGAGGGGTTGTTTTGAGTAAAAAGATGCTTTACCACAAACAAGCAGGGTTTGAGAAGGAGAGTTCTCTAGAGGAGGGTCGGAAGCCAACAAGTAATAATTACATCTGAGACATTTCTATCAGGTTTTGAGCAGACAGGGTGTTTAAGGGTGGGTTGGCAACAACTGGCAGCTCAGACAAGCACTTTCCATTCCAAACTTAAAACCACCTAGATGAGGGGTCTTCAAACTTGGCCCTTTTATGGCTTGTGGACTTCAACTCCCATAATTCCTCAGCCAGGCATGCCGAAGTCCACAAGTCATAAAAGTGCCAAGTTTGAAGACCCCTGACCTAGATCCTTGGGGAAAAAAAACACGCTGAAATGCAGCTATTTTACTTGAGCTTAGGATGTTGTTGGGAAGGGACACGTACAGCTTGTTTTCAGGTACTCTATAGCCTTCTGTTTTGAGCTCCTTATAATAGGACTAAATACCATGCATTAAGAGAAGGTTTAATTTGTAATACAATCATAAGAAAATATTTTGCACTAACTGAAACAAAAGGTACAATTTAAAAGATTTAAAATGACTTTTTATAAAACTCTAAAATTAAGGAGTATCAAACAGATCCAACCTAGAACTAAGAATTAAGTAGAGATTCCCTGACAGTGAGAACAATTAATCAGTAGAATGGCTTGCCTTCAGAAACTGTGGGTGCTTCATCACTGGAAGCCCTTAAGAAGAGACTGGACAACCACTTAATCCGGATGGTATAAGGTTTCTTGCTCAAGCAGGGTGTTGGACTAGAACTCCAAGGCTTGTTCCAATTCTGTTATTTTAAGTTCTAGTGCAGGGGTAGTCAACCTTGGCTCTTTTATGACTCGTGGACTTCAACTCCCAGAATTCCTGAGCCAGCTGTGCTGGCTCAGGAATTCTGGGAGTTGAAGTCCACGAGTCATAAAAGAGCCAAGATTGACTACCCCTGTTCTAGTGAATCCTATTTTAAAAGGCTGTCTTGCCTAATCAAAACTATGTGAAAACACCAGCAAATTCCAATTCGTGTGTTTTCAATCATGTCTTTCACAAACTCTGTTCACATAACATGTTCAACCAGTTTAGTTAAAAAGTAACTATTTGTGCACATCCCATGCTAAATTTGGATAGTATTTACCTTAGTTCATTTGGTTTGATTTTTCTGTTGCAAAATTATAACCTACTGGGTTAATTTTACAGTCTTATTTTTCTGCTAAAATATATTTTGTTAAAACTGAAGGTTCTTACAAGGAATACTTTAAAGTATCATCTAGTTCCATGATAGCAGCCTGATTTCCACAACGGTAACAGTAATTAGGTGCGCTGAAAATAGTGACTACATTTCGATCATGGCACCAGTTGTAGCCCTATAAGGGGAGAAAAATAGTTTCAATAAAACAAGATACATGACTTAACTAAGAGATATCCAATAAACGCCTTGCTTTATCTTTTGCAAATAGGCTTTACTGAAATGTAAAACATTAACAATGCACTCCGAGATGAAAATCTTATTTTAAAATATTTTCTTTAGATCATTAATATCATAAACCTTTGACCTAGGTTTGTATTGTGAAGCACTAACAAATCATCTTTTAAAAAAATGCTCCAATTCACTCATTTAAAAGTTATGCCATTAAGATTGGTAAAATATAAAGCTACTTATAATTGCAAACATATTACAGGATTGACTGGGGAATGAATTTAAAAAATCTGAAGAGGAGACTGGATTAATATATTAGTTGAAATTTGCCCGTATACATATTACACTAACCTTTAACCTACTGGAAAAAAAACAATTATACTGAGACTATATATACTGTGATATTCTGATCCAAAGGCAGATAAATACTTCCAATGAGAGTTATATGTTCACTGTACCAGTCAGCACTTTAAAATTAAATTTTTCTGTGATTTTGCATAGCCAAACATGGTACTACAAAAAATGCATTTCGGTTCAGGAGACGTTAGAGAGACAATAATACAGTATAACTGCTGTGACAAGTATTTACTTGGGAATGCATGACTATCATACACGACTAAGAAAAGGCATGGTTGCTGAGAGGTACAGCTAGTGCAATTGTGCCAGATCTGAAACACCTTTGCCATTTCAGATTTACACGTTACTTCCTTCATATAAACTGTACTTCCCACCATCTAATCAGAGCTGAAGAAGCTTCTTGGATGAGAAGGGAAACGTCTTCAAAGAAAAACAAAGTCCAGTTGCCTCCTTAAAAAGCACCTTTGGGACAAACATGACCCGGATGACTGAGAATCTCCATAGATAACCTTTTTATAAACTTTCTTTTGCCCAAAGATAAGGCACTGAATCTTCAATTGATTGGTACAATATAATTTTACCTCCATTACAAGTTGATGAGCCCGAGACACCAATGTAAGTCCATTGGCATGGTTAAATGTTTCAGAAATATCTTGACCAAATGTGTAGCCTGCACCACGTGGAGAAATCCCCCAGCCACCACGATCATCTGGATCTGACCATAACAGATCACACATTGGACCCTATTTAAAAATGGAAAAAATAGTGTGTACATGTGTATATAACTCCAATATACAGGAACAGTAGCAGCTGCTTCTATATTAATTTTAGTGCCTTCAATTCTAAAAAAATGATACTTTGCTTTAACATTCTACAATTTAAATTCTTCAACAATATGAAAAATACCATAATCTCCATAAAAACATAAGTCATTTTCAATAATATTACCTCATGTGGAACTTCCTGCAAACGATCAAGTGCTCTAATATGATCCAGTGTATCTATAGAAGGAGAAAGACCTCCATGGAGGCAGAAGATCTAATAAGAGAAAAGATGGAAAGATTTAACTTCTTTAAAGCTATACATATGCAGGTTTACCTTAAACCTTTATTTCTTGATTGATTTTTTAAGGCCACCAAACTAAGACAGTGTAACTGAGCAGCCTTCCCTTTTCCTAGCATACCAATATGGAAGATGTTGGCAATTTTTACTTTGGTTTGGATTATCTAAATCATAATGTCAAGACATTAATTGCCGGTGGATAATTGTAGCTTAGCTTAGTAGACACTGTCTTTGAAATTCATAACATTGACTTTTTCCCTCTAACCACCGTTACATTTAACAACTGTTCAGTTTAAGCAAAACAATAAGGTATACCGTATATTCCGGCGTATAAGACGACCCCCGACTTTGGCGCCGAGTTACATGCCTAGAAAGTCATCTTATACGCCGGAAACTACCGTTATTTCCGGCGTATAGGACGACTCGGCGTATAAGACGACCCCCGACTTCAGCGCCGATTTTAACGCGAAAGTCGTCTTATACGCCGGAAAGTACGGTAGTTAAAATTAGTACAACTTCTGATCTTCCTGGGTATTCAAATTTTTAATTACTAGCACATTTTAGATTAATATTTTAAGTTATATCTATCTAGAGCAGGAGTGTTAAACTGCCGGCCCACGGGCCGGATTCATCATACCAAAGCCGTAATGCCACCCCATTGCCGGCAATGCAAAAAGTTGTGAAATGTCGCGACACATCACGTTACATGGTGAGTTTGACACCCGTGATCTAGAGTCATATGGTCTTCTGAATGTTTACTCTTTATTATGGATAAATGTATTGTAAATAAATATGGACATTTTCATTTAATAACATGAATTGAGGATGTGAGATCTGAGGCACAGCATCAGGCAATTATATTACCATGAGACAATTATTACACTAACTTTCACACATCTGCATCATTCTTGAGAAAGACTTCTAAGAGTAACAAAAAAGGCAACATCAGGTACTCATTTATTGTTCAAATATAATTATTTAAATTATATTGTTTTATCAAATGATCAATCTTCATTTAATGAAACCTAATGAGACCACATAGTTGCCCAACATTACTTACTTGTCCATCTACTAGAGCTGTAAGAGGAAGATAATCAAACAGATCTGTGAAATATTTCCAAACATTGGCATTTCCATATTTCCGCAGACATTCATCATAAAATCCATATACTTGTGTAATTTGTCTGCTTTCATGGTTGCCTCTCAGAATTGTAATCCGTTCTGGGTAACGCACCTAATTACAGAGAAAGAATAAACATTGTAATAATCCATCCATATAATTGGTTACATTATTTTACCCCATGTTGCACGCTTATGCCTTTGTACATAATTTGATAGTCCAACCTATCAAAAAGAGTATCATAAAAAACACATTAGAAACACAAATTAAAATAGGCAAGAAAATGATAAGTGAGCACCTGTCCACCCTAGATGAGTTCAAATTACCAGGACTAGATGGATTACACCCCAAGGTTCTGAAGAAACTGGCAGATGTAATCTCAGAACCACTGAACTATATCTTTCAAAGATCCTGGAGCACTGGGAAACTATTGGAGGACTGGAAAAGAGCTGATGTAGTTCCCATCTTTAAAAAAGGGGGAAAAAATGGACCCAGGAAATTACAGATCTATCAGCCTGACCTCAATATCTGGGAAGATTCTGGAAAAGATAATCAAATAACAAATCAGTGAACACCTAGAGGCAAACAAAATCATTACTAAAAGCCAACATGGGTTTGTCAAAAACAGATCATGCCAGACAAATCTTATTGCATTCTTTGACCAGGTGACAAAATTAGTGGACCAGAGGAATGCTGTGGATATAATTTACTTGGACTTCAGGAAGGCATTTGATAAAGTAGACCACCATCTACTATTTGATAAGATAGAAAAATGTGGGTTAGACAGAATCACCACCAGATGGATTCATAGCTGGCTGACAGGCCGTATTCAGCGTGTGGTCCTCAATGGAACTGCATCTATATGGAGAGAAGTATGTAGTGGGATGCCCTAGGGCTCTGTTCTGGGTCCAGTGCTCTTCAACATCTTCATCAATGATTTGGATGAGGGGATAGATGGGGAACTCATCAAATTTACAGACAACACCAAGCTGGCAGGAATAGCCAACACTCCAGAAGATAGGCTTAAGATACAGAAGGATCTTGATAGATTTGAACATTGGGCACTATCTAACAAAATGAAATTCAATGGTAAAATAAATAAGGTTCCACATTTAGGCAAGAAAAACCAAATGCACAGGTACAGTATAGGGGGTACTTTGCTCAATAGTAGTAACTGTGAGAGGGATCTTGGAGTCTTAGTGGACAATCACTTAAATATGAGCCAGCAGTGTGTTGCAGCTGCCAAAAAAGCCAACACAGTGCTAGGCTGCAATAACAGGGATAGAATCAAGATCACATGAAGTGTTAATACCACTTTACAATGCCTTGGTAAGGCCAACCTTGGAATACTGCATTCAGTTTTGGTCACCACGATGTAAAAAAGATGTTGAGACTCTAGAAAGAGTACAGAGAAGAGCAACAAAGATGATTAGGGGACTGGAGGCTAAAGCATATAAAGAAAGGCTGCTGGAATTGGGTATGTCTAGTTTAATGAAGAGAAGGACGAGGGGGGACATGATAGTAGTATTCCAATATCTCAGGGACTGCCACAAAGAAGAGGGAGTCAAGCTATTTTCCAAGGCGCCTGAAGGCAGGACAAGAAGCAACGGATGGAAACTAATCAAGAAGAGAAGCAACCTAGAATTAAGAAGAAATTTCCTGACAGAACAATTAATCAATGGAACAACCTGCTTCCAAAAGTTGTGAATGCTCCAACACTGGAAGTTTTTAAGAAGAGATTGGACAACCATTTGTCTGAAATGGTATAGGGTTCCCTGCCTGAACAGGGGGTTGGAGTAGAAGACCTCCAAGGTCCCTTCCAATTCTATTATTATTATTACATTATAATATATACTAAAAAAACCCAGTCTAAAAAATAATACTACAAATAGCTTCAGTTTTACAAACTCACCTTTAATGCCACAAGAAGTGTCACAGTTTCCACTGAGTAATAGCCTCTGTCAACATAATCTCCCATGAATAGATAGTTTGTATCTGGCGATTTCCCACCAATTCTAAAAAGCTCCATAAGATCGTGGAATTGCCCATGGACATCCCCACACACTGTGACAGGGCAACGAACCTCCTGAACATTTGATTCTTTTGTTAGTATCTCTTTAGCCTAACAAGGGAAAAAACAGACAAGCAGCTGATCATCTGGGAAACCTGCCTAGATTTACAGTTAAATTAAACAAACTTCAAGAAAAATTCCTAAGAGAAATGTTAGGATATTTCTATAAATTCATGTTACAGAGATTCAAAATCCTGTTCAGCATCAACTGTACTCATAATTTTGCTCACCCACTTGTTTCCTTCCAATTTCATTTTCTTACCTGTAACTGGAAATTAAGATAGCCTAATAAAATTAGGAGAATGAAAGTCAACATATATTTTAAAAACTCAGGGAATGTTTTAATTATAAATGAACAGTATATACAAACCTGTATTTCATCAGCAACAGGCTAAAAAACTGAAGGCACCCAAAAAAATTAAACACTAACTAGAACATTGTTGTTTTTTTCCACCTACTATTTTTTTTTACCAATGGTAACTTTTAAAAGATACTAGTTTTTAGGAATTAGAACTTTTTTCTCCCAAGCAAACCATTTGCCAGCAATAAAAACCAGAGTGGATTGGATTACTGGATTTGAAAATTATGATTTATAAATCTAATAAATCATTGATAGGTCTACACATATTACTTAAATGAGTGTAATAGCTAAAGTTACCATTATACTGCCTGTAATTTTTTTCCTTAGTTTAGAAAAAACTACACTTACACATTTTAGAAATAGGACAAAATTACAGTAGTACAATAAGGTTTGGTTGAATAAATCTTAAATGTTAAGTTTATTTGCATATGTAGTAATGTACCAATTCTCATTGGAAAATAGTCACATTATTATATCAAAATTTTATTATTAGGTCTTAAAGGATTTTTAATTAATATTAAATTATGAAAGCATTGTTTTTATGTCATTAGACATAAAATTGTAAAAAACTGTTTTCACAATTCAGAACTCTGGTCTAAGGGCTTACCTAATGATTTCTACAAATTAAATAGAAACATTTCTTTTCAACAATACTAATAACTATTTATTGTGAAAGTGGTTCTCCTCCATCTCTGAAATTTATAACTAGAAATCTGAAATGAATACCCATGTGATTAGCAAGGAACTCTATCTAAGCAGAAAATATCTATGTCTAAATACATCTATGTTTAGAATGAGAAATATGCCAAGCTATTAATAATTTTTAAAGATAAAAGCCAATTTAAAATTTAAAAAAAATCAATTTAATTGAAACAATTTTTTAAATAATAATTTTTGTTTACTCTGTTAGTTCCCAGGGCTACACTGAAATAGTTTTGCGACAGAGTGTACCAGAAGGGTTTTCATTCAGTTCTCAACCTTCCACAATGCAGGTAATCATTGACTTACAATCACAATTGAGCCCAAAAATTCCATTGCTAAGGAAGACTGTTGTTAAGTGAGTTTTGCTCAATTTTATGATCTTTCTTGCCACAGTCGTTAACTGAATTACTGCAATTGTTAAGGTAGTAACACAGTCAAATGAATCTTGCTTCCTCATTAACTTTGCTCATCAGAAGGTCACTAAAAGTGATCGTGTGACCTCGGGACAGTGCTACCATCATACATACATGCCAATTACCAAGTGTCCAAATTTTGATCGCATGATCACGGGGATGCTGCAACAGTTGTTAAGTGTGAAAAACAATCCTAAGTCACTTTTTCAGTGCTGTTGTTAACTTTGAATGGTCACTGAATAGGTTGTAAGTCAAGGATTTCCTGTATGGTCTTTAACAAAACTGCATTTATCACACTGAAAACCTAGCACTGATTCTATGCCTTTATGAAACAGCAGTCTAAGATAAAATTATATATCTTTTTGCTCTATCATCCGTAATTAGGATCCATGCTACATGACTTTTACTCACACACTTCAGGCATATTTGTTATGGTAACTGTATCAGTATATAGAGATGCCTATGTGGCCTTGGATAAATCTACTGATACTTTGTTAACTGATTTTAGGGCGCTGTAGTTGTTGTTTAGGTTGCTTATTTTCAAAATGCATACATATACAAAGAATATATGCAATTCTTTGCATATACTCTTAAGCACAAATTTATTTCCAACGTTGCTTCTGGGCAAAAATATTGTTAGAAAATAAAAATAGCAGCCTACAGCCAAAGCTGTTTGGAATATATCTACCTGTCCCAATAAAAGACAGAAGTAAAAGGTGGTAGAGAGCATCCTCAGCTGTTAGAGAGGCTGATAATGTATTACTTCACCTATTTAACTTCTGATAAATGAATACGTTGTGACTGGTTATGCTTTTAATGTTCTAAATATGCCACTAGCATGAAAAATTGGAGATCCCTGGGTCAAAGTATGCAAAGTACCATTTAAATAATACTGAATAATCTTAAAATATTAACTAAATAAACCCATTTTATACTGATGTCACAGTCTGAAAATAATTCTTTAAAGTTGATAGTATATATGAAATTTAATCTCATTAACAGAGTTGATAAAGACATCATGTTAACATTGTTAACCTGTACCAGTAGCACTTTTGGTTACTGTTCCTTTGTAGAAATGGCTAAAAAATGCTGTTCCAATATTGCAAAGAGAAAACAGGTAGAAAAAAATAAAGGAATGTCAAATATTGGCCCAACCAGATTAGATGAAAATAAACTTTAAATTATACAGAAATCAATCTGCATAACTTGAAAGTCTACATGTTTCTACGGTATATCAACTATTACTAGTTCATGTTCATTCCTTCTTTGGGAGCAAAGTAACAACTGCTGCATTTATACAGGTAGTCTTGACTTATGCCCACAATTGAGCCTGGAATTTAAGTGAAATAACCTAACTAGAACAGAGAAAGCCACATTACAGGTAGTCCTTGACTTACAACAGTTTGTTTAGTGACTGTTCAAAGTTACAATGGCACTGAAAAATGTGACTTATGACAGTTTTTCAGTTACGACCTTTACAGTATTCCTATGATTATGTGATCAAAATTCAGACTCTTGGCAACTGACTCATACTTATAACAGTTGCAGTGTCCTGTGATCACTTTCTGACAAGCAAAGTCAACGGGGAAGCCAGATTCACTTAACAACCATGTTACTAACTTATCAACTGCAGTGATTCATTTAACAACTGTGGCAAGAAAGGTCAGAAAATGGGACAAAACTCACTTTACAAATGTCTCAATGGACAACAGAAATTTTGGGCTCAATTGTGGTCATAAGTCAAGGACTACTTGTAGTTGACATTTCAGTAAAAGCAATTTTATTTACCATTGGCAACTAAAAAGAGTATAATTTTGAATAAAAATTCTTCAAATGCACTGGATCCTACATATGCCTCATCTTGATATTAGATGGGAATGTTACACAAATGAAGATGACTGAATCATCAGTTGCCACCAAGTACACAACCAATGTACCCTGTTAATCTTTTAGTAGCTCTACCTATAAATATAACATGTACTATGGTGTTCACAGTTTGTGTAAATAAGAATTGTGTGTTTAAACAAATTAAAATCTGTGAATCTTCAGTGTTTTAAATATATGCAAGAAAAAAAATAAAGGGAAGTAATCTAGAGGCATTATTATGATCTTTTCATAAGCTGTTTTCCAACTCCATATTTAATTAAAAGAATGTTAAACTCTTCCTGGATACTCATTATTTTATTATGGTGCAGGAAGTCCCATGAGAGTGTTCCATTTATCCTCCTCCAACAAATGTCAGGGCTGTTTATAAATCAGAAATAAAAAGTGAGAGTAGATAAATGACATTTTGAAGAGCTACCTTTGGGAAAATTTATCCCACTCATTTTTATGCATTTTGTCTTCTATACCGTGGATCACAGAGATCATTCCACGGTTTTTCAATCAATTCCATCCTGCCTGACCTTGCCTCTCCATTCATACCTGTCAACTGGCAAAACAGAAATGTAAGACTCCCCATGTCGATTTTTGCTGATCGCAGACAACATCTCAGAAACAAGATTCTAAGAACAATAGGGACAAAAAACATTCTCAGGAAGACAACGGCTACAACGTGTGCCTATTTTTTTTTACATTAAAAGCAGAGGATAAAATGCCGTCTGAGAATGATTCTTTAAGCTTTCGATTTATATCACGCAGGCAAAACCTTTCTTGATAAAAATCACACAGTTCTGAACATTTTCTCCATCTCGGTATACTTGGAACTGTTGCCTTGGCTCTCGGAGCCTGTTCTACAAGACCCTTAGGTTACTAGCAGACAGAAACAAAACAACGCCTTTTGTGAAGTAATTCTCATCTCTCTTTTCCACCCTTCCCTTGCTCCCATTGACGTTGTTTTTCGGATGGCGCCGAGCGAGGGTCCAGAGTGGAGCAGACCCCCCAGCCCAGGGCCCGTTTCCGCATTCCGCGGGACCCACCTTCTCGCAAAGGGTCCGAACTTGGCTCTCGCTCAGCTGCTTGCACTCGTTGAGCTGCTCGATCCATTGGTCCAACTCCTTGGTAAAGCTCTTGTCCTCCATGCCGGCCCGCCGCCTGCCGCCAGCTCAGTTTTGAGGCAAGAGAGCGCTCGGCGGCGAAGCCAGGGCGGCGTGCTTCGAGGAGGCCCAAAAGCAGCAAGAGTGAGACCGAGGGGAAGGGAAGGCCGCCGTCGCCGTCGAGCGGAAGGAAGGAAAAGGGGAGGGACCAACGGGCAGATGCCCAACCGCCCGCCTCCACACGGCGCGCGAGAGTCTAGGCCTCCCTCCTTCTTTCTCCGGCACCGTGTAATGGCGGACGCCGACGACCACGGCATTGCGCTCTTCCGCTTTACGTCTCACGTCAACAGGGTGATAGCGACCCCTTCGAGCCGGAGGACTCAACTCTTGCAGATAGAACTTTCGAGCCGAGCGCCGCGCCTGCTTGGTAGAAGGAAACGTGGGGGAAGTATTTCTGGGACCGCAGCCCAAGCTGCAATAGCCGGTTTGTTAGTAATTTAGGTATTAAGTGGATCCAACCAGGCTACCCGAGCAGTTCTTCCAACCAGTTTCTGAAGCATAAGCACCCCTACTATATAGCACCCCTACTATATATATATAGTAGGAACAAAGGGGAAATATAAAGTGAAAGTAATATCTGTGCCTTGACCTCAGGAGTCTGAATTTGTTTTCAAGTTTTAGCAGAATACAGTACCTAGTTCTGTTGAAGGCATCCCAACTCTCCTGAAGATTCATTGTAGTATCTTTGTATTTTAAAGCAACGTTTCCATATTGCAGACTGTGTTAATTAAGTGGATGTGACGTAATTAATACTTGGAGAGAAATTCATCAGAAAAGATTAGGTTGACACTGTTCCAAAACACATTGGTAGAAAGCAATAAATATTACCCTAAAATCTACATTAATGTATTATTGATATCACCAGGAGTTAGGCTCAACTTAGCTTTTTAGTAGCAATGCCAGTGCTGATTTGTATTATTTTTGTTATCAACTAAAATTTTTCAGATGTACTTAACCAGCTTGATTCCGACCTATACTCATTCAAATTTCTTTTTCCTAAACAGAAACGAACAAAAACACGGTGTTTCTTACAACTTTATTAAGATAATTTCATATCCCAGCCAGTTTGGGGCCATTTACAACTTTGATAAGCACCTCTTCAAGTAATTAATGAAAATATTGAATACCAGGCCCAGGATCAAAAAGTATAGCACCTACATTTGTATAACTCATTTAAGTTTAATGAGCTTTCTTTGAAACGTTTCAAGCCAGACATGTGCTATTCAGCTTGCTAATCAGAAATTTTATTTATTTAGCAAATCTATATAGCTGCCCATCTCACAAAATGTGATTCTGGGAGTCGTACAATACATGAACAATAAAATTGCAATACACTCAAGCAGAAAAATACAAAACCGCAAGATAGCGAGAGATCAACTGTCACGACATCACACAACTATTTTGCTGGCTCCACACAGGTTTGATGAATAAATCTTATTTTCAGGCCTTTCCAGAAGGCAAGCAGGGATGGGGCCAATCTCACTTCAAGCAGAATGATGGTCCAGAGGGCAGGAGCCATAGTAGAAAGGACAGGCTGTTAGGTCCCCTTAGCTGGAACTCCTTTGCAGACAGGACCCCACAGCATACCCCTCTTGCTCAGCCAGATGAGACTGGGAAGAGGCAGTTGCTCTTCAAGAGAAATAATATTTTGTCAATGGTTTTGTTATAATCAAGATATATCCTGCCTACCACATTCCCACTATCAACTACTGACATTAATCAACAAGTGAAATAAAATTAGTCTGGCAATTGAATCCATGTGGATTCCTAATACTATTATCAATGCATTGTTTTAAATATATTTATATACCATTTGCTATGTGATATATTCTAGACCAGGGGTGTCAAACTGCCAGCCCGCAGGCCGGTTTCATCATACCCCATTGCACCCACCCCATTGCCGGCAATGGCAAAAAAGCTCCGATACATCGTGTGACGTCACGTGACATCGCAAGTTTGACATGTCTGTTCTAGACCCTTCTCAGGTATTAACATCAGACTGGCTATAATATTGATTGTCCTTTACAGGTTAAAGATAGTAATATTTGTCATCTTTTTGTCATCTTCACCTATTATCCTGAATTAGAGATTGTTTGTTTAGCACTTCATGGGCGCCTGGCTAGCAATTTGGTAGCAACATATAACAACTGCAGCTTGAAATAATATTTATATCAAATTTATATTGTTGTTCAACTTGCAAAAAGAGATTCTGGGTGGCATGTAACAATTTAGTTAAAACAATAAATATATAAGAAGAATGATTATTAAAATATAAATGTCATTATTAAAAGAAAAAAAACATAGCAAAGCACAAACAAATATTAACTGCAGTATGGGAGCCATATTAGAATTTCACTGCTCCCCTAGTACCCCCAGGACTGATACAATAACCATATTTTGAGGGACTTCCTGAACATTGATAGAGATGGAGCTGTGTAAAGGAAATCAAGTCCTTCCTCTCTACTCCAGGCATGTCAAACTCCCGACGACATGTGATGTCGTGTGATGTATCGTGACTTTTTCCCCATTGCCGGCAATGGAGTGGGTGTGGTTTCAGTGTGACGCATCTGGCCCATGGGCCAGCAGTTTGACATGCCTGCTTTACACGTTCTTCCCTCTGCAATCAGGACAAAAATTCCAAAATCACAAATTAGAACAGGTTCTAGACAGATTAAAAAGTAACAGGAAATGCCAATCAAATCCAGTGAATGTTGCTCCCAGTTTGAACTTAACCTGAGTTCCCTTTAATCAAATAAGAAAAAAAAAGTCCTTACTCCAGAGACCACCATTTTCAATCAACAAATGCTAAACAAGAGGAAACTGCAACTCAGCAGAAAGCCTAACCAAAGCATTCCCTCTTGGAGCACTTGCTAGATACATTTTTGTGGAATTCCTAAAGGGCGTTACCTTGGCTCACACTTTCAAGGAACAAAGGCAAGGTTTCTCATCTGCCTGCATATTTTATTCCTAGTCCAGAAATGAACCTGGTAAGATTTCTAATAGAGCTAAGGCGACTTTGGGGTTGGGGAATGTTCTGTAGGGTGGAGAAGATGGCAGAGAAGGCCCATCTCCTAGGACCCTCAGCATAATTAACCACAAAATGGGATCTGCATAATGCCCTCTCTACCTGATCTGATAGGATGAGCAGATATCTTTGGAGTTGGTCCCTTTTAGATAACCCAACCCCATCCCTTTAAGGGCTTTAACGGTTAAAACCAGCACCTTGAATAGGACCCGGAAGCAAACAGGTAACCAATGCAGCTCATGAAGCAGAGATATTCCACAGCCTCTAGGCACTGTTCAATGCATACCAGTATTTAAATCCACTAAAATGCAATGGGATTTCAAAATTTTATTGTGTGGACAAGTCAAGTCTAAAACCAGACCTCCTGTTTCATTTGATTAAACATACCAACAACCCAATGTAGTCTTAATCGTACAAGTACTTGGGTACTTGTTCAGTGGCTGTTCAAACTTACGACAGTGCTGAACCAGAGGGACTTACTGAACCTTGGGAGGTTTAACAGTTGCATTGTTTCCATGGTCATATGATTGCAATCCAGGCACATAGCACCCACTCACAATGATATTGCTGACATCGTATGATCATTGATTCCACATTCCTTTGGCTTCCCCAGAAGCAAAACAAAATGACCTTGTGAGCTCT
This sequence comes from Crotalus tigris, assembly GCF_016545835.1. NCBI lineage: Eukaryota > Metazoa > Chordata > Lepidosauria > Squamata > Viperidae > Crotalus > Crotalus tigris. The sequence continues at coordinate 1,636,442 of NW_024100678.1, forward strand.
CAGTTAATGATGGCAAAAGGACTGCTGGAACCATGTCGCTATTGACACTTTTATGACCACATCACTTAGCAATGGTAATTTTGTTCCAGTTGCCATGATAACACATGGACTACTTGTACCATATGGTTATGAAACATTCATGGGTTTGACTTTCTCTTAAAAGTTTTCACTGGCAGTCTTATCGGAAATAATAGGTGACGGTCTTATATCAAAGATCTAAGTAAGCATTTCACAGACTATTCAAAATATTGGTCAGAAAGGTTGTCATACAAAAAGAATGTCCATTGTTAAATCTTTGAAAATAAAGCAAACATATGAACGTTAAGTGATGTTATTCTCACTGTATTCTCACAAATCTTTTTTCTGTTGTACAGTGATATAATGGATATGGTCCACACTTGTAGTTTAATTCATGCTATGTGTAATTCTACTTCTCTCTCTTCTGAAAAGTAGGCATAGTGGCTTAAAAGACACTGGAAAAGGTCTATACTTTGGCAGTTTGAGTCCTACCACTGTGTGATGGAGTGAGCTTCTGTCACTTCCCTCAGCTCCTGTCAATCTAGTAGTTCAAAAGAATGTAAATGCAAGTAGATAAATAGATACCACTTTGGTGGGAAGACTATGGAAACATCTTCAAACAGCACTGGCTTCAAGAAACAGAGATGAGATCACCCCCTAAAGAGGCTACGACTAGTAGAATAAATTTTGCAGGGATATCTTTATAATAATAATAATAGTAAAGTTGGAAGGGACCTTAGAGGTCATCCAGTCCAACCCCCTGCTCAGGCAGGAAACCCTACACCATTTCGGACAAATGGCTGTCCAGTCTCTTCTTAAAAACTTCCAGTGTTGGAGCATTTACTGCTTCTGGAGGCAGGCTGTTCCACTGATTAATTGTTCTCACTGTCAGGAAGTTTCTCCTTAGTTCTAGGTTGCTTCTCTCCTTGATTAGTTTCCACCCATTGCTTCTTGTCCTGCCTTCAGGTGCTTTGGAAAATAGCTTGATTCCCTCTTCTTTATGGCAGCCCCTGAGATATTGGAATACTACTATCGTCCCCCCTTGCCCTTCTCTTCGTTAAACTAGACATACCCAATTATAGCAACCGTTCCTTATGTTTTAGCCTCCAGTCCCCTAATCATCTTTGTTGCTCTTCTCTGTACTCTTTCTAGAGTCTCAACATCTTTTTTACATCGTGGTGACCTTTTATCTTTTATCTCTTCTGAGTTATCTTTTATTAACTCTTCTGGTTATCTTTTATCTCTTCTGAGTTCAGCTATTTCTGAATCATTTCTTTTTTGTTTTGCCTTTTCAAGTATACTGGTAATTTCCACATTGTCATCTGTATTACACAAAATCCTTCAAAGATTCTGCAAGCATTTCAGTGCAAAACAAACTCTTGCCTAATGCTGGATTCTGCCTTCATTTCTATATGTTTATCTGCTCATCCTATGGCTAATATTTTAGTTAAACAAATTAAAGACCATTTGCAATTTTTCTTATAACAAATGAGACAAATTTTGTCAGGCAGCTGAGGGTGATTTATTACATCACTTTTACATTAAAAGACACAGGGATCAATTTTAGAGCAGAAATATGTGCTACCTTAGTAAATATGTAGCGTTTCCAAGCCTGTATTACTGAGATGGAATAAAAATGATGGGTGTAGATGTTTTTTTTTCTCTAACTACTGATCAGGCTACTCTCCCAGATCAACATTTTTTTCTGATTTATGGAAAGAAGGTTAAACACAAGTATCTAGAGCAAAGTATTAGAGCACAAGAATCAAGAAATCTATAATTATTTTTTTCCCTGCAAATGCTTTATTAACATTGCAAGATGAATTCAGAATAGTAAACTGGAGGTATCTAATTCACTTCCTAGTTGAAGATAAATGGGGCTTGTGTGGTTTTGAAATAATTGCTGGGAAATGCTTCTTGTAATATATTAGAATTCTATATTAGAATTATCATACTGTTGTATACCCATTGTTTTTTCACTGATTTTATTGTTCTATTTTATTTCTGTTTACACTCTTTTCATTTCTTCCTTTTTATTGTTAAGTCACCTAGAATAGCCTCATGGCGAGATAGGCGGCAAATAAATTTAACAAATATATTGGTCGGTATTATTTCTTCCATACAGTCATGGCTGTGCTACTATGTAAGAAGAAACCTAAAAAGCTTGAACCAATTCACCATCCCTGTGTCATAACTTGAACCTAACTGGATTTTATCTTTGCCAGACAAAAAGATGTTGACAATCATTAACTGTCATTCCAAAAATATCACCTCCAGAAATACTGGTGATATAATATTTATTGAATGGCATTGTTTCACAAACCAGTATTGGAAGGATATGGAAAAACAGCATGTGACAAAGGCCAAGTTTCTTCATACCATGTTTGCTGCTGATGATAACTGTATGGATAAGCTGCTATGGAACTGAAGTACCCATGCATTGGATAGACCTGTGCAATGTTAAAACTTTGTGATTCTCTAACACCAAAGTGACTAATGGTCTGTGTATGAAACCTACCGGAGTATGCAGTATTCACAATACATGCAGTTGCAGACACTGCAGGATTTAATGGATATATTTCATAGGAATTCAATTCTTGGTAAGTCTGAGTTACTAAGTGGGAATTACTAGTTTGACAGAAGTACCAAGAATAGTAAGGATAGACAGTCCTACATATGTGCATAGAAGTTCCCTCAAAATATTCATTTTGACTAATAGACCACTCACCACAATTTTGGATATTGTCACTGAAAGAAGGTTCGGACTGGAAACTTCGCTGTTCCATGGATTTATTTAATTCTGTCACCATTGAGGATTCTGAATTATATGGGGATGGGTATTTGGGAATTTCAGATTTTTCACTATTTGCACTATTGTCTGGACATAAACTAATGCCTATGTGGCATTTAGACTCTACATTTGAATAATTTTGAAAAACACCTGATTTTAAGTCTTGCTGTGCATTTTTTGTGGCTGGTAGAAAATCACCTTCACCTAATTTTTCCACTGAGCTAATAGCTTCTTCAGGAGATCTCTGAACTTTCACTGGAGATACAGACATGCATTTATTTATATCACTATAGGATGAAAAATATTCATCATGTTCCTTTGCATTCTGATAGGTTTTTCTTCCCTCTTTGACATTTTTTAGATCTTGCAAATTTTGCTGAATTGGTAATGCATCTGCATTATTGAATTTGAGTTCTGAGGTATTTGGTGAAGCATGAATATGTTCATAGGGATAAGCAGCTTTTAACTGTGAAAATGTGATTGGTGTTTTCTCTCTCAAATTCCTATTGTTTCTATACTGGGTTTCCAGTGGAGTTCTTAACTGTGGTCCTTCACCTTCTGAGGAATTACACTTTCCATTGTTTCTGCAAAACAAACATCAGATTAATTTCCTACAATTTTTGAAGTAATTTTTACAATATCAAAAGGGTGGAATATTAAAATATCCTTCTCTGTAAAATCAGCTTCTCAATTCTTCAAATGTCTCAGAAGTGCTATGAAGAAAATAATTCACTACAACACATTAAAACCGTAGGGTTTTCTGGAATTCATTAAAACTGCTGTCTTTATATTTATGAACCCAGAATGAGGCATTAAAGTTTTGCAGATCAGGCCTATATAAATAATGTTTTAAATTTAAACTGCAAATATCAAGAACCAAAACTCATACATGTAAGCAAACTATACTGCCTGAATTCACACATTATATTAAATAAATTATGTTTTAAATTAGTTGTGTGAACACTTCCCTTGAGCTGGTTTGTGAAAAAGGAGAGCAATCAATATACAATACAGGCACACCATGATCAATACAGTAGATCTTATTCTGCATCCTGAAATTTCCAAATTCTTTACAATATAGAACTCCATACAGAAAACAGAAGAGTAAACAAACTTCATTATGATCAGATTATTTGTACAGCATCTTGTTCTGTTTCTTTTTATGAAGATAATGAAGTAGCCAAGACTGCAAAACACAGCACTGCTGGCTTACCCACATTGTTCAACAATAAAACCAAGCAGAAACCCTAGCTCTTAAGAGAGTAAATTCTGCATACAGTATAACATAATGCCTTGACCCAAAAGTACTTTCAAAAAGGCAACTGGACTTCCTTGATTTTTCTTGAAGACATTTCAGTTCTCATACAAGAAGCTTCTTCAGTTCTAACTAACTGGTAGGGAATGGAAAGAATTTATACTGTTTGCAGTCAGCCAGTTGTTAACACTCTGGAGCGTTAAATCTTCAGGAAAAATCAAGAAAGTCCAATTGCCTTTTTGAAAGCTCCTTTGGGACAACCATGACCTGGATGACTGAGAACCTCCATGTACATAATGCCTTGACAGCATTGCCTACACATTTTTAGGATTAGATTTAATTTATTTATAAGCATTTTTCTAATACTTCACTGCTTCCAGGTAATTGATTTAATTTGCCCACTACTTCTCTGGAAGCTCCTGAGAAGGAGAGATGAAGGATACAGATTGCTGATACCATATTCCAAATTTGTGGCTACACTCCAGAGGCTTCATCTAGATTTGATAAAGGAGACAAAATGGAACCATGGAGGATTTCAAAAAGCCAAACCATGAGCATCAGTCCAGACTCAGGGGCTTATTTCTTATGGTAAAACACAAATTTTAATGGACATTGCTCAATGCTCAGGGATATCAGCACTATGGTTGATGTCAGTGAACACCATCAAGAAGTTAAAACAAATTACAGATTGATTTTCTGCAGTGTAAGCCATTATCAAGAGGATTGAAGATTATTTTAGCTCTAGAACTCGTTTTGAAATTAGATTCAAAGAGAATCATAAATATTGCCATGTTTGCTATTAGCCACATATTTAAACATGTCACCCCAAAATAAAGGATATTTAAGGTTACACAATAATGATAAAATTTGGAAAAAAAATCCTAAATGAGAGTTTTAAAATAAAAATCTACTTGCTGTATGTTTTAAATGGTGGAATGTCTTAACACAGAAAGTCAGTAACCTCTTTTTGTTTTCTCCTTCAGCCATCCGGCATATATTTGTGAAATCCATTTATGTTACTCTATGTAAGTGGAATAAAAATAACTTATTGGGAACTACTAGTAAGATTCCTAGTACAATGCAATTTTCACTCATGAAACTGCATTCCTCAATCAAACTGGCAATTTTTATTCCCATATAAATGTGGGAGAGGAAAGAAGAAAAAGGCTGCAGCAGGAAGAAAAAATTGCTGATGTATTGTTGGACCCCAGTCTTATCCAAGTACATTTTTTGAACAGAAGTTTAAAAGTGAAATAATAAAAGTTGTAAACAAATGCATTAGGTGTTTTTTTCTATTAAATCAATATTTACACTTATTATGTATACCTCATGTTTCTGTTGACTTCCTTTTCATCTATCTTGATAGTTGTCATCAACGAAGCAGCTACCTAAGAGGTTAAAAATAGCAATATAAACTGAATTAATTATGGTATGTGTTTTTGTTTTCTTTACCAATGCTCTGCATATGCTTGTGTTGCAAAATAAGTTTGTAGCTTTCATTTTTTCCTGGAGTTGCAATAATGCATTTTCACAGCAATTAAAAAGTTCTTTAATATAAAAACTGTAATAATTGAAGATATTGGTTAAGGAAATTCCAAGTTGTGTCATGAGTAAACGGAAGCGTTGATATAAAATTAATAATAAAATAAAAATATATTCTAGGGTCTCAACCTTGGGAAACATATTCAGGGTAAGAAATTTGATATTAACATATGTCTGCATAGAATGTTGGCTGTACAATTTCCAGGGTCAGGACAATTAAGAAAATCTGTGAGTCATATGGATGCAAATAGAGCCAGTAAAAGATAGTGGGAATGAATTATAACAAGAAACCTACGTAGTTGAAAATAAAGCCACTACAAAGCTTTTCACTTCACAGAGAATGCTGGGAGCCATTCTTAGTCCAGTAATTGTAGATCTAACATCAGTTATGTCAAAACAAAGAAATCCAAATAACTTATTTCAAGGAATGTGTAGAATTGTTGAGGAAAAAAAGAAGGAACAAAAAGTGTGTTATCAACCTTCAAACTTCCAAACCTGCCATTCTGAAAACTATGGATGTAGCTTGATACCTCTGGAAGGTATATCAGAGATAAAATTAAGAAATAATTTCTCGTAATCTCAAGAAAGACAGTATTTTCAAGTTACATAAGACAAGGGTTTAGGCAAGGTGTGTAGGTTTACTAGTACAGTGTATAAAATATTTTAAATATTTCTGTTATTCTGTTCTGTTGTTAAGCAGAAATAATGATGACAAAATATAATCCAATGTTTCTATCCAGTGTACCTACCAGCAGTATAATCTTAAAAATCTGAAACTTGTCCATCTCTGTTCTAAAGAATTATTTTTTTCTCTTCACTGGTTCCACTGCTCCAATTCAAAAAAATCAGGCATTATCAGGGAAATCAACAGTGATTAGGAATACTGTATGGCAGACATGTCAAACACAAGGCCCGGGGGCCGGATGTGGCCTGCAAAGTGGTTTCATGTGGCCTGCACAGCTATCCTGGAAACAGTGAGGGAACGGCCCCTGCTGCATTGGCCCTGGCCGGCCAGGAGCCAATGTACAATTTTGGGGTGGCCATCTATGCTGAAACACATTCAGTCTTAGCTCCACAAGACTGTCTGGAAACAGCGAGGAACCAGCCCCTGCCGCATTGGCCCCGCCCCCTGGGTGCATGCTGGGGAGGTGTCACCCTTTGTGAGGAATGAAGAAATGCACCATCGCCTGAAAGTGGCCAGCAAATGGCCCTCACTTACTTCACATATCCGGCTTGATGGGCTCTGTCCTGGTCCCACCTTTCTGCCAGAGACCCTCAGATCTGTCCCACTCCTGCCCAGGCCCCCACAGGCACCCTTGACGCGAATGATGTAGAGCTGGCCATGCCCACCCAGTAGGCCACACTCATTCCATCCACACCCACCCAGTAGGCCACACCCACCCGGCCCCCCGAGGGCAACCGCAATGCTGATCGGCCCTCAATGAAATTGAGTTTGACACCTCTGCTGTATGGATAATAGGACAATCTTTGCTTGCCTACTGCAATAATCAGACTTTGTTCAATAGGCTATTGGCCATGACATACATTGGGGGTCCTAACTATAGTTCATTTTGGTAAAGTTAGAACTTCTACACACAACTAATCTTTTAAGTTTCATTGCTTTACTTACTGCATTATCTGGATATTTATTTATTTGTATCCTGCCTTTATTTTTACAAATAAGTCAAATAACCCGTATGCAACACACCTTCCTACTCCTATTTTCCCCATAATAACAACCTTAGGAGGTGAATTAGGTTGAGAGTGACTGGTCCCAAAGTGACTTTGACTTTCCTGCCTAAGGTCGGACTTGACCTTATGGTCTCCTGCTTTCTAGACTGATGCTTTAACCCAGGTGTAGGCAACCCTGGCTCTTTTATGATTTGTGGACTTCAACTCCCAGAATTCCTGAGCCAGCACAGCTGGCTCAAGAATTCTGGAAGTTGAAATCAACGAGTCATAAAAGAGCCAAGGATGCCTACCCCTGCCTTAACCATTATGCTGATTCTTGGTTCAAATTTGCTTATTTTATCTGTTTTTACTGAATGCAAATTTTTTAATTACATAATGAGTTATATGGAAATCTCAGTATGAGACTAATGAGGCCATATGATTTAAAGGCAATATTTAAATAACAGAAACTAATAACACTCTATCATTAGTTATATGTTTTATTTCCTTTGCAACAATGTCCACATTGGCTGAAATGATAAAAAAGTAGACTTGTATTCACTCTTCATAACAATCTTCCTGCAACTTGTTGTTAGCAAAGCAGCTTACTAGCAAAATATACATGAATTAGAAAGTGTCCTGAATATGCTGATAGTACTTTCACAATGCTTTTTTAATAGAAAGAGTAGCATTACTGAAAAAGCAGCAGCTGCAGATAAGGGAACACTGAGTTTATGCAATCTAATTACAGCGCTCAAGCATTCCAATAAAGCAGTTTACAAGCAACAAGGAACAAGGACAGCAGGTTTTCCATAATTTTCTTTAATAGCTCACTATCTTGAAAAGTCACGATTACTGAAAGGACGGGGATGACTCAATCTTTTTCCGCTTCAAATGCAACTGCTAGAGTGATGTAGTTATGCCTCCATTTCTAATGACAAGCAGTTGCTCTGTCAATACTTGAGGGATTTTCTTTCCATTTCTTTCTCTGCCGTAAAACAAGATCTAGGGCCCTGGAGAAGAAAGTTGAAGGAAGTGCTGTGATGTGCATTCCCAAACATTCTGGGAACGGTTTATTTCAATCCATATATCACTAATCACACAATGAATTAATTCTAGTCTAAGAGTTATTAAAGCAAACTTTGGAGACTTAAAACATTTTACTTTCGCAAAATTAAATGAAAAATCATCTGGTGGCTTAAAATCAAATCCATATACAGGTAGTCCTCAACCTACAACAATTGAGCCCAAAATTTCTGTTGTCAAGTTAGACAATTAAATGAGTTTTGCTCCATTTTATGATCTTTCTTGCCCAACTGTTAAGCGAATCATTGCAATTGTTAAGTTAGTAATACAGTTGTTAAGTGAATCTGGCTTCCCCATTGACTTGGTTTGTCGGAAGCGTGCAGAAGGTGATCACATGCTCCTAAAACACTGCAACTATCATAAATATGAGTCAGTTGCCAAGCGTCTGAATTTGGGTGACCTGACCATGGGGATGCTGCAATGGTCATAAGTGTGAAAAATGGCTTAAATCACTTTTTTCAGTGCTGTTGTAACTTTGAACGATCACTAAATGAACTATTGTACGTTAAGGATTACCTGTACTATTCCATTTATTAAATTTTGAGATTGTAAGGCACAGTTTTCCTTGTTTAGTTTTTTTATATTAATGCAAATAATGTGCTGTGCTTGGTACATTACTTTTGAGTTCAAAAACGGAATTATGTACACATAGCAAGGAAAGTAAATCAAAATCAAATATTTGTTGGTGCTTATTTTTATTATTTATTAAATTTATATGTAACCATGCTCCCAAATAACACAACAATCAGACCAAAAACTGGTACAATTAGAATAAAATCCTATTCTTTTTCCTTTGCATTTTTTTACTTTGTATATAAAATAGTTTTGAGAGTATGTGCATACACACACACACACACAGAGAGAGAGAGAGAGAGAGAGAGAGAGAGACATTGGTGTTTGGTATAAGGACAAAGCAGGGGTTCCATTATTTACTATGAGACCCCCATCATGATCTTAATCCATCCTTGTTTAGGACTTAAATAGAGAAAATACCATACATCCAAATTACATCTAAAGTTGTCAAATAGAATGTGTAAGATAGAAAATTACACTCCAAAAAGTACATTATCAGCAATCTCACTGCTCTTGAAAATGTATCATCTAACATTTATATAATACATGATTAAGTTCATGTATCATGTTCTGTAAGCTGCCCAGAGTCGTCCTATGGAAGAAATGGGTGACATGTAAATTTAATAAATAAATAAGTGAATATACAAAGCACCATTTAGAGAAGGTATTGGATGACCTTACCTTTTTCTTTTTGTTATGTGAGACATCAATCTTTTCTTCTAATGGGCAGGGCTCATCTTCTTCTAAAGTTACATTAAATGGTCTTTTATGTAGAATTTGGGAAGTCTGAAGATTTTGGCCACTGTGATCCAATCGTGTTCCCACAAGCTGCCGTTTCAACTGACAAGCTTTTCTCCAGTTTTTAAGCATCTGATGTATAATCACAGGAAGAGGAGATTTTCCTTGTGTGGAACAGATAAACTTCATATGCTCAATGGTTTTCATCATCTTCATAATGTGAGCCATTTTTCCTAAATCTTTCTTTTCGGCCAACATCAATTTCTCAAGAAGTGAAGAAAATTGGTTATAATTACAGTCTAATTCAGAAACTGTACTTCCATAATTTAAAGCGATAGCATACGGTGCCAAGTCTACACACATGGAGACAGGGGACTTGGATGTTCCTAACATTTTTCTTGTTTCTGAAAGTTCAGCAAGTTCTCTTGTGAGAAGATGAAGTGCATATGAGCAATTTAAACTTTCTGCATAGTCATAAGTAACATTCAACTCCTCCTGAAGTTCAAAGATGGAAGCCTCTACTGTTTCTATAAGCTTGTCTTTCCTATAAGACAGGAAAGCCATTTTTTCTTGGCACTGGAAAAGTTCAGGCAGAAGTGATAAATCAAACCATAATAAACTACGAAATCGCGGATTATCTCCTTGCTTCGCTATTGAGTTTTTAAGGAAAAAAATAGTTTCATATATCATTGCCAATTCAGTATATATTTCAATAGCTTCTGGCTTCAGAATGACAGGATTAATTCCTCCATGCTTCATGAACTCCAATATATTTTCTTGGGTTATCAGTACAGTTACATCCTCTTCTTGTAAAATCTGAAAATACTTTTTCAGTATTTCCATCTGTACTGTACATTTGCCCATGAGCTGTTGCAGTCTTTCAATATCTGCAGATTGTGCTTCATCCAAGATTTCACTTATATTACAACTATCTTGTGAAGTTAGAGACTTTTCAATGAAGCAATTTGCATTGTGTTGAGAACGTACATCTTTACAGTTAGAAGAGTCTTCTGTACATTTCTCAGTATATCCTCCAAAAGTTCTATTATCATTTCCACATCCAGAATTTTCCATCATACTTTCATAAATGTCATAGAGTTTAGCCACAGCAATTTCATATATTTGGAGCACTTCTTTCCCATCCTCCAAATGGTTATTCAAAAATGTATCTCTTTCTCGACAAACAAGGTTTTTAGCAGCATCAAAAAATATATGTTCCAGACCAAATAATGAAGTTTTAAGATTGAACTCTTCATTGGTACACGCCTTTACAAATTCCATTTTTTTACCAATAATCTCAATAATGATCCAGAGATGATTATCTTTTTCACTACTCAAATTCATGCCTGGAAGGCTTTTGGATACATTTATTAAATCCATTGTACCTTTTCTTGAATTTTCTAGGTCTTCTATAGAATCTCCAAAGTTAGCTCCACAAGTAAAAGGCACAGATAAAAAAAAATCAGATACATTGGAAATCTGTCTCATTACTGATTCACACTCTTCTATTTCTCGCCTTAATTTCAACAAGCAATAATAAGAATCATTCTCAGATATAGTGTTTTCAAAAGCTTCCATTAACTGCTTGTGGTAGATTTGTAATTCATTAAGGGCATTGTATTTTAATCTCATCTGAAAAGCAGGATATAAATTTGACTGCTGTTGATAACCTGACTGCCCACCAAACAGTTCGCTACACAGAGAATCATCATACCAAAGCAAACTTCGAAAAGTTGGCTCACCTTTTAAAAATCTTTTCTTATTCTCTATAAACTCCATTGTTTCCATTATAATTTGCAGCTCAACTAATGCTTCTATAGCACAAGGTTTTAGTTTCTGACTTGCTTGCATATTTCCGTTAGAGCTTTCAAGTAGTTCCCTAGAAAACAGAACACACTCAAAAGAACAACCTTGCTTTTTTTCAAAAGCTGCAATGAACAAAGGAAGAGCACTTTGGCAATATGAAACCTGTTCGTGCAGTATATTCAGAGATGAAGTTTTATCGGCCTTTTGTAAGATCTCTGATATTTTACAGTTAAAATCACAGGATTTTAGACCAATTCCTACTTCGGAAAGTTTGATGTGATTGCTGAAATCACTGCAATGGTCAAAAGAGGGGCTTGGAAAATAGCGTTCATTTTGCTTGGTCTCGGTGCTAGTGAAGGATTGGTTTGTTTTATTGGGCATGACATGATAAAGTGCAGTTAGTGGCGAATTAAAAGGAAGCTGGTCACAGTTATCAGCACTGCCTGAGGAAGTCTGCCTGCATGTGGATTCCCCAAGGATGACATGATTTATTTGTTTCAGGTTTTTCTGTCTTAAATCTAGGTTATTTAAGGACTTCAGAGGAGTGTCATGGATTATATCTAGTCTTCCAGTTGCAGAGTCAGTCATGGTTTCTGGTAGTCCTCTTTCCTTCATGTTTTCCTCTTGAAGTTTCTGTAATACGCAACAATGAGTGGATTGGCACAAATTATTATCTTCAAGGGATGTAGGAGACAGCAGGTCACCACAAGATGATATTTTGTTAGTAGTATTTCCTTGGTGTTCAGCTGACTTGCCAAATGATTTATAATGCCTATTCTCTTGATTCTTTTCTTGGGTATTTCCAAAAAGGCCTTCCCCAGCAAATCTCTTCTTGTTGCATATGATAGGCTCACCGCTAAGTGGCTCTATACTTTTAATTTCTGTAGTATCTAAGATGGCATTTTTTTCAGAGACTGTTTTTATTGCTTTATTTTTTGCACAATCACTGCTAAAATCTATACTGCAATCAGATGTTTCAAAAGAATCTAACAATAAGGCACCATTCAGTAAGTTGTTTCTTGTTTTGGACAACACACTACCTGCAGTTTTTCTTCCAGATTTTGTTACCGTTTTTAAACTCTGAACAGTCTTCCGAGCTTTTCTTAGGTGAAACATTGCACCAATTATTTTTTGAGATGGGCATTTGGTTTTGCATAGCAATGCTTCAGTGTTGTCAAGTGCACTTAAAATATTCTTAATATATTTTTCAGGCTGCTCATTTTTTTTAAACTGTCCCTTGGATAGTGAAGAACTCTGGGGTGAAGACCGTATGTTGAGTTCTTTCTTTTTGCAATACTGTTTGGAGTTTTGTTGTCCCTTTGCATATTTTTTCTTTTTTCCCCCGCTTGACCACTTAATACATTTTTTTGGTGCTGAATATTTTGTTGAACATTTTTCCATTTTAGTTTCTAATTTTGACTGAACTATATTGGTTATTGTAATTTGTAAATCAGGGCATGAAAATGTATTAAATAACTCAGTTCCTCTTTCCTCCCCAGATTTCTCCATATTTGAAGAATTACCGTTATTTGCCTTCGAAGTTGGATTTTTTGAAAGATCTACGTTCGAGCTAGGTTTTCCAAGCAGATTGTCCCAATCTAAACGTGCTTGTAAATAATAATAGACATTATCTTCACTAATATTTCCATGATTACATGGCTTGTGCCACATTGAGAGACGTTTCTTACACTCTTCTAGTACATTTTCTATCTCACCAGAAATGTCTAAGCTGTGGGTGTTATCACTTTTCATCTCTATATCTTGCCCAAATAATTCATGAACTTGACTACAAAAACTTTCAGAACTGGCATTTGAAAATGTTGTATTTTCTGACTGTTTGTTGATTTCCTTATTTCCCATATTTCCCAAAGATATAGGAACCGATGTGAGTAATGTTGTGTGATTTAATTTCTCGTGATCTGTCAAGTCAATATTTTTAGTAGGCAATGTTTGCAATTCTTCAAACTTCTCTTTGCAATGTTCTGTGTTTGTTTGTTCTGTTTCTATTAACGAGCTTCTTTGAAGATTCAAGTTAAAAAAAAAATCTAAAGTATTTGAATTTTCTGATGTTTCTGTACAATTGTTCATATTATCTGCCGGTTTCTTCAAGACCTTCTTATCAGGCTCTTGCTTTTTTCTTAATGAGTTTTCTGTTGCATTTTTAAATGCAGTTTCTGTTGCAGATTTATACTTTTTGCTTTCTTGTCCACATGGAACCTTCTCTAATTGGTTTACATGTATTTCATTAAAGCATGTTTCCACTGTGTTGTTTGTTTTACAGTTCTTTTGTCCTTCACAAAATAACCCCAAGGAAACGTCCTCAAAATTATTTTGATCTAACAATTCTGGCTTGGAAAGACACATACTTTCTTCACTAAGGCCTCTTATAACAGCAGTTTTACAGGTATCAGAAGGATGATACCTGAGGCTCTCTATATTGCTAATTCTTTTGGAAGATTTTTCTTTGATATTGTTTAGTATATAATCATTATCTAGGGAATTATTTGCTTTTTCAGACGGTGAATATATTTGCTTATCTTTTTGATTGGCTTCAGCCATGTTGGAGTTTTTAGATTTTACATTTAATATGTTCAGAGCTTGAAGCTTATTTTGTTTAAAATTCTCTGATGTAGTTTCCTCTGAGGGCCGTTCATAAGCATACATTTTTTTACAGCATGCAGGTTGAAAAATATTACCACAATGTTCTCCTCTAGATGAAGTACATTTGGTGTCAAGAGGAATTGAATGCTCTGTTTCAGAAGGAAAAATATTATTCTCTTGAAATTGGCTATCCATTTCTTCTCTATTGTACTTCTTGTTTTTGCTAGATATTATATTTTCAGGACTTGGTTTGTGTGTGCTTATACTGGTGTCATTACAGAATGGTGGTTTCACAATATGTTCTTCATTTTGCTTCACCACATTCTGTTCTCTTCTTGTTAATCTTGGATCTTTCATTGATTTTGAAGTAGTTACAGTACTTGAACCAATTTCCCAGTCATAAAAATCTTCCGGATTTATTTTTAAACTATGCTTCTTATCGTCCCCCACATGTTCACCTCTGATATCTTTGCTGGCTTCCATGTCAGATTTACATAGAATATTTGTTTTCATTTGTGTTGAATCCCATCTTGTAGCTGGCTTGCGTTTCTTTTTTCCACCATGAATTTTGTCTTCAGAATCATTCCAGTTCTGTGTGCTTCTAGATAAAGAAGAAACTTCTCCAGATACATCCATTTCTAGTGGTTTTCTGAAATGTTCGTAGATGAGTTGGCTTTTACCTATCCTGGTCACCCGTGTACAGTTTTCCAAAGGGATAACTCCTCCTGTTAATGAAAGAGAGATATGATTTTTGAGGGCTATAATATTTTATATATGGGAGAAAAAGACAAATTTTAACCAAACTCTGACTCTTTGATATGTGATGTGCTAATGTGGGCTTTCTAACTGTTCACCAAGATTTTACAATAGCTAAAATACCCAGGAATATTCTAACTGGTAAGCCAATGTAACTGTAGGAAGCAAACTTTTATTTTTGTTTCTAAAGTTTCAGTAAACAGTTAATCCAGGAGGGAAATTTTCCACAAACTCAATTTGGCTTGCAAACAATTTTATACAAAACCAAGGATAGAACAGGTTATATTATCAAAAAGGGAAGATTGAGTAGCTGGATTTTAAAAAATATAGAGGCAGAGCAAATTTCTGTAACAGAATTTACTGTAGAATTGCTATGTTGACATGCTTGAGTAGTAATAATTTTGTATTTGCCTATGAATTATTTCCTGCTATTTTTCTGTTTTTCCAAAAAGCCATGGCAGTGACATAAGGAGGCAAATTTATCAAAATTTTCTGACTGTAACATTAAAAACTCTGGCCACGTCCAACCAAGAGTTTTATTATAGAATGACCCTCAGAATCTTACTGGAGTGGAAGCTTGTATTTGTATCTTTTGTGCTTTCTTGACATTTCTCACATCTTTTTCCTTCTGTCAGAAATCTATCAGGTTGGGGAAAACATAGCAGCACAGTACCTTTTCAATGGTAGCAAACAGTGAGGACAATTAACCAGTGGAAATGCTTGCCTTCAGAATTGTGGGCCCTCCATCATTGGAGGTTTTTACAGTAGTGGCCAAAATTGTGGAAACCTTTTGGGAAAAGTGTATTTTTGAGGTTTGGTGGCTAATACCACTTTTTTTGGAGTAGTACCATAAAATTATATATCAATGGAAAGATAATTTAATCAAGAATGTAATGCAACATAGTTTGTTCAATTATTTGTACTGTATTCTATGAAAAGTTATAGCCAAATAATCAGAAAAAGGAAGCACAACTTGCTTAGGTTGATATCAGGTAGCTTTCCTTCATCTGATTGTAGCCAATGAGCATGAGTGTTTAGAGAGCCAATCAGGTGGCATCTTGTTTTGGCAATGAGCCAATCAGATCACAGTAGGATTCAGTGATTGATGTCATGTATTGAAGCTGAGAGGACATTTGTCAGTGTGTTATGTGATCGCTATGAAGTTGGTTGGGTTTTTGTGTATTCTTTCATTTAGTGAGCTTGTAAAACGTAATGAAATTAAAGTAATGGTGCAAAGAGTTGACTGGTCACCCAGAAAGTGATGTAAACTAGTATTATTAAGTGAACAAGGCTGCAGTTATAAAGAAATTAGAAGAAAAAATGGTGGAAACTTAACCAAAGGTGGCATTTCTACTGTACACTTTTCTCAAAAGGTTTCCACAATTTTGGCCACTACTGTAAGAAGAGACTACACAGTCACTTGTCTGAAATGGTATAGGGCAGGGGTAGGCAACCTTGGCTCTTTTATGACTCGTGGACTTCAACTCCCAGAATTGCCTACCCCTGGTATAGGGTCTCCTGCTTGAGCAGAGGGCTGGACTAGAAGACCTCCAAGGTCCCTTCCAGCTTTCTTCTCTTCTCTTCTATTTGGAACTAGCTACTGAAAATTTATTTTAGAGAGTCTTTTTAAAAAGCCTGATCCTGAGCTGAGGGCTCAGAATGGTCTGATTAAGGATAAAAAAGAGGAAGAGTAGTTCTGAAGGCAGCAGTGAGAAGCCTGGTGGGGGCTTGGGCATCTTAATGTAATATTTTTGCCAAAGATATCCTTTGACGATCCATTTCCTTTCACTTATGCAGCCTCTAGCCTCTGCATTACATAGTCCTTTCCCTTGCTGGTTAGTCCAGATTGTGCCATCCATCCGCATAAATACAAATGGCCATCCACATACTTCTATTACCATTGTCCAATGGCAAGAAATGCTGAATTTCAGGAAGACCTGGCTGTCCAATACCAAACTAGCAACAATCTTTTCTTTTGAAAGAAAATTTCAAGCACAATAGCAAACAATACACATTTAATACTTTGACTAGATTTACACATCCGACAAAGCCACCATTATCTGTGGGGGAAGGAGATATGGGAACAAAAGATAACATTTGCCTTGTCACATCGCTTTGCATATGATGCAAATGATTTAATGTTGCCATAATATACATGCAAGTCACTCATCTCGTGTCAAACTGTGAGATGGGTGGCAAATAAGGGAGGGAAATACATTTAATAATAAATAAAATCTTATATTATCATGGCTTGTACTGAATGCCTAGGCCTAAAACCATAGTTTAGCAAACCATAAGCTGGCTGAGCTCATATGAAAAAAATCAAACAAAAATCAAACAAATCACAAGTATGTTAATCCGGCCATTACTTTTTAATATTAAGATGGGAGAAGAAAGGTGCAGGTTACTCAAATGCTTACGAATGAACAATTTCAAGAGCACTGCAGTGAGGAAGGAGCATTTAAATCTGAAAGGAGAAATTTGCTGGCCAGAAATTACAACTCAGAAAGGCTTATTGAAGTGCACTTAAGAAATGTGAAGCAAAATTTCATTTGAGTAAACCTGCACCTCCTTTTACATTGTTACACAGATATAAAACTATAAGAAATAAAAATGTCTTATTAGATTGTATTCATCCAGTTCTATTTTTGGTTTATTATCACTGAAGACAACTAGCCTCTGGAAAAAAATCAGAAAACAAATGGGCAGAAGGGGAAAAATGACAGAGAGGAATAGGAACGGGAGAGAAAACAGCAGTTCTTTTTTAAAAAGGGGCCTGTGTGTCTATATCTATTCAGAATTCAAATCAATGGAGTTCAGTAGGGTTTGCTTCCATAGATGTGCAAAAAAACACAATTTAAAATCAAGAAGGCAAAAATAATAAAATGATTTTTTTTCCCCCAAATTACAGAAAAAGCTGTTACCTTGCTGGCAGGAATACAGATGAGACAACGATAGAGAAGCAGGAAAGTAGTGGAAAAGCAGACTAGGCTGTAGCAAATGCGAACAATTAGACAATGAGATGGACCAAAGATTCTTGGAACTCTGCTGGCGACCTTAATCATACACATTATGGAGTTGTAGCTTAAGACCCAATTACTATTACCAAGTTTATTTTTTAAGCCATGACTAAAGAAACCACAGCTTAGCCTGTGAATTTAGCCTATGAATAATGCAGGTACGCATCAAATGGCCATCAGAAATATGTTGTAAAAATCTGTCTGACCAGTAGATAAGCAACAAAGTGTTCCAAAATACATGTCTTTTTGCTTTGATCTACTGCAATGTTTTGTCATGTTTGGCAACTTTAAGATGTGTGGACTTCAACTCCCAGAATTCCCCAGCTAGCATGAAGTCTACACAAAGTTGCCAAGTTTAAAAAAAAATACTGATTTAGTGCTTTTGCATTCCAGAACTGGGAGTCCTAGCTATGAAGTTAAATACAGAAGCTAAGAAGGAGACATGAAACAATGGACCTATAACATGTAAAACTGGGCAGAATCAAGGGGGGGGGGGAATACAATAAAATTAACATAAAAGCTCAAGATAGCTTACCAGTATGCTTGGGTAATCTTTTAAGTCTACACTTCAAAGATGTTAGAAAGGAATCAGCCCCTCCTTTCTGATTAACAGATTTTACATGTATTACAGCATATGGAAGACATTGTCTGGGCTTATCCACAGGTTTTGAATCTTCGTTATATTCATAAAAATATACCTGCGAATGGAAATATTGCAAGAACATAAAAATAAATACCTGGATAATTAACTTTAAACTTAGACAAAGACCAAAAATAGTAACCTGATTGTGATCAACAAAATGAGTGGTAAAAGTTTTAATAGGTTTCAGCACATCTCTCTTATAAAAAGTATCATACAAACTAGGCGCAAAATAAATGTACTAGTTTTGTGAAAAATTAAAGTATCCAATGTGACAATTTGCATCACATGTTTTTGTAATTTTAGTACAAAATTATTTGCTAATTTTCATTTAGAAAATGCAGGATAAAATGTCTATGGAAAGTATTTAATAACATTTTAAAAGTAAAGCAGAATTAAAAATCCCCCTTTAATTATCAAAGCTGTGACAGCATTCATCCTCTCCTAAGTGTACTGCTCCATACAGTATATACATTTATTTGCAGAAGAAGACAACTGAATTCAAAGAAAGACTGCATATATTTTATACAGGACATCAACATCCAACTAATTTCTACATAGCTTGGGACCAGGTTACATGAGGGAATGTCTTTTTACAAGAGTCTCTACCCATCCAATTTGATCCAGTAGGTCAATATGGGTATGCTGCAGATCCTGTCAGCCCAAAAGTGTTGACTGGCAGTCACTAGGGCCTTCTGTGCTGTAGCCCCTAATTTGTGGAATTTTTTCCTTTTGGAGATTAAATGGTCCCACCCTTTTGACCTTTTGTAAGGCTTTAGAAGCTTGGCTATGTACCCGGGTCTGTGGCTTGGAATGTGTTTGGGCCTTGTTTCTTGATTTTATGTATGACCCTTCCTCAAAGAGTTAAGACTGCTCTACCCTCCTTGTGGTTACATGATCATAAGTTGGATTTATGACTGGCTGCAGTATCCCACGGTCACATGATTTCATTTTGCAACATTTTTTGCCATTTTCTAGCAAAAAATGCATGTTGGATAAGCTGGATTCAGACTTACGGCCACATCATTCGCTTAACAACTTTGATAACTCACTTCATAATAGTCTAAAAATGGTCATAAAATCGAGTCCGGCCATGTGGTGACTCAAATGTGTGATTGCAATGACTTAGGATCAAAATTCCAGGCTCAATTGTGGTTGTAAATCATGGACTACCTGTAAAGAGGCAGTTTTTATTATATCTGCCCTGGCTAGTAAAATATATATTGTGGTTCTTAAGCTTGGAGAAAACCGGGACACTTCCATACCAACAATGGCTGAATGATGAACCAAAACAACCCAATCACAAAAATAAACCTAGATACTTTATGATAATTCTTCCTGCACTGAGTAACTCTGTAGGTCAGATAAGACTTTCAGTTTTCCAAATGCTAATCTCTTGCACAATTAGTTACTGAAAATACCAGCCCTCGATTCTTCATGTGAAATGCTAGATTTTGTCCATCTTGAAGAGCCTAGAAAAAGGGTCTTCTTTATAATGATGTTAGAAATAGAAACCTTGTTCACCAAATACTTTTTGTTTGACTAAACTTCATATAAGGCTATATTCAAGCTTTGCTATAGCCTCTGAATATATTGTTTCTCAACTGTACACCCCTCCTTAAAATTCAATTATGATAAACTTTAAAAAATGAAATAACTTCAAAAAACAACCATGTAGGACAGTGGTTCTCAACCTTTCTAATGCCGCGACCCCATAATACAGTTCCCCATGTTGTGGTGACCCCCAACCACTTATACATCACCGGGTGCCAGGGGCGTGGCCAAAGAAAAAGGGGAAAAAATGGCGGACAGCCTTGTTTGGCGACCCCCGTGAAATGGTCGTTCGACCCCAAATGGGGTCCCGACCCACAGGTTGAGAACCACTGATGTAGGACATCATGCTTTATCTCCCCTCTAATAAAATCACTAAAGTATTACTTACCAAGGACCCAGTAGCCTGATCCTCCAAAGAATCCTTAAGTGAAGGATGAATTCTAGACATATGGCAGTCGAAGTTTGGAGTTGGATCCAGTACAATTTTCTTTTGGCTTTTAGGTGGTTGAACCTTTTTAACTTTTCCTAAAAGAACCTAGAAATACAAAATAAACAAAACCTTTTCAGTGTTTTTTATATTACACTAGCTTATTAGCAATGCAGTTCAGCTTTTTGGCGCTATGAATCTTGAAAAATAAAGTGCTTTATTGTATAACCATATGTGGTAGTTTTGAACTATTTGTTTTATAAAAAAATATGGGCATTCTGCAGGCTACATATGATCTTCCATTGTCAGTAGTATGAATAAGCTCCAGAATATATTTCTGTAGAGGGGGAGGAAGGGGAAAGAGATGTTCAAGTAATTTCTATAACAAATAAATTCTTAGATTGCTGGACACATTTGTAAATTAGCAGGTATAGAGGAAGCTGCTGGCTTACACTAATGGCTGCCCTTAAATGAAATGTGAATTTTAGACACATTCTCCCCCCTTTTCCTTGGATTCTTACACTAATCCCTTTGGCTAATGAGTTGGGTTTTTTTAAAAAAAAAATGAAATTGTCTCGCCATATAGTTGGCTTAATAATAATTACAAATTCTGGTAGTGTTTTAGAAATAATCCTTGGAACAATCATGGACTTCTTTGTTTCAATCAGCAGTGTCTGCACTAAACTACAAAGGCATCAAAGTAAAGCACACTCACGCAGAGACACAAATTGATTCAAATAAATGAAAATAAATGAAATGAAAATATTTACATGACATCATTGTGAATGTTTCATCATTTGCCTTCCTTTGCTCTCCCCACAATTTCTTAGGTTTAATTATATATAATAAGTATGTATTACATATAATTATAAATTATAAAATAATTTATATTTTATATTTACATAATTTATAATTATAAAATAATTTATAATTTTATAAAATAATTATAAATTATATAAAATAATTTATATATTTTATAAATTTTATAAAATAATTATAAATGTGTAATTATACTTTTTCAGCTTTCACATATCCTTAGAAAAGCCCATTTTAAACTTATATTCAAAGTGTTAAATCTGTTTGGAACCAACTCCTTCCACAGAATAAAGGGTACTTCAGGATCCAAACCAATGATTCCCCACATTACAGAGTAATTGCTTTACAGTTTTAAAATATATATGCAAAGACTCACCCTGAATATAATGATATTTTCCACTGGAAATGAATGTTTGGATGCATAATTCAAAGCAATATCAACATATCGGAACAAATAAACTCCCAGCTGAGGGTTTCCTAATTCTTTCATGATGTTTATGGAATGACCGGTGGTACATAGGCCATGCTGACAAATTTGTGGCACTTCATCTCTAGAGACAACTAAAAAGCTAGAGAGTTCTTTATCTTGCTTTCCTTCTTCACGTAACTCAGTCCTAACAATAAAAAAAGATAATGTTGTCAAGGCAGGTTCTACTCTTTATGTAAATTAACTTAAAAGAGTAGCAGTCAATTTCTTGGTTTCTTAGTAATATACCCTTGAGTTTCCCCTTTTAAGCGAAATGTGTCTGGGCCTGTCAATGTAGAGTATATCAGTGTACATCAATTATTACATTAGCTGAAATAATGATTTGCTTATATACTTTTGTTATATTCTTGCCGCTATCAAATTATGGACTTCATGCTGAATGCCAGGTCACGCCATAACTGAAGTTTTAGCCTGACAGACTTCATTTCTTTTGCATTCATGGTCTTAACATTTGATACAAATCATACATTTTTATTTATTATAATTATTTATATCTTGCATTAAACCCATGGGAATTGATGGTATAAATGATCTTAGCAGAAAAGCCAAGAAGTATATGCTGAGGTTATTTATAATTGACTAGGACCTCTTGAATCTGTCCAATTTTCTAAAGACCTCATTAAGAATTCCCTATTGTGTATATTGTCTGGATTCTTGGGACAGGAATCTACAGAGCTTGCATATGCCCAAATTTAATCAACTATGAGAAACTTGTGACATACAGAGATATTTTGAATACTGGGAAATTACAAACTAAACAAGAACTGGAAGAATAGGGCATTGAGCTATCATGGTGGCCACACTTGCAAATGCAAATGAGATACGAAAAAGATGCTAAAACATATGGTTTTTATAAAGATCAAACTATTGTCAGAGGAAAAACTGATTAAAAAACTTCTATAAATTTTTGTTAAACCTGAAGATGAAAGATGAACAAGTTAAAGAAACAATGATAACTTGGGCAAAAAAAATTGGGCACAATATAGAATTAGAAAAATGACAAAATTTGTGGGAAAGAAACTATAAAATATCAAGGGCAGTTACTTATAAAGAAAATTTATATAAAATGTTTTATAGATGGCATTTACCACCTGCAAGATTAGCAAAAATATTTAAATCATGTCTAGTAACTGTTGGAAATGTAGGCAAAAGCTAAGGGCATACTATCATCTTTGGTGGACATGCCCTAAAGCAAAAGAAATTTGGTCAAAAATTCACATATGGTTACAGAAAATGTTAAGAAAACATGTAGATTTTAAGCCAGAACTATTTCTTCTAGGTATAATTAAATATATTAAATGTAAATATTTAACATTACATGTATTAACAGCAGAGAAAATTACATTTGCACAGTATTGGAAAAATGAAGAAACACCATCGGAAGAAGATATAATTAGGAAAAATTTGGATTGTGCGGAAATGGATAGGCTTACATTGAAAATGAAAGAGAAAGAAGATACAGAATATTTTCAAACATGGGATAATTTTTATAAATGGCTAGAAAAACAGAGAGTAGAAATGGAAGTTGTATTAAATATCTGAACCCAGACAACACATAATTAAGCACTAAAGATTTGTAACTATAAAAACTTGATAAAATATCTATTAAAACAAATATTTAGACCAGAGGAGACACTAGTTCAAATCCTCATTCAAGCAGGCTGATCACTTTAGGCTGATCTCTATCTCAGATTGTTGTGCAGATGCATGATCAATCATGGGCAAAAAGCCTATTCAGTAAAATCATTAATGATCTGTATTTTTACATTAGATCAATTCACCTTTTTGCAATGAATTCTTCTTCCAAATCTTTATTATGAACCATCTCTATTTTATGAAACTGCCATAAAGATTCCAAATGGCACTGTATATCAAGACAATTTTCATTCAGACGTTGTTTAATCTCACTGTAGTCCCTCTTATTAGCAGGGCACTCTGTTAAAAAATCTAAACATAAAGAAAAGGAAACAAAAAAAATACAAAAAAAAAATCAGTGTTCTCCCATGGTAAACAGTAATTCTAAAAACATAATTTTAAAAGTTTCAAAATTAAGAGTGTGGTGGCGCAGTGGTTAGAATGATATATTACAGGCTAACTTTGCCCTTTACCAGGAGTTTGAACCTGACTGGCTCAAGGCTGACTCAGCCTTTAAATCCTTCTGAGGTCGATAAAGTGAGGATTGTTGGGGGCAATATGCTGACATTGCAAACCATCCAGAGAGTGCAGTGTGAAGCATTATGGGGTGATATATAAATCTAAGTGCTATTACTATTGTTAATTTGGAAAATTTCCAGCAAAAATATTTTTCTAGAAATAAATGTTAGGAGGTAAAATGATTGGGGGAAATACTTTTGTCATAATCTTATATCAACTAAAGACATTTGCTTTAATTTCAACACTGGTTATATTTTTGCCTTTAACATAACATATACTTTCTATATTATATTATAAGAACATGCATTGCAATTAAGAAACCTTCAGAATCTAGTCTGAAACTTGACTCTTCACCAGCTAAGACCTTGCATTAAAAAAGCTGCAGCAGGTTTTAATTCCACACTGATAAGCTGAGATGTGAAACCTCAGTCTACAAAGAATATATAAGAATTAAATAAATCTGCCACATTTTACAACAGGCATGGACACTTATTCAAATTAAGTCTTCAAATTCTTTTTGTAGAGGTAAGCCAGGGATCTTCAAACTCAGCTGGCTGAGGAATTCTGGGAGTTGAAGTCCACGAGTCATCAAAGGGCCGAGTTTGAGGATCCCTGATATAAGCTATCCAAATTCAATCATATATAATAATTTAATGATTTTCTTAATGAGACTACATAGTCTCCAAACATAAATGTTTACCTTTTCTGCTTCATATTGTTTCTTCTTTGATGGGAGTATTTTCAAATTCTATCTGCTTCTATTTTTTCTGTGCACAGAATGTTCCTTCTGTTTTATTCTTTAACTATGTTTTACTTTGTTCTTTGAATGAACCTCTTTGCAATTAAAAAAAACACACACAATCCAATCAAGGCCATGATCAAGGGCAAGACCATGAGATTCCAGTATTTCAATTAGGAACCTTGTAGTCTGGGTCCAAAATCTGACCAAAGAAAATAATTGAAACAGCAGCTACAACAGAAGTGCTGTAATACAAAACCTCCGGATAGGTCTATGTAGAAAGTAAGGAAGATAATTTTGATGGAAATTTACAGGAACAGTTACCTAAACAAAAGGGGCATGAAACATTTTTTTTTTGAAAGTCAGAGCAAGGAAATAACATTTCGAATGACTCAGGTAGATGCCTTCCTGATTCATCCACGTTTAAGAATGGGAGGAAGTGGAGCACGTCAGATTTGTAAGATACTGTTATTACAACTAATAAATAAATGTGATTTTATCCTTTCTGTGGAGATGATTTCTGAGTCTGCTCTAGCCAATGGTGCTGACAATATGTCTAGAATCTTTACTTGAAGAATATTTTCCTCTTTGTTTCAAACATATCCTGGCAATAACTTTTTTTTACTGTCTTCCCCATAAGTTTCCTTTATCTTGTCCGCAGTTAATAAATGAGACAGTTTGTTCTTTAGCTCTCTCCACCACCCCTCCCTTTATTAAGACACTATTCAAGGGAAGCTTCAAGGTTTACAAAACCTATAAGGCAAGGGTGTCAAACTCAATTTCATTAAGGGCCGCATCAGCATTGTGGCTGCCCTCGGGGGGTGTGTGTATGGCCAGGATGGGTGTGGCCTACTGGGTGGGTGTAGAGTGGGTGTGGCTTACTGGGTGGACGTGGCCAGCTCTACATCATTCACGTCAAGGGTGCCTGTGGAGGCCTGTGCAGGAGTGGGACGGATCTGAGGGTCTCTGGCAGAAGAGGGTTGGGACCAGGGCAAGTGCCAAGGCATGGTCCACTGAAGGAGCCTAACTGTTCCTCTCAGGCCATGCGAGGGGGGGCTCAATGGTGGTGCGGGCTGCCAGGAGCCCTGGACAGCAGAGATCAAATGCCCAGCCTGGCCCTCAAGCACCCGCAGCACCAAGCCCAGCCCCACTTCCTCAAGGGGGCGCCCAGCTGCACTTACCTCATCCTCAAGGTTCCTGCTGTGTTTGCTCTCCTTACCCAGGTTGCTCATGATGGGTACGAGGGCAAAGTCAGAGGGAGGCCCATTCCCTCTCCATGGGAGAAGACCCAGCTTTGTATCCAAAGCTTCCTTAGCAATAGGATGGGAGACCCCCAGGATAGGTCAGAGGATGAGGCAAGGGGATGGTGAAAGGGCAGCAGGACAGGACTAAGGCAGGACTTCCCTCAGACCCTTCCTCTCCTTTCCTTCTTTCCTTCCTTCCTAAGTACAAAGTGGTGGGAAAATATTTGAGATGAGGGAGGGAGAAAAACAGGCAAGAAACACAGCTGGGGAGGTGTTACCCTTCGTGAGGAATGAAGAAATGCACCATCGCCTGGAAGTGGCCAGCACATGGCCCTCACCTACTTCACATATCTGGCCTGGTGGGCTCTGGGGGAGGGGATGCCTCACAGCGCCAAGAGGCTGAGCCAGGTGGTGCAAAGCTCGCCAGCTTTGCATCTTGCTGCCTGCTGAAACTGGGCAGGCTGGAGGCTAGGCAGCATTGCACTTCTCATCAGATTCGCGCCACCCGTCTCAACTCTTGGCACTATGAGGAGAGCGCCCCGCTACCTGCTGAAACCGGGCAGACTGGGAGCTGGGTGGCCTCGTGTTTCTTTTGGGATTTGCCTTGCCCTGCCCAGCTTAGCCTCTCAGCACTGTGAGGCGAGCACCCCACTGCCTGCCGAAACCCTTCCCCCAGAGACCATCAAGCTGGATATGTGAAATAGGCGAGGGCCATTTGCTGGCCACTTCCAGGTGATGATGCATTTCTTCATTCCTCACAAAAGAAGTCACCTTCCCAGCATGCACCCAGGGGGTGGGGCCGACGCGGCAGGGGCTGGTTCCTCGCTGTTTCCAGACGGCCTTGTGGAGCTAAGACTGAATGCGTTTCAACGTAGATGGCCACCACAAAATTATGGATTGGCTCCTGGCCAGACTGGGCAAGGGCCAAGGCAGTGGGGGCCATTCCCTCACTGTTTCCAGGATGGCTTCGGTGGGCCACATGAAATCACTTCGCGGGTCACATCTGGCCCCTGGGCCTTGTGTTTGAAACGCAAGGCCTTAGAAAAGAAGTCGCGGAAGTGGCAGAAATTGAAAATAAAAGGAATTGAGGGTGAAGGTTTGTTCTCCAAGCTTATGGGTTGGTTTCTGAACATTTCATTACCAGGTTAGGTAACATCTTCAGTGGAGTATAGGGGATGTCATTGTCAGTGTTCTTCTATTTATAAAGGCTTCATGTGGTCTGTAGGTCTTATGATGGTGAAGTCTTGTCAGGTGAAGGTCCCCTCAGGTCAGGGTCTTGTGATGGATCAGTTGTGAGTTGCCACAAGACCCACACCTGACCCATCACAACACCCTGGTCTGATGGGACCCTCACCTGATGTGACCTCACCATCACAAAACCTACTGACCACACGAACTTTCACCGGAGCTACAGTATCTGTCACTATTGCATAAAGGGAATTGATGTAGGACAGGGAGTGACAGTGGGGATAGCAAATTTCACACCATGATTATTTTGGTTGGAGAGTAATTCAACTCCATTGTGTTGTTGTTGATTTGTGATGAACCTTTAGATACAACCACATTTGGCTTCCCTTCCACCTTCTGGGTGAAAGGCAGGAACGGCTTCCCCTGATCTGGCAGTAACAAATCCAATACTATATCCAATATATAAGGTTTTCTTTTTTAAAACTGAGAACTAAATTTGATTAACAACACCTGGCATATTCTTGAGCAAAATATCTCAAATAATGTGTTTACTGTTATCGAGACTACAAAGCCCAATAGATACCATGCTGCAGTTACTTCAGGTACATGTGACCTTATCTATTATAGGGCACAGCTGGAGTATTAATAAGGGCTCCTAAGGGCTCAATCCAACTGCCCCTGGAATTCCTTCTGGTATCCCTGGGATAGGGGATCAAGATCATCAACACCTGTAAAAACTAATTTAAAGGCATTCCTCAACTTAGTGACCATTTGAAATTATGAAAAAGGAAGATGGAAAAAGGAGATATATGCCTGTTCTGGATCAGCCAGTTAGATGGGTCTGTATGTTAAAATGTTTGGCATTTATTGGGTTAAGCACTGTCTCCTTAAGAGATGGCTTATGGGTAATGTAGTTTAGCTATTCAGTAAATCCCATGTTAACAGGTCAGTAGGAGGGGCTACTAAGTTCATCATAGGATATCCTGGCTACATGCCAGTTTGGAATGTCTTTGTATGAGATAAGCATGGGATCACCGGAGGACACACAGTCTTATTCCATGCTAGAACGATCTTAACCCACATTAGAAGTTGATGTGAAGGAATTATTGATTTTTTTACCTATAGAGATGAACAGATATGCAATATCCAGAAGAAACTACAAGAAACGTGAGTTCAGCAGTATTCCTTAATAAATATCTGTTTTACAATCATCTTTATTGAGTCATCTGTCTGTGCTTGAATCGAAAAGCATCTTGATTCAGGTGTCAGAACAATGCCCCAGATTCGAAGTTCCAATAGTCGGTGCCCCCTGTGGTCATGTGACCACACTTTAGGCACTCAGCCACATGGTCATATTTACAGCTGTTTGGAAGGACTCATGGTCATGTGACGTTTTACAACCATTTTGCCAAAACGAAGCACATCTGATTTTTGGCAACTCCCTGCCATAGTGAACAATGATTTCGCTTAAAAACTGTGACATTCGTACTTACGACTGCCATATTTGCTTATCAATCACCACAACAAACATCATAAAATTGGGTTAGCAACATGACTGATTTGTTTTATGACTGTTACAATTGACAACTGTAAGGGACAGGTTGTAACCTGAGGACTTCCAGTACTAATTTCTCCTTGCTTCCTCAACAACAACTGAAAATGGCTTTGCAGAGATGTGTATCACTCAAAATGATTACAGACATATCTTATGCGACATTTTCACACACAAATTTGTGCAGGAATAAGAAGATCAAAATTATATTTTTAACATAACTACAAGTTAATGTAGTGATTAATTTACCAGGCTAGAAACTGGGAGACCATGAGTTCTAGTCCTGCATTAGGCACAAAACCAGATGGGTGACTTTGGGCCAGTCCCCCAGTCCCTAGCCAAGATTGCTTTATAATTTTGTCAAGAAAATGGCAGAGATTAATCCAGGCCTTAAAATAACAACAACAACAACAACAACAACAACAACAACACACACACACACACTTTCCTCCAGTCAGCTCAATTCTTGATAACTAGATGGGCCTATATATTTTAGCCTCTTTCTATCTGTAGAGAGATGATTTACCATTTCCTTTTTCTTGTAATAAAGAAAAAATAAGAATGAGATTTTTTTCAATCTCAGTAGTTCCCTTCAAATTACTAACCTGATGAGTCTTATCTTTTTTTTTTTTTTTTTTTTACAGCAGTCATGATCAGCTATGTGCTGCCACCTGTTCTGGATTCAAGTCTCTTTATGTACTGGGATATGAAAAGTAAAGACATGACAATTTATTATTTTATTTTATTAATTTGAGTTCTACCACCTTATTTTAATTAATTCAAAGTGACATATATACTTAGTGCTGCCACCTTCTATTTTACTCACAACAGCCATCCTATAAGGCAGACAGGACAGGCCTAAAGTCACCCAGCAGCTTTCATGCCCAAAGGAGGACTAAATAGTCTCCCAATTTCTAGGCTAACACCTTATTCAATACAACAAACTGGCTTTCTTACATTCAATGTAAGGATAAAATTAGCAGAAGCTAACATCAGAAAGCCTGTTGAAAAAAATATTTTCACAATGCTTACAATTTTAAACAATGTCAAACAAGGAAAAATCCATACTTTTCCTTTTTTTAAAAGAAACACCTACCTATTCTAGACAGCTTTGAGCTAACTTAGATTGGGGAGAACCTTTGAGCATGAGAGGCCTATGATTTCATTCTGTTTCTGCAGATTTTTCAGAGATGGACAATCACTGCTCAAAGAGTTTAACTGGATTTACTGCACACTGGAGAGAGTTGAACTAGATTAGTATACTTTTCCAATTCCACAATTCTACGATTCTAGATTAAAGGATTAGACCAGTGTTTCTCAAATTTGGCAACAGTGGAGCAGAACGTGAACTCAGTAGTAAAAAAACTGAATATAATTGAAAGTATACATCCAGTAAAATCTCTCTTATGCCTACAAAATACGTACAAGTAGTCCTCATTTAGTGTCTTCAATTGGGACTGGCCAAGTGGTCACTAAGTTAAAATCACATGACAACTGTGGTTACGATTTTATTTCCACGTTCCTTTGCTTTATAGCAGGGGTGTCAAACTGCCGGTATGTCTCGCGACGCCACGAGTTTGACATGTCTGCTTTATAGCATCAGAAGGATTCAACTGGGTGAGCCCAAACAGCATGGAAGGTTTTGGAACTTGACTCATGAAGTCAGGTAGAAGGAAAATTCTATAGCCCCTTTCCTCTACTTTTTCCAAGCACACTTTGGAATGCTCACCTTAGTCACTTAGTGCTTGGATAATTAGCAAGTGGTTAATCGATGTTTGTTATTTACATACATTGGAGAAGAAAGGGTTACAAGAGAGTAAGCAGGCACACAATGGGGAATACAAATCGAAATGAATGCAGTGGTGCCAGTTAGCCAGTTATTTGCCTAGGATGCTCAAGTCTGTGAGTCACTAATCACTTGGGAGGCAAACAAAACCCTTCGTCTGAAAGTGATTAGGGTCTTATCAGTTATAGGCAGCAGCTGCGAGCTGATTAAGTAAGGTCACAGACCTGAGCTTAACTTGTGGTTAGCAATTTTTAGAGAAACAGTGGTGTACAGATGGTCCTCGACTTATGACCACAATTGAGCCCAAAATTTATGTTGCTAAGTGAGACAGTTATGAGTTTTGCCCCATTTTATGACCTTTCTTGCTGCAGCTGATAAGTGAATCATGCAATTATTAAGTTAGTAACACACAGTTAAGGGAATCAGGCTTCCCATTGACTTTGCTTGTCAGAAGGTTGCAAAAACTGATCACATGACTGTGGGACACTGCAACCATCATAAATATGAACCAGTTGATAAGCATTCAAATTTTGATCATATGACCATAGGAAGGCTGCAACGGTTGTGTGAAAAATGGTCATAAGTCACTTTTTTTCAGTGCCATTGTATCTTCAGATGGTCACTAAACAAATAGTTGTAAGTCGAGGACTACCTGTACTGCAGAAAAAAGCTGCTCAAGAAGAGAGTGCTTCTTTCAGCCATCTGTCCACTCTATGGGGTGGGAGAGGACCACATGTACTAAATGACTGTCATGGTAAACATGTGACTGAGAAAGACATGCTGAGAAGGTTGTAAATAAAGGCATTGGTGGCGAAGTTATTTTTTCATACATTGTAATTGCAAATGGTCACTGTTTGAGGCAGTCGCTAAATGAGAACTAATATGGTGTCTAAACATGGTACAATTTCTGCTATAAAGATATTCATTTTCTTAACATTAAACAACTCGGATTATAATGCATCATAATATATTTTATAAATGGAACTGTGTATGTTGCCATGTTTACTGTACCTTTATCAGGAGGTTTTTTAGGAATTGTAAATTTTTTTAGACAATTTTGATCCACCAAAAATAATCCCTTTATATTTTTTCTCATTACTTCCATCTTCGATTCCATTTCTATTTTGTTTCCAACCTAAAGGACAAAAAGCAGAAACTGTATCAAATTGTATGCTTAATTGATTTGTTTTTAAATATTATATTTGATTGCTTTGCTTTTGAATTTAGTTCCATCTTTCTCAATTGTTTCCAGTTTTAATCCAAGCTAATTCCTATAACTTCAGAAACAAAATATGGAAAACAGCAAAAACACTTAGTTTTGTTTGTTTGAAATATCACATATGACAACCAGGTAGCTATAATTACAGTGGGTATCAGTTAAATCTTTTTCAAATTCAAAATCAAATTACAGTGCTTCAGTATAATTGTACTTTAAGTTAAGAAGAGTAAGATTTCAGCAATACATTTTATTTATTTAATAAATGTACTGAGGAAAAGGATTTATTTGTGAAGGCACCTATATTAACCAGTCACTAGAGGGAGATAAAGTACATGCTTGTCAATCAAAATGGAATACTTTGCATTCTTCTTCCTTCTATCCTCTTTTTTTCTTCAGTACTGCAGCTTTTTAGGCTATAAATTTGTGGAGAAAACTTATTTGTTGTTATTATACCATAAGCTTATTTTAGAGGCTTTCATGATGAAGTTGTAAGGTCTTGCCTCAGCTAATCCTCCCAAGAAAGCAGAACTCTTGAGACAGGCATTATCTCAAAAGGAACTTTTATTGAGAAACAGTGACAGCAAGAAAGCAAAGCAAGATCTAGCATTTTCACATGCAAAACGTTACACTAAAGCAGGCATGTCAAACTGCCAGCCCGTGGGCTGGATGCGTCACACCAAAACTGCATCCATCCCATTGCCGGCAATGGGGAAAAAGTCCCGATACATTGCGCGATATTACATGATGTCGCAAGTTTGACATGCCTGCATTAAAGCATCCCTAACAGACCCCACCCCAATGGTCAAAAGTCTGGTTTGATTTCATCCAATCCTCAGGTGCGAAATTGTTATGGGAACCAGACTGATAAGCGTAGTTCCCAGGCACCATTCTCAGGGTTTCAATTTCCTCTTGGCCTCTCAATCTCCTCCCCCCCCGTCACGGAGATAAGACAGATGGCCCAGGGCTCCTTCCTTTGTCCATTGACACCACGTACCAGGCTCCTCCTCCCAACAGCAGAACAGCAAAGTATCTCCCTCCCCCCTCCCAGTAGAATAGCAGATCCGAACATAGAAAGAAAAATCCATATATTAAATGAGGGTTTAACAGAAGTGTGAGGAATAATTATTTTGAACAAATATACCGTAAATGCCGGCGTATAAGGCGACTTCCGCGAGCGCTGAAATCGACGCCAAAGATGGGGGTCGTCTTATACGCCGAGTCGTCTTATACGCCGGAAATACTGGTAGTTTCCGGCGTATAAAACGACGTTCTAGGAATGCGGCCCGGCTATAAAGACAGGGGTCGTCTTATACGCCGGGTCGCCTTGTACACCGGCATTTACGGTACATGGCTCACGGAGGTGTTTAATGCTCCGAGATACATTCCTTACAGTATTGTTAAAACTGATAATAATTCAATGATGTCCTTACTCATTCAAGCCCTTAGGCATCTGTTCCAAACATTTCTATTTCCTTGAGTTAGAACTCTAGAAAAATAAGGTCCGGGGATAGAGGAGATTCTCCGTTGATGGACTTGGTATGATTTTTCTGGAGTTCTTATTTGCAGTAAGGGAAAAGTGGTCCCTCCCCATAATCAGTGTTCGCTTCCTTTCAAAACTATTTGTCTCTAGTCTATGAATATAATCCCCACCCCTCAGGTAATTACATAAGGATAAAAGCTATTCTTCTCAAATAGGATACTACTTTGAGGTTGTGATGAAAGAATACTGCTGTGTTAGCAGAAGTAAAGAAATAACTGAGTACTTTCTTATCATTATGGGCGGACTAAAAATGTAAGGAATGTAGAGCAAAAAACCTCAGAGAGGTTGAAAGATGGAAGGCCAAGGAACTCAACAAAATCAGGATACATAAAAGAGAGAACTTAATGGCCTCTGTGAGAAAGTAAACTAGCAATGCGTTAACAATTATGACATTTGTATCCCTAAGCAAAAACAACTTACATCTTGTGTAATCAGCTCCTACAAAGTTATTGTAAAGTTTTAACACTGTAAACAAGTGCTCCTCTGAGTAAATCAGAGATAGACTACAACAGCTCTTCCATTCCCAAGGCACTATACTACCAGAAAAAGAAATGAGAAAAGAGAAGATAGAAATGATCTCAAATACGAGGCTTGCATGCTTTCTAAAGAGTGTGCATGCGAGTGGGGGCAGTTTCAGAAATGAACAAATTAAACTCTTTCTTTATCTCCAGACTTCATTATATAGGCAAACACAAAAGGTTTTCCCCTGTCCAGTTGTGTCTGACTCTAGGGGACAGTGCTAATCTCTGTTTCTTAGCCAAAGGAGTCAGGGTTGTCAGAAGACATTTCCACGGTCAAATGGCCAGCATGACTATACAACGAGGTTAATGGAGCCCTGTTCCCTTCCCACCGAAGTGGTACCTATTTATCAACTCGCATTTGCATGCTTTCAAACTGCCAGGTGGGCGGGAGCTGGGGCAAGTAACAACAGCTCACCTCTCGTGCTGTACTCATGTACATCCAGGCTGTCAGCTTTCCAGCTGACAAGCTCAGCATCTTTAACCACTGAGCCATTGTGCCCCCTCATGTGCTATACAGCAAATCTTAATTTTTTGTAACTGTACAATGCTGATGAATAGCCAGCTCAGAAAGTGAACCATCCCTGTATAATACACTCAAGGATTTTTTTTCTTTTAACTTAAAAGCATGCAGGTTTCCCTATCATAATTTTTCCATCATATTTATTCTCAATTATTGGAAGCTTGAGAAGATTAATTTCCTTTACTTTTGAAGGTGTTTAACACAGCTTAATATTTTCTGCCTCAAATCTCAACTTGTGATAAATGCGTAGTTTAAGTACTGTACATATATTTAGAAACTATATTTAGTTTCTTCTTTTATTAATATGGCCTGGTGCCCCCATTAAAGGCTACCCATTCCCATCAGGCAGTTGTGGTTTTTAAGAGTTGTTAAAATGTAAATATTTACACATTGCTATACTTGGGTGACCAAGCAAAGCTCCAGAATATACAGAAACGGCTACCTTCTTTTTAGGTAACCAACTTTCATACTTAGGCATCCAGTCATGCAAATTTGCTTTTAAAGAAAAAAAAAAAGGTTCTTTTGGTTAAAAAAAGTTACAGAAAGGTAAACCATATAGCAGAGAGCAACTTTTTAAATGTTAAGGATGCAAATATCTAAATACCCTGGTTTATGACAGGCTTTTCAGTCTATTTTCAGTCTTTAAACCCTACCATTCCAAACAATATTGGCAATGGCATCACTACAGTTCTAGTCTAAGCCACAGAGAGAGCAGAAGGGGAAGTTTAGCTGCCCACACTATGGTGTTTTGTGAAGGACATTTCCAATGCCAAATGTTACCACTGAAAATAAGGGAATGTGAACTAGGATCTTCAAAGATGATCCAAATGCTCAGGTACATATGATCAGGATACAGGTAACATTTAATACAACTTAGCTCCTATGGCCTTTTTTCACTGCTAAAAGAGCTTCCTCAGACCACATCAGTGATGTTTATAAACTCACATTGTTGAATTTATAAATTTGCCCGCCCTAGGAAAGAAATCCCCATATCTATGATGCTGCCTCATTCAATTTGTCTTTTCCATTCTATTATCATCCCAGCCATTAACATTTTCATTCCCTCTTCCCAAAACAGGAAGAGCATGAGAACATCTCTTCCTACAAATCTTATTAAAAAGCATTAAGTTCTTGTGAGCTGTAGCTCACTTCATCAGATACACAGATGAGTAATACAACTTTCTTCCTAAATTCCCTCCTAAATTAAGTACAGTTAAGCTACATATTGAAGATTTAAGTCCTGCATACAACTTTTCACTAAATTTTTCACTAAACATGCAAAGGCTTATATTATGCTCTGATTATGAAGATGCCATATACATGAGCAAGGGGTACTCTTCATTACAGTCAATAAACTAGTTGCTACTGAATCAGTTTAAGCTTCCCACTCATCTTCCGAATATTAGAATAGAGCAAATAACGTATGTCTTATGTAAACCAAATATTATGATTTTCTACTACTAACATCCTTGAAAAGTATATTTTAACCTAAAAATATCTATCTAGCTTCTGGATTTTCTCTAGTTAGTTAATATAGTTTTCAAGATGAAGAATTCATTGCATTATTCCATCCTAATACTGTTCAATTCTACCACACTTTCTTATCAAACTAAATTGGAAATACTTATCCAGGAATGGGGAAACTGTATTCTTTCATACATTAGGAAATTTAATCTTCACACAACCTCAGCCAGAGTTTCTAGGAGTGAGTGATGCTGAGCAGCAATGTTGAGAAAACCAAAAATTATCTACCATTAACTCTATTCAATAAATGTAAAGGGAATAATGAAAATATATAGATTAACTTCAACTGAGAATATCACAGTGCTAGACAGAATTTGCTGCTTCAAAATAGTGTAATAATCACTTCGTATTGTGAAGCTCGTTGTAATTTAAAATAACCAATAGCTGTGCATTACTTATACAAACATTTACCAGCTATTGTAGAAGTTTCATAATACAAACATAAAACTATATAGCATGTTTAAAAGCCTGCTTAAACAGAAATTCATTTATTAAAATTCTGCTATCAGTTCAATCACATCACTTATTCACTTATCAGAATTCTACGAGTTCAGCCACATCTGTCCTTGTTGAGAAGTGTCGATAATTTTGCTAATGAATTGCACAATAAAAGGCTACATGATCTACATCTATTTCTGAGTGTCTTAAAAGGCAATCTGATAACTTCAGTCTCTTATTAAATAGTAGGATATAACATGAAGCATCCAATATTTTGTAAAAAAAATTGTATTACGGTATTTAAAAGTTGTGCAATGTGCTTCCAGTACATTTTATAACATCCACAAACTAAAAATTGTGTTCATATCTATTTACTGTTCCTCAGACTAATTTTCAGTAGTAACTAAACTATTCTGAAGAGGCATAATGAAAAATGCTAGGGTAGCTGTGACAGTCATAGCCAAACATAAATATTAAAATCTAATCCATACCCTTTCTTATCAACAAAGAATTGCAGATAATTCCTTTATAGGTGATTTGATATAAGCCCCATGGAACTGAAAGATATTAAATATATTGCAATCCAATACAGTATCTTTTGGCCTATATTAGTGTTTGTAGTAAAAATTAGACCATTTGAGAGATCTTACAGGGTTTGTTAAGCTCTATTCTAAATTCATTTTAGAATAAATATTACTGACTTCAAAGAATTTAATTTCCAATACATTCGGTCTTAGTTGTAATAGCAAGTGAAACCAATATCAGCACTCACAATATCGTCAAATAAGAGGGATAGGAGAGGATGACAGTATTGTTTGCTTGATTTCAATATTAAGAATCTCAATAATAAACATTAAAATAACTTTTGAAAAGAAGCTAATGTATTTTTCATAGGAAAAATCAGGTGCAAAATGTTTAAAGAATATTTAAAAAGCAATGACTTTTACTATCTAAACTTCAATGACTCTGTGGTATTTTTCTTCCACCTAAACTGTATTTTATACTTTATACATTAATAACGAAGTATTACGCTTCTTTTCTTAAAGTTTCAAGTAATTACTAACAATCCACTGATAATCAGGTGACTGATAGCTACCGCCACATATACTGTTCCGACAAATGTCTAAAATAAAACAACAGAGACTGCAATTTGTATACTGTACACAAACATATAAGATTATCTCTAAATAGGATTGAACATGTACAGCACTCAGGTTAAAACCAATCATACAAGCCAGGAACTAGAGAAAGAGTACCGGTATTGTAGTTATACGAGTACTAAATGGTCCTACTGTGAAAAGAGCTGGAGACAGGGGCAAGAGGAGGAACCTGGATTATAGCAAAAGAAAGAGCAGGCGCAGATTGTCAGCTCGTTACCTCGCCTCCGTTCCAAAGCAATACGTTGGGTTCACAACCAAAGGGGCGAAGGGGAGGGGGGGCTCTAATGAATTGTTAACGGCTATTAACGAAACGGAATCTTTACGTTCAAACTACACTCGCGCACTTCCAACGGCTCAGCAACAAGCAACGCTATAGAGAACGGGAGGCGGCGGGTGCGCGCGTGTCTCATTCCTTTCAAGCCCTTGTTTAAGCTTAAAAGGCACAAGGAGGTTAACCGGTGCTGGACGTGAAGTGGTAGACTAGACCCAGCGGAGTCCGGGAACACTCACTTAAGTTTTGTCCCCGAACAGGGACACGGGTCCAACCCCCGATTCCGCCTCAGCTGCAAGCGGCGAGCCTATCACCGCAAGCGGGACAACAGAGCCGGCACTGAAGCTTTACTTCGCAAGAAGGACAAGCGGGATCCGATAGGGAGCAACCACCTACTTTCTCAAGCTACAAGAATCCAACGAGCCTGGCAACCGAGCCCGGAGGGACTCGCACCCACCCCGAGTAAAAGCGAAGGAATAATCAGCTGGTCACTCACGGTCGATCCGCGACCACCACCATCCTCCCGCCTGCATAAAGTGTCTTCCGAACTCTCCTTGGATTCTCCTCCATCGCGATCCCGGCAGCACTCCTCTTGCCTCCGCGCCAGGCTCGGATCCGAGATCCCCGTCGGAGCAGCGAAGCCAAGAAGCCGCTTGGGCGCCCATTGCCTCGGGCGGACGTTAAGCTCCTGCTGCTGCCGCGCCACCGCCACCATCGCTCCAACTGCAGCGGCCGCCCAAGCCGCCGCCCTCTATCTATAGGGTCTCAGCTCAGAGGGGGCGGGGCGGGGCGGAGCCAAGCCGGGCGTCTTACTGCCCTCGGCTGAGGCGGGGATCTTTTCCGGCCCAGCTGTTTAATCCTCCTCTTCGGGAAGGCTCTTTCGTTTGCACAACGCGCTGGGGCGGCGCTCACGCTTGTAGCCCGCGAAAGTTCTTTTTCGCCTTTCGTCGGAAACCGTAGATGGCAAAAACCTCAAGAAGAATTCTCTAAGATCTTGGTTTAACTTGGCATAATGTCGGTTCCCTTTCCGACTACAATTGTTCTGACAGAAAGATTCCCTGCGGTACATCGCATAACTCTCGCAGAATCAAGTTTTTTTTTTTTTAAAAAAGTATCTTTAATAAATGAACCTCTACTACTTTACATTTAAACCAGTAGTGGCAAACCTATGGCACGGGTGCCAGAGGTGGCATCCAGAGCCCTCTCTGCGGGCATGTGTGCCGTTGCCCCAGTCCTAGGCCTTCAGCTGGGTTTTATAAAACCTTTTCAACTTCTCACGGAAAAAAAATCTTGCAAAGTTGGAATTGATTGATTGATTTTTAGTCCCACCCAGTCTGCTGTTACCATCGTGGCCACGCCTAGCCAATGGGCCACACCCACCCGGCACCCAAGGATGCATAAGTGGGTTTTGGGTTGCAGTTTGAGCGCTCAGTGTCTAAAATAGTGGTTCTCAACCTTTTTAATGCTGCGACCCCCAACTGGTTGTAAGTCAAGGACTACCCAACCAGTCATAAGTCGAGGATTTTCCCTGCCCAGGAGCGCTGCGCATGTGTGGTGCCGTCCCCTGCACCAGCCGAGATGTAGCTGGCAAGTGGCAGAGATGTGCAGGCTGACCACTGGCTGGGCCACTAGCTGGCCCAGCCTAAGGCAGGTAAGGCACCTGCTGGGCCCCATGCGTGCCAGCAACCCTCCCTGCGCCCGCCGGCCTCCCACCTCCCACCCCTGGCCCTCTTTTACTTACATTTTTAGTAGTTGCTCAGTAGGGAAGGGTGGAAACTTCCAGACAGCTCGCCTTCGCTGCAGACAACTTGCAGCACCGTTTGCAGAATGGGACTTTTGGCGGGCTCAGCAGGGCAGAGACAGCCTGGCCATCACTGATTTAAGCTATATATAATATTGGATTGTGCAGATCGGGTATCCCATCCTTTTGCTTCTGGCTCCCAAGTTTCTGTAATATTAGTTGGCTATTCCTAACAATGATACAGCCTGACCTTCAATTTTGGAGTTACGTTGATACGCATTGTATAGCTAAATCTGCCCATTGTACTAAGCCAATATGGCTGGTGACCGTCAGATAAGTATTCTGGGTGCTTCATTGCATTCTTCAGGGTGACTAGATACATACGTGGTTTTGGTGTTTTGATAAGTAGCTGAAGGGTTCACAGTCTGTAGGATTCCTTCCCTGCTTGTGGTTTAATTTAGCTTTAATATGCCTGTTGCTGTATAATGTTGTATAGTACTGGCTGCAACTAATTCCTAATACAGAATTTAATCAACCTTCTATTGCCACTCTACCTTCTGGATTAAAAAATGTTAGGGTTCTACCACAGCAACATAAAATCTATAGTGCTTGACAGACTTTTTTTTCTAGATCAGATGACCTGTAGTAGCCAAGACCCACACCCTTCCACCTGATCAGTGACCAGGATTAATTGCTACAATTTCTCTTTCAATAGTTCCTCTTTTACTAGGATAGGGTGAGACTGGGTAGGATAGCAAAATCATTTCCTGATTGTCCTTTTTAAAATCAAACTTGAGTGTGGTATTGATGTCTAACTCCATTTCAGTGTTTGTGTATTTCTGAGCTAGGAAGCTGTATATCAGTAATTAGGATAGTTTTCTCAGAGTCCTATAACCCCAATATCAACCCTCCTTGGCAATCTTTTCTTAGCCCCTATGAAGCTGCCTTTGTTTCATCCTCAACTCACAACTGAGATAGCTTAAAGTCATTTTAGGTATTCCAGTTTTAAATCGGTGTTTTCTCTCTTCTCCTGTTGATATGATCTAGCAAATTTCATTGACAATGTGGTTGTAGCTGTAGCTGGAGGCACAATCCCACCACATCCTATTAGTTACTTTAGGATGCTGCAGACATCTTTTCTCCAGTCTTTGAGAATTGCCCTCCACACTATGATTTTCACTTGAGATGCAGAACAAATCGGACATCTAGTTTCTGCAGAGGCACCACCTAATCTAATGCCAAACTAATACTTTCCTATAAGCTTGTCAGAAAAATCAAAATATAAACTCAGGTGGTTCAGCATTCTCTTTTGCCTTTTGCCCCCCAAATTAGTGGAGAAGTTACTGTGGATATGCTGATATGGGATGAAAAAAAAAGAATTTGGACCAGGTAACTGCCCTAGTGTTTTGGATGTAACATGTTATTTGTAACTTACTGATATTACTTGTTATATATGAAATAGTAATATTTTACCTAGACTCAGCTCATGTAAGAGGTTTGTAATTTATGGTTTATGCCATTCTATGATCCCAGACAATTGTAGTTTATTCAGTGGTACAGAACTAGATTGCTTATCTGAATCGTAGATCTCCACTTGGCGTAGTCTTTCAAAGTAAAAAAGTGACTCTCTAAACAAGCTCTCTTTTAGCCAGCTTGCAGGCCTAATAAACTCCAGGAATGAGTAAGATTTGCTAACATAACAAACCTTGATAATTATTTAAAATTTACTGTTATTTTATAAAACCAAACCAATTTAATTTGAAATTGTGTTAGGGGTAATGCAAGAGGGGTCTATATGTAACAAAATATTTATATGGTAATATTATTCAGAAAGATGGCCCCTATATTTAAATGAGAACATGTTTGGGCCCTTTCTCTCTCACACACAAAAGTTGAACTCTGCAAAAAGTTATACTTCAGTGCATTTCTCTTTCCTTCAGTTTATCAATTTATCTGCACCAGCCTGTTCTGTGCTCAAACAATGAGCAAAAGGGAATCAAATATGACCCTGAGTAAAATACTTATCTTCTTCCTTTGGTGCTATATTTGATTTTGTTTAGTAACTATGAGTAGCATCTGGTTAGCATTCAAAGATTCCCCTTAAAACATTTCTTCATGGTATCTTTGTAGTTTGTTTTTATTCCAAGCAAGAAATTAGGCCTGAAAACAGCACAAGGCCAAGTACAGAGCTTTTTAGGCTGTTCCATGGAGGACATCATCTATTATTTTTTAATTTCTATTCAGTGTTTGTACTGTAAAGAAGAAAGACAAGTTATCAAGAAATCATGCAGGTGCTGTCTAGTTTATTCCATAGGGTGTCAAAGATAAATTTGCCTGTTGTACAATATTTCTGGTTTTTGCTCAATATGGTGAATTTTAGTCTTTTAGTGAACAAGCCTGTTGCCTTAAAACCAAGATGACTGAGTAGGGGTGTTTAGACAGCCACAGAGGTAGGTAGACAAGATTTTCTGGGCAATAATTTTATATGGTCTATCTCAAAATGCAGTTAGGTCTTACATAATCTATGGAAATGAAGTTTCCATTTTTTCTTTCAAAAGGTAACCATTATCCAGAAACCATTATATAAATCTATTATTTTTATTTCTCTATGCATGCATATTCTGCTATGCAGTTACCTTCATGGTATCTACATCAATACTACAAGTTTTCAAGCCAAAATGGGACATTAAGAATGATTGGTTATCAATAAGAACATAGAAATAGTAGGAATAACAGAAATCTGACAGAAAGGAGCTTAAGCAGTGGATACAGTTACTACTAGATACAAAATTCAGAGAAAGGTCAAGAATGATATTGTTAGCCCTACTAGGTAGTTCAGACTAGAAAATCAATTCCACAAAAAAAGGCTACAACTACTTTTATTGAGATTGGCTGCCGCTATAATAACAGAATCTTGCAACTAAGATTGTATTGTACCTTCTGCCCCTTCTTATATTCTAGAGAACAGAGAGGAGTTTGCTTGAGCTGCTTCTCAATATTCCTTTCTTGGAATTTAAAACATGTTTTAGTCTTTTTGTCTAGGTCAGACATGTCAAACACAAGGCCCGGGGTCTGGATGCGGCCCGCAAAGTGGTTTCATGTGGCCCACGAAGCCATCCTGGAAAAAGTAAGGGAACGGCCCCTATTGCCTTGGCCCTGGCCCAGGCTGGCCGGGAGCCAATGTACAATTTTGTGGTGGCCATCTATGCTGAAATGCATTCAGTCTTATCTCCAAAAGGCTGTCTGGAAACAGCAAGGAACCAGCCCCTGCTACGTTGGCCCTACCTCCTGGGTGCATGCTGGGGAGGTGTCATCTTTTGTGAGGAATAAGGAAATGCACCATCACCTGGAAGTGGCCAGCAAATGGCCCTAGCCTATTTCACATATCCGGCTTGATAGTCTCTGGGGGAAGGGTTTTGGTAGGCAGCGGGGCGCTCTCCTCACAGTGCTGAGAGGCTAAGCTGGGCAGGGCAGATCCCAAAAGAAACGCGAGGCCACCCAGCTCCCAGTCTGCCCGGTTTCAGCAGGCAGCGGGGCGCTCTCCTCAC
The DNA here is from genome assembly GCF_016545835.1 of Crotalus tigris. Taxonomy (NCBI): domain Eukaryota; kingdom Metazoa; phylum Chordata; class Lepidosauria; order Squamata; family Viperidae; genus Crotalus; species Crotalus tigris. Next base: position 1,679,368 of record NW_024100678.1, read on the forward strand.
AGCGCCAAGAGTTGAGATGGGTGGCGCGAATCTGATGAGAAGTGCAATGGTACCTAGCCCCCAGCTTGCCCAGTTTCAGCAGGCAGCAAGGTGCAAAGCTGGCGAGCTTTGCACCACCTGGCTCAGCTTCTCAGCGCTGTGAGGTATCCCCTCCCCCAGAGCCCACCAAGCCAAATATGTGAAGTAGGTGAGGGCCATGTGCTGGCCACTTCCAGGCGATGATGCATTTCTTCATTCCTCACGAAGGGTGACACCTCCCCAGCTGCGTTTCTTGCCTGTTTTTCTCCCTCCTTCATCTCAAATATTTTCCCACCACTCTGTACTTAGGAAAGAAGGAAAGAAGGAAAGGAGAGGGAGGGTCTGATGGAAGTCTTACCTTAGTCCTGCCCTGCTGCCCTTTCACCATCCCCTTGCCCCCTCTTCCTGGCCTATCCTGGGGGGTCTCCCATCCTATTGCTAAGGAAGCTTTGGATACAAAGCCAGGTCTCCTCCCACGGAGAGGGAATGGGCCTCCCTCTTACTTTGCCCTTGTACCCATCATGAGCAACCTGGCTAGGGAGAGCAAGTGGAGAAGCAGCAGCCTTGAGGAGGAGATAAGTGCAGCTGGGCATCCCCTTGGGCAAGTGGGGCTGGACTTGGTGCCATGGGTGCTCGAGGGCCAGGCTGGGCATTTGACCTCTGCTGCCCAGGGCTCCGGGCAGTCTGCACCACCATCCAGCCCCCTGCATGGCCTGAGAGGAACAGTGAGGCTCCTCCAGTGGACCATGCCTTTGCACTTACCCTGGTCCCACTCCCTTTTGCCAAAGACCCTCAGATCTGTCCCACTCCTGCCCAGGCCACCACAGGCATCCTTGACACAAACGATGTAAATCTGGCCACGCCCACCCAGTAGGCCATACCCACTCAATCCACATCCACCCAGTAGGCTGCACCCACCCTGGCCACACCCACCCGACCCCCTGAGGGCAAATGCAATGCTGATGCGGCCCTCAATGAAATTGAGTTTGACACCCCTGGTCTAGGTAATAGTTCCCCCTGAATAATGCTGGATCAAATAGGGGGAAGGGGGAAGGGTCAGAAGATGATTCCTCATCCTCCGAAAGTTGTACGTCCCGAGGCCTGTACTCCTCCGAACCCGACTCCCTGTCCTGAGGACCGGTCAGAATAAACAGAGGCTGGGTATTCCGGGGCTTCTGTTTGGGAGTAAGATGGGGTCATTTGAGCAGCGGGTTCATGGCGGGGCCGTTGACAGAATGAGGCCATACCCTGAGCAAATGCGTGAGCAATTAATGCTTGAAATTGTTCTGGCCACACCCTTGAGGTTCTGTGGGGCGAAGTCCGGCTGCTGTGGGTGTGACCGTGGCCTCCGGCACCGACTGAACTTTGGACGAGGGAGAAACTCACTGAGGGCATGGACCCTGGTTGAGGGGTGTCCCCTCCTCCTGCACATCCTCCCTTTCCGGAGACCAAGCCCATTGGGCTAATGAGCTGGAGGGAGCGGGTGGTGGACCAAAAAGTGACAGCGCAGGTGGAGTGGGGGAAACCTGGCCTGTCTCATTTGTGCTCAGTTTCTGAGCCTTGGAAAATTGTCTTTCCAATGCTTGGTGTCTCCTAATGGCCTCTTTTTCAGCCGCCTTAGAGGGCTTCTTGCTCGAAATGGCCTTGGCCTTGAACTTCCCGCCGCCTCCAGCTTTGAGGACTTATGCTTCTTTTTGGTGGGGGAGCCAGGAGCGCCCTGTGCAGGCTGAGGCGGTATATTGTCTGCCATCACGGCAAGATATCTCATTGGTGTTCTGAGAGAGATCTCAAGCAATAGGAGCAGAGCACTGGTTGTGATTGTGCAAAACCGCTGGAAAGGCAGCACGTGCTCTAGATGATGGTGGCTGCTGGAACAACTCAAAGGGCTCTCGCGTATTGGTAATGCTCCTGCTGGCTGACCAAGCCTGACAACGCTCGCACTGCATTGATCAGGTGTATGGTAGTGGCAAACCAGCAACTGGTGAGTGCCAGCACACACGAAACTTGTTTTGTGGTGGCCAGTCCCCAGGGCCTGCACACAGGTCTAGGTGGTGACAGCAGGGCCAAAGGCAGGCCGGCACACTTTTTAAATGTTGACAATTTTGGAATGACCACTTTTGAGGCCTGGGTCAGCTGATTTAATCCCAGGAAGGCTGATAGCACAGGCTAAATGGGGCCTCAGGTTCAAATTCCTTGTGTCCTTATGGGTAGGCACAGGTAATTGGAGAATTAGTGAAACACTGAGGGTAATTGTCCTTGTACTTTGCCTCTCTCCTCACAAGCTCCTATGAGTGAGTCAAAATGGTGGCCGTAATACCAGGGCGATTTGACAGCTCTGAGGCCTGGGGGGGCTGAAGACCCGCCAAGAGGACTGAAGCGAAGGAACTGAGCCAATTCCAACACTCAAACAGTCTCCGTTCTAAAGAGGCTTCCCTAAGCAAGTGAAGCAATTTAGGGCCAGGAGCTGGCAGCGGCCTGTCAAGAGAGAGAAAAAGAAAAAAACGGCTCCCCACGTGGCTCGCAAAATGCCAGCCGCGCCGAGCGCACGAAAACCAGAATCGGCAAAAAGGGAGGCTTTTGATAGAGGCTTTTGGCCCTGTGTCCCTCCAGACAGCAGATGGCTGTCAGGGCACTCCGGTGAGCCTGGTGAGCTCCGACTGAGGAATTTTTTTTAAAAAGCGGCGGAGAGCTTTCCTGGTTAGAATCACTGTTTGGAAGAAGGTGAGTAAAAGGGGGTGGGGGAAAGACCGATGGATGGATCATGGCAGCACAGATCACAGAGCTGCAATAAGAGAGGGTAGAGAGTCCACAAATGGTATTCATACAACCTGCAAGGAATTTTGATCACTGGAACCAACAACTATGCGTCCTGCTGGACATAAGACTAAGTCGTAACTGGGTGGTACTCTAGCCCAGCAGGAGGCGTAGCAACTTGTCAGACTTAGTCTAATTGGGCAGGAAGATGAAGTAAACCCATTCGTGGATTCTCTATCCTCATGCTGGAGAAAGCAGAGATGTACAAAGGAAAGTTCTTATAATAATGAGGGAGTTCAACTAGCCTTCAAAGAGGGTACATTCATGCTCAGTCCACAACAAAGGAGCCAGATTTCTAGTTATCCTGAATGACTGTGCCATAGAATAGTTGGTCTTAGAAGCAATTACAGCAACGGCAATGTTAAATTTACTCCTAAATTTTGACTGTGATAGAATGAGAGAGTAAATATTATGAACCAACTACAAAGCAGTGACTATAATGTTATTAGTTTTAGAATATATGCAAATGGAAATTATCAATAGGATTCAACATAGTCACATAGAGAACTAGTAAAGATTACTAGGACCAATTTTTTTCATAATGCATTTAAAAATCACAATAACTGAAGCTCACCTGGAAAATATTCCACAACATGGGAATGGCTTGTATGTCCTACCAAAGAAAACACGGATTTTTAGAAATATATATGAAACTCCTGCTAAAGCATGTAGAAATAAAATTCAGCAAAGGTTAAATTGCCTCTTTTGAGAGTGCTGACAGGTATAAGGATGGAGATGACTCTCTTGAAATGGTATAATTTAAATTTTTAAAAAAGCCCTTTTCAAAGTACCTCATCAAAGGTTCTTGATTAACCAATATGATCACATGATAAAAGCATATGTTCTTTTATAGATAACTGGTTAAACAACAAAGCAGCAACAATTGTAGGAATAAATCAATAGTATTCTCAATGAAAAAAAGAAGTGAAGGCCTTCAGGAATCTGTATTGAGACTGATTTTTTTTTTAACTTGCCTATCTTATCTAAGCACAAGGGAAGCAGTGATTTTACACTGGTAATAACTGGACTATATCAATTCAAGTTTATGAACACCAACAGTAATTGTGAAAATGGTCACCAGGCTCTGTTTAAAAAGAGTGAACAGTTAACAGCTAACAAAATGATAAATGCAGTTTAAGTAAGTTTAAAAGCAAAACAACTTTTAACTTTGCAGACTGTACATTTATGGGATCTGAGCTGTCCAGCTAACCCGAAAAAAGATCTTGGAATCATAGCAGCTCAATAAAAGTGTCAACTGGGTGGGCACCAGCTGTGAAAACAGCTAATTCCATATTAGGGATTATTAGAAAAGAATGCTGTGTATCATTCTGGTCATGTTTGAGAAAGACATAATAGAACTGGAGAAACGAGAGGAGAGCAGCCAAAGCAAATTGCAAGCTTGAAGAACTTCCTATAAGAAAAGCAAAGTAAGAATCACTAACTGTGATTTATTTTAAAAGGGGTTTGGGTAAATTTCTGGAAGACTGTTATATCAAGAGCTATTAATCTTAAAGATATAATGTTACTTCCAGTCTGGGGACAACATGTTTTCAAATTCCAGCTGCAGGGGAGCAACCAGAGACAGGTAGGTCTCCATCTTCTACTTGTAAGAATTTCAGAGGAATTCTGGTTGACCACAGATAAAAAAACAAAATGCTGAATTAAAATGAGTCTTGGCTTAACCAGCAGAATTTTTTTATGTTCTCATACATTTTTTCAAATCACTACATTAACATACCCAATTAGGTATTTTTCAACAGATATTTTGCTTATTCTGAAAGTTAGCTTTTTGTCTTACAGAGCACAAGATGTTTCCTTCCCATTCTGGACTCAGGATACGTTTGCACAGCAAGAATTAAATTTCCCCAGAATTCTTCACTTTGAGCACAATTTAAAAGTAGTGTTAAAATCCTTCTATGTAGTACAATGGGGAAAAGAGTTAGCAAAGTCACAATTTCACAGTGGCTAAGGTGTCTATACAGTGGTGGGATTCAGTCAGTTCAGGCAGAACTGGTAGCTAATTTTTTGTTGCCCAGGCCCAGAATAGACTTCCGGAAGCAGCATCCACACAGAGAACCAGTTGTTCACATATCTGAATCTCACCACTGTGTCTATAACATAAAAATTAAAAGAACCTCTGTACCGTTTGATTTGTAATGCACTTTCCATACTTGCCTCTATGTAGAATTCTTTCTTTAAAAAAAAAAAAAAAGTCTTCATCGGCCCTTAGAATACATATCTTTCAAAATACTTTGCACTGATGATTCACCGGTTCTCAAATCTCTTTTACTTTGAACAGTTCTGAGCCTTTCCTGTTGAGGAGAAAATGGGAGCTCCTATTGTATAAATTCTCTAAATGCAATTGTAATTTTGGTGCAAATAATTTTATTAAGATTTCTGCCTTGTTACATATTCCTCTGTGTAATGTGGATGGCCATGATATCCTGAAGGTTTCCTTCTGCCAATTTTTCCATTTCCCTTTGTTACCATTGGTTGTTACAGTAGTAGCATAATAACATTGCATTCAGAAGTGAAGTGTCCTTGATATTTTGCATTTGTTCTGTATATTAGTATTAGTGAAGGACTAAGAAGCAATCATTCTTTTGCATTTCAGGTTTAGAAGGAGAATTGCCCTTCTTGTCTGCAGGAATATAGCTATGCAGGTATCGTAAAATTCTGTGGAACTCAAAAACAAACAAACAAAAAAGAAACAACAGACAATGCAGTACCACCTTTGGTAACCCATGTAGATACTTACAGATCTACCAGCATGGCTCAGACAGTTACATGAAAAAACTCTAGGCACGTTATCATTTTTTTCTCTTCCCTGGGCAAGCCAGCTAGACATCACAAGGCCATGCTGTGATTTAGAACTATTTGTTGGTATATAATGTGTGAAGTTAAAAGATTTGCTAACGTTAAGATTGTGTCCTTGGAAATTCTTTACTCAATAAGTAACAGTTATATCAGAAATTCCTGAACTTAGATTCAATTTTTTTTTTATTATCAGGACAACACAATTCTTCTATTGGCTTCACAGTATAATAAGATTACTTTGAAATAAGAAAGAAGGTAAAGAATACTGGATAATTCCAATATGACTTTTTTCCCCCAAAAGAAATACTGTAAGTAAATGCTTAGATAAGACTCTCAGTTTAAACTGAAATTCTATCAGTTGGGAAAAGTAAGTGTGCACTTTTACAATCAGCAGTAAAATCTCTCTGTTCAAACTTAGGCTAAAATAAAAGCTTAAGACTACACAAGTAAGCCATTTATTGTAAGACAGAACAAAGAGTGGCAAATAACAGTAAATTCAGTCAATAATGGGGAAAATAAGCTTCTTGAAGTAACAAATATGCATTATACGAATTCTTGCAAAAAGCAGCTCATTTTTTTAAAAAACAGTAAGATAAATAGGAATTGTTAAAAATCCCAGAGGGCCAGAAGAGACATGAAATGCTATTTTTTAAAGTGCTGAGATTTATTCAAATTTACATGTACACATTTTATTGTATTACACTTATTCATTCTTTCCTCTGTTTTATTTGTTAACTCTGGAGTTCTTGAAGATACGTTCGTTCATAGAATAAAGAATACCGGTATGTGGAAAAATGTAGTTTTGAAATAGTTTCACATAAAGTAGGAAAAACAAGCTTTCACCAAGTACACCAGGAAGAAAGTGTATTCCTGAAATGTTAATCGCTATTGTATACTCAGGGCTTTCTTGATACGAAGTAATATTCAAAAATATTCATGCCAGCTGTATCCAAAATGATACAATGAATAACCTCAGGTATACCATAAGTAAAATGGTTTCTATACCTAGACAGATTCAATTTGTTTGAAGAACATGTTACTTCTTTTCTTTCCTGGAACATGGACCAATCATTTCTTTGCCTCTTCCCTAATTTACTACTGAAAAACTTTGAAATTTCCTTCAATTTTCAGAAATAAATATTTCAGCTATTGAGATAACTATCATACAGAAAAGTTGATGTAGACCATATAATCCACCTAAACAATTGAGATAACATGAATTTATTTATGAGACTTATTTTATTTATGAGACTTATATACCGCTTTAAGTGCAAGCACTCTCTAAGCGGTGTACACCAGTAAGCAATGTATATATATATTTACATTGCCCCAACAATCTGGGTCCTCATTTTACCTACCTCGGAAGGATGGAAGGCTGAGTCAACCTTGAGCCGGTGAGATTTGAACCGCTGACCTGCTGAACACAGTCAGCTAAAGTGGCCTGCAGTATAACAAGCATAAATATGCTTTTTATAAAATAAACTGACAACTAAGGAGTATTTCGGTTTCTTTCATATGCTGGTGAACAATTTCCTTCTTATTCATCACCAAAAGAAAATAATTACCATGTTTCCTTTTTCTCTACTTTGCTGAAATAAGATGAGAAAAATAGAACCATTTTTTTTCTTAGACTACAGCAATTATATTTTGTAGCATTTCCCAAATGAAGAGAAAAACAAACATTAAAGCACTGTTTTATTTTAAATGAATTGAACATTATTTTGTCTCAGACATGTAGTTCTCTGTTCAGTAAAATATCATCTTTGGCTGCATGAAACAGTGATTTTATCTTGATCAGCTTTTCATGTTCTACTGTGAACTTCTTTACATAGCACTTTTTAGATGTGCACTTTAAATTATTGTTAAGCACGAGTACAAGGTAAAACACAATAAGCTATGATTGGACGTAGTTCCCGTGGCTTATTATTAGGTAATAAAGCTACATTTGATTGTATCCTATGAATGTACTTAATTATACAAAAGATTATCAGAATTATGGATACTAGAATACGCGAGATCTTGCTTTCATAAAGACTTTTCTTATAGCCTCCAGGTCTCTTCCAGTTATGACTATGTAAATCAAAGCCCTAAATTCTGAGACATATTTTTTGTACAAAAGCAAGTCCATCATTCAAAAATAAATTTATAGGAAGAAATTATTACAGCAGGAGAGCTGCTTTTTGAAGAAATCAGCTAAAAACTTCAATTAAAAAGTACAACACATAAAACACTGAATCTTTGATGATACAGTAAAACAATTCAAGTTTGTTTGTTTTTCTTCTTTGAAATGAAACACTTCTTAACTTCCCCACATACCCACAGCATGTCAGCAGTTAGCATCTGCAAAAGCACCATTAAATATGGAAGAGTTAGCACCATATAGTTTCAGGATCTAACTGGCAACATGCATTGCTGACAATCTGAAACATGGAAACCTGGGGGGTACAGTCATTATAAACAATACATGGCAATTTATGATTATCCATACAGTACAATACAGTCACTGATCAATGAACCTTTGAATACAGAACAAGTCACATCTGAACACCCTGTTAATACTAGAGCATGCTGTAGATGTTAGAAGCATGGGAGTACCACAATGACCTCATTGTTCGGGTGATTTTCATCCCTCTTTGAAATTCAGGGTCTGATATTTATATGGCCTTGATAGGAACCTTTGTATGGCTGGTTGAAAGCAATGCCAAATAGTCAACCACCTCTAAAACATATATTGATAAAGAAGAAAACAATGGCTACGGAATACAGAATGTCAGATACCCAAGTTCAGGCTTTTATCAATTTTTTCCTTCTTCCCTGTGAAACTGAAGAAATGTGGAAGAATTTAAGAGATGTCTGAACAGTACATAATCAGTTTGATAGCAGTCAACAGAATAGTTTAATATTTAGGAGCTAGCAGTTTTTACAAGAGTAAATATAAAATTGACATATCAGCCTACATATTATCAAAAGGGAGATGGAAATTTACCCTACTTTTCTATTACAGGAAATGGATGAAAATCTATGCATTTAGGATTTAAACGCAAAAACAAAAGCCACAATTTTGGAGTTCATTTTTTTTTTCATTGCAGGAGCCCTGCCAATTTTGCAGACAAATCTATTGTTGAAAGGGGGAGCACAGGAGACCCAAAAATTATTTTGTGTCTCCTTAATATATATTCTGGATGTTAATTGCAGGACTCTCCAGAACAAAGTGGAATATAGCAATTGACCTTCCGCTTTCATCACCAGGATCTTCAAAGAAGGAACACATAAATTTATTAAAGAAGCTTGCCTCCAACCCATATGTTCTACCTTAGTGACTACTGCTAGTATCATAATTCTAATCTTCTGGTTTCTTTCATCACATATTAGTCCCATGCAACCCTCTTCAATTTTCCTATTCCTCTTTATCCTAGGATGTGCACTAGTTCTACTTTTCTTTTAATCTTGTCACTGAACTGAAATGGGAAGCCAAAGGCCAGTATGTTCTTTTTCATTTAATGTTTTTTTTCAACCTTTAATTATATCCATATAATGTAAATAACTCATTGCCACTACTTACAACCCCTTATCTGTTTTGCCTTTAATGTGACACTTGTCGAGCAATAACTTTGCAGAAGATTGGCAGTAAGAGTAGACTATTTTTTCACTTCTACCTTGCTATTGTTTTGCCCCTAATTTCTTCTGAAGATAGCCTAGTAATAGCCTCATATGTTCTGACTGGTATTTCATTTTCCTGATTCCCAGATAAAAATTAATTTGCCTTCAAGTTCCATATTTTACCACACTTATTATTATAATACACCGTTACTGTTCTGACGGTAGATAATTTCTTTGATTTTTCCTAACAACTTTTTAACTGATGTTAATTACATATCAACTCAAGCAATAATCAGTGTATCTGGAAATCAGTAAAGTACTTCTATTTTCAGCAGAAGCAATTCACACTGTATATCATTGCAGTGATTTACTGGGGTCTCATTCAGGAAAAGTACATAATATAGCTATTTGGGGATCAAGGAAGGCAGAATCTCCACACAAGAACATAGTTTAACTGCTTGCAATTTGTAAATACCGATCACTTTTAAGATAATACTAAATGCATGGATGTGTGAGTACATGCTTAAAACTATTTTTATTGCAATATAACCCAAATTGATACAGTTGAATATAAATCTGTCGTGTGTCCTATTCACTTTTATCTTGTTCTGTGGGCAATACATTCCTCTTCTAGTCAGTAGGATCTTCAAAATATTTACTTATTTGCACATGCCTGCTGTTCCATTTTTATAACTGTCAGCACTGAAAATATCTTGAATCCAGTTCTTTCTTGAGAAAACGGAGATAGCAAAATGTAGAATTTACTCATTGGCTTCATTGTTGCTATTACTATTTTTTATTTACATCATTTCCCTCATTATGTCACTTCAATATAAATTTGTTTTGATACATTCAAATATACTTTAATAAGTGCATCTATTGGTTTTTTTTTGAGATTGAGAAACCTTCTCTTGAATGTAGGCCAATTAGCAATGTGGTTGTTCTTGGTAATGCAGTTAGGATACTTTGAATTAATATGATCTGTTTTATATAATAAGGGGCCCCTTTCAAATAGAGACACCACATAAGTAGAATTCCTGTATATTACCATGTTAAAGGGATAATGAATAATCCATCATGAATAAAGAATATAATGACTCAAACTTGTGCCTTAACTTGAACTTTGTGGTGTCTGTTCTTGAACTGCAATTATGTAAAGCAATCATGTAAAGAGACCCTGAATTTTTAAAATAATTCAAAAATAATTCTGGCATTCTATAAGAAAATAATATAAGCCAATAGATAGAGAGGGCTTTCCACTTAAAATGATGTCTATAGAGACAAATCTTGCACATCAAGGAAAGTATATACCCTAAGTATTCATGCAGGCATGATTACATATTCCACACCTATGCCATTTCATATCTCTAGTATATTGAGAGAACAGGGCACATAGGAAAAAAGTGCTAAATTACAGTACATTTGCTTTTGAAATATATATCAACAATAAAACAGCAAAACAGATTGTTTGAAAACAAAGTCAGTATTGTACAGTAAGTTCACATTTAATTCTTTACCATGTCTACAATTGTAACACATGCATTTTATTTCCATTATTTTATTCCATAGGACCAACATTCTTCAGAACACTGATCTACCTTTAAAACAAAACTTTCTAAGGAAAATATTAAGCATCATATAAGTTTAAGAAAATTCCTTTAATTAGTATTACATGTACTCAATTACATTTACAATTTCATGCCATGACTTTAACACATCTTTTGGTTAAGAATATCTACTGAAAAATAGTACCATTCGGGAAGAACACACACAGAGGATAAACTGCTACCTGTTATGATTGATTTTCATTAACTTGATGAATTTGTAATGCTGTACTCTGATTATAGATGTAGTTATGAAAATACCTTTACACATCTATGGAAGAATACTAAAATTATGATTAAAATGACTCCACATGCTGTTAAAAAAACCCAAAAAACCACATCACTGACTATTGTTAAACACTGCCTGTGTGCCACTATATATTTTTTTGAATGTATAAAGGAAAAGCAGCACATTAGTTTTTAGAAATACTTTTACAAGAAAATGTTAACTTGTTTTGAAAAAAAAAAGGATGTAATACCTACTTGAATAAGACTTCCAAAACGTTTAGTTCATCTTCTACTAACACTCTAAAGTGAAATACAATCTGAAGATAATTTAGCTTAACTATAGAAATTACAAAAAATAAGTTGGCAAATTTGTCCTGGATTAAGTTATTTTTGATTGGATCCCCAAAAGCCCATACATGCATTTTTCTGGGTGCAGTACTATGGCATCTTCCAATCCCAGGAACAGCTCTTTACAGGAGCTGTAGTAAGATGATACTATAGGGCAGACAGTCGTATGACTGCTACCATGATTGGCCCTTTGAATTCTGCTCTTTTAATGTGTCATCTTTGTAAAACATATTTTCATGTTTTTATTGTACATTTATGGGCGAAGGAGATGGCTAGTTTTCTAATAGATTTTATGTTTATACTGTTTCACTCAAGAAGCAGCTCTTCATGTATGTGCACGCATCCACATCCACACCCACACACATACATTTGCCACCACAATTAGCAAAGGGACTAAATATGCTATTATGATTAAATATATTTAGCTTAATTCTATGTTGGTAGACACTGATATCCTTATTAATAGAATGTTTAGAAGTTGGAAAAAATATACAGAATTGAGGATTGTTCAGAAAGATATCACTGCTGCAGCTATTCTATGCAACTGGAATATATTTAAATTGAAAAGAAACATTTTGATTTTGAAAGTTGTTTAACTGGGATTATTTCAGTTAAGATAATGGGTTCATTCAAACAGAATGCAAAACGTAAGATCTAGTATATAACAGTAAGCCTCCAATGAACATTTCCTTATCCCTGAAAAATCAGTGCAGGAACATCGATTATTTAACTGGGTCTGCACTCATATTATTTGATACAGGGAAGGTGGCTAAAAAGGCTAAAAAGCTGGATGTTGCCATGCTGCTGTTTGTATGTACATTTCTTAATTCAACAAAGGATGCACACACAGAAGCTAGCTTCAGTATATGCATGGTAATTAGCTAGATCCAGAATATATTAAAGACTAAAAATATTTTGGGGTTCTTAGAAAAAAAACATAATTAGCATTTATAGACTGATATCTAGACAGCATGTGTATTCAGAGGTAAAAGTTATGTCCATAAATTATTTTATTATTTGAAAATTGCTCTGACCTTGATATTTAATTTTTTCTGTGGAATTTAGCAACATGAAGTAAACATTGAACACCATATTAAGATCTTCTAGTCAGGTAGAGCTAGTATACTGATGCCTAATGGCAAGAGTCAACATTAGATAAAACATCTATCAAATTAATTTCTCTTGTAGCCAACTAATAGTTAATGTTAACATTCTCCAGAAACCTCTTCCCTGCCCTCTGAATTTTTCACAGAACAGCATTCTGTAACTGGAGGAGTATATGTAGTGAATATTATACCTGTTCTTCTAAAAGCATTTCAGCTCTTTCCCACTTTAATATGGTTAAGACTACAATAAGTTAAACTAATTTACACGTGTAAATACTATATTATATTGATCTGGCTGAAGCAAGTTTTGTGTATATGCAATTGGATTGCAGCATAAGTTAGAGGAATGACAGTTTTTTACTTTCTTATCTACCTGTATTGACACATTTTATCCATCGTGGTTAAAAAAAACATATCAACACATGATATACACAAAAGTCTACCGCTTAAATCACATTAATTACTTCATCCTCTGTTGCGAATTTAACACAAACCTAAAAACAACCTCTTGTGCTGTTCTGGCCCATTTTAAATGTCCAATGTCTTTGGTGTTTTTCGAAGCCTGTGGATATATGGATTATATATGCACATATTTGTCTTAAAAAACTGTCCAGATGTCAACAATTTAGTATTTTTTAAAGTTAAAAATGGTTCAGATCTATCCCTACCCTGCCATCTTTTCATCAACTTATGTAATTCTTTAGCATATGACTAAATACAAGTTAGGCACCAGGCAGTGGCCACATTCATGAAAATGTATCTTCATACAGCCACCACTTATTTTAAACAAACACCCTGTAAGGACTACACAAAAATGGGGGTCAGGGAACTATATGTTGAAAACTCAGTGCTAATAGTATTTATAAAAGTGCGGTGCTCCATATAGTAAGAAGAAAAGTGACTACAGGTACTTAAAGTGCTAGCTTTCAATCACAATTTAGATTAGTATCCCAAACTTAAACTGTCATGGGACTTAAAGAGAATAAAAATAAAATTCAAGAGCACAGATGCTGCACATGCCATGGCAGAAGTGCTCCACATTACATTTTGCTATGTTTAAATAAATATGTAATGTCATTGTTCAGACTGCAATTATGTACACGCTTACATTACAATATAATACAGATCCATAAACCATCACAGAAGACAGAAAATAAAAGTATGAGGATTTATTACCTTTCTCATATCTGTGCTATTATGAAGACAGACCTCTAGCTGAAAAGTCCTTGCAGTCTGCCAAACATTAGCAAGAGACTATTTACTGGCTTTATCATGTTGTTTGCAGAAAAGCCATTATAAGACTATATGCTATTTAAAGAACAGTCTCCTTACAAAACACTTATTTGCTTATACATTAAGGTTCTTCGTGATGACTAGAATAATGAATAGCTAATTATCACATTACAGGTAGTCCTCGTCTTAGAACCATTTGTTTAGTGACCATTCAGAGTTACGACTGGTCCTCGCACTTGCAACCATTGCAATATCCTCGCAGACATGTGACTGATTCAGACATTTGCATTTACAATAGTTGCAACGTCACACACTCATGTGATTGCCATTTGTGATCTCCCAGCTGGTTTCGGACAATCAACATCAATGAGAAGCTGGGAGAGAATGTTGCAAGTCACAGTCATGTGACATCTAAATGACCACACTGTTTAACAACAAATTATCTGGTCCCTCTTGTGGTTATTAAGTTGAGACTCCTTTCATGAGTGCCCTCTTACTGAACCTAATGCATTTTCGTTCATGTTATATATATATATATATATATATATATATATATATATATATATATATATATGTAGGTCTTTGGTTGTTCGGGTTTTCTCCCGCGTAAAATTGGAAGTGTCTTGGCGACGTTTCGACGAAGTCCCATTCGTCATATTCAGGCTGGTGTTTTCAGCTTCGTGCTTTGCTGCTCGAAGCACGAAGCTGAAAACACCAGCCTGAAGATGACGAATGGGACTTCGTCGAAACGTCGCCAAGACACTTCCAATTTTACGCGGGAGAAAACCCGAACAACCAAAGACCTACATACAAACACCCGCGAAAACCTCAGAAAATATATATATATATATATATATATATATATAGAAACAATACTTTCTTGTAAGCAGATATTTTCTTTATATTTCCTGTCCTTTACTCCATAAATGTATTAGAAGCTGAGCCAGCAAGCACAAGAAATTCTATCAAGATGTTAGTATGTCTCTTTGCTTCTACACACTTCATATCAACATTTTTATTTCTTTTGGAAGGGTTAAATCAGGATGTTATTTCAAATGTAAAAGAAACAAGAGGCCTGTTACTGGAAATGCCAAGTACAATACAAGAAACATCTTGTTGCTCTATGGGCAAATAGATGGATCGTGACATTACCTGTCTATTTTTTCGATAGTACAGAGTACCAGTTACTCATTCAGGTTTTAATCAATATATTAAATTTAATCAATCTAGAGAAATTAAAATCTAAGAATTTCTTGTGTATTTTGTACACCCAAAATGACCACTCCCTACACTGAGCACTCTAAGAATCAAGGCAAGTAGAGTGAGTCTATAAAGACTAGTAACAATTACATCCTTAGAAAATAATTTATGCAGTTTTTCAAATTGCAACAGCTGGGCTCTGCATGCTAAAATTACAGAAATTGTATCTTAAAATGTTTATTTAAGGGTTACTTTAATCATTTTTTTCTTACATCAAACCTGCTATGCTATAAAAGGAAATATTGAAAAAGACTGAGGTTTGCTTTACAAAATGGCCTGATGCTTTAGTCTTATTTGAAAATAAATAATATCTTTAATGTGTGAATGGTCACTGTTTAACACTGTTAAATTTTCAGATTCCTACTAGCTTTTCCATGAAATAGATTTTTCAATTTACACATTCAGCCACTAGTCTTGCAAGGGAGGACACTGTGCCATAGCTGAAGGTGAGGTGCATAGCGGCAGGCCATTTTATTTATTTTTTGTTATCTTTTTATATGTACTTGGCATTTCTGGGTACTAATTTATGCTGACATTTTTATTATTCCCTTTAGGAATGAACAGCATATCAGCCAAGTATAATAAATAGTTTCTTAATTTTTTCTAAAAATTAAAAAAAATTGATGTCATTTATATCATAGCACTCTAGCTTTGATACTTCAATGATCTAGGTAGTACAGTACTACTTTTTATAATCATGGCTCAAGTGTTCTATTTTAAAATTTAAAATATCTCCACATTACAGTGCCCAACTATTTCCCCATTTCTTTTGCAATCGTCTGTTATAGAATAAGATGTCGGAAGAAGGGATTAAGCAGAGGAATTATGTAAAATATAGCATCCTGTACTGGAGTCAGATGTTATGGCTCATGTTTATTTCCTTTTGTCGGGTAAGTTGTTACTCTTCCAGTGCTTAGTTGATGGAATATTAGTTCATTTTTAATTTTTTTCTGATAAAAGATATATTTCTGCATAGAAAACTGAAACCTATGATTTCTGATGGCAGAAACATTTGTTATACTGCCAGTAATAGCAATGATTGTAAATCTTTTTGTCTGCCAGGGTATTCAGTTTCCCAGAAAGGTAGTTAATGAAGGACTGGAAGGAAGATTGTTCAATTACAGTCCATCTCTAACAAAAGAGGCCTAATCTTGGTAGAGGTTTGGTGGCTATTTTATCTTGAAGCATAAACAAAGATTTTCATGAAGAATTGCTGTGGGTGAGAACTTTCAGAAATGGAAATTTTCCATCTGTTGAATAATCTGTTACTGGGCAATTGCTTTTCCAGAGTATTTGTGAATTAATTTGTTTAATCTGCTAAGTACAGCAATAAGCCAACTCTATTTAAACTCAACCAAGCTTACTGTGACAAAGATTTGTGCAGAATAAGTAAGTACTGAATGGTTACAACTCCTTCTGCAGACTTGGTAACTCTCAGAAAAAGAATGTGCAGGGCAAACTGCAAAAATAAACAACTGCATTGTGAATATGATTCTTCCTATATTCTGAAGAAACTTCCAGAAAGGGAATATTGTTATGTTTATAAAAGGTATATGGGGTGAATGTTTTGCTGCACCTCCCCTAAGCAATCTGAAAAAATCTTCTATCAATGCAGCTACCTATTCCAAGTCTTTCTATAGTTGCTATAGAACCATCTTTTATTAGCCTAATGCACATCTAGAGCCATGACAGCCAATATTTTGGAAAGTGGGAAGATTTAAATGTATTGCACGTTGTGTAAAAGAACATACTCTCCTTGGAAAGCCATGACTTAGATTTAAGTATGTTCCTAGTTTCTTTTGCTTCCCATAGTAGCCTGAACCAATATTTTGGAATAAATGGCAATGCTGCAGGGTTAACACATACTCTCTCTTCCCATTCATTTCTTTTCCATAAAGGCTGGATTTTATCTTATTATTACATGTAGCCTTATTTAAACTGGCAAGTTTACCAACTCCCTTTAAGAATATTCTGAAAGTTCCAAAAATTTATTCTGCCTTAAAGGTATTTATCTAGTGATATCTATCTATATATCTAAACTATTCTGATACTGACATAGCTGCTTTTGAGATTATTAATCAAGCGATAGTATAGCAGGCTCTGATGCAAGAACAGCCAATCTCTTCTATGTCCCCAATTACAGACACAGCACTATCATACAGGTAGAAGATACCTTGCAATCTTTGCAATTATTTTGATTATCTATTGACAAGCACAATAACTTTCTACTGTAAGAAAGGTATGTGCACAGTACTGACTACCAAGGAAGAGAATGAATTTTCTCTTTCACTAGGCCTTTTGCCTCATTGCAGCTTTTCTTTAACAGACATTCCTGCACTTTTCCCAAGTGCTACATCAGACCTATTTATGTATTAAATAAGGGGAACTGAATCTGACTTAACACTTGTAAAATCTTGTACACCCTTTTGAAAAATTAAAAATTACTATACTTTTTCAGTACAAACTGAAAAATAAACAGCCGTCTTTCCTAGTCCTGATTGTGTTTCACTGCACTCAAGCGCCTTGCAATATACATTAAAGAAATCCAACAAGGAAAATGTAACGATATTAGTTAACATGTATTCAGTTTACCCAGAAGCAATTGATTTACATGCAAAAGGTACAACCTAGCAAACCTTTCTGTAAATGTCTACTTTTACTGCAAGATTCTTCAAGTAGCAATAATTCACCAATGGTCACTGAAAACCACACAATTGTGGGCATCAACTACTCTTTGTTAAGAGTATTAGCCATGGATTATGAAAGGGCCTCCCTGTTGGAAGCAGTACGATGTTCATGTTTTGTTTTGGTCAGCATAGCCTATGCTGACTCAGGAATTCTGGGAGTTGAAGTCCATGAGTCATAAAAGAGCCGAGGTTGCCTACCCCTGTCCTAGGCTATGCTTATGGTACTTTAATACTTCATACCATATAGAGCAGGAGTGTCCAACTCAATTTCACTGAGGGTCGCATCAGCACTGCGGTTGCCCTTGGGGGGCCAGGTGGGTGTGGCCAGAGTGGGTGCAGCCTACTGGGTGGGCGTGGATGGAGTGGGTGTGGCCTATTGGGTGGGTGTGGCCAGTTCTACATCATTCGCATCAAGGGTGCCTGTGGGGGCCTGGGCAGGAGTGGGACAGATCTGAGGGTCTCTGGCAGAAGGGGGTGGGACCGGGGCAAGTGCCAAGGCATGGTCCACCTGGGCAAGTGCCAAGATGGCCACCACAAAATTGTACATTGGCTCCCGGCTGGCCTGGGCCAGGGCCAAAGCAGCAGGGGCCGTTTCCTCACTGTTTCCAGGATGGCTTCGCGGGCCACATGAAACCACTTCGCGGGCCGCATCTGGCCCCCGGGCCTTGTGTTTGACATGTCTGATATAGAGTGAGCAAATATAGCTTAATCTTTCTTTATAACGAATCTAAGATTATCTAGTTTAAGAGAACTCAAATACTAATTGTGACCAATTATTTTCATTTTCTTTCAGGAAACCTCCACTTTCCTTCCTTATAGCATCACCGTATCTTTTTATAAAGTTACTGATTCTTCTGTACTTCTAATTTTGTGTTTTTTGTTTTTTTGGACCACACACTCTCCTGCTCCCTCATTCCACCTTCTTTCCTTCTGTCAGTTCTAGGTCTTCTATGATACTTTCTTCACTGCTTTTTTTCATGCAACTTTTCCATGTGCTTTTCTCCTCATAAGGTTTATCCCCTTTCCTCCGATCTCAGTTATAGCCTGCTGCTTTTTCTCTCCCCAACTCTTCAGTGAATTAACCAAAAGCTCCTTCTTGCTAAGGCCTTCTCTGCTGCTCAGCGGGAAATATCCTGGTGCTCAGCCTCTTCATCACCATCACTACAGCTCAGCAAATCAGGGTTAGATTTTATCAATGCGGGGGGGGGGGGGACCACCCTCATTAAAAACAAAACTACTGCAATCCAAGGCCTTGGCTGTTATCATATGCTTTGGATCTGAAGCCAAGTTCACTTTATCTTGGTTCTGCTTCGTTAAAACCAACCATTGTTTTTTCTGAAATAAAAGAAATTGAGATGAGAAGCTAAATATTTTGTTTCAAAGACAATTTTTAAATAATTGTGCAGCTGTAACTTAATACAAAGTCCCATCTTTCATTTCTAAATTATCTGTTATCTTGAGTTGCTTTTCATGTTTCCTATGAAAAATACAAATGCTTTCTCAAGATTTGTACTTGCATCCTTTTTTTTTTTAAGTGAATATTTAATACAGGTAGCCCTCGTTTAGTGACCACAATTGGGACTGGCAATTCAGTCATTAAGCCAAATAGTTCCCAAGTGAAAGTGCAACGGTGTTTATGATCTTACTTCAGCTTTCCTTTGCTTTACAGACTTGCAAAGGTAATAAATGTGGGGACTGGTCATGAAGTTATTTTTTTCACCACTGTCTTAACTGCAGATGAGCACTAAACAAAGCAAATGACTAAATGAGGATTAGCTGCCCATGAAACTGTTTTCGAAAGGGCATATATTATTAGTGAAGGAGTTAATGTCTAGAGTTCATCGTCTCCTAGAAATCCCAGTAGATGTTTTAAAGGATTACATGTTTTATTATTAAACTAATATTAAATTAGTTTGTGGCTAAAGCTTAAGATTCAGAAATCTGTAAGAAAAGCTATAACATTTCTGAATCCCTAAAAATCCTATAAAGTTATGGTCCCCATATATTACCAAACAACTCTCAACATCCTTTTCTCTTGGCCAAAATGACTGGGGCTGTCAGGAGTTGCATTCAGCAGCATCTGAAAGGCACTAGGTATCTCAGGTATCACTAGGTCAGGGGTAGGCAACCTTGGCTCTTTTATGACTCGTGGACATGCTGGCTCAGGAATTCTGGAAGTTGAAGTCCACGAGTCATAAAAGAGCCAAGGTTGTCTACCCCTGCCCAAGATTGATTCATCAATATTCCACGTGTTTGTTCCTCAGTTCTTTTGGTACTTGGTTTGGTTTTGGAAAATTACATTGTTTTATACCCCATCCAGTAAGATACAATCTCGTATCTTCAAACCAAGCTCATACCCTTTGCCAGAAATAAGAATTTTGAATAATCAAGCTGCGTTATGATAGAATACTAGCATACTTAGAAGGCTTTTTACTAACCTTTTTTACTAGAACCCTTTTTATTAATTAAATATTAAACAAATTAGTCAAAGAGAAGCAAAATAGCATCTCACTGAATTTTTAGACTTAATCCAACATGGCTTGTCCCCAGTCATTATGGACAAAAGCAGTAATGGGAATTGTGAGCCAAGGTATCTGAACTTATCAGGTTGCCTATTCTTGTTTAAATTATGATTTGAAAGACAGGGAATATTGGCTAAATCCCCAACACACTAAATCCCCAATACACTAAACCATGATTTATTTTTACCATAATGCGATCAAATAATGTGAAGCTATATCATAATTTATAAACCATAATGACACTACATAATTATACTAAGTCAAAATCAAACAAACTACATTATGAATTATTGGAAGGAGGAAATCTGCCCATGATTATATTTAAATCAAGCTTATCTTCTAGCTAAGAGCACTTTAGCTAAAAAGAACAGTAAACTAGCAAAGTCATACTGTTGCTAGATGGGCAACTTTTCAGTTCTGAAAATAGAAATTTGGCATAGAGCCTTCCCAAATGATTTCCACGTTATATAAATAGCATATTTCATTTTATAATAATTTGAACACATTTATAAAATAGAGTTGATGATGAAAATTATGAGATGGAAAAACTGATTTCATTTAATAGTTTTAATAAAACTATTATAATAGCTTTTAAAGTTATGATTTGGGAGTGGGTATATCATATACAATATAGTCATACACATTGCTCCTACCAATTTGCCTAGCTGCCACAAACATCTAGATCCTTAAAATATATTTTTGGAGGGATTATACAGGAACATTGCAAAAGATATGAGAGATATTTTACCAATATCTATACAGGTTACAGGAATCTTTAAAAATATGAAGTATTTAAGTTTCAGCCATGTTGATAATGTAATTCTACTTATCAGTAGAAAACATGAAAAACATTTAAATGTTACATGCTATGTACATGACCAGTCATAAAAGTATGGTGGGACAATACAGAAGTACATTCATTTATCCAAATTGATGGTTTATAATGAAGTTAATTAATAGCCCTAAACTATGCTAGTTATTTTTTTGTGGGGAAATACAATTTTACTACCAAGGACATATTGTGTAATTCCCATTCCAAATGGATATTTAAAAAGGGCTGTTTTATTCTCTATCTATTTGGGGGATTATATTTATTTCACATAACCCAGTATAATTTAACTCTGCAATTAAAGCATTAAAGAAATTGTTTTATCCATCGTTATATGCAAAATAAACTAATGCTTTAGAAACTGAAGGCAGCTGAAGGTTCAGCAGGACTGTTTCAAGGACTTTCCCATGTGTAGACACAGCCATTTTGCTTTGTCTTTTAAGTGAAAAGAGCTGCTTCAATACTTTGTGGAGATACTTTGTCAATGCACTTGGTAAAGCCTGTATAATGTCAAATATTCAGTCTTCATACTGCCCTTTCTATTTTAAGACCACTTTAATTTTTTCTTGCTATTGTATTTTTCAGTTCCACTGAGACTATGGACTCCATGTTTTGTACCAAAATCCAATCATATTTTTAAAAAAACACATTAAAGTCTCAAACAACAGACCACATAGCTCAGTGAACTAAATCTCATAGTTTTGTTTAATAGCAGCCGTTTCAAACATGCCTTTTTGAAACTAAAGGATATGAACTTCATGGAAACTTCTTGAATATATGCGACACGTTTATAATACAGTCAACAATGTTTGTACAAACAAATGTATTAAGGCTTCTGACCAAGTTCACACTGTCCTTTGCTAGATGCAAGCAGGTATAATGACGCATACAGATCAAATTGGCTATTGATGCTAGTTACTGACACATCTAGAAAAACATGCATGAATAGGTATATGTAGGACCAGCTAGCGGTGATTTTAATGATTGGAAAAAAGGATGTTATGACTAAAACAATTATAAGCATGCACTGTATCTTGTATATAGTTTTTTTTTTCCATTTGTGGAACTGAGCAAATATCTCGACAAAGATGGTTCAAGCCGGTCTGTTTGCTAAGCCCTCTCTCAGCCAAAAAGAATTAAAAAAAACCAAAAACTATGGATCTGTTTTACAGATAAATTGAGGTTAAAATTATCTAGGAGCATTGTCCTAAGAATAATTAAGGTACGAATTGCAAATCTACATACCTAGAAGGCATATACTAAACATATTTAATAATTGCTTTTATAAGTGAAATAATATAGGGCTTAGATTGCAGTTCTTACAAATTTCTTTATGGAAAAAGTCAAGAAATTATGTTTCCAATCTTGGACAATCTTTGTCAGAGCAGACTTCAACAATAGCAGAAAAGGAAGTCAAGGGACATAGGCTGTCTTCTGTTAACTTAAGATGGAGTAGTTTCTTCCTACTTCATCTTAAGTTAAGAAAAGGAATTAATAGCACTTCCTATCTACCTGATGCCAAAGGTGAAACTATTAGTGCATAAAAGAAAATAATTGAATGGTATTTTAATAAAAAACATGAAGAAAAAGCTATGTTAACACTAGCAACAATTGTGTATTTTATTAAGGTGAAATAATACCTATGAAGCACTGGTATATTTGCTTCCCATATTTATGAACCTAAATAGTTCATAACCCAATGAACCTAAATGGTTCATAAATAATCTAAATAATCCTTCTGCAAATTTTTCATTTCCTGATAGCTGAATTTATACTATGGAAATTTCTTATAATACGGTAGTAGTCTGTCATAATAGCCTTTAGGTTATGTTATGTTTTAACTGAAGTTTGGGGGAAAGGCTACATTATATGAAGTACAGTCATACACATCGCCTCCTACCAACTTGCTTAGCTGCCACAAAAATCTAGAGCCCTAAAATAATCTTTTTAGGAAGAGAGGAATTATGCAGCAACAGTTTAAAAGATAAGACGGAGTTATTTAACCAATAACTACGTAGGCTGCAGGAATCTTTAAAAATATGTTGAAGTATTTGAGTTTCAGGAATGTTGATTATGTAAATCCAGAGAGAGCAGGACTAAACTATTCTAAAAAAAATACCTGACCTTGATATCATAATTGGTTGTAGTGTAGTGCCTATTCTTCTTGATCACGCCCTTATAATTTGATCTAGTCCTTGTAACAAATCACTGACAGACATGCATGCAGAAGACCATTTTATATTATACTGAAACACACTGTACCAGACCAGTATCAGAAATGTGCTTCTATTACTTTTAAAGTATAAAGTGCATCATTATGAAATCACAAAACTGACAGACTTTCTGTCTGGACCATACAGTTTTAAAAGAGAGGTCAGGGCTTTAACATAAAAATTCTCTTAAGAGAGAAGAAATAATTCAAGAGGTACAAATTGATTATGTCCACCCTGCCCTCCTAGAATTGTTTTTGGCCACGCTTTTTTAGTGCAAATAAGCTAAAGTTTTTTCTCAAGTTTAAGGGATATGGCATTTTTGGGATGCAAAGAATATTTTTTTACATCATAACAGATCCTTCTGCAAGCTTTTAACATGTTATTGCCACTTTCCAAAGAAATGCATGTACTGTCAGATGTAAAGAGAAACTTTTTCCCAAATGACCATTTCAACTATTACCAATATAAATTGGATCATATAATCCTTGGGTTTAAAGATATAAACACATCCAGTTATGTCCAATAATAAGATAAATATGTATATGTATGTATACACACACATGCACACACACACACACACACACTCACGTATATATATATGTGTGTGTGTAATTTTAAGGCTCATGTGTAATCCCTCTCAGATGCTCACATCTGTTTTTAAGTCATTAGTTGATTTGAAAAACATGGCAATCTGTGCCTATATACAGAAGAAAACAAGAATTTAGTGGCACAAGAATACACAAATTTGGGATGGGGAAGACAGCAATATAAGCAGGAACTGCTGATTATCTGGCTCAATACAAAAACAAGATAAAGTAGTGCAAACTTGTACAGGCCAGTGTATTAACTAATACACATTTTTACTGTAGTGGTAAATAACCCTTTATCTATTTGCTAAACAAAAAGATGCAGAAGAAATGCATTTCTGAAACACCAAACATAGAACATGAATATGTTTGTTTCTATTAAATTTGATAAGGTAAAGTTTCCATAAAAATATTTCAATTGATAATTAAAAAAAAACCTGTTACATATGATGAAATAGGGAAAATAGAAGGGCAAGAGATGGGAAAATGTGAGCATCAGGAATTCATACATTCATGGATTCTATGTTGTATAACTGGATGTCACTATTACTACAGGTATTGGGATGTGCATCAGCAAATCAGAAGAATGATAATTTAGGCTTAGATAATTTACTACAAGTCTGTTATCAAATCAACAATAGCACATTAGACCTCTAATTTTCCTCCTTAGAACATATACTTTCATGCCAGTATTTACTTAGAATCTTTCATGACTTGCTCTGGCCCATAGACCATTAGTAATTGAAAAATTAAAACTAGATTTGAGTTTGAAGTTAAACATTATTAGTTATTTCTGAAACAGCCAAACACTCATTAGATCAAATTTCTAAAACAGTGATATTAATTTTCTTTTTCTTTGTCACAATTAGAGCACACATTTCTAATGTTCCTTTGATGATTTTGGTGCAATCTTTTTTTTCTTTCTAAATAAAAGTATTAGGGCAACTTTTCACACCAAATTAAATGCAAGGCTATGATCTCCACTTTCACTAATAATCTTTGAGAAAGGAGGTCACAGCATAATTTTAAAATGGTGCTGAAATGGAAATACCAAGAAGAATACAACTGAAACTAGAAAACCACGCTCCTTAGCTAGCAGGATATGAAAAAGAAATGAATATTGAGCCTGAATCAACCAATGCAGTTCTTTTAAAGAAAAAGTATTAGGTTTCAACATAGAAATAGCTACACAGTTATCAAGGTCAAAAGCAAAAGCTTTGGCACTCTGAACTCCAATTGAAAATGTGATTTACAGCACAATTCTTGCCATGTTGATGCAATATTATACTACATTTCACTGTATTCAGTTGCTTATATTCCCATTTAAATATAGATAATTGAAGTCTTAAATTATGCCAAACAAAATGTATATTACATTTCTGTTTCACGATAAATCTCCTATTATCACATGTTTCTCCAGTCATTATCTTGGTTTTTTTAAAACATGGGTTAATGTTTGGCAAAATAAAAATACAATTATAATTTGGAATAAATATGTAAGAGCCAAAATTTCAAAATAAGATCGATAGCTATTACTGAATATTTCAATTGCACCAATGTGAAATCTGATCTGCGGGATACCAACTAACTGATGCACCAAAATCTCTCAAAGTGTTTTTTTAAGTTAAATCAGAAATTATTCTAATGTTTTTCACACTGTAGACATTTAATCTTCCTGTTTAGAATTTTAATTCCAACCATTGTTCATCTACCAAATTCCCACATCACAGTAACTTGCTAGAACCACTTAACCCCACAAATATAAAAATAGTTTTGAAATTTGTACTATTTAAATAAGCTCTCCTCACAAGATGTCAACAGTCCATTTAGAAGGGATGACATGATCAACATTAAACATAGATATATCTTTTGGAGGGGATCACTTAAATTACTGGATTATCCTACAATTAGGTACCCATGAAATTAATCACTGGCCAATTCTTCCTCCCTTAAAAATACTTTTATCGTAACATAACAAACAGATTTACTTAGTTAAATATACCTTTCCCAGTATAATCATTTAAAATTTAAAGGTCAGTTTTGGTCAAAAATGCTCTTGGTTACTATTACAACACATCAATTCCATCTGGCTTATTTGCATCATGTTACACTGCAACACAAACCTTATACATATTCTTTAAAGATTACAACAGAGTTAGTGGTATTATACATATTTGATAAACTTGTGAGGTTAAGAATCAGAATCACAGGGTAATTAATTGTTCCTATGAGAAACCAGAGAAGTTGCTGGGTGTAATTTAACATGAAAACCAGACCCACATATTGGAATTATCTAATAACAGGGAAGAACTTACAAAAAGAAAGGCAACTTCTTCCAGCCATTACATATCAGTACCTCCTGGCATTTCTCTGCTTTGATTCTTGGCCCATTGAAAAACATTCTAATCAAGACCCTCTTGTTCTTCTCCACTGTCCCCTCTGATATCCATTCTTTTCTCTTTATGGCCGTTGTAAATTCTCCTCATTTCCTCTTCATACTTGATAAAGTTTTCCCCAAATCTTGTCCATGCTTTGTATGGGACAGTTATGGTGTTACGGTATGGAGGCCTCACTTCACTTACCTTCAAAAAAATACCATACCTGTTAGATCCCACATCAAAGTAGAACCTTTTGTTGTCCACCCTGAAGGAAGTCCCCTCTGGCAGTTCAGGAGGATCATCCCCTCCACTCCTCCTTTCTTCTATATCTCCTTCCCCATATTCTTCAATAAGTTGGACCAAAGCATCCCTGAATTCAATCATTCCCTGTGCTGGAAGGACAATAGTCTGTTCCTGCCCCAAACTGTGACCAAAATATCCTATCATGCCAGGTCCTCTAATCAAGGTTTGTCTAATCCTTAAGAAACGTCCACGTTGATTTTCCTTTAGGTCTAGGTAATATTTCCTGTTATCTCTTTCAATATATTCAGTTTTTAAGACGCTGTGAAGATGTTCCTCAGATCCCACTGAAGCTGGAGGTGAGGGTAGCTGATGGTGTTGCCGCCTTCTTGGATCTTGTTCTTTGCCATTAGCATGGTCATTCCTGTGACTCTGGCTGCTTTTCAAGCCCAAATGGGCATAGTGTTCTATGAAATCACCCAGGCAATCTTTCAGCTCAGAAGCCACTGATAAAGATAGAGTCAGCTTGCTTTTTCTGATATTGTCCTGCCTGCCTCTTCCTATCCAGACTTCAGCTATCTTCAGAAAACGACCTCGGGAACTTTGCTTCACATCCAGATAAAATCTCTTTTTTTGGATGTCCACTCTTTTGGATGCCAGCTCCTGGATTTCCATGCAGCCCGCCTGAGAAGAGGAGGCAGGATAATGATACTGCTGCTGGGATTGGGAGTAAATGCTCCTGTGTAGGCCAGAGCCCCCCACACTCCTTCCTCCTCCTCCTCCTCTGCCTCTCTCCATCTTTAACCATCAACTGAAAATAACAAATATATAACAAAGATGCATAACACCATAGACATCCAGGAGATCCATTTTGCTTTCCCGGCAATGGCTCTCTGTGCATAATTAATTTCCCTAGAAAGTTATTTCACTAACACTTTCTAGTTTCTTAGCCTGGTACATAGAAATGGGGGGGGGGGGGGAGGAAGAGGAACGGGGAGGAGTTCTTGTAGAAAATCATGTGCTGAATTGCTGAATGTCTGGCATACGTTAAAGGCACAGAATACATTTTTAAAAGAAACAGGCTTTGCCTTTTCCCACCCTTACTAACCCTGCTCCTGGGTACCCCAAATATAATACCAGCAATATTAAACCGTTGTCAGGGAAAGCTTCTCCTGCCAGGAAAACACAGCTCGAGTATAGGCGACTTATTTCACCAGGTAATGTTTAACACGTCCGTATCCTGCATTACAGTATCAATCCTGTGCCTGGGGATTCGCTTGACAAGCCCCGATTCCACGTTGGAAGCCTTTTCTCAGTCAGTTGCTGAACGTCAGGCTTTCTGCTGGAGCCCAAGCTGCCTTTCGCGGGCGTTACATGCCCTCGCGTGGAAGTGTGAGAGGGGAAAAGAGGCAAGACCTGTCAGAGAAACAGGACAGCACCGACCTTTTCCAAACGGGCCTTCGCGCCACCACAAAGCCTGATCGGGTCAAAAGACCTCTCGCCTTACTCCTGCCGTGAAGAGCATCTCCTGCCCCATTAAACTGACAGCCTAATTCTAAGGGGAGTCCTCCCGTTCTCCACCCATGGCTCCCCCCCTCCCCCCGCACCCTATGATCGCCCGTACAAATTGCAGCGACGGCCCCTCCAGGCGCCATGACACGCAATTGAGCCGGGGCGGGGGGGGGGGAGTTAGCCAGAAGGAAACAAAACAAAACAAAACCCCACAGCGGAGGGCGGTCGACACTTACTCCATTCCTTCCACTGTCTTTCGCCGACTTGCTTCTCAACCAGCCGCGGCCGCTCTCCGCCCTGGCCCCTGCAGCGCTCGCCTTCCCCGCGCGGCCGCCTCCGAGAGAGGGATGAGCGCTCCGCGATCGGGCGGGTCCTATTGCCGCCCGCTTCTTCGCCCTCCTCCGAGGCGCTGGTTCATGTTCGACGCGCGTCAGCCAACCTCAACCGCCCCACCCGCAAGAGAACGAGAAAAAACAGCGTGCCGCGCGGGCTGAGAACAGGAATCCCTTTCTCCCTCCAACTTTGAAGCGACCCGTCTCCCCCCACCTTTCTTCCAAAAATTATAAACTACATCCCCCAGAATGTCCTGCGTTGCCGGCAACTGGCGGGCGCGGAAGCTTTTCTGCGCATGCACTTCACCTCATTTCACCTTCTACAGTTGACAGCAGCCGGAAAGAAAGGCGGGGGGGAGGAGTATGGCGGCTCGTGACGTATTTTCATTGCGACGATAAGTGTTGACTGTGGGTGATGATTTTCTCGTGCGTCTGGCGGGAAAGCGATTGAGAGAGAACTTTTTTCTTGGGGTACTGGGCAGTGGGAGAATTTCGGGGTGAGGTGAGTTTCTTTTACTTCCAGCGCCACTATTAGGATAGTTAGCTTTTGTTTAAACGCTTATATTTGCACGTGAAATTATCTGGCATCACTAGCCATCCATACTCACGTTACATATTCTAAAGTAGCACTTGTTTGTCATTTTCAATGTATTTGTTCAACCAAAAGCAAGAGAAGAAGCTCTTCTGAACAGATTTGTTTTCTTTTTCCTTAGCCACGCTGGCCTAGAAACCAGGAGAATGAGTTCTAGCTTGGCCTTAAATATGAAAGCTGGCTGAATGACTTTGGGCCAGTCACTCCCTCTCTGCCCAACCCACCTCACAGGGTTGTTGTTGTGGGGAAAATAGGAGGAAGGAGTATTTGGTAAATTTGCTGCCTTTAGTTATATATAAAAAAGGCAGGATAAAAATATAATAATAGCAACCAGAACACTCTTTTTTTCCTCAAAGTAGACCAATTTATACCATACCCAGTATTCTGGATGACAGGTCAATAGGTGATTGACCTACTATATATAGCTGCATTCTTTACTTTCTTATCCTTTCCTATTTTTCTCATTCTTGCTTATCGGAAGTGAAAGAGAATATTCAAATAGACGTCCTTCTGCCGAAAATGAATTTACAGTTAGAATAGGATAGAGTAGAGTAGAATAGAGACTGGAATGGACCTTGGAAGTCTTCTAGTCCAGCCCCCTGCTCGAGCAGGAGAACAGGTGGACGTCCAGTCTCTTAAAAATTTCCAGTGTGATGGAGCGGCCATGATTTCTGGGGGTAAGAAAACATGAACGAATTTACAATAAGAAAAATGATTACGAATGGTATATTTTAGCATTTAAGGTATTTTTATTGTTCCAAGAAAGGTAATAAAAATGTCTCTTGTTCCAGATCATGTGCATTTGCAGAGGAATAAATTGATAAAACATGGATTCTCCACCAAATAAACTTCCCCTATGGATGACAGAACCAAACAGAGAAGATACTGTGGATGACAAAAAGGTAGAAAATTAGAATATAAGCTCGGCTCTTATAATAATTTAAAGCATGGGAAATGATAACTCCTCTGGGCAAATTTCCAGTTTGCATGGACATTTTCAGAACTACTAGTTTGGCTCTTTGCAGTTCTGTTTTTAGCTTGATGACATTAAACAGGAATACTTTGAGTTGTAGGAATATCCAAGAGGCCACTTATAATTGGGTTACTGATTTTTGCAGGGACGTTTCAATCATTATGTTTTCAGACTGATTTTTAAATTGTCCTTATGGGGGTATTTGCTCTAGTAATTTCTTTTTTAGCTAAGATAGATTTTATTAGCAATATTTTTACAGTGTCCTTCACTTTCTGATAAATTGAGAACTTGTCTTGGTAGAATGTGTGTGGATCCATTCTATTTGTTAATCTCCTAATCTATACAAGCAACATTCAAAAGACTAATATGCTTTAAAAATAGAATTGTACCCTTTTCATATTAAAATTACTCTCTTATCAACTCTCACTTGGCTACCATTAACTTAACAATCAAGTTGATATTTTCTACTAAGTTGGAAAGGACTAATATGTTGCATGCTAATATTAGCAACCCATTATATATTCTTCAAATTATAAACCAAGTTGTCTTTCACATTTTTATGAAACAGAAAAAGTCATTCCAACCGAGTGTCCTGGAAGATAAGCTTCCATTCTTAGAATACAACGGCTCTATCATCTACAGCTATAATAATAATGATTGTTCCTTGCTCTCAGAAGACATTCTGTAAGATAATGAAAACTTTCATCTTTCCTTTTTTAGTGTAATCTTTTGAAGTAATATATATAGCAGCTTTTTTATATGTATGTTTTCATTTGATTATTTGAATATTTCATTATTCATAGTAATTCATAGCATTTTTATAGCAATTGGTCCATTTATATTTACATTTATGTTCTCGGGGTTATCTACAACCAGGTTTATATTAGGTGATTGGAAGAAGAAATTAACTGTAACTTGTCAACAAGATGGGGTCAACAGCAAATTGTTGACCATGCCCAGGCCAGACAAAAATGTAGAGCTATAAGTACAATTTGTTAAGTAAAAATAAGCTGTGATTTTGATTATTATTATTTATTAAATACATTTATATGGCTGTCTATCTTATGTTGATTCTGGGCAGCTTATAAAATTTAAAATCCACAGTCAAAAGCCCATAAACCCCCAGCCCATACCCCCTGGCAGTAACATGATCCCACTAGATGTATTTCTCTAGAGTATATGGGACCAATAACACACCCTGCTTTCCCGCTCTGATGGCAGATGTAACTGGGGAGGGCAGACCTTCAAATATTTGTTGCTGAGGTTGTACTGATCTCTGAATGACATGCTAAACCTAATCACAAAGTGATTTAGTGTAGCAATATCAAGCAATAGCATTTAGATTTATATACCTCCCCATAGTGCTTTACAGCATTCTCTGGGCGGTTTACAATGTCAGCATATCACCCTCAACAATCTGGGTCTTCCTCATATTGGCAAATACAGTTTGGAGACATTTTTTTATTTAAAAATTATATATTTAATCAGCAACCAAGAGTTCATTAGATCAAATTGTTAAATTAATCTTAGT
This sequence comes from Crotalus tigris, assembly GCF_016545835.1. Taxonomy (NCBI): domain Eukaryota; kingdom Metazoa; phylum Chordata; class Lepidosauria; order Squamata; family Viperidae; genus Crotalus; species Crotalus tigris. Next base: position 1,710,792 of record NW_024100678.1, read on the forward strand.
GCCCCAAATTATGCAGGTTTATTTAAAAGCAAATCACATTGTCTATATTCATATATAATATGTCAGGACCTGTTTGTTTTAAAAAATCTTTACAACTTGCAGAGTCTTGGTTAAATTTAGTAGATGGGTTTTTCTTAAATGTGGTTGTAAGGTCTCCATTCTGACTTGTGTCATATTCCATATGACCCAGGCCAAAATACCATATCAGGATTGTTTTGTTTACTTATACTTTATTTGAAGCTGATTTTCATACTTTAAACTATATTTTAGCATCAAACTACAATTTGAAGCCATAGTTGGATATTAGTTTATATATTTTGTCTTATTTTCACCAGGGCTTATTGCCTCCTAATATGTAATTCTAGTTCATTCCTAGTTTGTATTTATATACCACTCTATAGTGTGGAAATCTAAAGCAGTTTTTTAAAAAAATCCCCAAAGACTGCTTTTTTGCTTTTTCCAGAAATTCTTAATTCTTTTCAACTACGATTTTCTTTCTGTACCTAACTTTTCCCTGAATATAAAGCAGAGGTAACTAAATACATAGAAGAAATTCCAAATCTCATACCCCTCCTGACAGCAAATTTTAATTTAATAAAAGAGATTAAAATAAATGAGAAGAGATGGCCAAAGAAATATATTCAGACATATATGTCACTTCCTGCATAAAAATCGTAACAGTCTCCCCAAATCTCACAAACATATAGGCCAGGCGTGTTCAACTTTTCAGCTTGCCTGGGCCATAGTGAGTGAAGAGGAATTATCTTGGGCTGCATATAAAAGATATAGTTTGTGTATGTATGCATGCGTGTATAAATAATGTTAAAAATTTACAATCTTGTGAAACCATGTTACTAGCTGTGTAGGGCTCCGTGTGGTCTGTGGGCTGCAGGTTGGACACACCTGATATAGGCTAAATATAAACCACAAACAGATTGGGTTGTCTTCACATTTTATTTTCACATACAACCATATCTCCTATCCCAATTCACCACATCAAAAAACCCAGTATAAAAACAGGTAAAACAAAAAGTGCTATGATTTTTGCTTCAGAAAGATATATCACCCCACAGAATATCTACAGCCCACTGACACTATTGAAAATGTACCCTACATACCGATACATACATACATAAAATTTTGGTATTGCTATCTGAGTGTTGGCAAAATAAATGAATGGGGGAAGTTACCCTAACACGTGTTGAAAAAAACATGACTAATTTGCTTGCATGTAAGGGTTAAGCTCTAATTGAATTTCATTTTATTCTTTATGATGAAAACAATAGCTAGAGTGCCATGGCTCATTTATAACAGTAAATCGTTATAGGTTGATTTACACATTCTAAAATATGGTATATGGATGGGTACTTGCAGTACTTGGGAATTAAAACTCATCTACTGCGCTTCCCCAGAGAAGCTTTTGGAATTTCTCATGCATTTGCAATGGTCAGCTACTTTTTAGTTTAAATATTTACATAAATTTATATTACATAACCTTGAAGATCATTAAAAAGTGCATAGAGGAACAGACTTTACAAATCACTGAGTTAAACAAAAATATTGCTTTTTTGACTATAAGATTTCTATTTTAGATTTTTGTTTTATAATCACTAGAGCTGTACCTTTCTACTTATTGCTCTTTATCTAATAATTTGTGATGCATTCTGGGGGGCTATACATGTAAAAATTATTATTTACAAATGGGATTCCAGTCTTAGTCACATTTATTTTCCTTTCCCTTGTTTTACTCTCTAGTCCTTCTTTTCCTTATTTGTCTTAATCTTGATTATTTCATCAGTATTAATTGAAAGTGATAATGTAATTTTAAATAATAGTGGGAGAAAAGAAAGGAAGAGAGAACATGATTATTCAAAAGGAGAGAAAGGAAGAAAATGCATGTTCTTTAATTTAGTTTCTCATTTGACAATGATGGTTTGTAAGAAGCCATTGTTCTGTATTATTGTTTTGTATTAATATATCACTATGCCTCAGATACAATTATGTCTTGCAGCATTACCTTGCCTGTTGGAGCTGTGTTAGGATTTGACATTGAATGGCCAGCCGTTTATGCTAAAGAGAAGGAAGGAAAAGTTGCCTTAGTCCAGTTATGCGAATCTGAAACCAAGTGCTACTTATTTCATATCTCTTCTATGACAGGTCAGTACTATTCTGTTTTATCTCTAAGCGTGATAGATGTTAGGATGCCTTTTTGCATTAATTTGCCTTTGTTTTCAAGTATTTATTTTATAATAAGGAGAAAGCAGATTCCAGGGAGCAAGAGTGGGTTAGGGCTATAAAGTCCTGAGTGCTAAGATCGATATAAAATTAGCCTAGAAGCTGTAAGATTCATTATATGAATAATTTCTGTGCTCGTATTTTATCCCCTGCAGGTTTTCCTGTGGGACTGAAAAGGTTGCTTGAAGACAACGCTATTAGAAAAGCTGGAGTTGGTATTGAAGGGGATAAATGGAAGCTGATGCGAGATTTTGAAATCAAACTGGAGAATCTTGTCGATTTGGCTGACCTTGCTAATGAAAAGGTAATTAGAGGAATAGAATAGAAATAAAATAGAAATAATAGAAATAGAATAATTGGCCAAGTGTGATTGTACGCACAAGGAATTTGTCTCCAGTGCATAAGCTCTCAGGGTACATGCAAACAACCAAGTAATATAATCATAAGATACCATAAGAGAAGGTAGTAGTAAAGATGAGAAGGATAATTTTAATACAGCTTTACTACCTTGTTTCTCCGAAAGTAAGACCCGGTCTTATTTTCTTTTGGGCTCTGAAGTAAGCACTAGGATTTACTATCAGGGAGGACTTTTTGCCGGTACCAGTAGGCCACGAGCGTGCAGGGGTGTGGTGGGGCCTATGCATGAGGTGAAGAAGCAACACAGCAGCAAGAGCATGGTGGTGGACCAGGTACAGTACCAGTGTAGGCAGGGCGTGTGCCCTTCCCGTGCCAGGCCAGCACCTGCAGCCCCGGGGTGGCTATGCTGGGCAGCCAGGCCAACCAAAGTGGCAGGTGGAGCGCCAGAGGCTCGGGGAGGGAGGGAGCGGGCGGGCGTCCTGTCAGCACCCATGCCAGCTGCCCCTTCCCCGTGGAGCTGGAGAGCTTGCCACAGCACCGCCCAGATGCCCTCGCTTCCCCCAGGAATTGCATTTCTTTCCTTACCTGACTTCCAGCCCCATGCCATTTCTCCTTCACGATCCGCCGCCGCTGGGTGCAGGGAAAACAACAGAAGTTTGTGGGGGTGAAAAAAAAGGTCAATCAATTCCAACTTCTCACAAAGTTCTGCCCTCACCCCAAACTAGGCTTACTTTTGGGGGGGGGGCTTATATTAGGCCCACCCCCGAAAATCAAGCTGGGGCTTACTTTCTGGGAGGAGTTACTTTCAGGGAAACATGGTATATGGGTAAATATCCTTAGACATAAGACAGTGCTGTGCGAATTAGGTGCTCAGCAGAGTGATGGCAGAGGGGAAAAAAACTGTTTAGTTGTTTTGACGTGCAGTGCATCTGAGGGGAGGAGTTGAAACAGTTTATGTCCAGGGTGTGAGGGGTCTGTAATATTTTCTCAGCCTTCTTTCTGACTTGTGCAGTATACAGGCTGGTTGAATTGTTTTTCTGCAGTCCTAGCTATCCGTTGAAGTCTGTTCTGTCCTGTTTGGGCAGTCTGGACTTTCTGAGCTGATGCAGTAAGAATGTTCTTTGTTGTGCCTTTTTAATGATGGTTCTAATGTTAGGTGTCCATATCAAGTCCTGGGAGATTACAGAACCCAGAAACTTGAATGTCTCTGGGTTCCAGAAACTTCAGTATGGGGAGAATGCAAAATAGTCAGTTACGCAAGAGAGCAAATGTTTGTTAATCAGAAAAATACATTATATAATGGTAGCAGTATACTGGAAAAGGGAACTAAATATCCCATAGTAAAATATCCTAGATCTGTGTTTTTACTGTGACACACAACATTGATTAATTTTCAATCTGATTATTGCATTCCTTATTTTTTATTTTTGTAATATGTTTTATGATTTTTGAATAGTAAGATAACTTGAATTTGTAGCAAGTACTGTATTGTATGTTCCACCAAATTGAATGGCCTTTATCTAAAACAAGATGTACCTAGATTTAGGTTCTCAACATGATAGTTTTTTGAAAGTTACATTTATATGCTACCGAATTTAGAGGTATGTCACATATTGGTGGACCTTTGCTTGGTATTGCTAATGGACTTTTTGGTGCCAACATTATTATGGAAGCTGTTACTGTAACCATTTAGCAAAATAAAAAAAATGGCTTAAAGACTTATTCTGTGCCCTGAATATAGACTTACTTTTACCAATAAAATGATCTTATTTTGTCAGTTTTATTAGAAATGGGTCAGTATTACTAGGTTTCAGAAGTAATTTATGCTTTATTGTTGCAATTTCATTTTTAGCTAAAATGTAAGGAGATATGGAGTTTAAATGGCCTTGTCAAACACCTATTCCACAAACAGCTTGTGAAAGACAAGTTGGTCCGCTGTGGTAACTGGGAATGCTTTCCATTAACTGAGGAGCAAAAACTATATGCAGCTACAGATGCATATGTATGTATAAAGAAGCTTGTATTTTACTAGGCTATATTAAATTTGAAAATTTGCTTTGGCCTATTTATTTGATTATATCTCAATGTTATAAACCAGTGATGGCGAACTTTTTAGAGACCGAGTGCTGAAAAACCGCCCTGCCCCCGCCAACAGGGCCACCCGCCGCCTATCGCCCAAGCAGCCCTACAGCGCCATGGCAGCCATGCCCTCTGCCCGTGCCCCGCAGATCATTTGCACACGATGGGGCGTGAGGGCGGAGTCTTGTCCCTACTGCCCGGCTGCCATGTCCTTGGCTGCACTGCTCTGCGTGGGCTGCACCTGGGGGCAACTCTTCTCCGGGGGGGCTGCTGGTGAGGAGGGGGCCACGGGGGGAGGCGGGGCTGGGGCAATGGTGCATGTGCCCACAGAGAGGGCTCTGAGTGCCACCTCTGGCACGCATGCCATAGGTTCGCCACCACTGTTATAAACTAAGATATGGAATGTATATTGTATGTATAATTGTAAGTATAATCTGATTGTATGTATAATCTACTTAGTTTTCCATATTTAATATACAAATAATCCCAGAATCTGTCTAAACCAGTAAAGTATAGTTACCAGAAAGAGAAAAACCTGGGGTTTTAAGCAAATGGTTCAAGGTCCAGGCTTGCTTATTTTAGATCAAATACAATAGAGTTTGGGGTTTAATTATAACATATGAACAAAGCTAGACTGTGATATAGGCAATGGCTAATTTAGTTTCTGTTAGACAAAATGCCACTGTTTATAACTTTCTAAGTTTAAAATCTTATTTGGCTTTTTGTTCTTTATTTCAAATTCTTTAAATTTTTATGATTAAAATTTTCTTTCATTCAGGACTGAAGGCAGTCTTACCTCGTGTTGTCAAAGTTGCTGCTCTAAACCAGAGTTCCCCAACCTTTCCGGTTGGCGGCTTGGAGGGAAAGGGAAGAGCAGGGAAATATTTGCCTGCACATGCACAAATGGGCGCATGCATGGTGGCGCTAGCACTTGCATGCATGTGCAAGCGGGCTGCTAGTGCCTATGCAAACGGGCTGCTAGCTCCCGCTCATGTGCGCAAATTGGTCACTAGTGCTCACACGCATGCGCAAACAGGGCTGCTAGTGTTTGCACGGTGGTGCTAGCACGAGTGGGGTGTGTGGGCACACGTGCGCATACTCGCCAGCCATTCCCGCAGCCCAGTGGCCAAGAGGCCGCAGCCCGGTATTGGGCCATAAACCACAGGTTGGAGATCCCTGCTCTAAAGTCAAAGTTGTTGCTCTAATATTTTAGGAGTAGTGAATGAGCAATTTCAAGAACTGATTAGAAAGTGAGGTTTGTCTTTTAATAATCTTTGCCATGGTTGCCCGGCAAAATGGGTAATCTTGTCATCTTCTGGTGTCACCTTAAACCTATGAGGAGCAGCCATCCGGAGCACATGTAGGTGATCTCCCATCCTCTTCTTATCCAGAGAGGTTCCAAGGAATCAGTCTGCTTACCAGTTCCTCAGTCTTTGGAACAGTTGTGGGCTCTGCTTTCACAGAGCTATCTCCAGTTTGCCATGCCTTTCCTGGAAATTCCATGTTTGTGCCATTTTATACTGATTCTCTACTGTGTATATTAGGTAATTTTTTCCCCTGTGTTTATAACTTTGAGGATGTTTTGTCTTTCTTTTAAATAATCAGGATTGATGACCTCAGATTCCCCAGATTTCCCCAGCTATGTTGGGACCATAGTTCCCAGATTTCAGCCATTTTTGTTGGGAATTTGGGAACTGAGGTCGCCAGCACATCTGGAGATTAGAAAATATTGTTCTGGATCTTTTAAGTTGAAAAGAAGATGTCCTTATTGCCCCTATATTAAAACTTATCCTTTTTCTTTTTTTCTTTTTATAGGCGGGCTTCGTTATTTACCAAAACCTAATAAATCTGAGTAATGATAAGCAGATGGATATTTGTTTAAAAACAGGTGAGCTAAATTTGAGAACAGCAACTTTTTCATATAGCAGGCACAATTGCACAGTATTATGGGGAGTAGATGCATATATGCATGTACACATCCATTCAGATGTCTATATGCACACACTATTGAAGCCACATGATGTAGGTGTTCTTGTGCTGAACTAGGAGTGGAGAAATTCAAATTCTTTCCCTCTTTTAAGCATTAGGGGTTGGCTAGGTGGGTCAGTCATTCTTTCTCAGCTCTAGATAGGGTAGATTACAGTCCATAACTTTTGTGAAGAGGTCTTCATCCTGCCATGAATTGATTCCGATGATGAAAATAAACTTTTTGAAAATTAAAGTATGGCAGAAATATTACAGACACATGAGACTGCCTAAATCTTTGAAGACATGATTCTCTCATGAGTTTAGGATTATTTTGCATCTTGTTTTATATGAATTTTCACTGAATTTTCTGAATAATGGAGTAATCCATCACAGAGGTTATTATGACTATTTTTTTAAATCTTCCATTCAGTCGTATCCAGTTCTCAAAGACTGTCTAGATAAGTCCCTGTAGCTTTCTTGTCAAAATTTTGCAGATGTTATTTGCCATTGCTTCCTTTTTAGACCTGAGAAGAAAATGACTAGCCAGAGGTCAGCCAACTGGCTTTGTGCCCGAGGTGGGCCTAGAACTCAGTCTCTTGGTTTCTAGTCTGATGCCTTAACTACTACATCAGACCGGCTCTCGTTATGAATGTACTAATGAATAAATAGAGCAGATGGTGTATAGAGTTCAATGGTAATTACAGTAGCATCTGCAGAAAACACGATAGAAATCCCCTAAAAATCCAAAGGTTGTATAGTCCCATTTAACAACACATAAATTAACTTGAATTTAGGGAGCCAGATGAAAATTTAAAGACAAGTGGACTGATTTAATTCCTTAATTAAGTGCCATTTCAATATTTAAAACCCAGATGAATTATAGTAGTTGGTGAAATGTTCTGTCTTTTTTAAACAGAAGGAATGTTGCTGTCGAGTAAAATTAAAAATGAATTGACCTCTTTGTCTAAGGAGGTGCTAGATTTGGCTCATTGTGTTCCTGCCACTTTTGACCAATCTACGCACATTCAAAGGTTAGATACCGCTTATTTTAATTTATCAGTACCAATGAATAAGAATATTTAATTCAGTACATTCTTGCAGTAACAGAACTGTATTATTTCAGTGGGTATAACCAAACGAATAGTATACAGAGTTTCCATATTTGTAGTGACTTCTGTGCTTGGACTTGAGCCTGGAGCTCTAAATATGTTAAGGGTCCCATCTCTTGGTTTTACTGTTAAATTGGATAATTATCTTTTTTGCTGTATATATGTATCTGTTTTTGTACGTTTTTTATTGGTTTTAAACGTTTTACAGTATTGTTTTAGAATTATAGGCCACCCAAAGTTACCCAGTGAAATGGGCAACCATAGAAATAATAAATCAATGTTTAGGCCTTTCTTTATACTATATTCTATTGTACTTTCAGCCACCCTCTTAAACTCCCAGTCCCTTCTTTTGTACTCTTTTAGAATTGGCTGAAAGTCATGGATAGAGAATGAATGGGAACAGTGGTATTTATCTGAGGGAAGTAGTCCGTCTGTGGAGATTTGGTGTATTTGCTTGCTTTCTGATTTGAGGTTACGACAGAGATCAGCAAACAAGTAAACAAGAATAGGAGTTTAGTGTGATCTCTTGCTTTAAAGACTAAGTTTGAGGTGAGTGAAATAATAGTATGAACTCTTGACTCTCACTGAGCAAGTCCATTCTCCTGAATCCAAAGTGACTGAGGTGGAGATGGTTACAGACCCATAAAGATTTTCGCCAAGTCTTCTGGGATAAAATAGTTTAAATTATTGTTTTAAACAGGGTGAATGGACAAACAAATAATAGATGTTCAGTTTAAGTAAGAATGAAATGGTGCATATTAAGAGAACCCCTGCCCCAATTTCAAATATACACTGATGAGATCTGAACTATCTGAAACTAACCAAAAGTGGGATCTTGGGGTCAGAATGGATAGTTCAGTGGAAATAACAATTTGGATTATGGTAGCTGTGAAAAAGCCAAAATTTATGTTAGGAAACATTAAGAAAGGGGTTGACATGAAAACTTAAATGTTGTACAAATCAGTGGTATGTCTTCATCTGGAATACAGAGTTCAGTTCTGGGTTCTGCATGTGAAAAAGAACTGGAAAAGTGAAAGAGGGCAGATAAATGTGATCAGGAAACCTGAAGAGCTTTGAGCCTCTGCTTAGAAAATGGATACAAGTGTACAATGCAGTACCATTACTGAATGGAGAAAGTAAACAGGGGAAAACTTTCCTTCCTTTCAAAAGGATGGATGGACTAAAGGTCATCCAGTGAAGCCAATTGGACAGTGCTTTAGAAAAGACAAAAATAAGTTATTATAAAAACATATCTTGTTCATCAAAATATTAATTATTATTTGAGCTTTAATTCTACTAATTTTAGTTTTTTAATTGTGGCATTCTTCTTTTGAATATTGTAAATTATCTTGAGTGCTTATATAAGAAATAGAATAGAGCTGGAAGGGACCTTGGAGGTCTTCTAATCCAGCCCCCTGCTCAAGCAGGAGAACTTATACGATCTCAGACAAGTGACTGTCTAGCTTCTTTTTAAAAATCTCCAGTAATGGAGTGCCCACGATTTTGGGGGGCAAGCTATTCCACTTGTTAATTGTCCTCACTGTCAGGAGTTTTCTCCTTAATTTCAGGTTGCTTCTCTTTTTGATCAGTTTCCAACTATTGTTTCTTGTCCTGCCCTCTGGTGCTTTGGTGAATAACGTGACCCCCTCTTCTTTGTGTCAGCCCCTCAAATACCGGAATACTGCTATCATGTGTCCCGTATTTCTTCTTTTCTTTAGATTAGCTAAACCCAAGTTCTGCAGCCATTCTTTGTATGTTTTGGTCCCCAGGCCTTTGATCATCTTAGTTGCTCTTCTCTGAATTTTTTCCAAACTCTCAAATAAAATAACTCATTTCATATTTTTTCTATAGTGCAACAGAACTATTGGCTGATATTTCAAAAAACATTAAGGCTCTAAGGAATATATTACTTACTGAATCTAATTGCCAAATGGAGCTGGAAAAAGCTGCTGATGGAGTATCTAAATTAAATTCCAAAATAATTTGTAATGATATTGATGATAAAATAGCTGGTGTTCAAAACCCCCATATAAAAGATGAAGAAGAACTTGGTAAGAAAGAGCATTCAGAGGATGCTTCAGACGCAATATTTAAAAAATCTACAGAAAAAGAATTCTTAATGTCACTAGACGTAACTGATTATGAACTTCAAATGATGGAACGTCAGGCCGAGGAAGAAATGCTACATGAAGCAACTTATATATCTGAGGTAAATCTGTATAGGTAATTGCTTTTTGTGGAAAAATGTGATGTTTAATTCATCCATAAACTGGTCTTTTTGCAGATTTTGGCTGTGAAACAACAGCTAAGAAAATATTGTATGTTAGGATTGCCAAGACTAGAGAAAGTCAGTTTTCTTCCAGCAGTGAAGAAACAGGTTGTTTCTCCTATCCTAAGAATGTGCTAGGATCAGATAGGCTTTGTAATCCTATTTCTCAAGCTGCTCATCTGCAAAACAGAAGTTTTCCTGTCACAAATATTAATATAGTTTTATACATTATTGTGGTTTTACACGTTTTTATTATGCATAGAAATGTTAATGGTTTATATAGGCTAGAAGGCAAGCTCAGATTACTTGTTAGTTTTTTTCCACTGAAAAGTTATGTTTTCCTGTATTAGAAAATAGGGAACAGAACATTGGGATTAAAAAAGAAGGAAAAAAAACCAATTTGAACTGTTCTGTTTAGGATTTACAATCTGTAGAAGGTGATCATCATGATGCCATGGAAAGTGATGATGAACTTGAAATGGAAATGCTTAAGGTAAATTAAATCCTTCCTCCCTCCTTCCTTTCTTGGTAGTTTCTTGCTATTTATTTATTTATCAAATTTATATAGTCATCAATCTCGAAATAATGGTGGTATACAACAATGAAATAAAACAATGAATTTTATTTATTTTTAAATTAAATTTACATCTCGTATAGGCAGCTTACAAACAAGTAAAAACAAGAAGGAAATTAAAATAATAAATATTGATATTAACATTGATTAAAAATCATCAAAAGTTGGAAAGGGAGGGAAAATGCTCACAGGATGGAGGTGGAATATTATCTCAGTCCATTAACTACCTCCAGTATGACATGTCCCTATCAGGCCCCGGCCAATTGACAGAACCATGTTTTCAAGCCCTTCCAGGAGGCCAAAAGGGTGGACATAGTGTTCCAGAGGTTGGGAATCACAGCAGAAAAGGCTCTTCTGGATCCCATCAGCCAGAATTCTTTGACTGATATGGTCTGCAGCATGCCCCTTCTGCTAGCACGAAAGGGATGGTCCAATCCCATCGGAATGAGACAATTTCTCGGGTAACCTGGTCCTATGCCATATATAAATATGTATAAACAATCATTATTAAAAATATAAGCCATCAGGCACAGGAGAGAATAGATATTAACAATGATGAAAGCATCCTAGCCAGGTCTTAAGGGGGTTACAGAATATTGAAGAGATGGAGCTGACCTCGCTTCGAAAGGTATAAAATATTCCATAAGGCAGGGGCCACAACAGGGAAAGCCTGAAAAGAAAAAGCTAGGAGAGCAGACTTGTATGTTAGAAATAAAAACTGGACTTGTTATAATAAGCTAACACTGTTCACGAGATTCAATAAAAATAGATATTAATACTGTTGTCAGTGCTGCTAACATTGGATGTTCTTGCTTTGACAACAGATGGAAATGCAGCCATTTTTCACTATTGCTTTTAGAGTTAGTTGATGCTGGGAGGGGGAATGTGGATGAGGTCCAGCTAGTCATAACAATAATAACTCAGTCGTGGGAACCCAAGGTCATGGGGTCCAGAGTTGATAGAGTTTTGGCCGGCTGGAGAGCTGGGGAGAAAGCCCGCGCTTCAAGCTAATTGGGGAATGTGATTTATGACTGTTTATTGGAGGAGGGAATTGTCCTTTGATACTTTGTATCCAGGAGAGGGGAATTTAGTTTTTGGTTTCCACTATGTAGTGCCGATACTTTGTTTCTTGAATAAAAGATTCTTTAAGGTAAACAATGCCTTGAAGTTCTTTTGAAGAGTTTCATCTGTCAGAACCATGACAACTGTTTTTAATAAATGCCTGAAATAAAATGCCTTCCAATCAAGGGGGATTACTGTGTAGCTTTGCTTCTCACTCTCCCATGCTTTTTACAGTAATATGGAAAACCTATCGGAGCTATGAGGTCTTCACAAATTATATTCATAAAGTAATTTTACCTTGATGTAGCTAATGTAGGTAGGATCTCTCTCTGTTAAAAATAAAAAGAACTTTTGTCTACCCCTGATTCTTTTAGATTAGAAGATGCAAATATGTTAACTCATTTTCTCTGCTCCAGTCTTTAGAAGACACAGACAAGTGCAATTTGAATTCTAACCTGGGGAGTTTAAAGAATCAAAGTGACCATGTTGCAGAGGATGAAGGAGAAGAGGGCATTGAGGAGGAAGAGGAAAGTTGGGGTAAATATTAAATTGTGATCCGAAGTTCCATATCACCACACTAGAGTATCTGTACTTCTTTATGTTCACATATATGCATACAGATGAAAAAGCATACCTCTAAAGATCCTCTCAAGTAGTTCTCATTGTTGAAGGAGACTTTAAAATTTAGTGGCCAAGGGGAATATTTTAAAAGCAATGTTTTGTAAGAAATGAGGAATCTGCTGTATAGAATTTAAGAGAAAGATAAGCAACCATTGCTAAGCTTGCTATGGCTTGGTTCACAATAAAGTTAACCTGAATGTTTTTTGGGATTTGTGTAATCCGAATCCACTCGTAATGTTTTAAAATAGTTGGTGAAACAGGATGCTGTGTTTTCAACAACCAGAGTTCAAAAAATATTCCAGCTTAGCATTATACACTAACTCAGCCTCTGATTTATTTGTTAATTCTGTTTGCAAATGAGCCTTAGCCAAAACAATATTGTGAGTTAACACTATGGCTTAATGTAATATATGATCCCAGTCACTGTTGATGCTCAATTTTTTTAAAGCAAGTTATGGGTTTGATGCACTCAAGTTAAACCAGTTTTAAATTTCATTTTGTCAGTGAGAAAATTAAGCATGTATGTTGACTTTCTGAGGAAATAATTTTTTTAGTATATTTTATTGATTTTTTTAACATAGTCACCTTAATATTTGGTAAACAGCGTGTTGTCTGAGTTTATATTTAAAAACAATCAATAACAGTTAATTTCTATAATTCCACATAGTAGCTTTCTTTGATTTTCCCTTCTTCCAATAATATTCTCTTTTACCAACCTTAAATTAGTACATTTCTTAGTATTTTGATAGATAACAATTGAATATAAACAGTTTTCTAATATTTAACAACCACATCAATATAAAGCTTCTTTTCTAATTAATAATCTTAATTACCTCATCATAGATCCTGTTTTCAAAGTTCTTTTTTAAAAAAAAACAAATTTTATTGGTTTTTTAATTCTTAAGACAAAGTGTTCGAGACACACCGTGGTGCTGGGGTAATCAAAAGTCCAAAGACAAAACATACAAATAACTCAATCAGTACATCAAATATTCCCTCTCTATTTCCCTCAAATAGCTTAATATATTTAAAATAGCCTATTTCTAACTTAAATTTCTATTAACCGCATACTAGAACCGGAAGTCTCAAAGTTCTTATTTAGATTTGTTTTCCCCGCAATGTTCAAAACATTCTTACCAGTTAAGATTTTCTCAGTTAATTACTCTTAAATATTTAAGTCTTTTTCCTCATACAAGACATCCGAACAATTTTACATTTCTCATATCTTTAAAAAAAAACACCAAAAAATAGAAGAAAAAAAGGAAGGAAACAGTATACTACTTGAGAAACATGTCCTTCTTAAGCTAAAATACATTTATATCCAGAATTTTTCTATTCTTTAATCATATTCAAACAAATGTTTAATCTTTAAATATTCCATCTAATAAATCCAATCATCTAATCTTTTGAATCTATTCAGAACATTTTTATCAATTTTCTCAAGATCAATTACACTTCAGTATCTAAGCATTTCCCTCATATAAACCATCCCAACATCTTTATATTTGTCATATCATAAAAAAAGAAAAAAATGCTATGTTACTTGAGGGGCCCATCCCTTTTAAACTAAAATACATTTATATCCAAACATTTCCTATTTTTTAACCATATTCAAACAAGTATTTAATCTTTAGATGTTCCATCTGATAAATCCCATCATCTAATTTCTTAATTCCAACTTTAGCCTTTTTTTTTTTTTGCCAAACATCTTTCCTAATCAGTATGCTCCGCTGGACCAAAAAGTCTTCCCATAGTCTTGTGGATGTTGTTGTAGGTACAGGAGACAAATCCAGTAAGATGTTTTTGTGTTCATTGAAAATATTTTTCTTTCTTTCTCTCTTAATTTCTCTTATCATTTTTTGTCTCTCAAGTTCTCGTAGTTCTCCTGAAAGCTCTATAATACATTTTGTTGAATCTTTTTTCTTGTTCTCAGACTTATTTTACAGTCTTGAAGTATAGGTTATCTTTTCCATGTCCAATTTTTCCAGCAAGTTTTTCTCTGCCTGGGTTAAGTCATAATTCTTTCCATTGTTGGGTTCCATCTTTAAATCTCTTTCCTCTGGTTCGTGTTCCATTCTCTGCTTTATCTGATTGCTCTCTATTTTTATTTTCTGAGAGTTTTTTGTTGTAAGGTTAAATTGAAGATGTGTTCATTTATATTTTCAAAGTTGTTTTTAATTTCCTCTTGGTTTGAAATCATTGTCGTTTGAATCAGTTGCAACATAGCATACATTTCCTCCTGGAAAGTATTTGTTTTTTCATCATATGTTCTTTCTGCAGATCTCTGATGTTCCATGATAGCCAAAAGTCAAAGTTTTCCTTTTTCTGCAAACAGCTTTAGACTAACAGTTCAATAAGTATTTATAATCCAGGAAGGTCAAGTTTTTAAAGGTTTATAATTCTCACCTTTTAGGTAGCCCAAAATGTTTTCTTTGTTACAGCTGTTCTCTGTTTAGTTAAGACATTGAAGGACACAAAAATAAGTTATCTTTTTCTGGGCTTTCTGCCAATTCCTATATTAGAGCAACTATAGTTGTATATTTTCATTTACCACTAGATGTCAGCATCAGTTCGTTTTTTCAGTTTTCAAAACAATTACTTTCTTTTGTTTTCATCAATCATCTTTTGAAACGAAAATCTTAACAAATTCCACCAGTTTCAAACTTACCCAGATTTAAGTCTTATATTCATTTCATTTCAATATATTTCTGTCCCTCATAAAAGTTTAATTTGCCACTTCCTTCTGTGGGAGGGTGGGGCAAGAGTCCCCTTCCTTCTCACTTTCAGAGGATTTTTGCTTCTTGGGTTTTTTTTTTTTCTCCAGGAAATCAGTTATTAAGTAGAAGAGAGAGAATCGATATTCTTACCCAGTTCCAAACACGTTATTTATGATCAAGCTTGAATTAGTGCTTTTTGGCTTTGGATGCTTGTAGCTTGTGCTAGACTCTAGAGTGAAGCTAGCCTTTCTTCTGCTGGTTTCTGGAAGGCTTTCCCTCAATGATTGGATCAACCGCCATCTCTCCACGGTTGGCGGGGCTCCTCTCCTTTGTTGCCTCTCCGGGGCAATTTTAGGTCCATTTAGGGTCCCCTAACAGAAAAAAATCGGCCATAGGATATGGAGCCCCACAATCCCTCGGTTGCTGTGCTACTGCTTAAAACAAGAAGCCCTCTCTGATGAAAGAATTTAAAAATCTTTAGTTATATTCTTGTATTATAAGTACTGTATCTGGTATTCTTACATACCGTATATTCCGGCGTATAAGATGACTGGGCATATAAGACGACCCCCAACTTTTGAGAAGATTTTCAGGGTTTAGAAAGTCATCTTATACGCCGGAAAATACGGTACAATATTGAATTTTTGTTTGTAGATGAGCACAATAGGAGCTCCATTCCTTTGCTGCTAGAAAGCGAGTATTGCCCACCACTGCTTCCCTAATGCTTCCTGAACTCAGCTGGTATTTTTTTCCCCATATATTTTATTGATTTTTTTTAAACATAAATCACTTAATAGTTGGTAAACAGTGTGTTTTCTGGGTTTACATTTGTAAAAAAAAATTTAAAAATTTAAATGGGATTTTTGAATGCTTTGTCCTGCTGGCTGTAGAATTCTGGGAGTTGAAGTCCACATGCCTTAAAATTGTCAAGGTTGAGAAACACTGTGTTAGTGCTTATTTCTGTAAAAAAATTAGGGCTGGCCACTAGGGGGCAGATTGGTTTTAAATTCAGAGAACAGCTACCCGGTGTATAAGACGACCCTCGACTTTTGAGAAGATTTTCAGGGTTTAGAAAGTCATCTTATACGCCGGAAAATATGGTAATATCCCTGTGAGAGGAAGCTAATATTTTAGTATGCATAACATTTAAAAAAAATAGTTATTTTTTTTTAAATTTAAATCTTTAATACCCTCTTTACATGAACTGTTTTTATAGCAATCTTTTTTTTGGAGGGGGGGATATTTTCTCTATCTCAATATTTTTGTTTTTTGTTTTCCCAAAGATTCCAGCTTGCCTAAACCCAGCAATGAGCAAATTGCTTGTCTCAAGATGTATTTTGGTCACTCAAGTTTTAAACCGTAAGTTGTATGGTTTGTTGTTTTTTTAAAAAAAAATAGGCTAAAAGGCTATTCCAAAAAGAAGACAACTGTGAATTTAAGATAATCCCTTTCATAAAGAAAAACCAAAAAATCTTATCTGCCTCCGTTCTCATTTCATTTTTCAGCTTATTTAAGATATGCTTCTCATTTTAAAGAGAAAATAATAAACATGTCTTTCTTCTAAATAAAATATGGGGGGGGGTTGCCTAAGAGATGTTGATTCTTCTAGCAGATGTATAAATTGCATGGCATAAAACAAAATATATTAATATTCAGGATATATATAGTAGTTCTCACTTAATTGGAAATGCTAGGCAAAGCAGTCATTAAGTGGGAAATCACATGACCACGACAGTGCTTTCCTACTGGAAACAAACAAGAGCATTCAGTTTTACACTTTTCATCTTTGCTTCCTAACCACTTCCAACCCTTTGGAGTGCTCAAGTGCCTACTTACTATCTTGTACCCATGGAAAGCAATGCAATCACAATGCAGCCTGGCATTTGCAGCCACAAGTGCGCTACAAAAGAGCTTATAGTACTGTCTTAAAGTCTCTTTCTCTCCAATCTCTCCACTTTGTGGCGATATCAAAAGCTTTCACAGACTTCTCTTCTGTAAGTCCTTTGTGTAACATGATGCTGGCATGATTGTGTAGGAGAGAAAACTACTTTCTTGCAGTCCTTTTCTCTCCAATCTCTGTTCTGCAAGGGGAAAGGGAGAAAAAACAATAGGTCAGTCATACAACAACACATACTAACTGCAATGGTGATCACATGACTGAGGTACACTGTAGAACAGATGCCCCTAACCTTTTGGGCACCAGGGACCGGTTCCGTGGACAAAGGTTTTTCTGCGAACTAGAGGGGGTCTGGTTTCGCATGCTGCCTGCATCCCACAGATGGGGCTTCACTTGTTTGCGTGACCCAGTTTCATGGACTGGGGGTTGGAGACCCCTGCTGTAGAGATTGTAAATGGGCCCTAATGTTATTTTTTAAATCATTGTAACATTGTAACTTTCATCACTGAATGAAAGGTCAGTAAGTGAGGATTACCTCTATGTGGAAAAGGAATTCAACAATTAATCACTAAAAGAAGCATCTGTTTTTTCAGTCTCCCATTATGAGATTCAGCTTTTGTCAGGGGTTATAGCTAAAATGGAACATTTTTATTATGGTTTTTCCTTCATTTCAAGAGTCCAGTGGAAAGTGATCTCCTCAGTTTTGCAAGAAAGAAGAGATAATCTAGTTGTTATGGCAACTGGTGAGTTATATAGATTTGTTTTGGAATATTATTTAAATGATCCTTAAAAACTTTATAAAGGTAATGTGCTGATGTACTTGTATAAGTAGGTGCTTTTCCTAATAGAAAAGGAACTGCAGGAATATTTTTATATTGTGTACACTGTTGGGTATCATAAAATGTATTGGAGCATAAGCATAAGATAAGGTTCCTTTCACTGCCAGGAAAAATATTGGCAAAACTTCACTTATCTCCCTTTTGCACAATAAAAGTTCTTGGTTGGCCTTTCTGAAAAGAAAAAAACTGCAGTCAGAAATAAACATTGTATAAAATTTAATAGGAAATAATAAACTTTTGGGGCCTGAAAGGATCTTGGGGTGGCACAAAGTTCTGCGAATTCTTTTTTCTCCCAGTTCTCCTTGTTTTTCTTTGGATAGAACATCTTCAAACGCCTTAGGTGCTTTACTTTGTTGGAGAATATGTGGGTATTTGAAGTATTACTACTATTTTAAGTGCCCAGTGTCCTAGTTTCTGACTGCAGACAAGGCATGGAGCAGCCAAGATAAGTTTTAGGTACTTTGGCAAGTGATGTTGTTGTGATGTTGGAAGATTTGGGTTTCTGCTTCAAGTGAGATCTTAAGGGCTAGAGGGCTAACCAGGCAGAATGGAGAGTTCTTGTGCCTGCTGTATCTGTCCAACAAAAAAATTAGTATAGTGTAGCATTTAAAATATTGGAGATAAAAATCTGTTTGACCTTTAGCTATGGAAGCTCACTGAGTGACATTGAACCCATCACACAACATACAGTATGTAATCAGGTCAAGTAAAGACATAAACATGCATTTTACACATCTTGCACAATTTAATCAGTATTAACATAGATAATATTTTTGTAGCTTCATATGTTGTGTGAACTAAGAAAGTGATTAATTTTGTAAACACATTAAAGCATGTTGTACAAATGTAGCCACTATCTTTCAGTCCAACCTACCTCTCAGGCCAGACTGTGTAGTCAAAGGAGGAGGAAAAGCTATTTATGCTGTTTTGTTATCAATTGAAATATACTGTATATTTTGATCACATGACCATGGGGATGCTGCAACAGTCATAAGTGTGAAAAATGATCATAAATCACATTTTTCAGTTCCGTTGTAACTTTGAATGGTCATTAAACAAGCTGCAGTAAGTCGAGGACTGGCTGTAATCCATAATAATCTCTCTCGCACACACATTTATAGCAATTTTGGAAGCTGTGTATAGGAGACGCTGATATATTCTTTGTTTTTATGTTTAAAATGTATTTTGTTTTTAAGGATATGGGAAGAGCTTGTGCTTTCAGTTTCCACCCGTGTGCACTGGAGGTACTGGTATAGTAATTTCCCCTCTTATTTCTTTGATGGAGGACCAAGTACTACAACTCGAGTAAGTATAGTAATACTTTCTAAGTAGATGAGCAGAATTCAAATATAAATGAAATGCTCCCTGTTTGCTCTAGTGTCTTTAGTTACAGCTCTTCCAGTGCCTGAATACAAGCATTTGGAAGCTTGTCTGGTCCAGAATGCAGCAGCTCAAGTAGTTATGGATGTATCTCATGTGGCAGTTCTACTTCGACAGCCACACTGGCTCCTACTAGTTGACTTCTGGGTGCATTTCAAAGTCCAGGCTGTCAATTTTAAATTCATCACGAACAAAGATATAGGCGGGATTGCCTTCTGATAAGATCTATTAGGGTGGGTTTTCTTTGTGCCTCCTTGATTATAGATTATCACTACCTCACTCTTTTGGAATAATATCCATTTCCAGATAGTTAAATGGATCTGTTTTCTGGTTTTCAAATAGTTACTTATTATGCCTGCTCCACTGAATTAAATTTTTCTATTCTGATTGTTAATTCCTGATTTCATAATATAGTAGTGGCCAAAATTGTGGAAACCTTTTGGGAAAAGTGTATTTTTGAGGTTTGATGGCTAATAACACCACTTTGTTTTTGGGATACCATAAAATTATATATCAATGGAAAGATAATTTAATCAAGAATGTAATGCAACATAGTTTGTTCAATTATCTGTACTGTATTCTATGAAAAGTTATAGCCAAATAACCAGAAAGAGGAAACACAACTTGCTTAGGTTGATATCAAGTAGCTTTCCTTCATCTGATTGTAGCCAATGAGCATGAGTGTTTAGAGAGCCAATCAGGAGTCACCTTGTTTTGGCAATGAGCCAATCAGATCACAGTAGGATTCAGTGATTGATGTCATGTACTGAAGCTGAGAGGAGGATATTTGTCAGTGTGTTATGTGATCGCTATGAAGTTGGTTGGGTTTTTGTGTGTTCTTTCATTTAGTGAGCTTGTAAAACGTAATGAAATTAAAGTAATGGTGCAAAGAGTTGACAGGTCGCCCAGAAAGCGATGTAAAATAGTATTATTAAGTGAACAATGCTATAGTTATAAAGAAATTAGAAGAAAAATTGGTGGAAACTTAACCAAAGGTGGCATTTCTACTGTACACTTTTCCCAAAAGGTTTCCACAATTTTGGCCACTATTATATACGATTTTAATTTTAAAATTAGACTATTTATCTGCCTGAATTATTTTAATCCTGAACTATAGACCAAGGGAATTGTATGCGATTCAGACGTGGCCCACCTAAGGTCTGCAAATAAATAATAGGATTCTTTGTCAAGCTACCAAAGGGAAACTTGCATAGAACCAAATATACTAATGTTGCTTTGGACAGATTATGAATTATTTTAAGTAATTGCTTAATGCATTGAAATAGGTTTGGTAATTAGAACACATGTTTCGTTATCCGTGGGCAGTAATAGTTTTATGCTCTTTTCCTGGATCAAGAGACCCTTCTCTCTTCACTCATGCCCTGCTTATCTCCTGTATTGACTATTGCAATGTGCTCTATATGGGGCTAACCTTGAAGAGTATCTGGAAACTGCAGCTGGTGCAGAATGTGGTGGCAGGAGCCACATTTTGGGTTCCCCTAGCAGTGTGCTTGTGCGTGCTTGCACCATTCTCAAGCCTTGCTATGCTCTGGTTGTCTTCCACAGCTACTTGCAATCCATAGCCTGCCTGCAAATCATCGGAGACATGCAACTTCCTGCTGGTTTCCTTACTGACTTTGGTTGCAAGGAGATCTTTCTTAACAACAGCTATAGGGACTGCAGGGACTGCCATTGCTAAGCAATGTGATCATGTGATATCGTGCTTTATGATCACATAGTTTAGCAACAGAAATTCTGATCCAGGGTCGTTGTAATCTGAGGACTTCCTGTAGTAAAATTTCTATGAAATTTTTTTTATTATTATTGCAGAATAAAATGTGACCAAAGTCATTTTGAATGGTCTCAATGGAGCATTTTTATTTTATTTTATTTTGTAACACATGCATATATGGGCCAGGAGAAGGGGACTCTTTGGAGCTATTAGGCACATCTGGAATTTTTGTGTACTGTGAGCTTCAGACATTTCATTGCTAGCTAGGTAACATCACCAATATTATAGACATTTTAATTTAGATCAAATAAGTACTAGAAGCAGCAATATACAGACTGTTGACTCTTGGTGTTGGAGAAGATTCCTAAGAATACAGTGGATAGCCAAAACAAACAAACAAACAAAAAAGGATCATAGTTTTCACTTGAGGCACAAATTACCAGGCTCAAATTACCGTGTTTTGTCACATTATGCAAAAACCCTAGTCTCTTATGAAGTCCAAAATGCTGGAAAAGAATAGAAGGAAAGAGAAAAAGAGAATAGCAGTAGGGTGGATAGACTCAAATATACCAGCAATTGGTGCAAAACAATACCCACATAACATGAAGCTGGTAGCATAAATCAGTATGTATCAACAGCCCCCTAAATTTACTTCATGCCTTACCTCTGATGATGTTATCTAGTCTGATAAAGGAATATTTGCAATAAGAAAACCAAGTTTAGGAAACACAAAGAACCCAACACTCTGACACACACACATTCTCTGTTATTTCATTGTTTAGGCACTCACATAATATCCTATTTACCAGAAGCCAAATTGGTGAATTTGCCTTATGTCAGTTCTTCTTATTCCTGTGTTCTGTGCGAACATGGATGTTCTTATCTTAGCTTGTTTTTTGTGAGTATATTTCAGACAAAGTATTTGAGTCAACTGATTATTTAGAATATTTTTCAAGAATACCTATGGGCTTACATGAGGCTGAGGCATATTTGGAATTAGCGATGATGCTGGTGATTAGAACTGTGTTTTGCAGCACACATGCTTTTTATTTAGGAAGTTTAAATTAAAAATTTAGTTAATTAAAGAATTAATTAAATTTGCAACATTTGGAGCACAGACCCTGGCAATCAGGGTGTCAACCCTAACCCTAACCAGGCTGCAGATCTATGGAAAAGATTTGCCTCAACAAAATGTCTGCATAGCATACAAAAAAATGGAAAACAACATGTTTTTTTCTTTATGCATTGGACCCTAGTTATGTGAGGATGTCTGCCTATTGTGCTTTCCATGAGACACAGGAATAGAATGTAAAAAATAGAGGAATCATTTCTTGCTATCGAGATTTGATGCTCAGATTGGTATTTTGGTTTATTGGGATTGGGAGTTGACCAAAGATTGTAAAAAACCTTGAAAGTATCATTGCATATTTCTGCCTCTTTTAATAATTAAAAATGCATTGGAATATATTTGCTTACGTGGTACTTTGCACATACTAGTTTCTTTAAAACATAAGATTGTATTGTGTGAAATAGTATTTGGTTATAGTAAATTGTAAACTACACATAGGTTTTTCTCTTATACCTTCCTTCCTTCCTTCCTTCCTTCCTTCCTTCCTTCCTTCCTTCCTTCCTTCCTTCCTTCCTTCCTTCCTTCCTTCCTTTCTTTCTTTCTTTCTTTCTTTCTTTCTTTCTTTCTTTCTTTCTTTCTTTCTTTCTTTTTTCCTGGGAAATCAAAAATTTCAAGTTTTTGGCTAGGTTACCAAAACAAAATCACAAAGCAGTTTTGGTGGTAGATTTGAAGCAAGGGTAAAATCTCTTCTTAATTTAGAAAGTAGTCTTTAGTTTCTAAAAACACACTTTTATTATATATAAAAAGTTTTTCCTTGATATATGTGTTATCTATGTTTTGTAATTTGGATGTGCATGTCACTCATTACACTTACAAATTCTTTTTCTGGTGTAATTTTTGAAACGCTTATTTTCTTCTACTCTGAAATATAACATTTCCAGAGCTGTGCAAGATGATTTCGAAGGCATAGACAGAGGAAAAAATTATACTTTACATATAATACAAAATCTAGGGTTTAATTTTTTTAGGAAAAGGTGTACTTAAAAATGACGCAGTGTACATAAAGTAATTTTTACTCTGATTTTTTTTTTCTTGCAGAATGTCAGGAGTTCCAGCTTGCCTACTTGGATCAGCACAGTCAAAAAATATCAGAGAGGAAATCAAAGCGTAAGCCGTGTATTTATAGTACTGAAAAAACACATTTCTCAATAAATATTGTTATATCCTTGGAATGAATCATGCTGAACTCAGTGGGACTTATTGTAGATAATCCTATCATAAAGTCTTAACCAACACTTCAACTGTATGTAATATAAATGTTAGTTTACTTTTTGTCAGAAAGTAATTCTGTTTTCCTTTGCTTTACACAGGGGCCAGTATAGAGTTGTCTATTTAACTCCAGAATTCTGTTCAGGGAATCTCTTGTGGCTTCAGCAAATTGACAAAGCAGTTGGTAAGTGCTGATAGTTGATGTGCAAAACCTTTAAAGTTTTCTTTAAGAGCCACTGGAATTCTGCCTCAAATTCAAATGCGTGGTTGGAAGTCCCTTCTGCCACCATTTTCAGTAAAGCAAAGTGATGGACCTCTCTGGTAGGACTGAAGGAGTCAAGGTAGATCACATCACTTTCTAAGGGTGCGAAGCTACCGTATATTCCGGCATATAAGACGACTTTCTAAGGTGTATAAATTGGCGCTGAAGTTGGGGGTCGTCTTATACGCCAAGCTGTCTTATACGTCGGAAATAATGGTAGTTTCCGGTGTATAAGATGACTTTCTAGGACTGCAACTCGGCGCCAAAGTCGGGGATCGTCTTATACGCCGGGTCGCCTTATACACCGGAAAGTACGGTACCTTAAATAACATCACTCCTTTGATTTAACCTAGAATCTTATGTTTCCGAAAACAAAGTAGTATGGTTCATGCAGGCTTAGTTGATAGCATGAAAACATGTAGAAAAAGTCATAGTCTTTGGAAAGCCCATTTAATTATGTTTTGTGTTTATATATTTCTTTTAATAAATGTATGTATGTATATGTATTTATACCTCAACAAGGACTCATGAGGATGCATAATTCTGCTTGTCAGTGATAAACTAGATTTATGGGTATGCAAAAATATCTATATACCCTTCTTATACTATCTCTTCTTTGCACATTAGTACATTGAATTCTGCTTTTCTCTTTAGGTTGTGGCTTCTGAGATTTCACAGGAATTTCTAGCATATTTTCACAGTTTAACTAACTGTGCACAGCATTACAAATCGTTGGCTTTCTGCATTCCTGCAGAATTGTGACAAAAAGAAAAAAAAAGGTTTGCAGAAGTCAGCCACCTAAAGCCACTGGATTGCATGTTTCTCTTAAACCTCTTTTTTGTCGCCTTCAGAATATCTTCCAATTACATGGAAGAATTTTGATGCTGAATACCAGTGGCATGTTTTTTGTTTACCATTTTCAGGCAGAAACACAATAAAACTATAAAACAACAAAATGCTTATTTCTGCTAAGCATTCTCACAAACTTTGAACAGTTTTTCCAGATTACTGGCAGTACAAGTTCCCCTTTAGAACTAATTCAGAACTAATTTTGTGTTGTGTACTTTTTTAAAATAGTTGTGATCAAAGATCATTAAGAAATATCTTTAATTATCTCTTTGCCACAGATAGTGCCTTATTTGTAGAAAAATAGATAATTTGCTTCAGCTCTTAAATGTTCTGCAGACAACTCTGGTCTAAATTCTGAAATGTAAACAAACTATGCAAGACTATTTTTATTTCTATTTAGGCATCACATTAATAGCAGTTGATGAAGCTCATTGTATTTCTGAGTGGGGACATGACTTCAGGGATTCTTTCAGGTCTTTGGGGTTGTTAAAAAAAACCCTTCCTAAGGTAAAAAAAAAAAGATTATTTATTTATAATGATTTTTTTCTGCACTTTAAATGTTTATGTATGTATGTATATATGTGTATATGTGTGCATACAATGAGCATTGGAATTTCTTTGTTGGTTTTCAGCAAGAAATCACAGATAGTTTAAAGGATGGCTAGTTCATCATACTATTCTAGCCTTAGCTATGTATTTTATAGATGTCTTAGACTGACTTGGCTAAATGTTCTGCAGATCTCTTACACATCAACTTTTCATATTGACTAGCCATTGTTTTTATAAATGTTTGTAAGCTGCCCAGAGTTGCCTCTAGATGAGATATACGGCACACAAATTTAATAAACAAACAAGCAAGCAAACAAATAAAAAAACAATCTTCTGCCCTAGATAACTAAACTGTCTTCCGGTTTAAACTATATGGGAATCTGGTTGAATCTATTAACCCAAGAAAAGACCATGGCTACACACGGTGATTAAAGCTAAAAGTAACATCACTGGGTGCTTGGATTCAGTTTGATTTGCAAGAATTAGTGAATATACTCTGTGTGTTTGTGGGACCTTAGTTGTTTATAGTCAAGATTTCCAGGATGTATGCATGCACACTAAATACTGTACTCAAATCAAAGGCTTCCGATAACTTTCCATTGCTTAATTTTGTATTGTCCTATAAAATAATTAGTAAATTCAGTTTTTTATTCTGTCACAGTTTTTTTTTCTTTTTTTTAGGTTCCTATTGTTGCGTTGACTGCAACAGCCAGCCCTTCAATTAGGAAGGATATAATAGACTGTTTGCATTTAAGAACTCCTCACATTACTTGTACCAGTTTTGATCGACCTAATCTATACCTAGAAGTTAGACGAAAATCTGGAAATATAATCCAGGATTTATTGCAGTTCCTCATTCAGAAAGACAAGTAAGCACGTTCTGAGATATATTGACAACTTGTTCTTAACCAGAAGGTTATTTTCATGGAATAAATCTTTTAAACAGTTTTTCGATCCCTGTTTGGCTTATTTGAGGATCAATTATTATCTTTCAGCTTAATCTACCTCAGAAAATGTTCTTAGGAGGACAAACTTAAAGGGAGAATATAGTGTATATGCCAGACAGACATGCAATAAATCAATAAACTAAAGCTTAATTGTGGAGGTTGGAATGGAGCTTGGACATGAAAGAAACAGCAAAAGATGGATTGGCAAACAGGCCTGCTATAAAGGTCTGTTGTGTAAATACAGTGTTACTGAGCATTGCAATCCTTTTCTTTCCACTTTTAAAACATTGATACAGAAGCCAGATTGGGTAGTAAAGCTATATATTCATTTCCTAAATTATATCTGAGCCCCACATGAGCAAGGAATTATTTGTATATTTGTTGGGGAAGATTGACTAAGGTGGTTTGAAGACATCTACAGTCAATATAGTATCTGGTAAGAGTTTAGGTTTTTTCTGCAAGGCATTATGTTTGTGTTCTTGTCAGGATGGAGTTTAAATTGGGGAGAAAATACTATTGAAGTAGAAGGGGTTCAAATTAAATGTTGAATTTGTCAACTTAAATGTTGAAGAGAGAGAGATCGGTGTTACATTATATCATGCCTCTGTGTACGAGGTTTTACATAAACTGTACCCCTTATAGGGGCAAATTAGTTTGTTTTTTTCACATATTTATTGCTAGTCCCATTTTTTCCCCACTTTGCTTTTTGATTATAGTAATACAGCTTGCAGATTTGTTACATTTTAGGCTATCAGGATGATGTCATTAACATGGTGTCTTTTATTGGCGTTCCTTCCTCAGAGTTTAAAACCACACTACTCTTCCAATCTAGTTTCCTTTAATATATATTCTGCATATAGTTTGAATAAGGAAGTGGAAAGTATGCAGCCTTGTTGTACTACTTTGTCAATCTGGAGTCTGTCTGTTTCGCCATGTTCTGTGTGTACTGTGGCTTCCTGACTTGTATATTTATCTTTTATGATTTTAATATTTTTAATCAGAGTCACTTCAAAACAAGATGGGTGGCTAATAAATTTAATAAATAAAATAAATAAAAGTGTAAGTTAGGACAATGAGATGTTCTGAGATTCCTATTTTTTCTGAACACTTCCCACAGCTTGACATGAGTGACACAGCTGAAAGCAAAAAAGAATAAAAAGTAGCAAGCAAAAGAAATAACTAAATAAATAGGGAAATAATAAGGAAAAAATTATTTTCACTAGCACTATTCAACATATCTGATTTCTATCTTTGCAAATCATTGTTTCTTCCACCACAACCATAAATTCTTGACATTGCCAAAAAAGGGCGTGTCCCACATTCAGAAGCTTTCATTTTGTATTCTTCATGTTTTGTATTCTTCACCAGTTCTTTCAATTTTAGTCGTATACAAATTTTGCTCTTAGTTTTATACTTTTGTTCTATGTTTTCAGTTTTATTTCTTTGTCTTAAGCATTCCTTGACCCATGCATAAAGCCATATTTGAAACAGAGTTTTCAGCAGATCTTTACCAAGTAGCATTTTCATTCATTCTTGGGTTTCCAAATGACCTAAAAACTTTTTTGTACTTTGATATTGTTTTGATCCATGCACTGACATCATATAACAGATTAATCATCGCTCTGGATTACATTCCTCAGTATTTTGGATAGTTTCCCCCAACTCTTTCCAAATTCTTTCATTATCATACTTAGTAAAGTTTAGCTTGCAATGATCACCAACCCTATATTGCTATTTTCAAAGAACAATTAAGATGACGTTAGTTTATACTTTCTGACCTTTAGCTTTGCTTTCCTGCATATATTTATCAGTTCTGCTTCATAAAATCAGACTACCTTCATCCATGTTTATTACATCCTTCACCTTTCTTAGTTTCATAGCGTATCTATTTAATGTTTTCATTTGTACTCTTTACATTCATTACAATATATTTCTTCTCTTTCCACTTATTTCTCTTAGATTCCAAGTTGTAATCTTTCATGTATCATAAATCATCCACAGATGGATCTATATGTTTTGATTTCAAGCGACCATCAAATCTTTGTCAATTGAAGCTTCCACATAATGCTTTTTAGTAAAATAAGGAGTAATTTAGTTCTACAAATGCCTTGCAAATATTTAAGTCATATAATTAGTCGGTATTTTTCCCTGTGATATGGAGGGAAAGGAATGGCCTTGAGAGACAGGAGAAAGAGCTGCTGCCAAGGCAACAGTCAGATAAAAGAAACCCAAGTCTGGGGACAGGAATGCAGTTTATGCAAATGTCTCAGACAAGACCCTTCCTAGTTCACCCATAAATAAAGGGAGGGAGGAGGGAGACACTGTTCAGACTTGCAGGATTCTGTTGCTATAACCTTACAATAAAATTAGTGATAGCTGACATGAATTTGGTTTGCTAGTTGGGCCTATTGAAGGCCTGATATGTGAACCTGTGTTTGAGAGAAAGGCAATTTTAAAGTAGGAAAACTGTAAATTGACATTGAGATTTATCATAGAATAATCAGTTTATTAGCTATTCTAAGAATTACTGGAAAAAAAACTTACATTAAAATGATTTCTACTTATTTTTCTAATTTTAGGTCTACATATGAATTTGAGGGCCCCGCCATTGTTTACTGTCAGTCAAGGAAGATTACTGAACAAGTAGCTGCAGAGCTAAGAAAATTAAATCTAGTTTGTGGTATATACCATGCTGGCATGGGAATCAAGGCAAGAAGAGAGGTCCACCACAAATTCATGAGAGATGATATTCAGGTATGGAAGAACTTCACTTGATATCTAGTTTAGGCAAAAAAAAAAAAAAAATGACAGAAGAAGCTTTCCACATTACATATATGGAACAACATAAATATGGGGATCTTGGTGCAAATTGGCGGGAGATAAGAATCACTGGAATTCAAGGTGGGTTGGACTTACAGCTTTGGGGGCACGAAGGAACTCGAGACTGATGATGCGTTTGATTCACACACATCCCCCCCCGCCTTGGGCTGAGCCTGGTCATCTCCTACAGGGACCAATTATTATAAAAAAAATGTGTAATTAACATCACTGGATGTGTTTTTCTAGAGGATGAAACATTTGGAGACACTTTAATTTGGATTCTTGTTCTCAGCAGTGGCATTTTAACATATGTATTGGGTTTAGTAAATAATATAAATGACCTGGAATTGAAACATTGTATTTCTAAGCTGAGTCTGACAAAACATTGACAAATCATAGTATAAAAATACCTTATGCAGATCAAACATTAACACTGAAAACTGTATTAGTATTGAAATGAATGTAATATTGATATTGGGGATTTTGGTTATTTTCTCCAGTGTATGGTCGCTACTATAGCCTTTGGAATGGGCATTAATAAAGCAGACATTCGGACAGTTATACATTATGGAGCCCCAAAGGAAATGGAATCATACTACCAGGAAATTGGAAGGGCTGGCCGTGATGGGCTTCCAGCCTCTTGCTATGTATTGTGGACTCCAGCCGATATGAACTTCAATAGGTATTTGCAATTCTGGCTTGCTTTGTATGTATAAATACTAAAATAATAGATATAAAACCATACTGAGTATTTTAAACATTTGCAGGTAGCCATTGTTTAGTGATTGCTTTGTTTAGTGACTGTTCACAATTTTGAATGTGATGAAAAAGTAATATTGTGACCAATACTCATATTTACGCCATTGGCAGATTTGTAAAGCAGATGAAAGCTGAAAGCTGAAGTAAGACCGTACACACAGTTGCAGTTTCACTTAGTGACTGCTTCACTTAACAACTGGGTGGCCATCCCAATTCTAGTCACTAAATGAGGACTACCCATACATAAAAGTTGGTTGGCCATGTTTAATATTTCATTGATGTTTGAATTTTACAAATTCAAATTATGAGTTACTATAGCTCTATCTATAATTAATTTCCCATATATTAGACCTGCACAGTGAGGAAAACAACAGTGAGCGTTTTCTAGTATTTTAAAAATGTGATACATACAGTGATTGCCATGGATGTTTTTTTTCCTATATTGATCTTTAATACATCAAAGTTTGGCCCATATGCCTTGTAGCATATTACAATCTGTCATGTTGTGAGTCATTCAGGATCTTAACAACGCAA
Source organism: Crotalus tigris (assembly GCF_016545835.1). Classification (NCBI taxonomy): domain Eukaryota; kingdom Metazoa; phylum Chordata; class Lepidosauria; order Squamata; family Viperidae; genus Crotalus; species Crotalus tigris. Next base: position 1,740,689 of record NW_024100678.1, read on the forward strand.
CAACATTGTATTCAAGCAGAAATGCACTCTTCGCTCATATATTAAGTAAGTTTTATAGCTTCTTCATTAGCAAGCCTTATTTTCACATTTCTCCAGTTGTACTATCTAATTGTACAGCCCTATCCTTTTTTAAAGCATTCTCACATACTTTGTGTCTTTTCATATTTTTCCCTTGATACTAAATCTTAGGAATCATTTGAATTCTACTACTTGACATATCATACTCCTTCCCATAAAAATCACCAATATATGTTCCTGAGTGTGTTCCCATTTCGTTTTCATTCCAGATCATTTCATAAATTTAATTCTTAATTCCATTGAACTTGTGAAAACTCCTTTTTTCAGTCTTTTTCACCCACATCCAAATGTTTTTATTTCAGTGGAAATTACTCTCTTTTAATCTTAATTTTGTGACTGCTTTTTGCGCAAGTGCATCTTTCTTTGCTTATACCTTATATCGTATTATTATTTTAGCATTTTTGTAATTTTATATGTATTTTTTTCATCCAGAGATTCTTTTTCTACTAAACATTGTAGAATGAGATATTAATGAGGTATGAAACTAAGCAGTTTTACACCTCATTAACATAGCTCCTTACATTCCTGTAGCATTCATAATTAATTTTTGTGGCTCAAGTAGCTTCCATTTCTCTTTCTGTTCATTCTAATGAGTTTTTTCTGTAGTTCAGATACCATTAAAATATGATTTATAGAACATAGCTAATTTAACCATTAGTGGCTATGAATCTGTGGTCAGAAACAGTAGATCTTTGACAAGTGGACACTTTATTCTTGACACTATGAAATAATAATCTGTCCTTTGTTCAGAGCCTCTTATATTTCTATCCTTTACTAATTAACTTAATCATAAACAATAACAATTAGACTTTTAAATTTATATTTATTCTTTTCCCATGAATGGGGAAGAATATGCCATAAATGGACTTCAGTTTAAAATATATATTTAAAATAAACTACCATTATTTTAAGTTTCACAAATGTACAACATAATCTGTTTTTCTTTCCTTCATTTCATTTCTTAATTCATGCTCTTTATTATTTATCCCTCTCTTTTTTCAAGTCACAATCTTCCATGTGCTATGATCACCAGTAGATGGGCCCATAAATATTAACCCCTTGCACCCAGTGGTGGGATTCAAATATGTGAACAACCGGTTTTCTGTGTGGATGCTGCTTCTGGAAGTCCATTCTGGCCTGGGCTGCTGAAAAAATCAGATGAATTACCAGTATTTCAGGTTTTTTTTTATTCTTTTTCTTTTTAAGACATCTAATCAGTGAGATACGTAATGAAACCTTTCGCCTGTACAAACTGAAGATGATGGCCAAGATTGAGAAATATCTAAGCTTAAACAGCTGCAGGCGAAGGTAAGTGTTTATGTTGTATATTTTAGCAAGGGACAAACAGTAGTTTTCGGTAAAGCTAAGTGAAATTTTGAAAAATCATAGAGGATTCTGGTGGATTTTTGCACTAGTACCATCAGTTTCATACTTTGAAAAAAGTATGTCTGTCTCAGGATGATTCAAGGACAAATAATTAGCTCCTATGTGAATTAATTAATGATGATGATTTCAGCTCATTGTTTTCTTCAATGAATTTAACATGTACATTCTTGTTCTTTTATTTAATTCCCAACGTTCTCTTGGGCAGAATCATCTTGTCTCATTTTGAAGACAAACAACTCCGAAAGGCATCGACAGGCATCATGGGAACAGGAAAATGTTGTGATAATTGCAGATCAAGGTAAATGTTGCACCCAAAAGATTTAAAGTTTGGAACCATCTTCCCTCAGCAGATAAAGGGATAATGGCTCTCTGCTAATGAAGTATGCTTTAAAAATCATTACTTTTAACATAAAGAATGTATCAATATATGGTATGCCATTCAGTCATTCACTGCCAAAAACTAATTCACAGAATATAATTTTATTTTAGTTTCACTATTGTCATTTTACATTTATAATCTAAAGAATAGATTTTTCTCTATTTTATTCTCACAATAAATCTGTGCGATTGGTTAACATAAGTCAGAGCCAGAATTATCTAGGGATTTTCATAGATGAAAATTGTTGAACCCATATTGCTGTTATCTCATCTGACATTGGGTCACCTACCCCATTTCATTCAAGCTAAAGTGCTTGGATTTCCTAATTTAGGGGAAATGCAGCTGAGGTACAAGAGACCAGAGAGAAAACAAGATAAAAGTTTGTGAGGCTGCCTCAATTAAACCAGTCAGGCCTGGCAACCATCAATCCATGTATTAATAGCTTTAGAATTAGAATATTGCAAAATGTTCAGTTTGAAGTGTCCAGATGCTTTCATTGGCACGGAATGAAGTGAGTGGACATTCAACCAGTGCAAAATCACTGGGTCCATACCCTGCCCGGATTGAAATATCATTACCTGATTTTCAATTGTTAGTGCTTCACTATTTACAGCCCTGAGTGCTTTAGGCTTTGTTGTTTGAGAGACAAGCAGAGATCGGTTTGGAAACCATTGGGCAACATTCTGCATCACTGCAATCATGGGGCAGAAGGAATTTTTTTATTATTACATGAATGTATGAGTAGGAATGAGATGAGAATTAAAAAAAAGTGATTGGGCTATTTGGAGACTAGTGACAAATATGAAAGATGTCTGCTTATAAAAATGTCTGCCTTCAACAATTTAACCATGATCTAAGAGCGATGAGACATTTAAATGTTTATGTGCATATGTGTGTGCGTTTGTGTTTGAGGGCAAATTGAATAAAATTTAACATTTGAACTTAGAAATAGAAAATATAGTAATAATATTCTTTTTCCCCCCAAAATTTTATTTATAATACAGTTAAAAGAAACATTGGATATAACGTGATATTCCAGTATATACATTCTTATCAAATTATTCCACATTTTACAATCAATTCTTCATCTCTGAATATACATTTAAATTTTATATACAATACTTAATCTATTTCTCTATTTGCTAACCTAAAATTACATATATTTCTATCTTAATGCTAGCCTATAATCCCAACCGTCCTCCTCAAATCCCTCCAGCAGTAAAATTTATCCCAGGTTTCAAAATAAACTGATCTACATTTGTCTTTCAATACCATTGTGAGCCTGTCCATTTCCGCACATGATAATATTTTATATAGTGTCTCTTCCCCTGTGGGAATTTCTTTGCTCTTCCATTTTTGTGCAAACGCTAGCCTAGCTGCAGTCAAAATATATAACAACAAATAGATTGTTCCCTTATTGTATTTCTGTGTAGTTATTCCCAACAGGAAAAGTTCAGGTTTTAATTCTAAGTCCAACATTAATATATCTTTCAGCCATCTTCGTATCCTATTCCAATACTCACAAGCTTTTGAGCATTCCCACCACACACACACATATATATAGTAATAATATTCTTAAGGATAAAAGGGAAATGAGAGAACATTGAAAACTGTAGAGAAAGATAATGGGAAAGATAATGATGCATCAACAAATGAAATTGAAACAAATATACTAATGTCCATAAAAAATGATGAAAAGGGAGTCATAGTATTGTGAGAATATTGAAAAACATAAGATTGAAAGCATTTTACTAATACTGTTGTACCAGGAAGCATAAATAGGATAAAGACTAATTTGGCCATTGACTTCAATCTTTAGAAAAGAAGTATTTTCTAGGATGCTTTTTGAATCATGCGAGCTTGTAATGCTCATGATTTGACTGTGTGTACATGTAGAAAAAAAATGAGAAATATATTCCCTCCCCCCCCCAATTTTTTGGTACCAGTTATAAACAATGTATACATTTTTGTGCACTTCTAGGAACATTCGTTTTGCCCCGGTAATTGACACTCAGGACAGTTTTGAAGATTTTGGTCAGCAAGCATACAAACTGATGTCTGCAATATGTGCTTTAAATGAGAGATTTGGCATGGGGGTTCCCATACTGTTTCTGAGAGGATCTGTAAGTATGGTAAATTGATTGAAATTTGGTAATGCTATTTGCATGGTAATGGGGCAAATGGTGGGTCTGGGAGTGCCAGCATTCTAGGGTCTTCTAATTCTTATTGTCAATTCAGTACTATTCATTACATATGAAAGAACAAGCTCTGTGCTACTTATTGTGGTAACAGAAAGTTTGTGAGCTAAAGGCCACCTGTTAGATTGTGTCCTATTTCATTCCTCTATTTGCTAAATATTCACAAACTTTCTTTCACAATTTTGCGCATTCTGTAGAGCTTTCCTGTTTGACTAAACATTGTTTTAATATTAATAAGGTAAATACAATTTATGTTTTACTTTTCACCTTTTTATCTGCCCTGTCCTAGGAAGATTAAATGAAATAAGGCCATCATCTCTCATGTCCTCTCTTGGCATTCCATAATCCAGCATTCCCCCCCCCCCGTGGGCAGTGGGCATAGTTTCAAATAAAACCCTCTGCAACAATTTCCTGCCAATTTTCTTTTCTAAAAATATTTTGTATGACTGAGGGCCCTTTCTATTTTGCAGTACTAAAAATGTATAAAAATCACTTTGAATATCAGAAAGTGGTATGGCAGTATTTCCTTCTATTAGTTAAGGTAGGTAATTCAGTGTGTATGAAATTGGCTATTTTAAGAGCTATTCACTGTTTCATTCAACTGACATTGAAAAATGCCTTAGGAAAAGAATTAATTTTCAGTTCATCTTCTGTATTAACTGTAGAATATGTGAGAAAATTTCTTCTGCTGTTATGGTTTAATAAATTCTTTAGCCATTTTTCTAATTATTATAAAAGGAGAGTATACTCTTTTTGCTTTTTATGGTTTACTGCATATTTATTGTAATTAACAGTATTTCAGCTGTAGAGGTCTAATATTCTATGTACCTTTTATTTCAATGTGTAACAAGTATCTAATGGTTTGGTAATAATATTAAGATGGTTAGAAATGTCCTTTATTAAGCATACTTCCAGATATAAATAGTTTACTTTATACCACATTCACCCATAGTTGGTGAAGAATTGTTTTATTATAAGCTTTGTTCAACCTAGTAGACTTTGGGTAAAAATAAGCACAGGTGTGTTCCTAAACAGATTTCAAGTGAGTCACCAGAGAGATCAGATTTCACCTGTTATTTGAAATTTGAATCCATCTTCAGTGGTGATCAAATTCTCCTGGGAACTTTCAAATTAAAAAGTTGCCTCAACTGAAATCTTACACTATCCCTATTAAAACAAAGGAAGGTTTTAAACTTTCAAAATATGACTTCTGCAGTTGTGAGGTTTTTGTTGTTGTTGTTTCATTTTGAGGTTGCCAGTTTCCAACACTTTGTGTCTGTGGACACGTGAAATGATGCATCCTATTCTATTACTTTAAAAGGCCCCAAACTGGGTTATAAACCAGAGCAAAAGTAAAAATAATGAAACAAGGCCAAGAGAAACATATTAACAGAGAAAATAATAACTACATGAAAGTGATACTCATTTGGCATCTCTCCAGCAACTAAATGCTCTTTGTTCCTGCAGAAACATCTAATGAAGGTAGAAAGGAAAGAATTTGTCATGCCCAATGCATAGCCTGATCAAAGTCTGCTCTTAGAGCAGTTGGAGAGATGGTGCAAAGGATTGATGGGAGAATAGGTCATCAAACATACCTAGCTCTCACTACTGCTTTTTAACATTTCCTCAGTAGGTTACCAATAGGATATAACCCATACAAAACATGAAAGAACATTAATATACTTTGCCCATACCTAAGAGATACTGGAAACTTCAAGTCAAAGTGATATACTTTCTGAAAATGAAATTTAGGTCATGATTTCAAATGCCTATAACACATAAATTAACATTTTTAGAAGGGGGGAAGGGAGAAAGAATAATGTGGCATTTGTAATAGTCTACAAATTACCAAAGGGATTTTTATAGTGAAAATGTTGCAGTACAACGTTGCTTCTGGTAGCAGGATTGAGATATATACCATACTGTCCTGGCCCAAAGACATTAGCAATGTCATTAACAGTCCAGGCAATGAAATGAAGAGAGGCACATGGGGTTGAATAGACAACGTATTTGCCCCAGTTCAGTCCAAAGTCTGAGATGCAGAACGTTCTTTACCTGGATACAGTTGAGTAGGCAACTGAAGATTTGAGTCTTCCATTCCAGGCAGTATCAACATAAACATATAAACCTTTGTGCAACTCCTTTTTCCAATAGGACTGTAATATAGAGTCCTTTTATTATATTTTTTCTCACATCTATCATACTGATTCTCCTTGAACAGGCAGTCATTTTCTGTATGCATATTTCCTAATGGGGTAATGGAAAGGCTGCATTGTTAAGTAATGGTATAGAGTTGTGCAGAAGCAATATAGACTCGGGTCTTTTAAAAACTGTATTCTTGGGTATATTACTAGCTTTTTTTTTCTTTTAAATCAGTCTTCTCAGCGTCTCCCAGACAGATTCCGGACTTACGCTCTGTTTGGAAGTGGGAAGGATTGGCCAGAGCACTCATGGAAGGCGTTGGGCCGACGTCTCATATTTGAGGGTTTTCTTAAAGAAGTTTCTGGTCAAAACAAGTTTTCAGTCATGTGCATGCTTACTGAGAAGGTAGGTTTGTGGTCATCAGACAAGGTGCTCAGTTAAGTGACAACTGGGGGAATCAATGTATTAAGTAATTTGTTTTGCTCTCAGGGTAAAGATTGGCTCAGTAAATCAAGAAAAGAGCAGAGGCAAAGTCTTTTACTTCTGTCTGATGAGGAACTATTCTTAAAGAAATCTACTCCAAGGTGATTATGTCTTCTGATTCTGAAGTGTGTGCAGTGCAAGTCATATTTTCAGTCTGTCTGGGAGATCTTTTCTGTTTCTAGACTAGTCAAAATTTCTGGATTCCACAATTCCCAGAATCCTTTGCCAGCCAAAGAAATGTATTTTGTGCTTTCAAATCTCTGGATATTTAGGGTTGAATGCTTTTCCAAGGCTGATAGTTCAGAATTAGTTTCCATTTGTAAATTCTGTGATAAAACATTAGGTAGTCTAAGTAGCTGCCACTTGCTTTAACATGTTTAGCCATATATTGTGTGAAAGTAGTACATTTAAACCCATAGCTCTTTTGACTGTGTATATGCAGAATTGGTTTGATTGAAACCTTCTGTTTTTCTGTTTTGAGCTCAGAATGGCTTTTGTGTTTTGAGCTTTGCACTTGCTTCCAAGTTGCTTGAAATAGTATGCTTCAAATTTGGAATTACTCGAATCGGAATGCTTTGCACAGCAGTAATGTTTACTGTGGGATTAGGTTTTGCTTTCAGGATGCCTAAACTCCCTTATCATCCCCTTTGCAGTTATAAACAAATCTTTACAGAAGGAGGACATGTTTCCAGTGCTGGATTGCCTCAGTCAACATTGAAGAAACAGGTTTGTGTTATTGTATTAAGTGAAAGCGATATTATATCTTAGTTAGAGTCAGTAACAGCACAAATAGCATAGAGCAGGGTATCAAACTACCGGCCCGTGGGCTGGTTTCATCACCCCATTGCCAGCAATGCAAAAAGAGTCGCGATATGTCGTAACATGTCATGTGACGTAGCGAGTTTGACACCAGTGGCATAGAGTATACATAACAGATCTATCAGCCCTCATTAACAGAGGACTCATTGTTAGACAAGTTCCATATGGGAACCAAATTTAGAAATGATTGAAAGAGCTACTCTGAAACTACTGTATTTTCTTGATAGCTAGATGTGTCCTATTCCAGTTGGAGGAAAAATCTATCAGCATAAATTAATCAATTGAAATCAATGTTCAGGAATCTGTCGTCTGTCAAATCTGTTGTTAATTTTGAGTTAAAATTGATGCTACCTAGTAAAATGAACCATAGCTCTGAAAGATAACTGTTGAAAGAAGAAATGTTACTTGTGATAAAAGAAAGTAAACAACAAAGTTCTTGTGAAATTCATTACAGAACAATGTTTCATTATAAAATCAGGACTGAGCCTATATTACAACTCTGCATAGCTCAGAGCAAGCAATAATGAGAACATAAAGGAAATAATTAAAAAGCAACAGCCAACATTTCCCAATCACCGGGCTATAGCCTCACTTGATCACAGTGCTTGAGGAAAGAACCAGCTTTTTAAGGCTTTCCAAAAGAAAGAATTGAGGCCTGCTGGATCTCGGAGAGGGGAGGAAGGATATTTTTCAGGGCAGGCATCAGAAAGCCAGATGAAATGGTACAAAATCCAGTTGGTCTAATGAAAGTATTTGTACATGCTTATCTATTTCTGCTTCCTCGATAAAAGGAGTGGAAAAATTAATAACATGTCGTAATAAGAATTTGCACTCAGAAATTTAAACTGGTTAGGTTCTGAAATGATGCTGGCTTTCAAATCTTACTCAAGAAATCAAGAGCTGAGAATAGGCCTGCTTGCTTGCCTCTTTTCCTTCCCTAGCAAATTTTATTTTCTCAATCTAAGCAATGTATGGATACGGATATCAAGACAAAGGAGTTTCCATCTAACCAGAATTTGATAAATTACTGGTCCTTACGAAAGAAGCCCTAATTAAGAATGAACTAACTCTTCACTGCAATTGAAATTGAAGTAGATTAGGTTTGGGAGAAGGATCTCTAGATTCCTGGGGCTGCTTCCTTCCTTCTGTATTTTGGCTCAGATGATGCCAAAAATGGCTACATTGGCATTTTTGCTCACCTGTAATATAATTAGCTTCATATTATCTTATTTAGTTCAGTATTATCTTGACATTTCTCCATTCTTCAGAGTTAATGCTTCCTGTTATTGAAACCTGAGCAAACTGTAGTAATATGATTTATTCCAGTGGTTTCCAACCTTTTCTATACCCCGTACCCCTAGAACGCTTCTCATATATTCTCACACTCCTTACAAAAGTTCGAAATAACGGCAACGAATTATGCATATACACTATAATTTTTAAAACCCAAGTTTTTGCACCCCCTGGAATATCATCTCGCACCCCTGATTTATTCTAAACCTATTAAATTACTTGTAAAATTATATATTTAAAAAACTTTTGTATTAAATGTATTCAAAAGACATTATAAGGATATCCATTTTTTCTTTTTTTCTTTTATGTTACTGAAGAACACTTCTCTGCATAAAATGTTTTCCTATTCGGAAGTTAGTAAGATGTCCAGCTGGAGTAGACTTTCAGATAAAAGGTATTTCTGAAAGTAATATTAGTATGTTGGGGGTTTTTTTGGTGGCTTTTTTGTATCTCTTTATATTAATGTTTGTTGAGATTTTTGGGTGGATAGAAGTTGTTTGTGGAACTCTTTATTTGGAATGCTCTATAATAGCTTTGTACGATATTTGCTGGTGCTACTGTCACCAATTTAAATTTAGGAATTGTTTTTTCACTTAAAATCTTTAAAATGTGGCAATTTTTCCAGAGAAACAAAACATGTAGATGCCTTTTGGAAAGATTAATAGCAGAGTCTGTTCCTCCAGCTTGTGCCATAAGCATGTCTTTCATACTCGATCCAATAAGCATTTCACAAGGCTTTTGGTCCCTGTATTCATTGGCTCCTTTAGAAAAATGCAAGCATTTGTGTTCTTTTATTATTTGTCAGTTACTACATATACTGGCTGAACAGAAGTTTTAACTATTTTTCTTTCAATAGTAGTGCCTCTGTGCAGTTGTCACTGCCTAGTACTCCTCTGAATGCTACAGAAACTGCTATATCTGAAAGGGAGAAGGAATTGCAGGTTAGTATGCCAAGTATTTGGTGATTAGATTCATATGAGAACCAGGTTTCTTTCATGATTATAGAAATCATAATGAATGGACTGATTTAGTTTTAATCAAAGTGAAAACTAAATCATACCTCACTGGGCATTTGTTGGTCCCTGCTTCTTTTGTCGAAATGCAGAAAATATTATTACACTGTTGTGCTATGAATTCTGTTTTGGAAGTTTGTTGCAATATCGTGGCACAGATATAAAGGGACTTGCTTTCATCATGCTGATCTGTTTGACTCCCTCAGACCGGCATCTGTGTAAAACCTAGTTTAGAAGAGAAGAGAGTAATGTTATTGATTCTGGATGATGTACCCACATCTAAGAAAGATAGTTTGGCACAGTGGTTAAAGGCATCAGGCTAAAAACTGAGACTGTGAATTCTAGTCCTACTTGAAGCATGAAACCATTTGGTTGACCTTGGACCCATCACTCCCTCTTAGTTGTAGGAAGAAGGATAAAACACTTTTGAAAATATTGCCAAAAAACTCCAGGGACTTGTCTTGGCAGTTGCCAGGAAGCAAAACTAACTCAGAAGTCACAAAGCCCTACATTTAAAAATGCCATCCTAGATGCAACATTCCATTCTATATTTTTAAAAAAAGGGTAACGCTCCTGGTAGATAGCCTACTTCTTGTTGCTTGTTTATATTTGTATCCTTTTTTTAAAAAAAGGCATCTTTTAAATGGAGCAGCAAGTTTGTTTATTGATATTCTTAAAAGAATGTTGCCTTTCATCTCAGTGCAATAATTTGTAAACATTTTTTGTTTCCTTCAGGCAGTACTGTATGGCAAGTTAGTGGCAGCCCGGCAGAAACTTGCCAGTGAAAAAGACATCCCTCCAGCTGTGCTTGCAACAAATAAAGTGCTGGTTGATATGACTGTGATAAGGTATGAATTTCCATTGAAGTGAGTGAATGAACACCATTTAGATATATGTTGGAGAACAATAGGAATCATTTGGCTGGGAAAATGACAGGGGTTCTCATCTCCTAAAATGTTAAATGAATTTGTATGAATTCATCTTCCCATTCCACCCTATAAATAAACTAATAATTTCATTGGAGATAGGATTGGGTAATAAATTAAACCACTTGCTTCCGTCCTGATTCAAACTTATAATCATCAAAAATGAGGGATTTTTTTTTTTTTTTTAGTTTTTCTCTTGCCACAAAACAATCTTCATTTACTTAACAAAATTGCTATCTTCCTTTTTCTTGACCTGGGAGTGACTTGTCCCACAATTTGAGAATTCCTGAACTAGGTAATTGTCCCTAAAAATTAGAAAATCTGTTTGACCACAATATAGCTGAAAGGGGAAAAAATGCGTTTATATTACCACAAGTACTGATGGTTTGTCTTATCATTTTCACCTTTAACTCTACAGAATTTCCTTCGTTATTACAATGATTTCCAAACATTTTAGACTTTTCATGCTTATGCAATTGCTCCTGGCTAATGACAATTTAAATCCACCTGTTTTGATAACATTTCAAATCATTAGAATGTTTTTTTTTTAACGTTTCATCCTTCTAGATGTATTCAGATGATTCACATTGACTCAAGTTTGGAAATTTTGCTTTACTTTAGCAAACGTGCTTGAGATCAGTAGCCTTAATTTGATGCCAACTGTACACCATAACTACATTTATTAAATTTACCACCTTGGGATTTGTTCTCAAAAGTAAAAAGATTTAAATTCCATAAAATAAATAATAAAATATATAAACGATCCTAAATATGAATTTAAATTTCATTTTGCAATAATATTATTAGTAAAATAAAGGATGGTCAAGCAGATCAGAAGCCAGTAATCTCTTTACACCAGTGGGTCGGGACCCCATTTGGAGTCGAATTACCATTTCACGGGGGTCGCCAAACAACGCAGTCCGCCATTTTTTCCCCCCTTTTCCTTAGCTGTGCTACTCCCTTTTAATCTATTGGCTTTTGAAAGCCAATAGAATAGACTTCTTGAATAGAGTCTAATTCTATTGGCTTTCAAAAGCCAATAGGAATTGTCCAGGCTGTCTCTGCCCTTCTGAGCCCGCCAAAAGTCCCATTCTGCAAATGGTGCTGCACCAGTTGAGTAGTCCTCGACTTACAACCGGTTGAGTAGTCCTCGACTTACGACCAGTTGGGGGTCGCGGCATTAAAAAGGTTGAGAACCACTGCTTTACACTTACTGGTAGTGACAAATTGCACTGATGGATTGTAAACTTTGCTAACTTATCTAGGTTTTAATTTCTGTTTTCGGGTTCTTCAGCAAATACTTTCCTATTCTCCCTCTTTCTGTACTTATAAGAGTCTTTTTTTCCTTTCTACCTTCATATATCAAACTCAAAAGTAATGAAACCATAGAATGTCTGTAACATCTGTAACATTTTTTTCCAGGCCTACAACTGTGGAAATTATGAAGAGAATTGATGGCATTTCTGAAGCAAAATCTACCGTGTTGGCTCCTCTTCTAAACATAATCAAGGAATTCTCCCAGACAAATAATTTACAGGTCAGATATCATTAAATTCAATTAACTATTGTTAAGTTTTAAGAAGGTGAGCCAATGTCACAATTGGCAGCATGCTCTTCTAACGTCTTGCCTACAGATAATCCTTGCTTAACAACCATTTGTTCAGTGACTGTTCAAGGTTACAACCGCATTGAACAAGTGGTGGTCATACCTGCTCCTTGAAGTTAACAGCCATTGCAGTGCTCCTGGGGTCACGTGAACAAAATTCAGTCTGCCTGCATTTACAACTGCAGGGTGCACTTCAACTTTCCCCCCACTCACCTTTCTCTGCTGTTTTGACCGCCTTGCACGCCACTGGCCTGAAGAAGTCTTCTTGTATCTGGTGCTCCTCGCCTTTTTCTCCTCTTCTTTGTGCACTGGTCCACCTGTTGATCTTCCCTCTGTTTTCCTTTCCTGACCTCCTTGTAACTATCGTCAATGTCTCTGACTCCAATCATGGCCTATGCAATCATTCCACCAGGGCTTCCTTTTCCAATTTTTCTTTATTGGGAGCATTGGGAGCTGGTGGAGAGGGGGATATTTAGCACTGTCAGATATACCATGTTTGAAGCCGAGGATGTCATTGGTGGCTGAAGGGATGTAGAGCAGTGAAGATTTTGGAAGTTTGAAGGGGTTGATTTTTTTTTTTTTTTTGACCGGACACCCCTCTGTTTGGAACATGGGTGTTGTAGTCTATGCCCAGATCAATCACAGATGTTTTAGTCCAGACAGATAACCTGGAACTAGCTGTTCAGTATAAGGATGTTTTATATATGGGTAGTCCTCACTTAACAACCACAATTGAGCCTGGAGTTTTGGTCATTTCTTGTAATTGTTAAGGGAGTCACTATATGACCTGCCTGGGCTTTATGACCGTTTTAACAACAGTTGCAAGGCGAGTCACTGTGGCTGTTAAGTGAATCATGTGGTCATTAAGCAAATCCATTCTCCTGAATGGGTGCGTTTTGCCAGAAACCAGCAAAAACATTGCAAATCTCTCTGCAACCAGTGTAAATGCAAGCCTGTTGCCAAGCGCCTGAAATCTGATCACGTGACTGCAGGGAGGGGTTGATGCAGGAGTGACACATTCAAAGACAGGTTGTAAGTAGCCTTTGGGGGGGGGGATCATAACTTTCAACAATTGTTAAGCGACTGGTCCTTAAGTGACCACCTTCCTTCCTAGCGTTGCTTATTCCTTTGTTCAGTGATGTTCTTCAGTGTTTAGATTTTTTCAAAATAGCAGTTTCCTTGATACTCTGCAGACAGACATCTTCAAGAATTCTGGAATGAGAGATCAGCCAGATGCAGTCCTTCAGGTGGACAGTGAGTACAACATCCCGAGAGAATCAGAAGAACGTAAAACTTATGCATTGTTTCAAGATACGAGTAGGTCCCTGGTAAGCTTTTTAACGTTTCCTTATATGCAAAGCCACACTTCTTTATCAGATTGCAATCTATCAAAGTACTTTAATTTAAAGGAATAAAAAACTGACCACTGCTTATGTGCTACATCTTATTGGCTCATGATGGTCCTTACTGAAACTTACTTTGAATTGGGCTTATTTTGCTGTTTCAAAGCAGAATGATGAGTTAAATGAAGTTCTGCTTGTAAGCTAGCAAAGAAGACCTTAATAATAATAATGATGATGATGATGTTGGAAGGGACCTTAGAGGTCATCTAGTCCAACCCCCTGCTCAGGCAGGAAACCCTATACCATTTCAGACAAACGGCTGTCCAGTCTCTTCTTAAAAACTTCCAGTGTTGGAGCATTCACCGCTTCTGGAGGCAGGTGGTTCCACTGGTTAATTGTTCTAACTGTCAGGAAGTTTCTCCTTAGTTCTAGGTTGCTTCTCTCCTTGATTAGTTTCCATCTGTTGCTTCTTGTCCTGCCTTCAGGTGCTTTGGAAAATAGCTTCACTCCCTCTTCTTTGTGGCAGCCCCTGAGTGGCTGTCTTCTGTAGGAGGCAACATATGAGGGAAGAGACATGGATGGGACTACTTCCTTTTGTTTTTCATTTCTCTCTCCTTTTTATCTTTTTATTTTATTTTCTCATCCAGTATACTGGATTTCAGTGTAGGGATCGAGTACTGGAAGTCCGAATTAATTATGAATAATAATAACAAAGTGTAATACAGGCAGTTCTCAACATGCAATCACAGTTGGGACCAGAACTTCCATTGCTAAGCAATTGTTAAGTGAATCACGTGGTTATTAAATGAATCTGGGTTCTCCCATTGCTTATTGGAAGTCAACTGGGAAGGTTGCAAATGGTGATCACATGATCCCAGGATTCTACAACTGTTGAAAATACATGTTGGTTGCCAAACATCCAAATTTTAATCACATGACTGTGTGGATGCTATGATGGTCATAAGTGCAAAGCCCAAATATAAGTCATCCTGACTACACAGATAAACCTCCAGGTGCCCTCAACGACTCTCTTAATAGAATGCAAATGACCAGCTGTCTGCAAGGAGTATAAATCCTTCCATTCCCCACCATCCAGGCAGAGCTGAAGAAACCTCTTGGATGAGAAGTGAAATGTCTTCAAAGAAAAAGAAAAATCAGTTGCCTTGTGAAAAAGCACCTTTGGGATAATTATGACCTGGTTGACTGAGAATCTCCATAGATTTTGACTGATTAGTGTCACATTTCCAAAATATTGTGACATATTCATTTATTAAAGCTATGCCATGTTTTGTCTATATTATGTTTGAATGAGGGATAAGTACTAAAATAGTTAACCAGTCTTTTAAATAGTTTGATGTACTTTTCCCCCAATTAATTATTTCATTTAATTTCTCCCCCCATCTTCGATATTTTCAATAGTTGCATATATTGTATTTGCTAGTCAGCAATTGGGTAACTGATATAATGGCCTCATAGTGCTATGCAGTCAATCAGATTTGGTTATAGAGTGATTTAATTGAAGCTAAGTTACATAAGTTCTTCTGGTATCAATATTATTGTCAGTCTAATTAAATAAAAACTTTTGCTCTTTTCCAGAGCAGCTGTCCAAAATTTGCCCAGAAAGGAACATATCTCAGCATTGCTGTTTTTTTTAAATTAAAAATATTCAAATTTTTGACAGACTTTATTTTTGTTAATAAAAAAGCAACTGTAACAAACTGCTTCTGTATATTGATGCTAGGTTTGCTTCTCAGTTTGCTGCTCCCAAGAGCATATGAAATTAGATAGCCAACAAATTTTAAAATACCCAAGGACTAATTAGCAAGGAGCAATAATACAATTAAGACTTGGTAATTTGATGCCGTGTATCAAATGACTATTGATTATAATGTGCACTCTTGTGTCTGTTGTCTGAGAGAAAGTCAGCAAACATAATATGCAGTCATCATCTCTATGTGAAGAAAATAATTGGCAAAGTTACAAAGATGTATTAAAAAGCCACTTGATATGATTAGCATAGTAGTATAAAAAACAATATTTTTTTCCCATTCATAAACTGTACTAACACTTTTATGTTGTGCTAGTAACATGTTTCCCCGAAAATAATCTTTTTTTTTTTTTTTTTTTTTGGCCTCCAAAAGAGGCATCAGGTCTTATTTTGGGGAATGTCTTTTATACTCACCTCCGGCACTGACAGCCCCAACCAGCTGGTCCACTTCTTCTGCAGCCGAAGGAGCAGCTTCATTCTGCAGCTGCATTCCGGTCTGCATTTTGCAATCAGGCCTTTCCGGAAGGCCACTGCAGCCAAGTTCCGAGCTATGGATTGAATCCATCTCGGCTGCAGAGATCTTCCAGAAAGGCCTGTTAGTGAGAAAGGCAAGCCTGGCTGCAGAAGACACCGCAGAAGAAGTGGGCCGGCGAGGAGAAGCCTGGCTGCCAAGTAAGTGGGTGCAGAGTGCATGAGGCAGCTCCACCCCCCTATCCCTGCCCAAGTTTGATTTTTAGGTGTGTGCCTTGCCCCCAGACTAGGGCTTATTTTTGGGGTAGGGCTTATATTAGGCCCACCCCCAAACTCAAGCTAGGGCTTATTTTCAGGATAGGCTTTATTTTGGGGAAACAGTATTTACTGTGTCACTCCATACCTAGAATGGCAAAAATACCTTACTTCATTCACAGGACTATTGCTTCTCTAAGTATTTAACAAAAGAACTTATTGCCATTGTAGCACAACCTAAATGGCTTCTAAAATAAGTATGCCTTTGATTTATAGATTGAATTGAATAAAATGAGTTTTGTCAGAGTAGTAATCACCTAAGTGTTTAGTTGAGTAATCTGCTGATTTAATCAGTTGACATTCAGATGTGTTATTTATACAGTACTATTTACATAACATTGCTCAGTTGCTAGTGAAACACCAAAAGGAAGGAACCAGAGCTGCTTTGGTCTTTATGCACATGTAAAATATTCACAAGTGGATGTCAGTATGTTCAGTAAATTGGTACTCTTTCTATCTACATTTTTTAATTATATCACTGTCTGCATGAGGTATGCAGTAACAGAGATGGTGATGATCATTGATTTCCTAGGTAAAGAAAATGAGTTAAAATGAGCATCAAGTATCATAGAAACTAGTTATTCAAAACTTGGGAAAAAATCTGGTGGATTTGATCTTGGATGAAAGCAATAATAAGATGGTTAGGTTACAAATTTGGTACCATCACTGAGAAGATCTCTCTGTTAGTTACTATGACCATGGTAGTTCTTATTAACATATGAAGGGTCACTTTTTTCTGGATAAAAACTTCCCTATAAATTCAATGGTATTTGGGGGGGGAGCCTATGGGAGAAGGATGCTCAAAGCTAGTAAGAGCTTTAAGAATCAAAATGAGCACTGTATACTGATTCTGGAAGTGAACAAGTAATTTATTAAAGCACAATGTCATGGTTGTGCTTTGATACTGTGTGCTCAGGGGAGGGGAATTTAGTTTTTGGCTTAATGTCATGGTTCCGACAGATGGAACTCTTCAAAGACTTTCAAGGCATTGCTTAAAGAATCTTTATTTTGAGTAGCATAACATCGGCAGTGCATAGCATAACATCAGCAGTGCATAATCGAAGCCAAAAACTAAGTTCCCCTCCCCTGAGCACATAGTATCAAAACACAATTCCCTCCTTCAATTAACAGTCATAAATCACATTCCCCAATTAGCTTGAAGCGGGCTTCCTCTCCTGCTCTCCAGCCCGCCAATTGTTTATCAGCTCTGGTTACAATAACCTTGTTTCTCACGCTGGGTCCAGTGTTTTATGTCTAGCTGGACTCTCATTCACATTCCCTCTCCCAGCATCATCTAACTCTAAAAGCAAAAGGTAAAAGATGGCCACATTCCCATCTGTTGTCAATGCAAAAACATCCAATGTTAGTGTTGACACACAATATGGCACTACATGTTCACGTTAAGAATAAAACCATGCATGTACTGTAAAATTACTATATCATGTATAGTAATTAGTATAGGGCTAATGCTTTAAGCTGATGCAAAGGAAAGATGAGCTGCTGCTGTCATGAGCATTCACATTTTCTCTCACACATACATGATCACCCAAACTGATCCTAAAGGGAGAGTATGGCCTGTTCTGAAAAAACTCTGAACATCACTTCTCAAGATTACAAAATATTTACCAGTTTACACAAGCCTTGTCTGACCTCTAGCTTCTTGTAATTCATGGATTCTACTACTTATTCCATAGAGCAAGTTTAGGGCATCCATGGCATCGATGGAGCTAAAATACATCCTACACTTTTTCTTCTTTAATATATTTTTATTTGTTAAAGCAAACAGCTAAAATACCATCAGGATATCAATAAAGGATCAAAATGAGGTTATGATGATGATATATAGATAATACATTTTGAATTCTTTGGAAGAACTGTAAAACATGATTTCAGAACAACAGTATCACCTATTGGTAGGAGAAGGAACTCCAATTTTACCTTCTAATATAGCCAGAAAAATGCTGAGTTAGCAGTTGGATATAGGATTGCAGCAGTGGCTATGTGTTTTTAGCTACATAAGGAAAACAAAATATTAGGAAAGAAACAATTTTTACATTGACTGCTTATTCAGACATGCACACACATGAAAGTCTGTGAGAGATAAGTATATTGACAGAGAAAGGAAACTTCTTTTTCTCCATTGTCGACCCAGAAATTAAATGAGACCATTTACTGCCTTCATATAATTCCTTATTGCCTTTGAAAACCAGCTAAGATTTTGGACTAAACGACATCCTTTGCATTGATTCATAATCTGCCAACAAGTGTTTTTTTTTACCCCCAACAACCATAGATAGATTTTCTCCATGGTGATGTGTCCCTAACCTGGTTTTCAGGTCTTCCAACATTGCACCTACTGTCATTGTAACTTAGTCCATCTATATTGCTGCTAGTCTTTCTTTCTTTCTTTCTTTCTTTCTTTCTTTCTTTCTTTCTTTCTTTCTTTCTTTCTTTCTTTCTTTCTTTCTTTCTTTTTTTCCTTCCTTCCTTCCTTCCTTCCTTCCTTCCTTCCTTCCTTCCTTTCTTTCCCCAGCATTAGAACCTATGTCAGAAATTATGTTATATGTGTGAAGTAGGATAATTTGAGCCTGGTCATTTGTGCCTTGAGTGAGAACTCTGGATTGTTTTGTTCAATGATCCATTACAATATACATCTGTCGTCTTTCTCTCTCTCTCTCTCTTCCTCCCTCCTAACCTACCCAAGTAGGTAAAACATAAAATGAAAATGTTTAGTAGCCACAATTTTGAAACAAGATTCTGAGCCAGCTCAAAACCCAATCTGAGTGCACAGATTACAATTCAGATGAACCTGTTATCCTATCCTAAAAATATCCTATTGTTGAACTGCTTTATTTCTGGCCTTTAGTTACAGCAAAAAAATATTGAGCTTCCTTCTGTTTTATTCATTGCTTAGTAAAATAGTTTTTGTGATTATATGACTTTTAATCATATTATATGAAAAGATGCATATGTTATTGCCCAATTTAAAACAAGTGCAAGATACGAATATAGAAATAAAAGTAACTGCAATTTTAGTTCTCAAATCTTCTCTTCCAGTTGATGCACTGCTATTTATATTATAGTTAATAACAGCTAATTTTAATTTGATTTGTCAATGTAATTCGCCTTAATCTTTCAGGAGGATTCAGTGAAGCCACTTATTCAGGAATCCAGTTCTGAGTCCTATGGAAATATAAAGCAGAATGTCTCATGTACAGATTCTTTATCCTGGGTAATTATGTAGTACATCATCTATTGATTATACCAAACAAACAAATACTAAAAATATTGCAGAGTCTCCATCAATGAATTTGTTTTAATGATAATATTGGAAACATTCTCATTAATATCTAAGTTAAGTATGTAATATAGAATGCAGACTTAAAATCATAATTTTTTATAGTGGAAAAATACATTGGAGATAATCTAGTCCAGTTCCCTGCTCAGTGCAGGATTCATTGGAGTCGGGGTTGGCAAACCTTACAGCCCATTGGCCAGATATGACTTGCCACCCAAAATCATCCAGCCCATGGTCTCAGAAAGGAATATATTCACCTGATGTGTATATGGGTATGTGTGTGTGAGAGAGAGGGGGAGGGAGGGAGAGAGAGAGAGAGCACCCATCACTTCCTTGGGTGGCCATTTTTGTAACAACTTCATAAGCCACAAGCACAGGCAGAGCAACAAACCTCCACACAAACTGTGAGGTGGAAGTGGAGCTATAGAGAGAGCTGGAAGATGACTTTCTAGTCTCTGGCGAAGACTTATAGTAAAAGGAAGCTCAACACTTAACATGGCCCATAAGATAATCCTCTTGATATCTAGTATTAGTTTTCCAGTGTCATGCAGGGTATAGTGTTAAATCATTGAAAAGGTTTCTTGAATTGTACAATTAAAGCATTGGTATTAATTGCATTAATAGATTATTGCAAAATGCATTGCATTATTTTGTAATATAAGGATTTCTATCTTGAGCTTGATATTTGATAGATATTTATTGATAGATATTTATTGTTGCTTATAAATATTAAAAACAGGAAAAAAGAAGAATAATATAAACTGCTTAGAAAAATAGCTAACTTTCCCCTTTATACTCCCCAATTTGCAGTATTTATAAGCATTTCTTTTTTTATTATTTTTTTTTTATTTTTTAAACATACAATCATTTATAAAAATACAATAAAATTTTAAAGTAGAAGAAAAAAACAAACAAAAAAAAGAAACAAACAAACCCCCCCCTCCCTCCCACCCCAACCCCCCTCCCTTCACTTCCCAGAGCAGAATACAGGGTTAATAATAAAAAAAAATTTATAATAATTAAGAAAAAAGAAAAAAAAGAAAAGAAAAAAAGGAAAAAAAATATCATAATTAACCTTTAACTCCATAACCTATAAAACAATTCTCTATAATATTTAAAATTCATTCATAAAATAAATGAAACTTTTTAATTCCATACTTTTTCTGAATATAATCTATCCACCTTCCCCATACAATAATATATCTTTCTTGTGTATGATCCTTTAAATAAGCAGAAATTTTTGTCATTTCTGCAAAACTAGATACTTTAAATATCCATTCTTCTAAAGTAGGCAAGGAATCTTTCTTCCAATATAAACCTACTAGTAACCTTGCTGCAGTTAATAAATTCAACATCAAAGTAGTTTCTTTTTCATTTAAGTCAACAAAAATACCAAGTAAAAATAGTTGAGGAGTAAACTTTATCTTTTTCTAAAAATCTTTTGAATGTTCCACCAAATCATAATCCAAAAAGCCTTTACTTTTTTACAATTCCACCAAATATGAAAGTATATCGCATCATTATTGCCACATCTCCAACATTTGGGCTGTATATTGGAATACATACAAGATAATTTTTTAGGATCTAAGTGCCATCTATAGAACATTTTATAAAAATTTTCTCTCAAATTTTGAGCTTGTGTAAATTTAACATTTCTTATCCAAATTGTCTCCCATAAATCCAATGAGATCGGCTCCTGTATATTCTGAGCCCATTTAATCATACAGTCTTTAACCAATTCTGTTTCCGAATCTAACTCTAATAAAACATTGTATATTCTTTTTATATGAGCCGGACTTTGGTTTTTAGTCTGAATAACCAATTGTCTATCTTCTAGTGTTATTCCCTCTTTCTTGTCTACAGTCCATCTATCCATTATTTGTAAATATTGAAACCATGATTGTAGAATATTTTGCTGCCTTAGTATATCTAGGGATTTCAAATGCCAATTCGAACCAGAACGAATTAACAATTCTTTATACGAGATTTTGTCAAAATTTGTCCCCTTAGAAGTTCCCTCAATTGCATGTCTGGGAATCCCCCAGATAGGTATTTTATAATTTAATCTATAATAATACTTCTTCCAAACACGAAGTAAGGCATTCCTCAAAATATGTGATTTAAAAGTCCGATCAACTTTCTTATTAAAAATTAAATATGCATGCCAACCATATATTAAATCCCAACCTTCCAAAAAAAGAATATCCATATTTGTTAAATTAAGCCAATCACTTAACCAAGTTAGGGCGGCTGCATCATAATATAATTTCAAATTAGGTGCCTTAAGTCCCCCTCTTTCTCGAGCATCCTGTAATATCTTAAATTTAACCCTTGGTTTCTTCCCGGCCCATATAAAATTATTGATACCCTTTTGCCATTCCTCCAAATTTGCCTCTTTTTTAAGAATAGGTATCATCTGAAACAAAAAAAGAAACTTTGGTAGAACATTCATTTTTACAGCTGAAATTCTCCCCAACAATGACAATTGCAATTTTTTCCAATCTCTTAAATCCTTTTGGACTTTTGCCCATAGTGGTTCATAATTGTTCTTATACAATTTTCCATTTGAAGCAGTTAAATATACTCCCAAATATTTAACTTTTTTTACCATCTGGAAACCTGTGGCTTTAATCAAACTTTCCCTATCTTTAACTGGCATATTCTTAGATAATATCTTAGTCTTATAATTATTAACTTTAAAACCAGAAACATTCCCATGCTGTGTTATAGTTCTAACAAACCATCAATCGCCTGATTCGGTTGTTCCAAAATTAAAACCAAATCATCCGCAAATGCCCGCAATTTATACTTATTCTTCCTTATCTTTACACCCTTAATTAACTTTGATTCCCGAATCTGAATCAATAAAATCTCCAATGTTAAAACAAATAACAATGGGGATAATGGACATCCTTGCCTCTTTTGGAGGCAAAAAAAAAAAAAAAGATTATTTTCGGGGAAACATGTTACTAGCACAACATAAAAGTATTTATAAGCATTTCAACCTCCTTAGAAACCATACTTAGTTTGTATCTGCCTTGCTATGTGAGAACTAAGCTTTTAACTATAATTATAATCTATTTTGTCAGTCTTTTGTATCCAGAAGATTAGTAGAATGATTATAACTGGTTCCTCTTTTTCCAAAGAAACAATGTAATAAGGAAGAGCAAGTCCTTAATCCTAAACAGGATGCCCAGAATCATCAGAGTGCTATCCAATTGGCTTCATGGAACCAGCACTCAGCTAACGTTGAGGAAGATCTGTTTACTGATTCCCAGTCAGAGGTAATTGTTATTCATGTCATCCAAAACAGACTTAGGCAAACTTAATGATATGTTGATTATATTTTATTTGATTTTACAGCTAGGTTCTAGTACCTTTCTGTGATCATTTAATATCAAATAACATGTAAGTTCTTATCCCAAGAAGCTAGCAAGAATTATTCATGTTTATATTTTTGGTTTCCTTGTGCTTTCTAAGCTGCTTGGAGGAAAAAATAATCTTGGAAAGCACATATGAGAAAGAATGTCTTTTTTGATATTGTTGTGTCCTGAGCCTGCAAAAGCAGGCTCGGGATGTTGCATTGGTCCTGGGCATTCTAAAAGCTGTCCGGGACCAGACAGAGCGGCGCTAGCCTTGTGCACATGCGCAAGGCGCGAAAATGCTGTTCCTATTGGTTGACACTGGGCTTCTGGCCATATAAAAAGGCCTGTGTGCCTTTTCTTTTTGCTTGGTTGTTGTAGAAGGAGAATAAAGTGTTTGTTCAGCATTGCCATGTGTCTTCATCATTCGCAAGCGAACGAAGGACTTAACAGATATATACATATCATACTCATAAATCCATCAAACAGGTTAAAAAGTGGAATAAAGTATTGTAAAGATGCCACTATTTGGCAAAATTGTCTTTTGATGTGTATCTTGCCTGAGTAAAAATTACATAGTTAATGAAAGAATAAATGTATGATTTTTTTTCCTAGCTGTTAAGTCAGCCTTCAAAGAGGAAATTACCAGAGTGGTTTGGAACATCAAAGGAAATAATTCCTCATGTTAAAGTATCTAAAAAATCCAGAGGAGGAAGTAAAGGACTCTTCAGTTGAAACTGGAAATGGCACAACAATATATTTACACATAACTTCATGAAGGTGAGATTCTTCTACTTTGTTCTGTCTCACTTAAGTGAGTTTTCCATTAATACCTCTTCCAGAAAAAAATATGGGACTGATTAAACTCTGAACGTGAGCCCAGACAAAGAAAGAAGAAAATGAGTAATAGTTTAAATCAGAGTGCACATTGCACAGAATATTCTTCACAATATATGTGTTATGTATTGATGTGGTGAATTGTTCCTTTTCAAATTTAATCACCTATTAAGGAACATATCTGAACTTATATTCAGAAACAGCTGACTTCTCAAAATACATGTAACGTATGGTTCCTCTTCAAATATTATGTTGACATTTAGGAGAACTGTATTTTCATGAAATGAGCATGCCCATATTTGTTTATTTGTAATACACTATTTTTAAGAAAAACATTCCGGTGAAAAATATTAAAAAACAGGATACCATGTGCAATGCTACTTAATTTTTTTTAAATTGTTAACTTTTTTTTTCTTCTCTTGCAATTAAATTTTGGCACTTTCCTACAAAAAATAAAATTTGTTTATAATTAAAAGTTGTGATTCAGTTCAGTGTTTGTGTTCAAAAGAGATTAGCTCTTGATGACTAGATGGACATATAGTTTTCTTGACAAAATGCAGAAGTAGTTTGCCATTATTGCCTTCTGCAATATTTTTTGACATCTGCATCTACTGTAGTACCCTTGGATTTCCTGGTGATCTTAGCTTTTTTGAGGCTAGATCTTTTGTTTGGGTAAAGTAAATAGATGTATGTTTTAAAATTCCTAGCCTTAAATGATAAGACTCCTAAAAAAATTCAAGCTTGACAATTCATCTTCATTCTTCTCTGACTCCCATAATTATAGTTAAAATTTATCCTGTCTGGTCTGTATATGGCTCACAGATAAACTATTACAATTATTTATAGCTCATTTTTCTGTCTGAAAACAACTTTATAGAAGTTGGCTTAAGACAATCTAGAACAGGGGTGTCAAACTGCCAGCCCATGGGCCGGTTGCATCATATGGAGGCCACACCCATCCGAGCTCAGGCAATGGGAAAGAAGTTGTGACACGTAACCTGTGACCTAGAACATTTAGAAATTCTTAGTATCTGACTAACCATAATACTATGAGAAAAATCAGTTACAGTAAAGTGGGGTGCAGTCAAGATACATATGTGGGGTGTCTTGTAAGGAAACTTCTCTACAAAGTTATCCCATTGAATATTGTGATGGATTTCTAAAATGATCGAATGCTACCAACTAGCCTTCAAACCCTTGCCAATCCATCATTGCTTTACTAACATATTTGATTACAAAGATTATCTAAAGCTTTCAAACGATGTAACTTAGGTTCAGAGAAGTTTTATTTTGCTGATTGTTTAAAAAAAACAGGCAAGATTTTTCAAACAGAGTCTAATCACTTTTCCCCAAATTTACATAGCTTTGGAAAAGGTTTAGATAAAAGCCTCTATGTGCGTTTAGCATAAAATAGTATGATAGAGCACTCATGGAAGTGAATGGGATCAGCAGAAAGCAGACTAAAATTTAAGTAACAACAGCCAAGCAAAATACAGTTATTTTGTACAGAAGCGTTTTACTAGGTCTAGCCCAAAATGCTCGCGCTTTGGGGATTTTTCCTGTGGAATTTGCTTCCCTCTGAGATCTAGAGCCCTGCATCAGCACTCTTACTATCTACTTCTCTACTGCTTGTAGAGCAAGTACTTTCTTTATTTCGGCAGGCTATGCAAGCTTTTGCTGCCCGGGGGATTCTGGGAGTTGAAGTCCACACATCTTAAAATTACTAATGATGAAAAACGTGGCTAAATCCCAGATTAAAAATATAAATTCAACAAGCTCTAATTCTATGGAGAGAGGGAGCAGTATTTCGCTCCGCAAATGACTTAATGTTGCCATAGCAATTGTACTACTTCCGGACCTTTACTCTGACGCTGACGCAAAATGCAGTCGACCAGCGACAGGAAGGATGGGCGCTCTTAAGTAGGAACCAAGCCAATCGGAAAGCAGGAGCCGGTGGACTCCGTGGATTCGCCTGCCTTCCTCTTGCCGTTGGAGTCGCCTCATGCGCGAGGTGAGTGGCTTTGGCGCGCGGTCTCGGCGGGATTAGAGCCGTTTGGGAGGAGAAGGGGAGAGCGACGACGTTATGCCGCCGCCTTGGTTGCGGAGTTGCGAAGCTCGACTGCCTCGGGACCGAAGAGCTCAGCAACCCTCTCGGAACAGAGGCGGTCCAGGGGGAAAGCGGAAGACGGGAGAATTCTGGGCATATCAACAAGGAAACGCCACTTTCGCATTTTAAACACGGCGGTTCGCGGGAGCCTTTGAACTGAGCGGTGTGTAGTTTCGAGAGGGGAGGCCACGAGGCAGCGGAAGATCCTTTCCCGGCGGCGTCACCGAGTCGGGGGTATCTTGGTGGAAGTCCTGATTATAGGCTTGAATGGATTCTCATGCACTGGAGCTGCCTCTCCTTAGAGAATTCCCGACAGTCAGTGGCTCAACCCCTGCTTAAATACCTTTTGCGAAGGAGGATTTGTTCTCTAGCTCAGTGGTTCTTAACCTTTTTGAAAGAATCGCCCCCTTGAGCCAATGAGAAATTTGTCATCGCCCCCCTGCCCCAACATAACCTCTCAATCACAACATAGAAATAATTCTTCAATTTATGCAAACACTTGTTTTATTTTCTTTAAAATTGTCATCAGGACATATTGATGCAAATAATTTATTTCCAGTCTCTTTGCCATATCTCAACTGTTTGAAAAATTTTGGTGCCACCCATCACTTTATTCCCAAACTTCGTGGTACATGTATTTTATTATTATCTTATTTATTCAAGACACTTAAATGTAATGACCTCTGAAAACAAAATTCAATTGCAAGAAAGTGAAATGCCTGAAAAGAAAAACAGTAACGTTTAATGATTGAATTACAAGTAAAATTTAAGATGCAAAAAGAAATATAAAAAGGGTAGAGGCTGCTGCGCAACACGCATGAAGATAAGCGAAGCGTATTCACATAGTACAGTGTTCTGTACTGAAGCTAGCTGGAGGAACATTTGAAAACAATTCAATCCACTAATAGTGAGCGATCTGATGTTTTTGTACAAGAGATATGCAGCGATTCACTGTACGAAAAAGTCTCAAAAGTGTCCCCAAAACTTCTCGCTCCATCGCCCCCATATCGCCCCCTTTTTGTTCCTTTGCCCCCACATCACCCCTTTTTGTTCCATCGCCCCCCTGAAGAACAAAATCGCCCCCTGGGAGGCAATATCACCCAGGTTAAGAACCACTGCTCTAGCTGAACGGCTAGGACATCCAGCCGAAATTAAATATCCATCCTTTATTTCTTGTCCTTTCCCCTAGACTCGAGCAGCAGATGTTTATGCAGGACAGTCTTTCAGATATACTACAGATTTTAGCTGTTCCTAAAATAAGTTGCCTAGGTACTATGACATTCTCAATACTCAAGAGTAGAATGTAAACAGACCTTCTGTTAACGCAGCTTAAAACTGCATCCATGTTTTGTAATAGTTGTGTGGTATTGCCAAGATAATGTTCTCCTTGATTGCCACTGAGATACGAATGACATAAATACTGTACAAATAAAGTAAAACTTGTTGCACTAAAATGTCTAAACTACATGCACATGTACTTCTCAAATCAAGTCTTGCCTGTGTTACACTACTGCTTTTACCAAAATACATTTGCACTTGTTTGAAATGTGGATTCCTGAAAAAATTCCTATGCACTAGTGTACTTTGCTGTAACTATCTTTCATGGCAATCCTTTATTTTTGGGAAAGCATGTTCATATTCAAAGTTTGCTATCCTCATTACAGGTGGTCCTCTGGATATCATTGCACATATCTCCCAGCTTCACTCACTATTGTTTATGCTTGCTAGCCTGTTGGAAATTGCTTAATTATCACCTTTAAGGCTACAATTTGTGTACCCATTATGAATCTATGTAGCAATGGAAATCACTCAACGGGTGTTTTGCAGCTCTTTTAAATTCTATAAATCAGCTTTATCTTCATAAACTTCTAGCTATCACTTGGTTTTCCCACCAAGAGAAATGGCTATGCATACAGATAGAGCCAGCCAAGGACAATTTATGAAGTAGGATAACAACAGATTTTGGAAGGTTCTATGTCTGAGTCAGATTTAGAATGAAAAACATACATAACTTGAATTTACAGATCATGTTAAAGCAAGTTTAGCATCATATATGAACTCAATCATATGTAAAATATGTTTTATACCATAATATTTTATGTCTACTGTAGGTTTTTTCCAACAATGTTTTAATGCAGTATATTAATGCAGATATTTTCTTCTGAATCTATGCAACAATTGCTTAAAAATATGGAAATATGATCATATATGCCTTAAAAATACAGTAGATGCATTGTATGTTTAAGGAAGTAACTCAAATGGCTCCCACTGTGATGCTGCTTTCAACTTCACTGAGATTATTGCAGACCTACTTTACAGAATTGTTTTAAGGAAAAAAAACCCTGTCCAATCCAGAATTTTCCAAATATGTTCATAAGTTGTCTTTTTCTAAATATTAGGAAGAAATTTTTGCTTGTTTTCAAATAATTGATTTTTATTATGTGTGATGAAAACGTAATACTCAGTTTAGAGTCAAAATTATAATAAGCTAAAATTTGAAGTTGATGTTTTCCTGAAAATTGGTTAAGCATTTGTTTACTTTAATTACTATAATTTTGTATTATCTTTCTGAATGTGCAAAGAAAATGGGCTAGTAAAAACATTTGCCTACCAAATATATAGGTTTCTTATTGTCCCCAATTAATGTAACTACCTTGTTTGGAGATAATGAAGTAAAGCACCACTTGTTTCTCTCTCTCTCTTCATTCTATTTTGTATTAATGTGTAATTACATTTGGAGAATGCTACAACAATTCTTAAGATGGCATATTCAATTACCTTTTTTGCAAGCATAGATTTGTCAGGGTCTAAAAATAAAACATTTTTGTTTTGAGTTTCAGACCTACAATATTAAATTAAGAATGGTTTTGGTCTGTTAATAATTATGTTTCATTTTTTCTGTGACAGAATTATGGATCCAAGCTTGTTACGAGAACGAGAACTTTTCAAGAAACGAGCACTGTGTACACCTGCTGTAGAGAAACGTCCAGCACCTTCTTCTGATTCCTCATCTTCTAAAAAGAAGAAAGCCAAAGTAGAACAGAGTGGTTCATCAAGTTCAAAACCAAATACAGGTTAGTGGGGGCAAAGGGAAATTTAAAATAAGCAATTGATGCATGTACCTCTTGGCTGATAGGCACAGGTAATGGAACCTTGACTTGCATAGATAGCTGGCATAGAATAAGGTGAACATATTGGCCTAAAACTGAATTTTGGATGTGGCATGCTGACCAAAACGCATGTGAAATTGCTCTTACTGTTAGCAGGGAATGCTGTATGTAGCATGACTGTGATTATGGCTGGTAACTTAGTCTAGTCCTATTCTAGTCATTTAACATACCTAAAATCATTATGTGAAAGTCTTAATTGGCCATGAGGGGTGATAAGGATAAATATGTCATCAGTTGGCAAGTCTAACATTTGAAAGATTACAACTAAGAATGTATGTAAATGTAAAGAGCATGAGTTAATGAATAAATTGTATAAAAATAAATTTGTTTTGTATTGAAACTAAGAGAGAAATGAAGGATGTAATAATCTGAATGAAGGTAGTTAGATTTTATGGAGTGGGGTTGATGAACGCTTGCAATGAAATGAAGATATAATTTTAATTATGAAAGAGATAAAATGTATGTCAAAAGGATGAATGTCATCTAAATTATGGATACAAATAGAAGTTGTAATCCATGAATTGCTGATAATTGTATGTTATGCTCCAGTGTGTAATGCTAATGGAAGAACCAGAAATGAGTATGGAAATATGTTCATCACTGCACATGGATCCAGGGGAAAAATTATTCTGCAAGGTGACATGAATGGATGGGAGAAAAACAAGTAGAGAAAAACTGGACTATTCAGAGAACTAAGAATAGCAATAGCAATAGCACTTAGACTTATTTACATATATTTACAGCACTCTTGAGTGGTTTACAATGTCAGCATATCGCCTCCAACAATCAGGTTTGTTTCTGCTTTAAAAATACATTTGTTTTAATTATATAAATATTTAGCCATATATGGCAAAAAAATATAAATGTACAAACATGATTGGTTTGAATATGATGAAAATTGAAAGACTAAGTGAAGGATGTAAAGTTGATTGGAGGTTCTGAATGATGAATAGAGCATTTCCTGAGTAGATCTTGTAAAAGAGGTATCCTGAAAGAAAAGGAAAGAAGTGAAAGTATAATAGCTATAGGAGAGCGAATATGATACTCTATAAAAAAGAAAAGGAGTGGCAGGGAGCAATAAAGAAAGTTTATGTGGAAATTCTGTAGAATAATAAGAATTGTGACATTGAGTACCATGAAAGAATGTATAGTTATACATAATAGGAAGTATGGAAAAGGATTCTTGTGGAATGATGAAAGAGGCTATGTAAGAGCAATCACAAAAATAATACATTTTGGAAATGTGTGAAGAGAGTTAAACATGGAGTTTCCAGTGAATACAATTTAAAAAATTAAATGATGAGATGATTTGGATTGAAACTGAAATCAATACCATAAGTGAATTGTGTGGGAATAACAATGATATATTGAAATGTGGAATTGAGCTGAATACTGTACATATAACTAACCAAGACAAAAATAATGAAAAGGATGTCAAATTCATAAGAAAGTTGAAAATGGTAAGGCTACAAGTCTGAAGAAATGTTAAAATATGGATATGATTTGCTCATGGTGTAGCTGTGTTTAATATAAAGGTGAAGAGGGCATCTGTATCTGGTAGTTGGGGAATGCTGCTAATTGTTCCTCTACAAAAGGAAAAGTGCCAATAATGCTAAAATTCTGCTTGAAAAGGTGCCACAGGTGACAAAGAATTTGGGAAGTACAGTGCAGTTTTATATTGAACAGGTGTTTCCATAGCAAACCTTTGCTCTTCAGTAGGAAGAAAATTTACTGTATATTTTGAAAATGCATGCAATTGTGATAAAATCAGTAGATTTGAGTTATGGAATATTTTGCATGAAAGTAAAGTTGGAAAGTAGTTGCTGAATACCACGTAAGCAGTATATGATGAAAATGGATATTGTCCCATTGGTTCCTTAAAATATTTATAGATAAATATAGAAGAAATTGTTGAGGGTCTTTGGAAGAATATTAATTAGATATACAGACATTAATGTACATTTGCAGCCAGCTGGTGCTGTGTTGTTAATTGAAATTCTGAATACTTACAACCAGCAATAAATCATGTGATATAATGAGATATATGGAGTTTATACATAAAAGGTGAAAAATTAAATCAAATTGATGAATTTGTGTACACTGATGAGAATGTATACTAAAGATGAGAAAATGGAGAAATTTTAACAAGTGTAAATGTTCATAGAAAGATAATGGGTAACGTGCTCTGTTGAAAAATTGTTTGACAAAAGGAGTAAAAAAGAGTAAAAGGAGTAAAAATGGCTGCTTACAAGATCATGCATCTGCCACTTTGTTATATGGAATTTGAGGGGACTTGAATATGCTGAAGAAAACAAAGGAAATTAAATTTAATGGACAGGAATTATTTAAGTGTATTTGTTCAAACAGGAAGAAAGTCCTGCTAATTTTTGCACTAGCACAAACTAGCACTGTTATATAATAAAAACAATCTTTACCATTCTGTCACTTCTTGTTGTATAAATGTGCTTGCTTGGTTTCTCCTTCCCTTTTTTAAACTTCATGCTGATGATCTTATTGTTCAGGCTGATAAACATAAGTGGTAGATATGATGAAGAATAACGTGGCCAAGGATTATAATCCTAAACTGGTTTGGCAAGATTTGTGTTAGCTGAGATTGAGAAAAGACTGCTGTCCTATTTTATGATCCCAAATGTTTCATATCCTATATAGCACAGATTTTGGCATGGAGGGTTTGGTGTACAGTTGCTGTTTTATGGCAGTCCCATGTTTTTGATATTCCCTTTAAATTAGGGGTGTCAAACTGCCAGCTCGTGGGCCGGATGTGTCATGCCAAAACCACACCCACCCCATTGATAGCAATGGAAAAAAAGTCACGATATGTCATGACATGTCACGTGACGTTGTGAGTTTGACACCCCTGCTTTAAATCAAAATAAGGAAACAAGGTTATTGTCATATTTGCTATATGTTTTTAATGTATTGGATTAAATATTAAAAATGAAAAGCTGAACTGGATAAGAAAGCATAAACATTTCCTTTGGCTCTGTTTCTTAGCTGACTTTATCAGTACTTGTGAAGGTTGACATGATCACTGGATAATTAATTATAGGAAATATAATTACTGAGAAACTAGGAAGTGCCTAAGCACTGAGAAACAGTGTTTTGATGTACAACTAATAATAATCCGTATCTTTTACATATCTC
This sequence comes from Crotalus tigris, assembly GCF_016545835.1. Lineage (NCBI taxonomy): Eukaryota > Metazoa > Chordata > Lepidosauria > Squamata > Viperidae > Crotalus > Crotalus tigris. The sequence goes on from NW_024100678.1 coordinate 1,772,848, forward strand.
ATATTTAACAGATTTGTAGAAGATTATTTTGAACCCTTATGTTGGCATAGCCCCTTGTTTGAGATAATGGAGTATCAAACTACTATTTTGATACATTAAAGATATCAAATTGATTGCATGGCAAATGATACTTTTATATTCTGTGGTATCTTAATATGCTTTAATTTATTTTGATTGCATTTTAAATAAGGCAAAAAGCAATTCATTAATTGAACAAAAATGTATTTAATCAGTACTAGTCAACAACAGTTCATTATAAAAGGAAACAACCCTCTTTTTTCACACCACATTGTGATATTACCCATTAGCAAGTATTTTGTAACCTTTTCAGGTTTCTATTCATCAGCAAAAAAGGGAGTGCTAATAGTGATATTTAAGGCTAAGCAGCATCTGAATTGCTTGGTCCTAAAATACAAGAGGCTTCAATATAATGTTGAACATCTGTTTATTTCTGGTGCTGAAGATCATTCCACCACTACACCACTTCCGTTTCATGCTTTCTGAAGCTGTTCATCATAGATCTAACAGGATTGGGTTCATTTTCTAAGTCTTTCATGGTCTTGTTTTTAACGCAGCAGCAACAGTCGAGCAGCTCATATAAAAAAGCTAGTACCACCAAACATATTACAGTAAATATAAATATGACCAGGATGATAAAACAGGCAGTGTTCCAGTTGTCATGGAAAGGGTAAATTTTTTGCACTTGAAAGCCAAGATATTGATAGAGGGATGTGGTTTCATTCCAGCGGCTAGTGTTGAAAGTTGCCATGTTTGGAAGTTCCTCTGATTTCTCTCTCTGCAATAAATTAAAATATATAAATAGTTAGATTCTTTTCTCCTTCACCAACTAAAACTGAAAAAGCTTGTTGTTTTTAGTTTACTAATTGTAATCATAAATGTTTCTTTATAAAACACAACTAGAGAATTTTCCTAGGGTCAATGTCCACGATTACCTTCTAGTTTTCAGGTGATATCACCAGAAAGACAATGACAACCCTTAAAGGGGCAAAATTGAGTTTTTTAGCCATATTTCAGGGAGTTTTAGAACTTTAAGGTTAGAAATTAGTGTAATTTACCTTCTTTTTCCTTTGAGAAAGTTATATTTTGGTATCAAATTTTGGTAGTGTAAGCTTCCCAAAGAATAAACAAATAGAATACAGCCATTAAAAACACAAAAACAAAAGCCCTGCTTTTAAAATAGTACTAAAAGGTCAGCAAGCCAATTTTTTTCATAGTTCATCGTCGGTTTCCCGATTAAGTAAGCTGGGAGTATGCTGTTTCAATAAATACCAGTAGAAAAACTTTTGCCCGAAGAACAAGATAATAAACAATAATAAACACTCTGCTTCTGTTCTTTTTTTTTTTTACAAATGGCATCATAATAAAATTTTCAAGCTGTCCCCTGCATTCATTTTGGAATGTTTGACTGGCATGCTAGTCATACTCATTCTGAATAATCATTTGCAATTCAGTTCCAGTTGAGAATGTGATTCTTTATAGCTCACAATGTAAGTGTATATGACTGCACAAATGCATTGAATTTATTGGGATTACTCCCAGATAAATCACTATGGTGTAGAATTATGTTTTCAAAACATTTTTTTGAAGAAGCATTTGAAAACATTTGCTGATATAAATTGACTTACCAATGCTGCAGAATTGCAGTTGTTGATTTCTGATTTTATCTTTATTGATGAAGCCAATGTGTTTGGCATTGATAAAGCTAAATGTTCACTATGCTGATTTTCTGAAAAATCTCAGTTTGCCAGTCACTGGATCATACAGCAATGCTCTAAGGCTGCTATACTGAGAGGATGCTATGTTGCTGGGCTTGCAGAAACAGTGCCTTTCAGTTCAGAGCTGGCAACATTATAATATCAGGAGGGACAGGCATGTAGGAAGAGAGATGTTGTGGGTACCAACAAAAGTCACATAAAAGGTTATTGGGAGGATGCATATAACTTGCTCACCTCAGCATAAACTACAGTGCTTAACTTTTTATGGACTCATTGCTAGAACAATAACACCAGCGTTAGATCAATGTCACTCATTGAATTACATAATTTCTCCCCTTTCCAGCTACTATTTAAATCAAAACTACAAAGAGGAATAGGAAAGGTAAAATGGTAAAACGTTTATCTCTGAAATTGGGAAAGCAGAATTTAATTGAATCTAGAAAGGGTTTTCTACTCAGTTCCTAGAAAACCTTGTAATTTATGGGAAACAATTTCTTTTTACAACTAGGCTACAGAGCAGGGAAAAGAACTGGGTGGAAGTAACAAACCTTGCTCAAATCATACTGTCTTTGAAAGCTATGTACAAGCCTCTTAATTTATTGTCCATGAAAGAAAGTATATAGAAGAGGTTCAATAACGACGCTTTTTCTAGCAGTATTTTACTTTTCATATATAATTCTGATCCCAGATATCCAGATGATGCCGTGAGCATTAGCCCTCCAAATGTCCTTTCCCAATGTTGGTCATTATAGGAGCCAGAGGATGTCTCACCTGTCCTTTACATATCAGCCATATTGTTATAAGACAGTAGAGAGTTTTAAGCAGTCCATTTCCTGAGGAATATAATAGAATTCACAATCTGGTTCAGTGCCCTATTAACCACACCTACCCTGCTGTTTCATTTTCTTGTTTCCACGAGAACCTTGGAGAAGTCATCTCTCTGAGAAAAAACAACACGGAAAAAGCTGCTGCCCACTCACAGTAGAATGAAAAGCCATGTAGGATCATGGGATTGTTTCAAAGGAAAAAAAACTTATCATAGTTGATATTTGCCATTTCCTAGAAAGTTTAGATTTGAATTACAGACCATGGAAGTGTTTTTCAAAACAATTCAAAATCTTGGAAAGAAACAGAACACTACTTTGTAATGTAAGTAGATTTCTTCCCAGCTTTTATTATTTCCAGTTAGTGTATTAGGCAAGAATTGCAATTTCCTAAGGGAAGAATGTTTTAGAGCAGATGCCACTTCTGTTCTACTTGTATCTTAAATTGTTTTTGCAGTCTAGGACAGTAATTCCCTTCATAGGGTAGCTCTAAAGTCCATGCAAACCTGAAAATAGGATGGTGGGAAAGCAACCTATGACAGAATTTCTTCCCAGGAAAGCCTCCCTGGTCTCAGCTATAACTGTGCAACTCCTCCATTTGGGTCACGAAGATAAATAGGATATATGCATAACATGATGGTTTAAAGCTTTAATAATTATGTCTGCCAACTGATACCATCTATTCCACTCATTATTTTCTCAGGTGTCAAGTTAATTCCTTCAAAAGAGAATGCCAGAAAATTTCTAAAGCTTTGTTTTATGTTTTATGGTCAAGTCAGTCTGCCAGACAGTGATAAGAATTCCAGCTAAACTGTTACAAAATCATCAACTGGGGACTGACAAAACTGTATGTCATAAGCATCCTACACAGAGATGCTTCTGTTGTAGCTTTGTTAAATTCTTAGGTCAGTGATTCTCAATCTTTTCTTCACGATGGACCCCCTTTAAATACCTGTTGTGGGCACAGACCATGGCCACAGATCCTCAAGGCTTAAGATTTAAATCATAACATTTCTTCAAGTCTTCCTGCACCCCCCCCCCCCATGATGACATCATGGCTCCCAGAGACCACAGGTTGAGAACCACTGTCTTAGGTGTAAATTTATCCTTTACTAGTGTAATATTTATCTGGATCAAGTTGAACAGGAATTTACAGTTTAAGTAATACAGCTATATATATCTGTAACAAAAAGAAACTAGATTCAGTGTGATGACCAGAAGAATCCTTTGGATGTCAAATCCAAAGTAATGGCTTTGTTCAGAGCTTCTTCTGAATCATATTGAATAGAAAGAATGAATGGGAAAATCATCACAATGCTACATTTCATGTATTTATTTCTTTTTGAATCGGGTTTTTATATGGCACCAAAAGAAACTGAAGATAGTTTTTTATATTTTCCTGGGAAGAAGACCAGCTCCACATGATTACTAATCTCTAGTCCAAGATCACTGAAAGTGCACTTCTGGAATGACACCAGTAGCCAATGTATTCTAAACTAATTTTCCAAAACTATAAATTAGATTTCTAAACAAGTAGAGTATTTGAAGCGGACTAAGGAATTGTTCCATTCAAACGACGTGAAAATTAATGAGCTATCATATCTGGATTGCAAAAGGGTAGAGAATCGCTACATAGCAAAAAAAAGTATAGAAAACTTAAAATTGCTTCTATCTAGTGGTCATTCAGGTTTCTGCCAGATAAGGTAACCCTAGGTTTGAACTTATTTAAAATTGGATATGAAGAAGATTGTTGTTTTTTCTCCTTTCCCATTCACAAGTGACTACGATATATTGATTTGGCTCAGAATTCTACATGGGGGTAGAACACTCATTGAGATCTGAACAGACTGAACTTTTATATGAATTTTCATGGCATTTATGTTTCTAGTTAAGTCACTCTAAAATATTCCTATTTTCTTCATAACATTGGTCTCACTTCAAGCCTTGGAATCCAGCTGTGGCCTAGTGGTTAAAGTATTGGACTAGGTGTAGGAAGATCCAGTTCAAATTCAAATTCAGTGAACACTCATTGAATGAAAGGAGGATCCACCTTATACTTTAAATTTTAAGAGGGGAACAAAGAGGAAAAAAACCTTACAAGAAGTAGAATGTTTAGAAAAGCCCACAAGAAGATTACATTTAAACAGCCCTGAAACAAACATAAGAATTGTTACTCTATTTTTTATTTAAATTTTCTTATAAGTTTAAAAGAGAACAAAACACAAGCTAATGCACAATATAGAAAGCAAACAAAGAAAAAGACAAAGAAAAGACAAAAGTGAAGAATGAAAATATTAAAATAGAAAGAAACAGCTTCTGATTTCCTCTACAGTAAATATGATTACAAAATTAACTCTTACTATGATTAAGAATCAAAACCATACATCGTAAGTGGAATTTTTCTGTTTCACGCAAAAACATGTATAAGGGCAGCCATAAATATAGATACTGTCTTTTCTCTAATCAAGGAAGTCAGTTTAGCCATCTCTGCAAGTTTACCAACAATCCCCTTATTGTGGCAGTGTTAAATTTTTCCACTTTTGACCATATAGTAATGTTGCTGAAATTGTCATATATAAAAAGCAATCTAATCTAAAAGAAAAATCTCTTGTTTCAGTTGAATTGTTACAGTATAAAAGGATATATAAAAATTGTATAAAATTATAGGACAGGAGTAGCGTGTATCTTTACTTGTAACTCCCTAACTGGTTCTGTCCCTCTTTGGGATCAGTAGTATGCAGTGAAAGCCATGTGTTCCATTTAGCCACAATAGTTTCCTTTAAGTTTACTGCAGAATTGACAGAAGAGCTGCATATGTTCCAGATATAGTTTGCATTTACTATTAGAGGCAACAGCGATAAGAGTCAAAATATTTGGAATACATTTAAAGTAAAATTTGGATCAGGGAATATAGAAAGGTATTAAGTTAGCTAATGTAAGATCTCCTTCAAGTTGACTTCTACAGCTGTGTTGTTTTTTTGGCAACAGTTGTCTTCAGGTATGTTTTGCCTAATAAGAGAAACCAGTCTGTTTTTCACGATACAGGAAAACTGTTAATATTCAAAGTTTTTTCTGGGAAACAGATCCCTGAATATTGAAATTTAATTTGGGTTGAAAAGGTGGAGTATATTAGTTTTTGACAGTGCACAATTTTTTGACACAGATATTTGGTGATAATATGACTATACTGTTAATTGCAATATTAAGCTCTGCAAGTGTGCAAAAGTGAAAATACAACACAATTTTGGAATTTTTAGTATTTAAGAAGGAGGAAATATAATATTTCCTAGCTAGGCAGTTTTCTATAAAAATAATCGTTACTTGCTTTATTTTAACTCTTACTTTGATAAGAAGATGAGACATGTATTATAATACTAATTAAATTCATAATATATTTCTATATCCATGGTGGCCATTTTTGTACTGGGAGGTTTAAAATTTTGAAACAAACCATGTTCTGTCAGTTGCTTATCAGAAGAATAGCTCTATAGATCATGCACTTTCCTGTGTGCTTCATCTTAGTTTGGTGCACCTGGAGGAGAAGAATACTCATGTGTGAATGCTGTTTGTTGATTTTAGTTCAGCGTTCAACATAATCATTCCTCAGCATTTGGTGAACAAACTGAGCCTATTATATTTTAATACTGCTTTACATAACTTGATACTTGACTTCCTTATTGATAGGCCTCAGTTTGTGCGAATTGGAAGAAAAGTTTCCAATTCCATCTTTTTGAGTACAGATTCCCCATAGGACTCTGTTTTGAGTCTGTTACTGTTCATCTTGATGCCTCATGACTGCTAAGTCTGTTACAAATCATATTGTGAAGTATGCAGATGACACGGCAGTGATGGGTCTTATCCAGGATGATAACGCAGATTCTTATAGGAAGGAGGTGAAATCTTTAGTCGACTGGTGCAATAAAAATAACCTGGTTTTGAATGTTAATATAACAAAAGAGATCATTGTTGATTTTAGAAAAAGCTGGCGTAGTCATATACTTTGATTCAAAGCTGCAGCTATGGAGGCAGTATTTTAAGTACCTGGAGGTGCAGATAGCTACAGTCTGACTTGGTCTTTTCATACGTTATTTTTAGTGAAGCGTGCAAACCAGTGTTTCCATTTCTTGCGCTGATGAGGAGAGCACATCTTTCTCCTTCTGTCCTGGCCACTTTTACAGAAGCATGATTGAGAGTGTTTTAACAAAGTTCATAACTGTTTGATTTGCTAGTAGCAGTGCCTCAGATAGAAGGTCCATACAGAGAGTTGTAAGGACAGCTGAGAAGATTATAGGAAGCTCACTTCCTGTTATTCAGGATCCTGCTTATAAGGGCTATGTGCTTGGAGCTCGAAACATTGTTAGAGACCCCACATACCTACTTCATGATCTATTTCTGTTGCTCTCCTCTGGGAGGAGGTTTTGAAGTATTTATAGCAGAACTACTAGATTCTGTAACAGTTTTATTCCTTATGCCGTCCGTCTTGTAAATTTGCAAGATTCTTTTTTCCCCGATGTATACATTAGAACTAGCCTATGATGTTTCTCTGTATCGTGTGTGTATCGTATATGCATAACGGTATTTTTTTTTGAGAGATGAATGCAACGAAATTTGCTGATTAGTGTATATTTAAAGTGACTAAAGTTTTTATTCTGTTCTTATAAATTTCAGTATCATCTATGCAGCTGAATGCTATCTGAACATATGGTTTGAAATAAAATATTATTTACTGTCTGGTTATTATAACAATCAAAATTTACTTCATTATACAAACAATAAAAATAGCCTATTTATAAAGTTCATAATCCTCATTAGAATTCTTAGAAGAAAGCTTTGAATAAAATTAGAAACTTCTTTAAATTTGGTTGCAGTCTTACATCATTTGTGTGTGTGTCTGTCTGTGTGTGTGTGTGTGTGTGTGTGTACTGGGGCAAGCCTCACTAAACCTGTGTCTTATCTCTGAATACATAACATTGCCCTATTATCAGATGATATGAAACAAATCACTTGTATATATAATAACCTATATATGTAAATATAAATGGCTAGCTGATTGAGTTTGGGGAAGTTTATTTATTGCTCAAACTGTTACAAACCCAATTGGTTTTCTTTAAAGTGGTGTCCATGTTAGCTATTTACTGATTCATCTTATACAATTGCCAGATGGCAAAGCTAGATGAAGAGATCAGTTTACTGGCTTGGTTTTGCAATTTAGTGATTGTATAAATTTGGAAAAAAATTAAAATCATGCTAACGTTTAAAAATACACTTCCCTATTTATTAAATTTTACCTCCCAAAATGAAATTAATTATTAGGAAACACAGAACCTCAGAAAGATGTAGTTTACAATTATTGGGTATGTTAGTCTCTTTCTAAAATGGATGGTCATCAATTCTTCATGAATGCACAGATGGCAAGATTTTCTATTAGCACAAGACAAGCACCTCTGCATTTAACCACCATGCTCATAGGCTTCAGAAACAAAAACAACTATAATTTTAAAAAATAAGAGATCTTATGTGTTTTGATTTTCTGAGATGTATTCATTTTTTTGCAAGTAAGACAATAATTATAAGGCATTAATATTTTTATAAAAGATATAGACGTACCTTTTTTTCTGAAAAGATGCTGGAACAGTGCTGATCTGCTGTTTAATACAGCTTCTGGTACAGCTAAGATGGAGCTTTGCTACTATTGGCTGAAGCAGAATGCAGCTGACAGCTTCCTTTATGCTTATTTGCATTAGACCCCTACCCAGCGAGGAAATCATTCATAAATCTGAAATATATAAAATATCAGATTATATTCTACCTACTTTCTTAGCCTCTTTAAAAGCTTATTTAACAATGAAATATATTTAAAAACAATGTGCTCTTTTTTTGTTTTCATTTGCTTTGATATTTATTGTTTTAATATCTTCAAGTTTCTTTTCTGATAGCAGATTTAAGCTGGTGTAAAACATACATGTACAGTCAAAATCTTAATAGAGGAGAATTACACATATGCACATTGGAATAAACACGTTCATATGTTTTATACATGAAGATACCTTTTGATTTAACATTATTTTTTGTCTTCCACTTTATGATATAAGCTATTGAAATCTGTGAAATTAAAGCAATGATTTCTGAATTGGCTTCATAAGATTTCTTTTTCCATTTTCAATTGTCTTCAAGTCTACTTCTTTAATTCCAGTTTGTCATTTAATCAGATGATAGTTGTAAAAAACACAGTATGTTTAAACATTTTGTTCAGATTGATATATTTCTAAATCTGTAAACTGCTTTTTAGTAGCTCAGCATAACTGACAAAATGACAAGCACAAAATGTATATGCAAAAGTCATATAAAATATTATAAAACAGAGTTGGAAAAAAGATACTCTGATTTTTTTCAGTATTCAAAATTATTTTCAGTGAATTTTCTTGACCAAGCAAATAAATTGGTTTTTTTATGTGTTAAACCTATGAAAGAAATTTCAAATTATCTTATAAAATGAATTTAAGAGAATATTTGTCTTGCTGCTTGAGCCTGGAATAAATGTAAACTTTCCTTCAAATCAAGCTCAATTCCTGAATACTGTATTATGTAATACATTGACAAATTCTTGTCAACTGTATGGGAGTGATATGCCATTACCTTCTAAGATTTATTTTTTCAGTTTCATTGTTTAGTTTACAAATCTGGCATTTCCTCATGATCTTCCATCCTAGTACCAACCAGGCTAAAAACCCTGTTTAATTTTTTCAAGTTCCAGCTAGTCAATTAGGTATTACTATTTATTTTTATTCAATGCATCTTTTCAACTAGAACTAGAATGAAGCCAATATAAAATAAACAAATACAAAGTTATGATCATTGCAATTTTCTTCCTGTTGACCATCATTTTTTCCAGAAATAGTTTGTTATATAATATTTAAAATCATAATCTATCCAAACCTTTTTTAAAGGGTCATTTTATGTTCCTCCTTTTGTCTGAACACTGTAGTAAAATAGCTTCACTGATTTGTATAGAACAGACATTTGCTTTTCTTGTACAATACTGATTACTTGGAATCTTTTGTATTTTCATTTAATTGCAACTGTTTTAACCAAAAACCATTGAGACAGTTTGAACATATTCCTTTTTTTCAGTGAAGCTTTCAGTACTTCAAAACCCAACATCCTTCCAGATTATCTCACCACTCTGTTATGTTTCCAGTTCTTTTTCAGGCTAAGAAATTGGAAGATATTATAGTTTGAGCTGATTCCATCTTAAGTCACCTGCAACCATGATAGTGTACACTGTACAAATTTGCCAGAAACCTCTTTTCCATTTTGTAGGTGTCTTCTATATCCCACTCATTTTCTTAAATTACAATGTGTGAGCTTGAAGGGAGGGAGGGAGACAGAGGGAAAGAAAGAGAGTGAATTTCTTTGAGGGACACCAAGCATAGATGCTTTCCTTGACACTGATTTTATTTCAGTGTAACTTTAATAAATTGCTTCTTGCATTTTTTTATGATTAACCAATTGATTTAAATTCTGAATTATCCTGATAGCAGTTTCCTATCAGTAAAAATACTTACATTCTTGTAATTCAGAATAAATCGAGAAACAATTTTCACACAAAGCTATTTTTGTGATTCTGTTTTTGCTTAAAATTAAAAAAAACACTTCCGTTATTATGATAGAGACTTTCAGTTATCTGCATACGTGTCAGATCTGTTGTGTATTTTTAACAGAGAGTATTTTTAGGATGCTAATTTTGATTAAAGTGCATTAATTCATTTATTGAATAAATATTTGCTGGTTTAAGTCCAGACCAAGGGATGTATAACAATACAGAAAACAATAAGAAGACATATGTAGGTTTATATATTTTTTAGAGTAGCATGTGCTTTAAGAAATCCCGATTTCTCCCAATTTTTTTAGGATTCAATAAAATTCTAATAAATTTATAACAAAATAAATTTCCCAATTTTCATGGAATAGCCCAATAAAGTATATTGGTCAATATTTTCATAGGTTTGGTTACAAAAGTATATATTTCACTATGCCTGACCCACAGAATGAGAGTTTGTACCATTTTTTTTCCTTTACAGACCACAGCAATGGAACTTTTAACTTGAAAGCTCTTTCTGGAGGCTCTGGCTACAAGTTTGGAGTGCTTGCAAAGATAGTGAATTATATGAAGGTATAATTTTGCTACCAAGTTTACTATGTTCACCTTTTATGGTTACCATATTTCAGCAACAATAGTTCAATATTGTGTGATGACACAAAAAGTAGGTACAAAGAAGAATTTCAGGCCTGTGTTTGCTAATGGAGCCAATGAACACTCAGATTGGGATTTGACATTTTTTATTTTAGAACGGAGTACATTTAATATTTATAATTAACTAAAATGGTACACTTTATGTGAATACAGCATTTACATTATAGTTCCCCTGTGGTCTGTTTATTTATAGCAAATAAAAGTAATGCAGTACTATACATAGCTTTTGGATTGAATATTTTCTTAATAATTACTTAGTTAATCTCCCTTTATTCATGAACTTCAAACTCACAATATCAAAAAAGGCTGGATGGGATTGCTGTGAGGAGCAAGTTTACCTAGGGTTAATCTTCCTATGGTATTGTGGGCATGTGCTGAAGATGAATAGAGCTATGTTATATGTTGCAGTCCTGCAAACTGTAGAAAGAAAACCCAAGTCTGAATTGTATGGCATGATGACATACAAATTGAATAGACTTCCAAAAATGTGACTCAGTAGTATGGTTCAAACTCATTTGTGCCAAGAAGCCTCTCTTACTTTACACAGTGAAAACATCTTAGTGCATGTTGGTTGGGATAAAAGCTACTTGTGATAAAGTCCTTTTGAATTATTTTGATTTGTGATCTGCTGTTTAGTAAGTTTTATATAACATTGCTCTAATACTGTTGTAATTTATTGTAAATTGGCATTGTAGGTAGTTCACATCATTTTCAGTATCTGGATTAATATTGAAAATGCAGCACAGGCAGAATTAGAAAAGTAAACTATTGAAATTAAAGTAGTTGAAGTGCTTCAGCTATTTAAGCAAAAATATTTTTGCACATATTTTGTCAGTATCTAATTTAACTAATTTTATAGTTTTGAAAAATAATAAAATCAATTGGTTTTTTGTCTAGACACGACATCAACGTGGTGATACCCATCCATTAACTCTAGAAGAAATATTAGATGAAACTCAGCACTTAGACATTGGACTGAAGCAGAAACAATGGTTAATGAGTGAGGTAACGAAAGTAGCTATTCAGGGTACTAGTTTAAATAAATATGATAATCAAATAGTAAATAATAATTTATTAATAAGAAACTGTTGTCTCATGCCCCAAACTGGACATAATGGCAGATGTATCATATATAACTGTATTGCTTTCTGGTTATACAATTTATATGTTATTTAACTTTAAGGTTACTTTGCCCTAAAAGTTTGTATTCTATGTATATATAATGTCAGTGAATTACATGAAGAAAATACGTTAAAAGATTTGTCAAGGAATAGAAACTTCATAATCTTTCATTTGTATAGTATTATATAAATTATTTTTAATGTTGAAATTATATAAACAAATAGCAGTGAAGACCATTATATTTGCACGCATGTGTGTATAGATATACATACAGACACACAAATAAATATATGTATACAGAAACACACACTTTTTGTATTCTCAGATATTTTTATATGATGTTTTCCAAATGTAAAATAGTTGTTTTACCCTTTTTAAATTAAAATTTATTATTTTACTTTCACACATGCTAAAAATAAAATTTAGAATTTACAACATTTAAAAAATATTTAAGTTAATAGATCTAATAACTGAAAGTAAAATATGAAAATAGCTCTGTTTGAAGAATATCAATACGACCTACCCCTACACTGAGGGTGATGGACTAATTAGGTCATTTATGAGACACAGATACAGCAAAATATGCTATTCTAAGGAGACTGATCAAAGATGATTCATAAAAACATGCCCCAGGCAGATTCTGTTTTTGCTTATTAATTTCTCAAAATGATTCATTCTTCTGTTCATACTAGGATAAACAGAAGCACAGAGTTCAATCATTATTAATTTTACAACGTCCGTATATAAAAATGACATAGCATTTCCTATCAGCTGAGTTCCTTTTTGTTTTGTTTTCATTATAGGCCCTTATCAGCAATCCTAAAATAGAAGTTATAGATGGGAAATATGCTTTCAAGCCTAAGTATAACTTAAAAGATAAAAAGGCCCTGCTGAGGCTTTTGGATAAGCATGATCAACGAGGATTAGGAGGAATACTTTTGGAAGATATTGAGGAAGGACTTCCTAATGCACAAAAAGCAATTAAGGTAAACAATAGTTATAATTTCATATTTCAAGTTTATTAAATTGTTACAAGGCATTTGGGTTAGCAAAATCTCTTTCAATTATAATGTATAGCAACTTTTCTTTTTTAAAATCCTGATGTCAAATTTGCAAGTTTCTTCTTGAACAATTTGGCAGTTTCTGAATCTGGAAAAAATTGCTCTTTGAATTGCTTTGAATGCATTTATTTATTTACCAAATTTATATATTATTGCTTAACTTCATCATGGTCATTAACCAGCACAAGAAAATTGGTATTAAAATATTTAAAGTGTCAAAAACTAAATTAACAATATCAGCATAGTTAAGTTCATACAGATCAAAAAATTGTCTAAAAGGTAATATTAAATCAGATTATGTTAAAAGGCTTCCTTAGGCTACACACATACAACAAGAAGAAATTAAAATTAGCAGTCTAGATAATATAAACTTGGAATATGAGTATAAAATACAAATAACTATACAAATACATAATATATAGAATGGATTCCACTTTATAAAACACCGTCCACAAAAGAGGCGTAAATGAAGATGGAGCAATGACATCAGCAAATATTGTGGGCCCAACTAACAAAGGAAAGCTCAAGACCCTACTGGTTGGAAACATGCAGAAGAGGCCTTCATCCTGCAGTGGATAGACAATGGCTAGAAGGATGATGATGATGATACAACATATACATATGCATTCCCCTCCCCCCTCCCACAGATACATGTGTATTCATAAATGAAGCAATAATGTTATTCAAAAGGGATTTAAGAATTATAAACTTGTCTTACAGACCCCTGTCATAATGAGAAAATGTAGCATAATACCTAACATAGCATGTTCACCTCAAAGCTAAGACTGAGCCATTTCTAGCTACCAATATCAGGCAGGTTCGTTCTTAATTATTATTTGCCTGCTTTGCATGCAAAATGTGGCAAACGTTCATGATTGATGTCAGAAAGTAGAAATTGCTTATAGTATTGATTATTGCATCTTGTTTTTCTAGTCAGCAGTGATGTAATTGGAGCTTTTCCAGGTTCTATATAAAACTGGCAATACAGAAGAAATGCGGGAAGAAATTTATGTAGCTGCCCATCTTATGAGAAGTGACTCTGGGTAGCATAGTCACTAAAAAAGAATACATATATAAAAACAGATACTTAAAAATAAAAAAGTCAGCATTAAAATGGAGATGATTAAAATTGCAGCTAGTGCCTTAATGTTAGCAAATCAGTATTATACTGGTGAGCTATATACTGTACATCTTGTCAAAAATATATATTTCATTCAGTGAAATTTATATCCAAACAATTATAGCAGTACAGCTTAAATATAGAAAATTTGAAAATGGAAAACTGATGCTGACAGTAGTTCCTTAGGGGTTCTACAATTGAGAAGTTTCTCCTAATGGCTGCAAAGGATTTTGAATTTTGGCTTTTCATATCTAAGATGTATTTTTGATTAAAGCCAAAAGTTTAGAATAACACGTTCTTTCACAAAATGCCAGATACTGAATTGCAACAACAGGCCTACTATTTTGTGCATATTTGCTCACTTTAGGCTAGTTGGCATTGAGAAAGCACTGACTAATTTACATAATAGTAATTATATTACATAAAAAGTTTATGAGGAGAGATTTTTACTTAATTTTTTAAAACATATTTCTAAATTAGTTGTTCCCCAATGGCACAGTTTCTTAAAGCCATTTGAAGCTATTACATATATTCAAAGGGTAATTGGCAAGGCAGTAACCTAACCCTTGTCCAATATAGCAAGGGAAATATTAGCTCCTTCTGGAGCCAATCTTTGCTAAAAGTCTTGATATCTATTAGCTATTCTTCTAGAGATAATGGCAAAGCTATGTTCAAAATCTAAAGCAAACAGTCACTTTCATAGTTAGTTTTTCCTAATTTGCTAATCTGTCCTTCAGTGGTGGAGAAGCCCAGATTCTAGCCCATCCTCAGCCATGGAACCTAATTGGATAGCTTCAGGACAATCTTCCTCATAGAGGAAAAACAAATAAACAAGAGAAAGAAATATAAGATATATAAGACAGTTGGAACAATTAATCAGTGGAACAACCTGCCTCCAGAAGTTGTGAATGCTCCAACACTGGAAGTTTTTAAGAAGAGACTGGACAATGATTTGTCTGAAATGGTATAGGGTTTCCTGCCTTAGCAGGGGGTTGGACTAGAAGACCTCAAAGGTCCCTTCCAATTCTACTACTATTACTACTGCTGCTGCTGCTGCTGCTATTATATCGTCTTGAGCAGGATAGAAATTAATTAAATGTTTAAATATATTGGAGAAAAGTATGAATATGTGCCCAGTATTTTCATTCAATCTGTCTTAAAATTTTGCAAATGATAACAGATTTGTTACTTGTATACATGTAGCAAATCAACTGCAGGCTTCCACTATAGTCTCTTTCTAAAATGGGCTGTAGGTGCCGAACATTTTGCATACCTATATTTGCAGATAAAGTTGTACAAAATCTTGACATTCTGGAAATCACAATTGATATACACTTATGTTTTTGTATTTATATTTGAGGCAGGCTTTAGGAGACCAGATCATCTTTGTTACTCGTCCTGATAAGAAGAAAATTCTATTCTACAATGATAAGAGCTGTCAATTTACAGTGGATGAAGGTTGGTTTTTTTCATTGAAACTGTAACTTTGCATTTGTGTCATAAATATATATGCTAAATGTGCTATTGTTATTGTTCGAAATGCCAAAAAATATTCTTTGGTTATGTCTCAGTTCATTTAACATTTAATAACTTGAATTTGAATATGCTATGAAAATAGTGTATACAGTCTACCTTTCTTTAAATTCTATAGAGAGATACGATATTGTATTATGTTATCCTCCCATAGACAGAGTTGTACAAGTAGTTCTCCAGTACAGGAGATGGATAATCCATGGATGGCTTTTCTCTGTCTGCCTGCTCTTGAGACCAAGTAGCCAAAGCTTGACACGCCCCCACTTCCTGTGGAGTCCATTCTTAACTTGGTCTCTGCTCGGAGAAGACTCGTTTTGGCGTGGCTCTCAGCTTATCAGGTTAGACAAGAAATCCATTGATTGATTATCCCTTGATAATTGGCTTCCCCTTCCCAAAAAAATTTTCCACCTATAGGAATTTAACCACAAAATTTTCTGGGGATCAGTCCTGATCTCAAACCTAAAATTAAAAAGGGGATTGGTGGGGAGGGAAATTTCCCCACAGATATCAGCCAGCCCCAGGGCTCTGGGGGGTGAAAAGGGGGGGAAGAAGGCATCAGCAGAGACTACTTGCTGAACCTTTTCCCCAACCACTAAGTTTTCCTTGGGATCATCCCTGATCCTATATTAAAATTGAAAAAGGGGGTGTGGGGGGGGGAAAACTCCCCACGGATCCCAGTCAGCCCCAGGGCTCTGGAGGTGAAAAAGGGGGGGGGGAACAAAGGCATCAGCAGAGACCACTTGCTGAGCTTTTCTCCCCAACCTTCCAAGGGATTTTTTCCTCAAATTGGGGGAAAAAATAACAATCTCCAGGTCCGGATTCAAACTTGAATTCGGATCATCGGAGATTCCCTAGCAGCCCAGGGCAACCGCGGGCGCCATTTTAGTTGCCGTTTTCAGACAACAAAGGCAATCCCTGGCTGGGATTCCCTTAAAACGTCACAGCGCGCCAAATTTAAATCCCCGGGCACAAGCAGCTTCTGGGAGGCTGCGGAGCTTATCTTCAGAGGGAAACGAAGCACAGGAAGGGAGTAAGCCCCAACCAAGAAACGGAGGCTAGAGAACCCTCCTGGGATCTGCAAAGCCCTTTTTCAGGGAGAAACGAGCTGTGGCTGCCATCTCTTGCCAGAGAAAGGCAAACCGAGCTTAAGGAAGCTCTACATCATATCTGGAATCACTGATAGAGGCGGAATAGGAGCACACAACCAGCGCTCCACCCCCGATACACACATATAATAATAGGACAAAATATAATAATAATAAAAATAGATACATAAATTTTAAATAATAATAATAATAATAATTAAAAAAAATTTTTTTTTAAAGCTAAAAATTAAGCGACTGCAGGGCCAACAGGCCTAAAGACAGAACACACAATATTATCATCATCACCATTATTGTTGTTGTTGTTATTATTATTATTATTTTACTATTATTGTTGTTCCTATTATTAGTATAATAGTAATAGTATTAATAAGAATAAATTCCGCTCTAGGTGACCGCCATTTGATACCTGCTGTGTATTAAGTCAGGCCTACAGACCCTTTTGAGGTCGCCACTGATATTTTTTGCCTCCCTTTTCCTTTTTCTACTGGTGCACGTTGCCTGGTCACCTAAGGCCTCCGGGCGGAACCCAAAGAGTGGTTCCAAACGTGCCTTCGGTACCTCCCTCAGCTACCGTGACCTTAGCCCAGAGAGAATATTTTTGTTGTGGTCGGGTGATCAGGGGAACAGTCCTGGTACTTGTTCCAATTTCGCTCCCGCCAATACTTGCCTGCCTGAGCGTCTTCTCAGTTTTTCTGGGACTGCTCAAGCGGAATGGAGGGACCCTCGTTGCCTCAATCCATGAGCATGACCCCTCCACCTCCCAATTACGGCTGCAACACACCTTCTGACTAGA
This sequence comes from Crotalus tigris, assembly GCF_016545835.1. NCBI lineage: Eukaryota > Metazoa > Chordata > Lepidosauria > Squamata > Viperidae > Crotalus > Crotalus tigris. The sequence continues at coordinate 1,790,397 of NW_024100678.1, forward strand.
AGGCGGCAGGCAAGTGCAAAGCGAAGACAAAACACTCGCTCAAGAGGCCCTCCAAGTTGGCGGAAAAGCAAGCCAGCCGTAGGCACCAGGCCCTGGAGAAGGAGTTCTCCAGAGCGCAGAGGCAGGCCCAATTGGAATTGGTTCAAATAGCGGCCACCGAGATGGAATTACCATTGGGTCCATCCACATCAACCCAGAGCGCGTGGTCCATTCCAGGAACACCGCAACCACTGGATCCGCCATCTACATCAGCCCAACAAACAACCACGGCGGCAGGCACAACCACTGAGTCCAACTCTCCACCTGCGGTCACCACACCCAAAGGTAATGACATAGGGGACATCTGGGCAGATGGACGGCTAGAGGCCCTATTAACCAAAGTGGTGGACCGAGCCCTAGCACAGCGCTCCGCCCACCACGACCAGGGGCCCTCCATCTCAGCCATGCCACACTCGGAACTCCCCTCAGAGTCCTCAGGCATTCAGGAACCCGTCTCCCCGGCCCAGTCCTCCATGAGTGGTTATTCTTCACCACAAGAGGAGGATCAACCTGGGATCTCTATGTCAGAGGATGAGGAACTTCCCCCTGAGCCCCCCTCAGGGGGATTATTTAATCCCAACCGCTTCCTCACGATACTACGCAAGGCCACAGCCATTGCGGACATGGGGACGGATCAGTTTTCTCAGCCGCAAGCGACACCGGCCACCACATCCAGACCCGTATTCGTAGAAAAGGTGACAACGCAACACCATATACCTTGCCCCGCCATTTTCCTGAAAGGGATCAAGAAGCCATGGGACTCTCCCGCTTCCTTCCCATCAGTGAGTGGTACGGACAAAAAATTATACAGCACTGCCACAGACCTCAATGAGGCCTTAGAAATTCCTAAAGTAGATGAAGCCTGGACCCCCTTGGTCTCCCAGACAGCCATGGCTGGGGACCTAGTGGAGGCCCTTAAGGCAGATGACAAAAAGTGGGAACAAGCCTTTCGCAAAACCCACCAGACAGCGGCATGGGCCATCAAAGCAGCCACCTCGGCCTCCTTTTTTGTCCGGGCCACCCTCATCTGGTTGCAACAACTACAAACCATAGTTCCTATGGAGGACATACGAACACACCAGGACCTGGCTAAGATGGTAGCAGCCACGGAATACGCTGCAGACGCAACGTTCCAATCGGCCATTTTTTCATCCAGATCCATAGCATCCAACATAATTGCCAGGAGAATGCTATGGCTAAAACACTGGCAAGCTGACACCAAGGCTAAGTGGCGGCTAGCGACCGCCCCTTACTCAAGCAACGGTCTGTTTGGGGAGGCCTTGGACCCCTATCTTGTAGAGAACAAAGACAAGCGGAAGGTCATGGCACACTTGAACAAAAGGTCAGACAAACGTACCACACCTTACTTTCGTAGGCAGTCCTTTCGTCAACCGACAACCACGCCTATCAGTCAGGCACCCAAGCCATTCACTCCCAGGCAGAACAAACTGTACGGCCGCCCCTACGACAGACCGGGGTTCCAGCCCAGACAACAAAACCAGTCGAGACGACCCTTTCGTGGAACGGGTCGTCCGTACCGGAAGACAAAATGATTCCTACATAGACCTACCCATTGGAGGAAGACTAGCTCACTTCTTCCACCAGTGGGAGCAGACCTCCACGGACAACTGGGTACTACAAACCATCCAGTCCGGGCTGTCCCTGGAGTTCCTGGTCACACCCCCAGACCGACTCATCAACTGCTCGGTCTCCAGGAACCCCACCAAACGCAAACTCATGCAGGAGGCCATCCAACACCTGTTGGACATTCAAGCAATAGAACCGGTCCCAGCGGAATACAGAGGCAGAGGATTTTACTCCATCCTCTTTGTGGTTCCAAAGACTTCAGGAGGATGGAGGGCAATCCTGGACCTAAAAAACCTCAACCGCTACATCACATACAAAAAATTCAAGATGCAATCCCTTCAGTCCATCCTGGGAAGCATCAGAGAAGGAGACTTCCTGGCATCGATAGACCTCACGGAAGCCTACCTTCACATCCCCATCCACCCAAACCACCGCCGGTTCCTACGTTTCTGTTACGGGGGAAAACACTTCCAATACAGAGCTCTCCCCTTCGGTCTATCTTCGGCACCCAGGGTATTTACCAAGATACTAGCAGCGGTAGCCGCCAAACTGAGAAAAATCCCAATACGCGTCCAATGTTACCTAGACGACATACTAATCCAAGCAACATCCCTACAGACAGCTCAGGCGGACGTAAGGACCGTCATTCGCGTCCTCCAATTACACGGATTCTCAGTAAACTTTCAGAAGAGCCAGACAGTTCCCTCGTCCAGGCTGCTGCATCTGGGGGCCATGATAGACACAACCAACTGTATGGTCTATCTCTCCCAAGACCGGGTGGCCGGCATCAGGGAACTGGCTCGCTGGGTTCACAGGCAACGTTCAGTTCCGATACTAACACTTTCCCAATTATTGGGCAAGATGGTATCGGCCATAGCCATTGTACCCTGGGCCAGGCTCCACCTACGGGAACTACAGTGGTTTCTGCTCCCGTACCAACGGCAGAACACCAGCGCATCCAACCACCTAGTCAGGGTCACGGCACAAATCCGCAGGGCGCTACGCTGGTGGTGCTCTCGGGCCGTGACCAAGGGGTCACCCTTCAAGGAACCAGTCAGAGTTACCATCACTACAGACGCCAGTCTGTATGGTTGGGGAGCCCATCTGGACTCCCGGTTTGTACAGGGACGTTGGTCCGCCACGGATCTGAGAAACAACATCAACTGGCTAGAACTCAGGGCTATCCACCTAGCCTTGCAACAATTCAAAGACAGAATCAGAGGCCACCACGTTCTAGTCCTAACAGACAACGTAGCAGCCAAGGCGCACATCAATCGGCAGGGGGGGACCAGATCAAAAACCCTGATGACAGAGTCACGACTCCTATTCAGCTGGGTAGAGCCCAATCTGAAGTCACTAAAAGCGGAACACATATCGGGGGTCAACAACCAGCAAGCGGACTTCCTAAGCCGCACCACAGTGGACCCTTCGGAGTGGGGGCTACACCCGAACTTGTTCCTAGACATCTCCCGCAAGTTCGGGTACCCGATCCTCGATCTGTTCGCATCATCAGACAATGCCCAGCTCCCCAGATTTTACTCTCGTTACTTCAACCCGCGAGCAGAGGGGACGGACGCTCTGAGAACTCAGTGGCCTCAGGGTCTGCTTTATGCCTTTCCCCCACTACCACTCATACCGGCGGTCATCCGAAAGCTGATTCAGGAGCGGGCAGAAGTGATCCTAGTAGCACCATATTGGCCACAGAGACCGTGGTTCGCCGACCTGATGAACCTGTCTCAGTCGCCCCCATGGAACATTCCCCCTCATCAAGTGTCCCTACACCAGGGAACCATCAGTCACCCGGAACCCCAATGGTTACAACTGACCGCCTGGCACTTGAGCGCCAGATAATGGCACAGGAACTATTCTCTCCCGGGGCCATTACCATAATTCAAGCTTCACGCCGTCCGGCAACAAACCGCATTTATGACTCCACTTGGAAAAATTTTTGCCTTTGGTGCAGGGAACGGCAGTTTGACTTACACAAACTCTACATCCCTCAGATAGTAGATTACCTCTTGGAGGGACTAGACAGAGGCCTCGCCCCCGCGACCATCCGCAGGCAAGTGGCGGCCTTGTCCACCCTCCTCACCTGCACGGATTCGGTTCCCTTAGCTCACCACCCCAGGATCCGCGCCTTTATCAAGGGCGCCTATAACACCAGACCTCCAGTAATTCACAGGTACCCGTCCTGGGAACTACCGCGAGTCCTTCACGCACTCACTCGGTCACCATTTGAACCATTGGCGACCGTTTCCTTGCGACACCTGTCGCTAAAGGTGGCGTTCCTGATTGCCATCACATCGGCCAGACGAATTTCGGAACTGGCCGCACTGTCAGTCAGAAACGACCTATGCATTTTCCACAAGGACAGGGTGGTCCTTAGGTTAGATCCTGCCTTCATACCGAAGGTGAATTCACTCTTTCACAGGACACAGGAAGTAATTCTCCCAAACTTCTGTCCAAATCCAACACATGACCGGGAGCGGCAGTGGCATACATTGGACGTCCGCAGAGCCTTGCGGCGTTATATAAAGCGTACAGAACCCTTCCGCAAATCGGAGGCCCTATTTGTGTCCTTCCAAGCGGGCACCTTGGGGCGGAAAGTTTCCGCGGGCACCATTGGAAGGTGGATCCGAAGCTGTATCGCAGAAGCTTACAATGTATCATCCCTGCCGCCCCCAAGTCATCTCACAGCCCATTCCACCCGAAGCGCTGCAACTTCGGCGGCATGGGCTACCCAGGCGTCAATCGAGGAAGTTTGCAGGGCCGCGACATGGTCCTCGCCTTCCCCGTTTATACGACACTACAAGATAGACCGCTTTGCATCGGCGGATGCCTCCTTTGGTAGGAGGGTCCTCCAGCAAGTTGTCTCAGAGATCAATCTACCGGCCTTATCTGTTTCCCACCCCTTGGGACAGTGAGGCTTTGGTACGTCCCATCCGTGGATTATCCATCTCCTGTACTGGAGAAGGGGCGTTGGTCTTACCTGAACGCCTTTTCTCAGTACGGAGATGGATAATCCACACCCACCCCAAGGCCAGCAGGCCGCTAGTAGGGAGCTGAGAGCCAATACCTCGTCAATCATCAGCCAATTCGCCCTCGTTAAGAATGGACTCCACAGAAAGTGGGGGCGTGTCAAGCTTTGGCTACTTGGTCTCAAGAGCAGGCAGACAGAGAAAACCCATCCATGGATTATCCATCTCCGTACTGAGAAAAGGCGTTCAGGTAAGACCAACGCCCCTTCTCAACTTATGACCACAATTGAGTCAAAAATTTATGTTGCTAAGTAAAACATTTGTTAAGTAAGTTTTGCCCCATTTTATGACTTTTCTTACCACTTTTGTTAAGTGAATGACTGCAGTTGTTAAGTTAGTAACCTGGTTGTTAAGTGAACCTGGCTTCCCCATTGACTTTGCTTGTCAGAAGGTTGCAAAAGGTGATCACATGATCCCCAGGGACTCTGCAACTATCATACATATGAATCACTAGTCAAGCATCCAAATGTAAATGTTGCAATGGTCATGTGAAAAATATCATAAATCACTTTTTTAATGCTGTTTTTGATGAGCTAGTTTCTAATGTCTGAATACTCTCTGTTCTTTGTGACGAAATCACTAACTGTCAAAGTCAAACTGACAAAACTTTGAGAGATTCTTTTATTTGATTTTCTAAATTTCTAAGTCTTGATTTAGGAATTGTAATTTATTTCCTTCCCTTTGAGAGAATCTTAGATTTCGCCTAAACTCCTTAAACAATTGTTCTGAATTTAGATTAGATTATTTATTTTCTTCCTTTGATCTCCAAAAACATTAATGACTCTAACTTCTTTTCTAAGTCACTCCTTAACTGAGGTATAATGATATATATTGCCAGTGATGGGATTCAAATACCTGAACAATCAGTTTTATTATGTGATGCAGGCCTGGGCCTCCGATGCCTAGAACGGACTACCGGAAGTGGTCTCCATGCACTTCTGGTGGGCCGTTCTAGGCCTGGGAGGCGTCCGAGGCCTAGACTGGACTTCCAGAAGCCAGCTGGTTATCCAAATTTAGGTAAATTTAGCTACCAATTCTCCTGAACTGGTGCGAACCGGCTGAATCCCACCATTGTATATTGCATTCAGGAAGGGAAACATACTGTCACTTTTGTTATAAGGATGGGTATAAGGATGTCAGCTGTATCTTACAGAATATAACCAAAATGGGGGGGGGGGGAATGCAGCAATCTAAAATAGCCCAATAAGGACTGAGGATGATCAGCAAGAACAGAATGATAACTTGTGGAAGTTTTCTGTTCATAAAGTTCTGTTGCGATGAAAAGGAATGAAAGCAGTTTCTAGACAGAAGTAGTTGGGATTTTGAACAGAAAAACACAGCCAATGAGTGTTGAAAGGGGGGGGGGAGGAAAATTATAGTGACAGAGAATGAAACAGAATGACTTGACTCTGGAACAGAAGCTTATTTTACATTATAACATTTTGTTGTACTGCCCCACTTGCTTGTGTACAGAATGTATACAGGTAACCCTCAACTTATGACCACAATTGAGCCCAACATTTCTGTTGTTAAGTGAGTTTTACCCTATTTTATATCTCTTGCCACAGTTGTTAAGGGAATCACCGCAGTTAAGTTAGTAACATGGTTGTTAAGGGAGTCTGGCATCCCCACTGACTTTGCTTGTCAGGAAAGGTGATCACATGATTCCAGGAGATTGCAGTTGTCATACATATGAGTAAATTTCCAAATGTTTGAGTTTTGATCGTGTGATGATGAAGTGATTGTGTGAAAAATGGTTATAAATCACTTTTTTCAGTACCATTGTAACGTCAGATGGTCACTAAATGAACTGTTGTAATTTGAATAGTGCTTATTTGTTTTCTTGCTTATTATCTTATTTTTCCAGTACCGTGTTTCCCTGAAAATAAGACCGGATCTTATATTAATTTTTGCTCCAAAAGATACGTTAGGGCTTATTTTCCGGTTAGGTCTTGTTTCCAGGGAAATATGGTATTAAATGTGTAAATACCGTAAATGCCGGCATATAAGACGAACCCCGTCTTTATAGCCGGGCCGCATTCCTAGAACGTCGTCTCATACGCTGGAAACTACCAGTATTTCTGGCGTATAAGACGACTCGGCGTATAAGACGACCCCCGTCTTTGGCGCCGATTTCAGCGCTCGCGGAAGTCGCCTTATACGCCGGCATTTACGGTATATGAGTTGCCCAATCATAACTTTTTATTTTTCATGATGAATGCTAATTGTCCAAAGTTGCATGGTGAGTGGAGACCATTCAAATTGAATTAATATATAATAAATAGCAAAATAATACATTTGCAGATTAATTTAAAACTATGCTATTAAAAGAATATCACAGCAAAGGTAGGAAGATCAAATTGATCTCTAGATGGCAGAATTATCTTACAGATCCTCTGTGTTGCCTGTATACCAGTAGTTATTTGATTTTTAGTATTTACATTTTATATTTAATTATTTTTATTTACTTAGTTATATTTTTATGGCAATTTATAAAAATATATTTTCTAGTTAATTTTTATTTTAAATAGTCACTTATGTCATTTTATATTTACACATTGTTAAGTCTGAGCTCATGATGACTAGGCATGTAAGGGATCTTGAAGGTGAGGTAAATAATATTGCATGGGAAGATTTAAATTCTCTTAGTCAATTTCTATTGATGAATCCCTAACAGAAGAAGAGCTGCTACAATTTTTGCATGGTTCAGAATTAAACCCTTCTGAAATTTGTACACATGCTTAGGGATTCACATAAAATTTGACCGGAGTGGCCAAACATTTTCATGCAATTTGTAAATCTGCAGTAGTTCTTTAAAAAAGGTGAATTCCAGGTAAAGGTTTATTAAGAAAAGCATGAAAATTAGAACTGCCAGGATCCAAAGTGCCTTTTTATAAATCTGCAGGGCAAATGCATTTTGAAAGTATGGTTGTTCAGAAAGGGCTATAGGAAGGTTAGAGAAAAAAAATACATTGGAACTATTTACTTTATGAAAATGGTAACAGGGAGAATTAATTATGCATAGTGTGAATGTAACAGCAGGATTGAACCCATGGTCTAAGAGATTTAAGATCTCAGACTGCATTTCCCTGAAAATCTCTGGGATTATACACACTGACTCCACTTTCTGGGTTGGTATTAGTGCTGTTACTACCCATTTTCCTGGGGAATTTCTTCATTTAATATCTTCCCCACTGGGCCCAGTATGTGAGGCAGATAAGGAGTCCATAATCCAGTGGTGGCGAACCTTTTAGACCAAGTGCCGAAGCTGCAACCCAAAACTCATTTATTGCCGGGTGCCAGATGGGCGTGGCCCACTGGGTGGGCGTGGCTGTGGTAATCATGGCAGACTGGGTGGGTGTGGCCAAGGTGGATGTGGTCACTTTGATTTTGCTCATGGGGAGGGACGCCTGTGAGGGCCAGGCAGGGTTGGGGGAGATCCAGGGGGTCTCTGGTAGGTGGGCAGTGTGCAGGAGGCTCATCCTGTGGAGTGAGGCGAGGCAAGGCGACGCAGGCCATTGTCGCAGGGCAAAGTGAGGCAGGAGCTGGGGCGGCTGCTGCCTGACACCGTCAGCCCCTGCACACAGAGGCCAGCAAGTGCATGTGGGCCAACAGTGTTCATCAGCAGCCACAGCCTGCCGGCCGCTTGACCAGCGCACTCTGGGGCTCTGCAGCCCGCCGCCAGCAGTTCAGAGAAGCCGCCTCTGAGCTGGACAGACAGCCGACAGCTGAGGAGGCGATGCATTGGGTCGTGCCCGGGAAAAGGAGAGCATGCGAGGCCAGGAGAGACAGGACGGGGGGGAGGGAAACCAGCTGTGCTGGGATGCAGCCGGCCATGTGGGACCTCAGGTGGCTGGTTGAAGAGGGACGATTGCCATCTCCGGGGCATGGCACGCGTGCCCACACAGAGGGCTCTGAGTGCCGCCTTTGGCACGCGTGCCATAAGTTCGCCACCACTGCCATAATCTATTCGTGTCTGGTAAAGAGAAGGAAAATTCAAAGCAGCATTAAAGGAATTTCACATAAAAAAACATCAAGGAAACTATACATTTGGGACAGATACAAAATATGAAGGATCTGCTACTCAGTCTCCCAATATATAATATCTATAAAATAACTGGTTAAACTGATATAATGAAGTTCACAGACAATAGTTTTCAAAGACTAGGCAAGTTATTAACTTGTATACAGATCAAAGATCTAATTTAGACTCTTGGCTAAAAAATTTCCCTACATCCTAGAGGCAAACAGAATTTCTTTTTGCTTTCATAGAATTCACCAAGCAAGATCAATGGGAAAGCCAGCAGGAAGTTGCTACTTTGCCCCCACAACTTACTCCTGCTCCCACTGCTTTTTCCCAGTGGCATAAGGATCTCATGTTCTGTAAAGCCCGTCTATGGCACTTAACCACCTGTACATATACCATAGTACTTGCCCCTGCATCTATGTAGCACCTGCCCACAACACCTTGCCATCCACTTATAGCACTTGTCCACCTTCTTATAGCTTTTGCTTGCTGACCTGCTTGCCTGGGAGAAATTTTCAGTAGCATAAGTGAGCGCTTCCTGATTCATGCCTCTTCCCACATCGCATTCATATGGAGTCCTCACTTAACAACTACACAGTCTTCACTAAATGATGGCAACTGGGATTGTCATCACTAAGCAATGTGGTCGCGTGGTGTTGCACTTTAGCAATGGAAATTCCAGTCCCAATTGTCATCATAACCCAAGAATTAGCTGTATCTTTATGCCTTTTCTGTCCCTTGGTGATCTTAGCAGAAATTAAGCAAATACGTGCTTACTGCTGTATATGTATAAGTTGTCTCTGCAGAAAGTTGTGCTGAATACATGATTCCTTGTAAGAACTGATACGATTTGAGCACTAGTGATAATAAGACTTAACTGTAAATTCCAGGGTCTGGGAAAGACAAGGATAAT